>NC_089220.1:147905767-148524854 GCF_963924675.1 Phocoena phocoena
CTCTGTATTATGAAATTTCTTCATTATATTAGGAATTTTAACATAACAGGATATACTTAGTGGAATTGGGGGGCTGTATTATTAGACTAGCTTTTAGTGGCCCAAGGTGTACCAATTTGCATGAAAAGTAATTTTAGAAATCTTATATAACAAACTTTTCCTAATAGTGGGAATTGTAATGTGTACTATTCTTGGAAATAATAGAAATGTTTAATTGGAAAAATTTGGAATGTCACAGGAATTTCAACTATTGGCAGTTTCTGTCTTATGTATTTCTGTCATCAGCTGGAATTGAAATCCAGTGCTTTTTATCTGAAATGAGCTAAATCCTTATGTATTCATGTGTTTTCCACCTGACAGTGTAACTCAGGGAGTGAGCCACTTCAAGACAGCCTGGTGGGGACAGTGCCTCGGCTCCTCTGCATACCTTGCGCTCAGTCGGTGGGGCTGGACTTTGACCTTGTGGGCTGTGGATACAGAGACGTTCCTGAAAGTGGCTCTACTATAACAAAACCTATACTTAGGTTAAAACCACTGCTGCTCTTGAGAGATGCCCGTGTAGACTGTCCTCTAAAGCAGGGGTCTCCAACCCCTGGGCCGCAGACTGGTATGGGTCCACGGCCTGTTAGGAACCGGCCCGCACAGCAGGAGGCAAGCGGCGGGCAAGCAAAGCTTCATCTGCTGCTCCCCGTCGCTCCCATTACCGCCTGAACAAACCGCCCCCCTCCCCGCCCCGTGGAAAAATTGTCTTCCATGTAACTGGTCCCTGGTGCCAAAAAGGCTGGGGACTGCTGCTCTAAAGGGAGGCTCCTGATCCCTCTCCTCCCAGCACCGCTGCCTCCTGTGGAGCTTGGTAGAGTCGTCACCACCTCCCGCCCCCCGTTTTTTAGCTTCATTTTGTTTTGTTTCAATTGCTATAAAAAGGGACTGACAGTTGAGGCAGTCACTGGTCATTAAGCTTCCCCTGTGGGTGGCCGATGACTCCAGTCTGTACCCAGCTGACAGTATTTACACGTGCGAATAAGCTCTGGCATTGAAAATATCTGAAATTAGCTCAACGCGGGTAAAATATCTGAGACTGCAAAGTTTTTTGTCTCTTTCTTTTTTGCCTTAATTCTTTTCATATGATTTTAACTTCATCCCCCAAATGTGAACTTAGGTACTTTCTTGTCTAAAGAAAGTAAGACATGGCATCTAACAAAAACTTGGTTTAAAAAAGTTTAGCGATTATAATGATTGCTTTAAACTTATGACATTTTCATATGCTTCTCTTGCCAGATACCCAGAGATCTAAATTCTAGATCTTATGCTTACGAAGGTGAAAGTAGCTTTGAATTTTGTGTCGTGCTGTTGACAGTTTTCTTTATGCTAGTTTTTTTTTTTAAAATTAATTAATTCATTTATTTTTGGCTGTGTTGGGTCTTCGTTTCTGTGCGACGGCTTTCCCCAGTTGCGGCGAGCGGGGGCCACTCTTCATCGCGGTGCGCTGGCCTCTCACTGTCGCGGCCTCTCATTGCGGAGCACAAGCTCCAGACGCACAGGCTCAGTAGTTGTGGCTCATGGGCCTAGTTGCTCCGCGGCATGTGGGATCTTCCCAGACCAGGGCTCGAACCCATGTCCCCTGCATTGGCAGGCAGATTCTCAACCACTGTGCCACCAGGGAAGCCCTATGCTAAGTTTTAAAGAGGAAAAGTGTTTTGACAGTGTGATACTTTTAACTGGGTGGTGGTTCGATTTAACTGTTGAATTCTGTGCTTGGTCAGCGACACAGCGTGTGTGCAGGCCTGTGCTGGAGGCAGGCGGCAGGTAGGGGTGGTTGGCAGACCTCTGCGCTGGGCTGAGAGTCTGTCATTCCTGGTCTTGGTCTTCAGCCCTCGTCTGTGATGAGGAGGAGGAACAGGGGTAGCAATGACTGCTGGAGGAAGGAGAGGCCCGGGGCACCACAGGGGCCTCAGAACTCGAACCTGAACTCCCCCCAGTTTACAGCCCCTTCTCCACATGCCTGGGAGTCTGCTTCTGTCTTCTGTTCGCTTGGGTAGATTGAAAACAGTTTCATTTGGGGAAGTGTAGAGACTTATGTAATTTCTGGCAATAGATGGTTGATATCTGAGGTTACCATCAAGCCAAGGCTGACAGCGTGAACTCCCCATAAATTGCCCCGTTTCCAATTTTCTCAGCTCTGTTTGCCTAAAGACTCTGCTCAAATTCTTAGAGACTGGAGTGGCAGCCATGGTCTCAGAAATGTGATCTGACTGCAGTGGTTATGAATCAGTGGATGTTTGTCTTGTCATAGAAATGGGCAGAGGGCATGAGTGGTGGTGCGCGGCAGCTGCCGGGTGGGCGTGTGCACCTCGCACACGTGGGCACTGTGTGGAAAGATCTTGGGAGTGTCTCTGTCAGCGGCTGAGGAGCCATCTCCTTCTTGCCCGCTCACCATGGCTTTAGAGGTAGGTAGTGGATATACAGTAATTTAGTTACTGATCCCTGGTGATACATTTAAAAGTTGTTTGAAATTCAAGAGATAGTTTTGAAAAGTAAGAGGAGATTTCATATTTCTCCATTTATCCTTTTTAAATTCCTCATTGAAGAAGGGCTGATTAGTAACTAATAAAAATAAGGACTTAAGGAAATTAGTGCATTTAAATGCCTCTTTGTTATGAGCTGATTGCTTCACTTTTCGTTGAGGTGACCCAGAGCAGCATCGTCAGGTTATTCACACAGATGGACACCTTCCCGACTGCGTTGTTACAGCCTCACTGAGACCTACCCGAGGCACGTCTGGACCTGACACAAGTGTTGGCAGGACCCCCTGAGCGACGGCGAGCAGTGAGCAGAGTGGGGAGGGGGCAGCTGCCGGGCAGAGCCTGGCTTTGGGAGGTGGTAGTGACGGCGGGAGGTTAGTCTTGGCTTACGTTACACACACACACACACACACACACACACATGTCACGGTCTGTGCAGCCTGTAACACTTCTGGACAGACACGTTTACACGTGCATGTATATGTTTCTGCACACACGTCATATTCCGTGCAGCCAGTGTCACTTCTGTTGGGAACTCCACGCGGTTCTGAGGCACATTTGCACACGACCTCGGGCTGTCAGGACCCTCTGGCACCTGTTGTCCAGCGTTAGGGGAGTCACCCCACACTCTGGTGGGAGAGTCGCTTCGGGTGGACTCCTCGTTTTACCAGCGAAGGAGAGGTGCCTTCCCAGCCCCGGACCATCCCCACAGATGCAGGCTGGGCCCTCTGGCTCCAACTTTGCAATTTAGGGCCAATCTACTAACATATTTGAGAGTAAAAATCTTGTAGTTCCTAATATATTTCTGACTTTTATCTTATGAATAGGGCTTGTTTATATCATACTACTTTCAAAACTTATGAACAGATGTTTTCCTTTTGGAAGATTTAAAAAATAAACCTTTGAAATTCTTTACTTCCCAATTTTTATGCACAGAATCATGTCACATTGATACTGGGACATTGGCTATTAATTGATGAGCATGTAAGCAGATAAACTCTTGGGCTCAGAAAATCAGGGGATGGAGCGTTAAAAAACTTGAGGGAGATCACTCACCCCCCCCCTCATTTAAGTGGAATACGTTCCTCTCAGATTTCTTTAAATTATTGATATAATTGCAGCACTCAAATCTGACTTACGGTTGACTGTTACATTGTTTGGTAAGAATGAAATCACGACCAGGTTTCACAGAAAGGAAATCAGAGTCGTGACCCTTGATACTGCAAGTGTGAAGTTATTATATCAACCTTACTGATTTTAACTTCTCTGTAATCATTTTAAATCAGGTTGTGTGGACCTGTCATCTTTGCATAATCTGTGGAGAAGGTTCTTATTAATTTGGTTAATAAAATGCTGAGGAGAATTTAGCCTAGTAAGAGCAGTGCTGTTTTGACTCACCCCTTGGAGCCCCTCTCTGTGGCCATGGCGGGCACGTCCCCAGAGCTCTGGCATGGGTGCCGTTGGTGGGAGTGTTGGTGTTAGGACAGAGCCCGGCCCTGCAGCGCACCTGTGTCCTCCGCCAGCGCGGGCTGTGGGGACGTTGTCACGCGCCCCCTCTGTTGCGTGTTCTCTTGTGGGAAGCAGGACCAGGCACGCGAGAGGTGTGCAGTCTGTTGAGGAAGCAGTTCTGTGGTTCAGGCCTGTCGCGAGGTGAGTTGGGAAACTCGACTGACCCTGGAGAGGGCGGCTGGAGAGAAAATAACAAGTGAGACCGAGGCCCTGCACGCTATGTACGCTACCTGCTTTCTTCCAGGAGCAGTTGGACTTTAAGTCCTGAAAAATTATGTGTGATGCAAAACTGACTTTTCCTTTGAATGTTTTTTATCTCAGGGTCTGCTCTTTTGGGAGCCGGCCCTCAAGGATTCTCCAGAAGTGTGTTTCATTTGGAGATGAGTTTTCTGTTTCTCATTCAGGCATCAGAGATCTTGAAACAGGAGACATGAGTCTCTTAACTTCTGAAGAGCACTCCTGATCGGAAGGGCAGTGCTCTCTGAGATCCTGGGTGTTGCCGAAGACTTGTTACTCTGTGGGACGTTTAGCTTGGAAGACACAGCTTGGAAGCCAGTGGTCAGGAAGGAAGGCGGTGGCCCGAGCCCCTGCAAGCAGCACCAGTCACAACAGGTCTCCTGTGTGCGGGTGCGGAAAGGCCTTCTGGTCCATGTGTCATGTCACATCTGTGGGACTGCACTTCACGTGCCCTGCCGTGATCCTAAGCAGGCGAGAGCCACCCGATGCCTCTTGGGGTCTCCCCAAAGGTGGAAGAGCCACAAAGGTTCAGCCTGGGTCCCTGTTTCTGGAGCATTTGCTCCTCTGGCTTGTACTTCAGGTGGGAAAGTGTCACTTTGCTCCGTCGGAAGCTACGTCCTAAGAAATAGAGATAGGAGCCCTGCAGACGTTGCCCAGCGTGTAGCCAGAGGAGTCGCTCGCTGCCTCCGTGTCTCCCAGGCTGGCATTTTCCACATCACGTATTTCCTTACTTTGCCGGAAAATTTCAGCAGAGTGTTACACAAAGCAGCCATGTCTCTGTGTGGTGGGGGGACAGCTGTCAGTCCTAAAGAGGAGCGCGAGCTCTCTGGACGCTCTGTTGATTGAGGCCCATGGAGGGAGCGGAACGTTCCAGGCTGTGCAGTGTGTGTGGTGAGTAGGTGCCGCACTGTCAGCTGGAGGCACACACACAGCTGCTCTCGGTAGCAAGATAAATGAGGCAGTGGGAGCTTGGCGGAGCCGAGCCTTCCCACCCGCCCCTGAGGGACCTGCGTCGGAGGGGCCTTTAGAAGGATGGCCTCACCAGCTTCTCCGTTTGATGCCCTACAATACCTGTCAGGGTCGTGATTTATTGAAAACCTGATGTCTTTCAGCATTTCGTTAACATAGAGTTAGACGAGCTTTTGTGGGGACTTTTTCCCACTAATTTAGTAGAATGTTAACTGAAATTTAACTTGGCCAAACCTCCTGAGGCCTCGAGTCCACAGAGAAATCACAGGCAGCAGAGGCATCTGCCCCCAGAGCCTGGCCAATGGCCGAGCTGCTCAGACAGTGCTGTGCCTCGGCCCTAAGGGGCAGCAACACCTCGTTTCGGCTCAAGCCCTTACGGTGTCCTTGTTCTTCAGATAGGGAGTTCGGGTGGGTCATCAGGTTGCTGTTCGGATTTACCCTCACTTCTGCCTTTCTCCCTGTGGCACACGTGGTCTTTGATTTTAACATAGTGCCCTCCATCCATCCACGTTGTCAGAAGTGGCAGGATTTCATTCCTTTTCATGGCTGAGTAACATTCCATTGTATGTATGTGTGTATGTATATATATATATATATATATATATATATATATATATATATATATACACCACGTCCTCTTTATCCATTCATCTGTTGATGGACACTTAGGTTGCTTCCATGTCCTGGCTATTGTAAATTATGCTGCTATGAACATTGGGATGCATGTGTCTTTTTGAATTAGTGTTTCTGTTTTTTTTCAGATAAATACCCAGGAGTGAAATTGCTGGATCACATGGTAGTTCTGTCTTTAATTGTTTGAGGAACTTCCGCACTGTTTTCCGTAGTGGCTTTACCAATTACATTCCTGCAAGGGTTCCCTTTTCTCCACATCCTCTCCCTCTCTCTTGTCTTTTTGATGACAGCCATTGTAACAGGTGTGAGGTGATAGCTTATTGTGGTTTGATTTGCATTTCCCTGATGATTAGTGATGTTGAGCAAATTTTCATGGGCCTATTGGCCATTTGTAAACCTTTCTTGGAGAAGAGTTTGTTCATATCTTTTTTTAAACTGGTTTTTGTTCTTGTTGGAATGATATTTTTTCCCGCGTTCTGATTAAATTGATTGAAAGTTGGAGTTGGGATGGATTTTTTTTTTTAATCGTCTGCTGTATAGAGATTTTGGCAGGTTCTGTCTAATCTAGTCCATCTCCTCTGGGAGCCTTTTCTTGCTCCGTTGCCTGGAGAAGTTGAGGTTGAGTAGGAGAGGTCAGCTGTGCTCAGTTGCATGCCCAGTGGAGGTTTAGGCGGGAGGGCCAGTGAGCGGGGTACACGACTCGCAGCGTCCGCATCTCCACCCACCTGCCAGCAGGCCTCTGGCAGCAAGAGCATGTGTCTGTTACGCAGTGTGGATGGGAACTTCCTGACGAGGTTCTGACCCTGTGTCCTTTACTTGCAGCACCGTGACCTCTGCCGTGTTCACCGTAGGAGATAACGTGGTTTCTGGCAGCGACGACCGCACCGTGAAGGTCTGGGACTTGAAGAACATGAGGTCCCCCATCGCGACCATCCGCACGGACTCTGCCATCAACAGGTGACAGTGGTCCTCCTCATGTGAACCCTTAGTGTGGCTTGAAGGGGGCCTTGTGGCTTGTGTCTGCTTCATGTAAATTTGTGTTTACTTGGTAGAGCCCTGGGAAAAGTGGTTTAGACTCCCGGGAAAGTATTTTTATTGATTCTCTAATGCATATCCAGTATTCTATAAATACTGAAACTTAGGTGTAAAATCATGTTGGTGTATTGAGCTTTGTAAGAATAAGAATGAGCCATTTATGGCCAAAGGTTACTGAGTAGTACATACGTGTAAGTTACATGTAAGTAACTTGGCCTGTTTCCTGATGCCCTAGGCAGATAATTCCTGTGGTTTGCTGGTGTGATTTGCCTTGAAGTGTGAATAGTATGAAATCCCTTATTGCATCATAATCTATAAACTCAGAAACTTGTGCTGTCATTGTTTTGTATGTAACCTGATTTTATCTCTTTGTAGGATCAATGTGTGCGTTGGCCAAAAAATCATTGCCCTCCCCCACGACAACCGCCAGGTGAGGCTGTTTGACATGTCGGGTGTGCGGCTGGCGAGGCTCCCACGCAGCAGTCGGCAGGTACGTGCTGGGGCCGAGCCTGTTCACAGGGAGCCTGGGGTCCTGGGCCCAGCATCACTGATGGATGGGAACTCCCAGCCAGTCTGGGCGTGTCCAGTGCTCCAATAGCCCTTCACAAAAAGAAAGAAATTAATTCTAACAGTGTATTTTATTTAACCAAATGCATCCGAAATAACATAATTTCAACAGATAGTCAATAGAAAAATATTCACGATTTTTACACCCATTTTCTTACTAAGTCTTTGGTTGCTGGGTTTCCATTGGAAGTACTTAGTCTGTATTTGGAGTGCATAAAATTGAAAGCTGGAAACGTTGCCTGATACCTGAGCTGAGCGGCAGCTTTTAAGTTTAAACTGAGATAATCAGGCTTTCAGTTCCTGGTCTCCCCGCTGCATTTCAGAACTCCCTGGGCACAGCAGCTGAACTCACCGCCGGGCAGGCGTGTGTCGTTGTCCTGTGGGGGCGGTGGTTGTGGGTCCTGGGGGCACCTTTCCGTGGCGGTCATGTCTCCATTTAGATGCACTTTCTCGTGAGGCAGGGGTTGCTCCTGGTTCATCTCGGACGGTGCAGTGCAGGAGCCGGACTCGCTGGGGAGCCTGGGGCTCCGCAGCACCAGCTCAGACCTGCTGAGTCAGCATATGGGTGGGGGGGCATCTGGGAACCTGGGCAAGTCCAAGTTCAGGGCCCAGTCTCAGCGCCAGGGGGCAGCAGGTGGAGCTATAGTGGACGAAGCCCCTGCTTTTGGGCAGCACCCACAGGCTCTGCTCCATGGAGCCCACACACACCACTCTCTCCCTGGCTTCCTTCGGCCTTTTCTACATTCACAGTGGAAGCTGTGTGGTGGGTCAGCCAGTCCCTTGTTGTTTCCAACAGGGTCTGTGCCTGACTCTGCAGTCAGTGAGTGTGTCTGCACCCCCAGTCTCCTCCGCTGCTCCTCCGCCTTGTCCTGGGCAAAACCTCGCAGCAGTTGCTGAGCCGTGGGCCCAGGGCGGTTTTGGAGGCAGGCTGGCAGGTAGATTGGTAGACAGGGAAGACATCTCTGCTGTAAGTGGCACCAGCTTCCCAGAGGTCCTCTGTCCTTCAGACAAAGCCGTGTCTTCCCTTTTGCAGCTCTTACGTGTACCGTCCCAAGTTAGTTGTGGAGCTTTGTTTTCTTTGAGTGCACTTCATAGACAAACTACTCACGAAATTAGAATAACTCAGGAAAACTTCACCACCCCAACAAAGCCATGAATTGCTTGTCCAGGCAACTTCACATTTGCGAACTGCTGGGTATCACCGACGCAGCACCTAAGCTGCGCCTTAACTGAATAGGATTCTCTCTCTTAGGTGGGACTGAGTGTTAAATAGAACAGCTGTACAGCGTGTGAGGTCTGCGTTCTGACCCAGGAGCCCAGGTCCCTTCATGGCTTTGAGAATCTTCTCCCTCAAGAAAGAGGGAGTTCCAAGCAGTTCTTCGTGGTACTAATTCCATGGAGACAGTTTTGTTTTTAATTGTCTGTAAACATTCAGCCTTGTAGGAATTGTAGAATTCTGTTGTGCTTGAATTAATTTCCTCCTAAAGTGGTAGGTGAAATAGATTTATTTATTTTGCTTTCTTTTTTTTCTTGGCTGCATTGGGTCTTTGTTGTTGCGCATGGGCTTTCTCTAGTTGTGGCAGGCGAGGGCTACTCTTCGTTGCGGTGCACGGGCTTCTCGTTGCAGTGGTTTCTCTTGTTGTGGAGCATGGGATTCAGTAGTTGCAGCACGGGGGCTCAGTAGTTGTGGCTTGCAGGCTGTAGAGTGCAGGCTCAGTAGTTGTGGCTTACGGGCTTAGTTGCTCCATGGCACGTAGGATCTTCCCGGACCAGGGCTCGAACCTGCGTCCCCTGGATTGGCAGGCAGATTCTTAACCACTGTGCCACCAGGGAAGTCCTGAGAGTTTCTTTTACTTACAGAATTTCTGTCAGTTTTTCTGAATCCTACCTCTTGTACCTGTTGTATAATATTATAGTAACATGTTAGTGTATGTATCTGCTATAAACTTTCCAAGTAATCTGCAATATTTTTTCCAACATTCTGATATTTAACTGAATCCCTGAAGGTGGCGGGAATCTACTTGAAAGGCCATCTATTTTATCCTTGTTTTATTTGGCACCAAAGGTATATTTCTAGCTCCTTTATTACCTGAGCCGATTATTTGTTAAAGTGGTATTTGGGGTCTTTGAGTGAATTTTATTTACTGTTTCCCACGTCACCCAGCCTCATTTATTCATTAAAAATTTCCAAAGTGACCATTTATGTATTCTTCCTGTTTTGACTGTGATCTGACTACTTTTTTTAAAAAATAAATTTATTTATTTATCTATTTATTTTTGGCTGCATTGGGTATTTGTTGCTGCACGTGGCCTTCTCTAGTTGCGGTGAGCGGGGGCCACTCTTCGTTGCGGTGCACGGGCTTCTCATTGCAGTGGCTTCTCTTGTCGTGGAGCTCAGGCTCTAGGTGCGCAGTAGTTGTGGCATGTGGGCTCAGGAGTTGTGGATCGTGGGCTCCAGAGCGCAGGCTCAGTGGTTGTGGCGCATGGGCTTAGTTGCTCCGCGGCATGTGGGGTCTTCCTGGACCAGGGCTTGAACCCGTGTCCCCTGCATTGGCAGGCAGATTCTTAACCACTGCGCCACCAGGGGAGCCCTGACTCCTTTTCTTGAAGAAAGAATCCTGAGGCGCTGGTGAGCCTCAATGAGTTCATCCGTGTTCTGACCCCTCATTTCGTGGAGGCTTCTCCACCACCAACACAGGAGGTGTCACTTGGACTAATTGTGTTCATGGCTCTCATTTCCGTTGGGTCGTTTGGGCCTGTGTGGTTCATCTGGTCCTGCTTGGGGAGCCCTGCTCTGACTGTGCTGTGTGCTTGGTCGCAGGGCCACAGGAGGATGGTGTGCGGCTCGGCCTGGAGTGAGGACCATCCCGTGTGCAACCTGTTCACCTGTGGCTTTGACCGGCAGGCCATTGGCTGGAACATCAACATCCCTGCACTGCTGCAGGAGAAGTGAGGGCACCGTTCTGAGGCTCCTCGGCAGCCAGGGACTGCGACTGCCGGCTCGCCTGGCGCTGGGGAGCCGTTGCTGTGGGTGGTGGATGCTGAGCAGGAGATGTGTGCTCTCTCCAAGCTGTACCCAGCCTGCATGAAGCGTCCAGAGTGTGCCCCTGTTGTTTATCTCTGTGTTGTGTGTGTTGGCATCACGGGCCGTAGAGGTGGAGCCCCTCCCGCGGCTGTTGGTGTTGAGTCCCTGGGTGTGTTGGGGTGACAGGAGGTCGTGGTGTCTGCGCAAGTGAAACATGAACCCTGTTCTCACTGGGAGGTGTCAGTGGTCTCCACGTTTCTGGAACGATGATCTGCTTCTGCCTTATCCTGGCAGGAGCGAGCAGGGACCTCATGCTCAGGTCTGTGTGGGGTTCCAGCGTGTGTTAACTCAGCTTCACGTCTGTGTTCTGTTACAGTTCTGTAAAATCAACTTGGATTTTAGAAGTTAAAAAAAGCATAGAATGTTGAATTTGCAACATTTGGATAGTTTATTTTGAAAAGAAAGAGTTTCTGCTCTTTTTATAGAAAATCATTTCAATCTCCTGAAGTCTCATGCTAGCAAATTCTAAAATTTAATGATTCTAATCACTGATTCCAGGTATTAAGCAAAATTTAAAGCACTTTAGTTTATAGCTATGGTTATAAACAGTTTTTAGAAGTTTCAAATGACTTATCCATTGAATGTGACTTGACCTTTCTAGAAGGCCCTGCTGCCTGAAAACAAACCTTATTTATTTTCTACACCTTGGGTTTGCATGTTTCCAAGTGGGTTCACTTTCTGGGTGGTATTTGAGAGCCAATAATGCAAATAAATGAGTACTACCTCAAAAGCAAAGTATTTGGAAAACTTGGGGTGTCACTGTTACCTGGTTCATGCACTTTTTGATCTAGAGCTGGAACATGAGTTCGTTCAGAAGGCAGGAGAGGCCAGCGCAGCCCACGTACCTGAAGAGGAAAGGCTCCTTCCTCACTAGCTGCCAGCTCCCAGGGACGGGTGGCTCTCGGTGCCCCCTCTGCCAGGGAGTCTGTCAGTCTCTCCTTCTTGGGACTTTCTACCTGGTGTTCGTGAGCCATGTTTCTTGTTGAGTTACAGTCTGATAACGAGACATCTCAGTGCCCCCCCGCCCCGTCACATATGTAACCCTTGGAGGCCAGCGCTGGGACAGGCACTGGAGGGTGACATTGGAAATGATCATGATGGCCCAGTCCTGGTCACCGCTTCCGTTTTGTGATGTCGCGGGCAGAGCGTCCCTAGAGATGGTGACTCGCCCATGGCTCCCTTTGCCTCAGGGCCTGCGGTAGACCATCTCAAGCCTCTTGCCCTGGGTCGTCGGGTCTGGTTCTGAGATGACTCCTGGCTGGGCAGGAGGGTGGGGCCGGGGAGAACCAGAGCGAGGGACAGACAGCAAGAGTTTTAGGGCAGCTTTATAACAACAGCAGCTCAAGAGCTGGTTATTAGAGTCTGACATTCCCCAACGCCAGGGTCAGGACGGTGCAGGCTGCCGCCTGCCCTTCTGGGGTCTCCACAGCAGGGCTGTCCACACATGCCAGCTCCTCTTCTGCTTCAGTCTCACGTCTGAGTGTCTTAGAATTACTTTTGGAAACGTTGGGAAATGTCTGCAGGTCGCTAAGCCAGATGAAAGAACCAGATCTCTGCTGGATTAAAAAATTGGGAGCGTGTAAACACATGTGTATGCGGCCACGTGGCCTGTGCAGATGAGGCTCCGCTTGCAGCCGTGTCTCCCTTGCCCCCTCCCCGTTCCTGCCCAGGGCTCGGCCCTTCTCAGGAGCAGGACCCGCTGCCATGGCTGAGAGGGATGTCTTCAGGCATCGTGAAGGAGATGGGGGTAGTGAGTGTGTGTGTGTGCACGTGTGAATGTCCGCAGGTTTGTGCATGTGTGTGCCTGAAATGAAGTTGTGTGACCAGCTGCCTTGATCATATCTGAAATAGTGTTTGGAAGTGGAATTGGTTTTGTCCATGTGCCGACATGTCCAGAATTTCATTTAATAACAAAGAGATGGGTGGTTACTGAAAACTGTGTTGATGGAGAATTTCACGAGAGGTACGTTGTTGGATGAAGGGGCGCCCTTTCTCAACCACTGCACATCAGCTTATGCAGAGCCAAAATCTGTACCTATTTTGGAATCTGAAGAATCCTATGTAAGTCATCTGTTGCTTAAATCTGTGAAAAGTTTCTTTTGGGGAGAAGGTGTGCATTTATCAGTGTTGTGTAGAAGCAGTTGTTTTCATTGTGTTGATGTAATTGTTTTTAAGTGTTCAGTGTCTTCGATGCGGTATGAAATTCATTAAAAATCCATGTTCTGTAACTACTGTTGTAAAAGTGTTGTTATTAGGAGTCTCTTCTTTTTATTATTTTGCCTTTTTTTCATGTTTTTGCTTTGGTAAAGCATTGTTAATGACTATTGAACATCACAATGATATAGAAGGTAAACAAATTATAGTATTGCCCACTTAAAAAATTTTAATTTTAGACTGAAAAACTCAATTGTGTTATATTTTCTATCTGTTACGCTATAATTTAATGATCCACATTACACTTCTCCATTCCTGCATCACCACCCCAAAATTTCTGAGGGGAGTTAACAATTTGACAAAATACAGGCATTTGCCAAAGTTCCTCAGAGTTTCATAAGATGCTTGTCCTGTTCTTACTACAGTTAAGCTTGTTGGAAAGTTGAAAAAAAATTGCAGTAAGAGAACATAGGCCTGTTTTCCATGGGAGAATGCAAATTAGGATTGGCTGCAGCCGCCTGTTCACCGTTCTGTTCTCACCCATGTGGATGGAGCTGTACCTGTCCTGGGAGCCCCGGCAGGTGGCAGGGCTCTGCCTGGCGTTTCTTGCCTGCCCCAGCCCTGCCTCGAACCAGGAGGCCTCGCCACCCACCTTGCATGGGCCTCAGGGGCACGTTCAGTTCCCAGAGGGCAGAGATTCTCCACGATTACTCCCTCACCTTACTCTTCAAAAACATGTGAGTATTGTCTAGATTTCATAATTATATCTTCAGTTACATTTAAAAGTTTGCATATTAGTGTAAAGAATTAAGAAGGCAAGACTTGCTTTGATTTCATCACAGTGCCATTAAGACGTGTCTCCCTCATCTATAGGTTTTCTGTTTTCCCTTAATAAGTTAGAAGTCAAGGAAGTTATTCCAAAAATCGGGAGCACCTCTGTTTTATATGCAGCATACGATATGTAGTCCATATCATGGGAAGAGGCTGAAAAGGAAATCATAAAAATGCTGTGAGTTTAAAATCAAATTTATTAAAACGATCTTTAAGCAGCTTTTGGTCAAAATGCAAGTAGATTGAGCAGCCCTTTGGCACCCTGAGGGCTGTGTGCCGTGTGGGCTGGGGCAGAGTCACAAGGGGCTGCTGCAGTCAGTTTGGTCCAGGAGGCGTTTCCAGAGAGATGACATTCAAACTGGAGCCTGAAGTTTGACGAAAGTGTCAGCAAATGAA
Organism: Phocoena phocoena; assembly: GCF_963924675.1. Classification (NCBI taxonomy): domain Eukaryota; kingdom Metazoa; phylum Chordata; class Mammalia; order Artiodactyla; family Phocoenidae; genus Phocoena; species Phocoena phocoena. The sequence goes on from NC_089220.1 coordinate 147,919,706, forward strand.
AGGGGGGGTGAGAATAAGTGGGGGAGGGCGCCCCTGATGGAGGTGCTTGAACAGGCCTTGGGAAGAGCGGGTTTACTCCACATGCGCCAGGCACTTTGGCATGATGGGGCGGGGGTCTGGTTCCATGGGATTTGTGCTGAGGGGTGAGCTGGGGCAGCAGGGTGGGGAGGGCAGGGCTCTTTATCCCACAGTCAGGACAATTCACAGGCTCCCGTCATTGCGAGCACACAGGCATCCCGCGGTACCTAAAGGACGCTCAAGTGTGTGACAAGAATCCTCCCCCCCCACAGTGGTATGGGAATGTGTTGGGAAATTTCAGCCACAGTTTAGAGACTCAGGTATTTTACTCCCTACTGCTGGGCCTCTTGTCACCACCGCCCCACAACTGTGTCCTCCCACCTGGGTGCCAAGCGAGCCATCGTTTTATGCTCCACTAACCCAAACGGGGCCGTCAGGATCCCTCCTGGGAAATTTTGGAACTAGAACTGAGAAAGTCCGTCTCTCTCCAGTAGTTCGTCTTCGTGAAAATAATGCCAAGTGCTTCAGAGTGTGAAGGGAATATAACTATAATTCTGTGCTCGGCAAGACTTCCTTGAGGAATGTGTGTGCAATGATGGCTTGGGGAATAAACAAAAGCAGATTTCACCAGTACTCCTTCCCTAAGGGAACTTCTCAAGGAGGAACCGTAAGAAGAAAAAGTCATGAAGGAATGGTTCAAAATGGGCCAGTGCGCCGGCGGACATCTGGGCCAAATTACGCCTGACTGGAGCTTGTGGTTTAAATGTCCATTTTTGTTTGGCTGGGGATTTGAAAGATTAAGTCTTTAAGTTATTAAATATTTATAGAGACATTTCAAGGGTAACCACAAAGAAAAAAAAAACACTTTAGAAAGGTAAAAAAGAAATGATTAAAAGTTACTGTAAGGGGCTGGGAAATGTAAATAAGAACTAGGCAAAAGTGACTTTTTAGCGTATTTCTTTTTGTAGTTTTAAAAATTTCAGAACCATTGAAATATATCACCCAGTATCTGAAAAGTTCCCATTTTATGCTAGCAACAAAAACATAAGGTACCTATTGGGAAAAATGTGACAAAAATAAAAAGAGGCTTGAAATCATCCATGGGAATATTTTAAAGCTTTAACATAGACATTTAAAAAGACAAATACAGTGACAGACCATCATGTTCATTGATAGGAAGAGTCAGTATTGTAAAAATGTCAGTTCTCCTCATACTGGCAAGTAGATTCAATGCAATTCCAATCCAAATCACCCCAGGGTTTTTTGAGGAATTGGACAATCTGGTTCCTAAATGTATTAGAACAAAGGCCAGAGTTAAGATGCTCAAGAAGAGAAAAGAGGAGGTGAGAAAGGAGAAGGAAAAAAAAAAAGATTACCTCAAGCCTGGCAGGGCTACAGTAAATACACGGAGGGGTTCACACAAGGATGGGGGATTGACCAGTAGAGCAGAAAGAAATCAAAATCGATTCATGCGTATATGAAAACCTGAAATATTTCAGCTCATATAATCACAGATCAGTGAGGAGAAAGTGGCTATTTAATTAATGGTTTTAGTACTACTGGTTATTCATGTGGAAGAAGGTAAGGAATTTGGATCCCTACCTCACACCAAAAGAAAATCAATTCCAGCATTATATGTTAAAGGCAAAACACTAACATTAAAAAAAAAAGAATATTTTTATGACTTTGTGTTTATTAAACAACTACCTAAAAATGCATTAATACCAGAAAAGATTGATACATTCAACTACACGAAAAATGAAAAGATCTGTGTATTAAAGGACTCCTTATAAGGCTGAAACAGTAGGCCACAGAGTGGTTGCAACATATAATTCACAAAGGGTTAGCATCCCAGACAGCGCACAACAGAATCCGAGAGAATGGGGGAACTGGGTGGCAGACGTGAATAGGTACGTCACAAGAGAGAAAACATAAATATTGTTGGTTTGGATATGAAAGGATATGGCAAATCAGAAGCACTCTCTTGTATGTCTGGACTTGTGCAGTCACTCGGTGTGTAGTAGGGACACAGTTTATTAAAGTGTCATGTCGGGAGTCCTTGCCTGTCTATTGAAATGAAGATTCCTGGGTCCAACCCCAGAGCCACTGACTCAGAATCTCTTGGGTTAGGATTTAAGAAGCTGCATTTTACACAGGCTTTCGTTTGTTTAAGCTCCTGTGCAGTTTGAGAGCTGCCGTCCTGGAGAACCTTTTGCACTTGTGCACCAGGGGACATATGCAAAGTCGTAGCAGCAAACACGGGACAACCCAACACACATCAACAGGGACTGGCAAGCAAATCATGGTACGTCTACACAGCAAGATGAGTGACCCACATGCAGCTACGTGCAACTGTTGATATGTATGAAACCTTGTGAGGCACGAGTCAGCCCAGCCACACGCGTGTGATGATGGCTAAGTATTTCATGTGATGAAAACCCAGTGTTCCAAATGGTCGTCTCGGGGCCAGGAGAGGGGGTGGGGTAGGAGGAAAGGGTGGGATCAGGAAGGGCCCAGAGTTGGCAATGTCCAGTTCCTGATTTGGACAGTGGACACACAAGTGTGTGTTCCAGTTTTCACACTTTATAACAAGTATCTCTACAAATATTTCTTTAGTGTATCTAATATCATATAATCAAAAGAGTAATGTAAACAATTCTAAAGAGAAAGTGTGTGCTATTCCAGAGATGGATCAAGTGAATGCTGGTAAAATGGGGAAATTTGGAGTAATATTTTTGACTATGTCAGTCTCAAGCTTATTGCATAACCCTATTTTCTTTTTCGCTTACAAACATGTAGTTTTATTCTAAAATGTCTGATTTTAAGTCAGTGTGTACCTTCCATGGGAGGAAACGCAAAGCCAATTTTATTCCAAGATAATGTTCTTGAAAAACAACCGTCACCAAGGAAATTGTCAAAAGGCAGAGTGTTATGCTGTCAAAATTGGGTTGTTGTCAAATACATTTTGGAAATCCTGGCTTTAAAGTGGGAAATGTAATAAGGATTTCATTTACCAGGTGTGATCGTAAAACAATAAAAGTTTTCTTATGTTGCTCATAAAATGGGGACTGAAGGTAATTTCAAATCTAGGAGACAGTCCAAAAATTGTGTTGAGCAGGTGCCACATGTCAGAATAAGCATTTTTATTCTCACAGTCTGTGTTTTGGGGAAAGAAGCATTTATTTGGCTAGGTGGATAAGTTCTGATATATTTGCTGAAATATAATCAGTTTATAAATATAATGTATATGCATTACTAATATTCTAGCTCTGAATTGATTCTCAATAAATAAAAATGTCCTACTGGTTAACTTTTTTTTTTTTTTGCGGTACGCGGGCCCCTCACTGTTGCGGCCTCTCCTGCTGCGGAGCACAGGCTTCGGACGCGGAGGCTCAGCGGCCGTGGCTCACAGGCCCAGCCGCTCCGCGGCATGTGGGATCCTCCCGGACCGGGACACGAACCCGTGTCCCCTGCATCGGCAGGTGGACTCTCAACCACTGCGCCACCAGGGAAGCCCCCTACTGGTGAACTTTTAATTTTCTTTTTCAGTGATAAAATTAATTGTATATATTCTATAACTAATCCGTCTCTGGTATTATATGAACCTGATTTTCCTTTTTTTAGAAAAGATTTTATTGTGGTCTAACTGTGTAAAATACACTGAACATATTTTGACATATTCTCCCACGAAATCACCACCACAATCAACGTAGTGCAGTTAGAACCCAAAAAGGTTTACTCATACCTGTGCATTCCCTGCCTCCTGTGCCTCCATACCCCCATCCCTGTAGGCACTGGTCTTCTTCCTGTCACTAAATATTGGTTTGCGGGACTTCCCTGGTGGCACAGTGGTTAAGAATCCGCCTGCCAATGCAGGGAACACTGGTTTGAGCCCTGGTCCAGGAAAAGATCCCACATGCCACGGAGCAACTAAGCCCATGTGCCACAACTACTGAGCCCATGTGCCACGACCACTGAAGCCTGCACACCTAGAGCCCATGCTCTGCAGCAAAGAAAAGTCACCGCAATGAGAAGCCCGTGCACCGCAAAGAAGAGTAGACCCCGCTCACCGCAGCTAGAGAGAAAGCCCGTGTGCAGCAGTGAAGGCCTAATGCAGCCATAAATAAATAGGAAGGGAGGAAAGGAAAGGAAAGGGGAGGGAAGGAAGATTGGTTTGCATTTCCCAGAATTTTATATAAATGCAGTTATATGGTCTGTACTTATTTACTTGTTTTTGCCTTTCATTCAGAAAAATTGTTTTGAGATTATTTTGTGTTATTGCCTGTATCAATAATTTATTCCTTTTTATTGCTGAGTAGTATTTCACGTATGAATGTGTCACATTGTTTATCCATTCAGTTTCTGGCTGTTACAAATAAAGCTGGTATGAACATTTATGGTAGAGTCTTTGTATTCACATATACTTTCAGTTTTCTTGGGTAAATAAATACCTAGGAGTGTAATGGCTGGACCATATGGTTAGAATATTTTTAGCTTTTTAAAAAACTCCCATGCAGTTTTCCAAGGTGGTTGTACTGGAGACTCTGGTTTCTGCTCTGACGTGTAAAGAGCTTGGCGATTATCTCTCCTTCCCACATAGCAAGATAAAAGGTGAACAAACAAATCATTGATATTTCTTAGGTCTCGTAGAGGACTGAGGGTCAGAGGGCAAACCACTGCTCCAAAAACTGGAAAGACAGATGGGCGATTCAGAGACTCACAGCTTGCGAGAAGCAGAAGCTTCTGGAGCTGGATGAGTTGGGCCCCTAAGTGGTAACCTGATGAACTGCTGAGCGTGGGCTGGCTTGAGATAAAGACCCCAGGGGCCACCGCACTTCACCGGTTAGGTTTCCAGGAGCTCCAAGTTCCCATCGTGAATATCAGAGGAAAGTTCCCTCACCTTTGGTCATAAGCCCAGAGCTAGCTCCACCACAGACGCCTCCTCGCCAAGGGAGATGCTTCCCCAGAGCCGTGTCTGACGTGGGGAAGAATGACTCGGCCCCAGCCCCCTCTAGCCCTCCTGTCCCTTGTGAAGGTCACAGCCCAAGGCCCCAGGCGCACTGAAAGATGGGCCTAATCCCAGGTCTTCAGAACACTTCGCATCTCCCGGCCTGACCACCACATAAGCGGCTCCTGTAAAATAGCAGTGGACTTGGACATGGCAGAGGTGCTGGAGTTGTCCTGCCAGGATTTTAAAACAAGGGTGATGAACATGCTAAGGGTGAACAGTGTGCAAGAAGCGATGGGAGTGTAAGCAGAGATGCGGAAACGCCAAGGATCAAAACCGCCAGGACGGACATGAAAAACGCCTTTGAGGAGCCTTTCAGTAGACTGGACCTCGAGAAAGCTTCAGTATGGGTCAATAGAAATGTCCCAAACAGGAATGCAAAGAGAAAAAAAATGAAAAAAAAGAACAATATCCAGGGGTTGTGGGACAATTACAAAAGGTGTGATATCTACATATGGGAACACCAGGAGAAGAGAGAAAGGAGCAAGGAAAAGATTTAATAATAGTTGAGAATTTTCCAAAGTTAATGACAGAAAGCAAACCACAAATCAAAGAAGCTGAGGGGATACCAAGTGCACAAATGCCAGAAAATCAACACTCGAGCACATCATATTCAAACTGTGGAACACCAAAGACAAAATCTTGAAAGGTGCAGAGAAAATACAGCATACCTACAGAGAACAGTGATAAGAATAACATCAGATTTTCCATCAGAAACCAAGAAAGAAAAGAGTGGAGATGAATATTTAGTGTGTTATTGTGTGTACAAAACAATCATTTATTATGCTCATAGATTCTGTGGTCTGGAGTTCAGAAAGGGCGTATCAAAGATGACTTTTTTCTCCTCTGCAATATCTGGAAGACTGAGCTCTGGAATGATCTGCAGGTGTCTTCTTGTGTGTCTGGCACCTGAGCTGGGTTGACAGAAAAGTTTGGCTCAGCTCAGAAGCTGCATACCTGCGTGGACTGGTCTTACAGCACGATGGCCTCAGGGAAATCAAACCTCTTAAATTGTGGCTCGAGGTGTCAACAATTAACGTCCCAGTCTGCGAGGCAGAAGCAGGAATTGGCTGCACAGCCTGTCCCGGGCACTGTCCTGAGTGCTTTGTGTATTAGCTGCTCATTGAGCCTCATGACCACCAGGGAAGTAGTGCGATTATCATACACGTTTTATAGGTGGGTTGGTCCTTTCCCAGTGCCTCACCGCAGATGGGAAGAGGAAGAATGAGGTTCTGGCTGCAACAGTTCAGCTCTGGGGTCGGTGCTGACGGCGCTAATAGCCCAACACTGGGGTTGGGTTTCTGCCCACCTGGCCCCTGGGGCTCCCGGGCTGCAGCCGCGCCTCTGGCCGCCCCTGGTCTCCGCACCCGTCCTGATGGGCACGAGCTCGGAGCCCTGCCCCCGCTCTGCGGAGCTCCTCCCTGACTACGTCCACATGTATCACTCCCAGGGGACAGGGTGGGTGGCGTCTGCCTCAGATGGGATGTCTCCTGCCCCTGCCTCAGCCTGTCTGCTCTGTGCTGCCCGCAGTACCCCCGCGAAGCTGCCAGACACAGAAGCCCTCCCCGCCTCGAAGTTCTCTCTTGCTTCCAAGGACTTTCACATTTCACTGGGGAAGTGTCCCTCCCCCAGCTCTGGGGACCACACCTGAGCATCGTGGGCTGTTCCCTACAGTCATTTCTGGGTCCAACCTGCAGCCTGGGCACAGCCGTTCTGTGGGCGTCTCCCCTGAGCTGCGGGGTGTCCAGGAGCAGTGCAGCACACCCCTGTCCCAGGGTCCCGCAGCAGGTACACAACACAGGAGAGAAGGGCAGTGAATGTGTCAGGTCTAGTTCCTTTACAGTGTCCGTGACATTTTCTCCAAACCTCAGTGGTTGCCTCTTGAAATAGTTCTCCTGTTCTGAAACTACAAGCATTTATAAATCAGGGTTTCTGACATCTCTCCTTTAGGCAGGATGGCTTGCATTTCCCTTTTCTGTCTGCAGAAATGCTGTGGTCTCACCTCCTGACCCTTCCTGTTGATGGACCCTTGCCCAGGATGATCTTGGCCTCTGACTTTACACCATCCTCACGTCCCTACCGGGTGCCCTTACCTCCCTCTGGTTATTCAGTCCCCCGGGCACTGGCTTTGCCAGGTCACCCTACTCTGCGGCCCCCTTGCTTCAATTGAAAGCACTGCTGTCCAGCTGCTAATTATGTTCAACCTGGTGACCACTCTTACTGTTGTTGACACCGTTTAATTTCTTTTTAAATTGCTTTGTGTTCGGTTCCACCAACTAGCACGTCAGCTCCTTGGGACCAGAGATCGTGGCACGTATGTGGATAGAGCACAATGACTTGCTCATAACAAGTCTCAATAAATATTATTTATTGAAGAACCTGGAGAGAGTGATCACTTTGACACTCCCTCTCAGTGAGCGGCTGAAATCCCAGTAATGGTGGGAAGCATGGAAAAGCCTTCCTGACTTGAATAACTGTCGTCATTATGACCAGTTATTACCAAAAGTAAGCACTATCCCCTTTACATACTTATTGAATTCTCATCACAGTCCTTCACTGCAGGTATGATTCTGTTGAAAGATGAGGGATTGGGGTTCAAATGCAGAAGCTGCCTTGCTCAGAGCTGTGGGGTGAATGTGGGTCTTTCTGATGCCAAAATCTCTGTGAAAACAGCCTCCACCCACTAAGAAAAGCAACTCAGCCAAGTGCCCAGATGGGCTGAGATCAGTGCAAAGAGCTTCTCGGGTCCTCGGCGCCCGGAGCGGGGCGGGCAGCCGGGTCCCCTGCTGGGTGGGTCAGCGGCAGGACCTCAGGGGCAGGCTGTCCGCAAAGCAGCCCTTGTTTTCAGTGAGCTTTCAGTGTCCAGAGTACTTTTCTCTTTGAAATGCAAAGTAGTCCTCGCTAAGGAGCCAGCAGTTCTGAGACTTGAGTCTTTGGATTTATGTGGAGAAGCTTAGTGGCTGGCAGGCGAGGGCAGCACTAAATCCCTGCACGAGGTGCCCGACGCATTCCTTCAAAGAGAGAGCGTGCAGTTTGGATGCTTGTGGGAAAGGAGATGAAAACCAGGCATTACAGCCAAGGTGGACAGAGGTCACTACATCCCGGAGCTGGAACGTAGCCTCATTCCCAACCATGCGCTTTCGTCCTCAGCTCCGGCTCCACCCCGCTAATTCTGGAGATGCAGCCCCTTCACAGTCATCTTGGGGGTGGGGGGAGGCTGCTCGGTGCATCAGGCAAACATTCACAAGAGCCCCCAGCTGCTTCCACCGTGAAGGTGCGAAGGCTCATCGCTGGCTGCCTCAGATGGTCCTTCCGTCACGTCCAGGCCATGTCCAGGAGGCCTCAAGAGTGTCCCCTTCATCCCGGGCTTGGTTGTCCGGGTGTCAAAGCTTCACTGCTTCAGCCCAGGGAGTAAATCAAAGGCTTTTTAGTGAAGATAGCAATTACAGTTCCCTTCTGCCTCCCCCTCTGTCCCTTGGGAGCTCCCAGGGATGGGGGCAAAGGTCAGAAGTCATGCTGGACGGAGCTGACACTCGGTTCCTCAGCCCGAAGCAGAGTTTGGGGCAAAGCTTGGTAAGGAGAGTCCCCAGGGTCCCTGCTTGGCCTCTTCCAGACATGAGTGTCTGAGTCCCAGCAAAATGGATCATTCATCCGTCTGTGAGTCTGTGACTCCTGCTATGCTGAGAATCCAAATGCAGAACGAATTCCAAACGCAGAAAGAGTGTTTCCTTTTTCAAATGTCAACAAACGAGTCCTCAGATTTATCCACAGGTAAATAGCAAGTGCAGTGGACATTTTTATTCATTTTGGCTACCGAGTTTCTGAACCCACTTCTCTGCACAGCCCACCCCCTGTCCTATGCCGAAGCAGAGCCTGCGGCCAGGAGATGTGTGCCTGGGTCACGGAGGAAAGCGGGCCGAGTGTGTGTGTGTGTGTGTGTGTGTGTGCGCTCTACAACGGCGAGTTCAGCTCAGCCCCAGCCTGCGGGGACTCAAGGCCAGAGGGTCTGCCTTGGTCCAACCTCTGCATTGTCGCCTGTCATTGTGGCTGCCCCTAGGGCGGGGGCGGTTCTCCAGGACACGCCCAGCAGACACCTAAGAGGCAGACAGCCCTCCTTCCCGCCCCATCACATAGTCACAACAGTAAGGGTTGGTTTCCGCTTCCTGTGTGTCCACCGCATGGGGAGCCCTGGCTGAAGCATCCTCCCAAGTGGCTGTTTGAGAAACGCGAATTCTCCGAGTGCCCAAGGGAATCATGGAAGTGGGTCCACTTCCTCCCCCTTGGTTTCCAGAATCTATTTTCCCGCCATGGGGACACGGCTCCGTTGGTTTACAGTTGGTACTACGTCGTGAATGATAGCATCCCACCTGGGCGTGCCTCCCGCTGCTGCCCCTTCCAGGCCACCTCACCACTCCATGGTCTGGTCCGTGGTGGGTCACGTAGTCACCCTCCTACCTCCTGTGACATCAGGGGGGTCCCTCGGTCTGAGACGTGACACTCAGTGCCTGGGTGGCACCAGTGTCCAGACTAAACGCTCTCATCAGGCCGCCTTTCCGGGAAGAAGGACCCTGACCTGATCCACTTGCTTCTGGGTGCCGCCTGGTCTCGTGCTGGCAGGTGTGATCACCCAGCTCAGCTTCGGCTGCAGCAGCCTTGGGGGAAGGACCCACACGCTGTGGTCCATGCAATGCCTCCATCTGCACCCCTGTGGCAACTTTTCTGTGAGGCCCCAGAGTGTCAGAGGACAGAGGGACAGGCTGTCACCTGCCTGCCGTGGATGCTCTCGTGGCCTCACCTGAGATACCATGATGGTCACCTTCTGCTTCCAGCCTGAGCCCCACCCACCTTCCTCCCCGATCCTCCAGCCTTTCTCCTTCCCGGTCCTGGGCAACCAGGGGGCCATTTGTCATCCCCTTTAGTCTGTACGTGTCCTTCCTCACCTTTGGCTTGTTTTTCCTCCAGACTGAGTGGGCCTCCAGACCTCTGCTTGAGACCTGATTACAGGGGGAGTCTCCCCTCACAATCTCACGAGCCACTTCCTTAAAGTTAATCTCTTTCTATGTTCACGTCCCATTGGGTCTGTTTTTTGGAGACCCCTGGCTGGTAGGTGTGGCCCTAAGTGTCCTCTCTATTTGGGCAACTGACCATAAGACTTGAAAAGTGAGGAGCTGCCCAGCCCTTCTCCCACCCAACCTGAGGATGAAGGAATCTTCAGAACACCCCGTCCTCCCCTACCTCTGCCCCCACCTCCGCCTCCACCCTGAGATCTCACACGCTTGCTGTGCTTAATGGGAAATAAATATAGACAGAAAAACATTTTAAGAAATCCCCATCCTGCCCGGGAGGAACGTGTGTTAGGATTTCAGACTTGGATGGATGAGACTGTTTTGGATACAAAAGCTCACCTGCGACCATCACACTGCAACTCACCAGCCCCGTGTTTGGCTCCAGCCCTAGGGTGACAAGCAAAATAGTGAAGTCCCTTCCGCAAGCCCGTGAACGGGCAGAGAATGTTGTTGGGTGACACTCAGTTGAACTCTGGGATGTCCAGCCCGTGCTGAGTCCTGTAGAACTGGGACTGTGAACACTGCTGGGTGATGCTCTAGGTGTTTCCCATGCCCCGATAGCCACCTGACTTAGTATTCTGCGGGAAAATGATGGCCATACCTACACTTCATGTGCAGATCTGGGGGGAGAGCTCAGAACACCTTAAGTATGTGCAGTGTTTTTGGAAGCACTGAAATATTACAACTTCCCTGGTTCCCCTCAGGGGCGGCCCTGGGCACCAGTGGGAAGAGGACGCGGCAGTGAGAAAATGGAGGGAAGGTCCCAGGGACTGAGACGCTGAGTCGGGGTATGGGGGCATCCTCCACTCCGGGCCCTGGGATGCTCTCCGTAGTTCACTGACAGTAAATCCATAAGGGCAGCACCTGGGCCATCCGCGCACAGGCACAGTCATTGTAAGGAGACAAAGGTTTTGGAGTGGACTGTGTCATTTCCTTATGGCGGGCAGACCCTCCGTGGACCCTGAACCCCTAGAACTCTGCTTGATGAAAAAGGCCCAGCACCCCAGGAAAGCACAATTGTACTTGATATTTTTATTCGCTTAACAGAAACATTCACTTCTCCGATTTCACTGAAGTGCAGTTTACAGAACTTAGAGGTAAATTAACGTGTAAATTCATATTTTAAGGTTTTGGATTTTTGTTTTACAAATATTACAAATGTACATCGATTGGTACAATATTGCCATTCAATCATGCTTTTCATGTCCATACCTTCACTTAAGAAGTACTATTTATTAAGTTCATTTTGCTTAAAAAATGCTGAAAATTAACTGGGTACTGCTGGGAAAGTTTTTTTTCTCCCTTTTTTACTGATACTTACATGGCAGAGTGATAGAAATCTAGTGCCCGTGTAAAAAGAGGCCCTAGAATCTAGATCCTTTGTCTTTATCTTTAGAGGATGTTTCATCTCTCCAGCTTTGATTCTGAAATGAGTTGAGAACTAGGTATTTCCTTCCCCAGGGATTGATGCTGCCTGCATGTCACTGCAGGAGTGATATTGTTTGGTCTAAATTTCTAGAGCTGTGGCATCAGTGTCCCCTTTGGTGGACAGGCTCCAGGGGGCTGAAGGGACTGGTAGGTCCCTCTGGACAAGAAGTCACCGGAACACGCCAGGACCTCTTCGTCCTGAGCAAAGGCCTGACCTCAGGTCAGTGAAGTGGGGCTCAGGGGTGGACACGGGCCTGAGACTTAACGCCCGGTTGTACCAGGAGCCAGGGGTTTAGGATGGGGAGTCAGCCAAGAAAAAAGGAGGAGGAAGGGCAGGGAGAGGAAATGCGAGAAAGAAGAGGGAGAAGAGGTAGGATGGGGCCGTGGTCGCGGTGGCCCCATCGCTGTGGTTTTCCAGAGCCGTCCCTCGATGGCTGCTTCCTCTGTCTCTTGTTTCCGCTTCCTCATCCCCTCACCCCCCACCCATCCTTTACTTGATCTGATTCAGAATTTGTGGGGGGAGTCTTGTCAGGAGCCGGCAGTGTCCCCGCGTTCCCAGAAGCAGCCGTGCTGCAGCTGGGGGTGAGTCAGCACCGCGGACAGCGGTGGATACCTGGCAGCCGTGACGTCCCCACCGCCCTCCCCGCGAGTGCCCGTCACTGTGCCCGGAGGGGCCTCGGAGCGCGGGTCTGTCCCTCCTGAATCACAGAGCTTTCGGCATTTCACTCCACCCCTGACGCCCGCAAGGACTCAGCTGGGACAGCCTTTTGACATGCGCGGGGCCGTGGGTCCCTGCTCCTGGATGGGGAGGGCGGTAGGGAAACCAGACAGAGTTCACCGGGCTTTGCTGGGTGTTAACGAGGCTTCTGCCAAAAGACGTCACAGCCATCGAATCGTGGTACATAAACAGAGATTTTTCCTAACTTTCCTTTGGTCTTATTAGAAAGTGCTATTTATTGTATTTTGGACCAATTCGATGATTTCATTAGAATGGCTTCTTAAAAAATGGGTATAGAAGTTTCTGTAAATTAAAAATGTCTACTTTAAGTTTCAAATGTCTTTTTAAATTTTTTTAAACAAGATACTATAGACACATCTTTAAATTTTTAATCTAAAAATAGGATTTCATCAAAATATTCTGGGCATTGGTACACCGTGTATTTACTATTTATGGCTCTCCAGACGTGATAAACACTATACCAAAGAAAAAAAGAAAGAAAGAAAGAAAACATTTAACTTTATTGGTAAGAACAGAATTCTGTGAAAAAAATTATGTGGGAAAAATATGAGCTGTGTTTCCTTGAAAAGCAACTCAAGTCAACATTTCTGAGGAACAGCGGACATCAGACACTGTAGTGGCCAGATGGGTACATACAGACTTAGAAAGGAACAAAAAGGAAACAACAGTTATAGATCTGCAAAATAGACCCGCAAATCATTTGCTCAGCAAAAACAAAACCCAAAGATAATCCTAAATCCAGTAACTTGCTATCACACGTTGTGGGATCATGTGCTGGGAGGGGACAAGCGGAGCTACCGACCTCCTGACCCTCTAGGGCTGGGTCCTGCCAGGAGGACCAGGCTGGGAACTGTACGTTGCTTATGTTTTTCTCCCTGATGGGGAGTGGTGTGGGCTTGGGAGGCAGATGGAGGTGCTGCCGACTTTAGTTGGATGTTAGTGGGAGGGCAGATTGTGGGAGGGTGGATGCGAACACGGAACAGGGCAAGTGTGAATCACGGAGACAGAATGGTGGTCGAGGCAGGTTCGGCAGGTGGGGGGCCCTTTTGTTGGCTCCGTCCTGATTTCAGGGTGACTCAAGTGTTTGTTCTCCTCACAGAGACCCAGGTGGGGAGGTGTGCGGGCTCCTCTGGACTCGAATTCCCCTAATTTTTCTAATCGAAAGATGCAGGTGGACCTGCATAAGTGGTGCTGGTGCTCCCGGGGGCCTGAAGCAAAGGGAGATGCACCTCTGGGCTTCGGGCTGACCTGAGCCAAGCCCTCCAGCTACCCTGGTGCTGGGTTCGAGCCCGGGGTCCTCTCCTCTGGCCTCTGGCCGTCCCAGCCCTCCTGTCCCGTCCGCACCCGCCTGTGCCCGGAGCCCGGGGTCCCTCGTCCCTAGCTCCCTCTCTGTTTCCCACTCACTCGTGGCAAAGCTCCAGGCCCTGAAGTGGACTTCTTGCTGCCCTAGGGACTCTTCTCTCATCCATCTCTCCCTCCGAGAAGTGCCCTCCTGACCCGACAGACAAGTCCCCACGCCGGTGCTAACAGGGCCCTAGGGGTGGCTTTCTCCAGGAGCAGATGTTTATACATGAGGAATTTTGTGTGGTTCTGGAAAGCCAGTGCCTCGGACCCTGTGGGGTGCTCATCATAGGTGGGTGGGCGCCTTCCAAGCCCCTAGAACCAGGTCCCATGGGCAGTGCCCTCTGTGCCCCTTTGTGGGTCGGCTCCCCCACATCTTCCCTGCCATCTGCTCCCTGTAGTAGGAGCTCGTTCATACAAAGCGTGGACCACGTCTCCAAGCAACAGCTCGGAGTGCTGTGAGCTGAGCTTCTGGTCACAGATTCCAGCCAGGACTGGACTGTGCCTCCCGCTTTCAGAGCAGGGCTCCAGAGACGGGGCTCAGAGTGTCTGATCACAACCAGCCCTGAGGCCTCTGGTTCTCTGAGCTTTGTCCTGATGGCACGTCAAATGATCAGACACTAACATAACGTAAACTGGCCTTTTGATCCTAGCTTTCGTACTGAATTAAGATTTTATTTCCTCAATTTGTATGAAAGATTAATACGAGTCATCTATTTGCAAAACCATTTTCATCTCTCTTGAAACTTTATGCTGGAGAAGTTGTCAAATACCTGGTCCGTTTTCTCTTATAAAAGAACTTGAGTAAGTTTGACTTTATATTAAATCCCAGGAAAAGTTTCTCTCTCCGCACCTAGTATCTCTACTTCTTGTTCTCTTGTGACAATACCTACAACTCACTTTGTTTTGCTTTTGCCCCGTTGTTATGAGAGCTTGTGATGCTGCATTTGCCTTTCTTGGGTTAAGTGAGGTGCCCAGGCTGCTACAGAGCTCTGCTATTTATGTTCTGCACGATGAATCTCAGATGCGGATCTTTTAGATGGAGGAACGAGAGGCTGGTTAACCGGCATGATGGAGCCAGAAATGAGTCCTCGGCGGTGAAACAATTCAAGGCATATGATGGACTCGAGATGTCACGGGGGTGCCACCCTCCTGCGTGGACAGGGGGTCAGGTTCCCGCCCCTCACTCAACCCCGGATGCCCTGTGTGCTCGGGGGAGCCTAAAGGGGGCAGAATTCTGCCTCTTGCACTTTTGCAGCTGCTTTAAGTGAATTTTTTTATTGTTCAGGATGGAGAACAGAGAACCGAGATGAGAGAGCTGGAGGCCCTTCAGGCCTAAGGGGACAGTTCTGTGAGTTTCTGTGCTTGCTTTCTGATAAAACTCAGTTAAAAAGGCAGGACTCGGTCTGGGACTTGGTTTCCTGATTGATTCCCTGGGGGGGACCCTATCAGCTCAGACCTTGTCCATGTGGTCGGGTCGTCATCTGCCAGGGAAGCAGCTGCGTCAAGCCATGGGCGTGGGGCCCGGGGCTGTGCATCTGGGACCCTCGTCACCAGGACGTGTAGCGGTGGTTTCTTCACGCCCTAAATCTTGGCCCCCGGGTGCTTTGGAAACTGTTCCTTTGCTCTCTGCAAGAATGGTCTCACTCTCTGGTCCTCTTTTAGGGGTTCTTTAATATCCTGTGTCTCAAATCGTTTTGAAAGGAGGTGGAGTGAAAAAAATAGTAATGAACACGATAGCTCATCCTTACTGGCTTCTTTGGGGAGGAGCCCATGGCTTTTCTCTTCACTTGTGGCTTATCCTGAAGTCTCACACACGCTGTGCTCGTGGGAACCCCTCGCTCAGGAGGTGCGTGGCGGGGAGGGAAGCGTCGGGGATGGGCCTGGTTGGTTCTCACCGGCCAAGCCTCGGCACTGCTTTTCAAGGCATCCACTCAGACCCTCTGGCCCAAATGGAAATTCCCTTGGACACAAGGAGGAGGGAGAACTGTTTGTGCGTAGGCAGGTGTGGTGGGCGATCTCGGTCCTGGCATCTTGGGAGCAGCCGTCGGAGAAGCAGCATGTCCCTAACGCAAGGCTAGTTGCTCGTCTGAGCTTCAGACACGCGTGTGTTTCTGAACACCAAAGGAAAACGAATGCACAGCACAGATCAGCACCGTCAGGGCACGCCACACCCACACATGGCTTCGCCCGCTGCGCAGGGCCGGCCCAGGGCCTCATAGCATTAGTAGGAACTGGTCTTGCTCCGGTGGCTTCCTCACCCAGGTGCCCAGGCCGGCCTTCTGGAATGCTCTGAACAGCTGCTGTTTGACAGCCTGGTAGGTGCGTGCCCCCAGCTTGGCCTCACAGTACATGGACGGCGTGTCTCCGTGGCTTGGGATCCGTGTGCTCAGCTGTGGGGCAGAACGAGAGAGGACGGGTGAGCCTTCGCCGGGAACGGACCCCGACCAGCAGGACCGCTCAAGCCAGGCAAGCCGGCACTGGCCTGCCGGTCACTTTTCCTTCTCTCTTCCTTTAAACAGAAAAGCGGCGAGATCATCACGTGGGCTTGGAGTTTGCCAAGAGGGTGGATCTCAGGTTAAGTCCTCTCACCACACGGATGATGGGAGGGGCTGCGTGAGTCAATCAGTCCAATTCTGGGGTCATTTCACAACGTATCAAAATATCCAGTGGTGCCCCTTAAATATATACACTGTTCATATGTCAATTATGCCTCAGTAACAAAGATATCTATTCTCTCTAATTTGATCTATTGATAAATAAAATTTCATATAAAATTCCAAGAAAAGAAAGAGAGTAACAGTAGGAATTAGGGAGACTTTGCTTCACAAGAAGTGTGAGTGATTAATGAAACAAATAAACACGGAACTTGTCTGCTATTAACAGCACAAGCTGTGCATAATTTTTTTCTTTTTCGAGGAGGAATAGGGGCTCAAATCGGCGTGGGTGGTGAGGCCGAGGGGGCCGTGGGAATGAAGGCAGCGTCCCAGGCGGAGTCACCTGCTAGCCCGCCGGGAGGACCAGGACTGGCCCCCGTGTCCAGTGGGGCAGGACCCGGCCTGGCTTCACCACCCGTGCACCAGGGTTGGGGTGTGGTGAGCGGGGGAAGTGGTCGGTGGGGGGCGGCACCGGCTACTGGCCGGCCAGTCCATCCCTGACACTCACAGCCGTGTAATTGGGGGAACACCTAACTTTTCTGGGCATCCATTTCCTTCTCTCTGGACTGGAATGACATGGACTCCGAAGTTTCTATGGACTTTCTCACGGGCTGCACTGGCCACAGCTGTTCACCAGTGAGCCCCTTTCCACCTATTTCTGGGGCCATAGCATGAGACCCTGCTGCGGGTCAGGGGCCCCACTAGGAGGGGCCACACCTGGAGTTGGCGGGGGGCGGGCAGGGACACGGGGCCTGGTTTGCGTGTCCTGTGTCACCCTGGCTCTGCCCAAGCGGCCGCTCCCTGGGCCCCACCCATGTCCAGCCCCACTGACCTTGCCGTAGAGCCGCGCCCACCGGGCCGAGAGCCTGTGCTTGCAGAGCCTGGACGAGCGGCCGCAGCTCCGCTTCCCGGTGGTGGCGTCGATGACCTCCACGTCCGCCGTGCCCACCACCCAGTTCACGCTGAAGTGGGGCGACTTCCCAGGCTGCCGTGCCTCGGCCTGACTCACTCCTGCCGGGAGAGACGGGGCACCGGGCATGAGCGCTGCTGGCCGGGCGGGCGGGAAATGGCTCCCACGCTGGTGGGACGGGGTGGACGGCCGGCCCGAGCGCCATCACTGGGGCTTGGATTCGAAGGGTTTTAAATGCAAGGCGTTCCTGTAATAACACTGCCCACGTTTCCCCCTTTCTCTGGATGTTCGTCGCGTGGACTGGTGAACAGATGGGGCCGCATAAAGGCCAGCTGAGAGCGTGCGTTTACGGGGCATCTGCTGCCTGCCCGCTCCCCACAGGGCAGATGCCAGGGTCACAGTCCGGCTGACGAGATATGAAATGGAGTGAAAACAAATGAGCTCTGAGAGTGCAAGGCGCCGGCCCGGCAAGGTGACTGGAGCCCAGCGGGGACTGGAAACTGGGCCCTGGTTTGAATTTCAGGACCGCAGAGCGTTAAACCGGGAGTGGGTCTTTCTGAGTCCTGGGGCCGCCGAGGATGCTAAACCATGCAGGATGGTGGCCTGGGAGGAGGGGCACTGACCCCGGGGCCTCGGCCACATGCCCTCCATGCCCCCCGACTCCCCGCGCAGCTGACGGACTGGCTCCACCCCCAACCCTGGCTCCCACTGGGGTCACGCAGAGAAGGACCTTGGTCTCATGTGTGTTCACGGCCACAGTGCTGCAGGATGTTCAGCCTGGACCCCCCCCTCCCCGCCCCTCCTGATCCCTTCCCTGGATCCAGCCCCCTGAGCAGCTGCTCCCGTATCCACACTCTGCCCCTTCCCAGCCTCCTGTTCCCCAGTGGACAGACTGGACGGCTGCATGGGGCCTCTCAGGGCCCTGGGTGGGTGGGCCCAGGGGCCCCAGCAGCATCTCACGGGGAAGCAGAGCCTGGTGCTGGGAGGCAAGTGGCAACCCAAGGAGCTGGACACATGGAAAGGTTGTCACCTGACTCATCAACATAGATGGAAATTAAATTTAACTTAGACACCCAAGACCTGAACATTTGCTTTTAGCTCCACACCAGGAATTCTAGGTCTTTGGGGGCCACTGCAGAGCTGTTTCTGCTGCCCAACCACAGGAACTCATTAATCTTCAACATTTTAAGAAAGAACAGGAGAAAGACGAAAAGGGAAAGTGAAAGAAAGACATTGAAACCGGGCCCAAAGTGATATTTTATCAGAATTACTGAAATTATTGACCGTTTAGAAAATGACTCTGGTTTCATAGACGTTGAATTTGAGGCAAGCCTTCCCATCCCTCACCTGACGATGGTGAGTCAGGACTGACCCCCTTGGAGACGGGCGTGGGTCTCAGGCTCCCATCCCCAGCTCCTACGAGGTGGATGTCGCCACCTCTTCAGCTGGTCTTGTTTGTGTTGTTAATTCTTGTGTGGTTAAGAAATTGTGCCATTGCCACGGGTCACAGTGGGTGTGTCGGGAGAACTTGGCCTTCTGGTTAAACGGGGTTCAAATCCTTGCTCCATGTTGATAAATAGAGCTTCTTCACACTTAAATTCCCGTGAGTCTATTTCCACATTTATAAATGGAGGTAACAGCCGCTGTCGTGGTTGGTGTGACAGGGTGTGTACCTCATCTTGACGTTGACGGGAGTGGCTGCTGGGTTTATTTAGGTCCCTTCCCTGAATGGTGGAGCCATTCTCTGGGGGGGACTCGTGGAGGGTGAGTAGCTGCACCGTGCAGATCAGGCCTCTCTGGGCACCCACCCCCCAGGAGAACCACCCACAGGCTGTACGTGGCCATCACCTGCTGGGCTCAGGCCGTAGGGCGCCACAGCCATGGGCACAGCTTTGGGTCAGATCCGAAGGCACCGTTCATGGCGAGGACGGGGGTGAGGCAACCCCCTCCGCGACAAGTCGGCCCGAGTCACGGGAAGGGAAGGTGGGGCAGTGGTCCTGGATGGGCACACGACCCCTGCTCCCATGGCCTCGCTGTAGTTTGCTGAGTCCCCTCCCTGGACGCTGGGAGCCCCTGGAATCTGACGTGGTCCCCGGATTTGGCAGAGGGCCTTAGATTTTAGGAACAGGTTCTGGTGTGTAAAGAAACCTGGGGCATAGCCACTGAGCCCTGGGTGGTCCCAGCCCCACTGGGAGCATCCTCTTCCGCCCTGTCTGAGCTTTGGGGTCCGTGATGCTGCCCTTGGCTGGTGACTCTCGTGGGAGGGTTGAGGGAGTGGGGAGGTGTGCTCTCTTGGGGGCTGGCCTGGCTGAGAGCTGTCCCCGCGAGTTCCCGCCACCCCGTGGGCACCACTGTTGCCCCTGGTTTTCTGAGAACAACCTTAGGGTCCTGGGAGTAACCCTTAGGCTTGGCTCTTACCACAACCGTTGACTGGCTCTTTGACCTTCTCTCTCCTCTTCCGGGGGATCTGGTCTAAGCCCCGGGCTGGCCAATTGCTGTGGGTCTACACATGCCCACCACCCAGGGCCCCCCACCGCAGATCACGGCTTGCAGCCCCTTCAGAGACAAGGCACCACCCAGGAGGGAGCCGCGGTGGATTACCGGGTTAATTACGGGGGTCACAGCGGGTGGGGCTACCTCCCCAATGCCCCATCCCGCTGAGCTGAGAGGTCAGCTGCCGCCAGAGGGGCTCACGGCTGTGTGACTTCTGGTCCTCACGACCCCAGGCCGGCCCTGGCGGCCTGGGGGCAGCATCCCCCTCCCAGGTTTGGTGCTGGGGGAACATTCAGGAATTTGCTCCTGGATCAGGTGGGGGCGACCTATGGCCCTGGATCCTCCCTGCCCTGTTGGACACGTGTGTTTATTGCCTGGATTTCTCTGGGCACCGCAGACACTGCCCTGAAAGTGACACTGTGATGTCTGAGGGGCTCATCCTGTTACACCTTAACTCTGGAATGTCGTCCGGAGATGCTCCGCACCCGGCTGACCTTTCAAGTATCCGATCTCTGCCGTTCTGCTCGCTGAGTCTTAAATGGCCATGGGCCAGACTGGGAGAGCCTGCCCTGGGGGCCTCAGGGCCTGTGGACGGAGGGGTGTGTGCGTTTGAGGACCTGTTCTTACCGCTGAGGAGGGGCCGGTTGTGCCGGTACGAGGCGGGCAGCTGGCCGATGTCCTCGGTTCTGTGGCTCATGACCCGGGAGAGGTGGCCGGTGTGGTGCAGGCTCCCCACCACGATGCTGTGCAGGTACACGGGCTCGATGAAGTGGCAGAGCAGCGCACCCTGCAGCCCCAGCACGTTCCACCTGGGGGGGAGAGGGGCGTCAGCGCCCTGGCTCACTGGCCTCACCTGGGGGAGGACGGGGGGCCTTTCTGCCCCGTTGTCCCCGAGGCGTCACTGTCCCCATCGTGCAGCTGGCGGTGGGGGGTGGGGGGAGCTGGCCTGGGGCTCGCAGCACCCTGGACCGGGCATGGCTTTGGCCTCGTGACCCCTGGTGACCCCGAGCCCCTCTCTGCCGTCGGGGGGACGGGTGTCGGTGGGTCTGCGTGTGAATAAACGTGGATCCTTTTCCTGGAAAATGAGTTGTTGGGTGAAGGGGAAGCTACATATTCTCTCAGGGTCTTAAAGTCAGATTTAAAAAATGACCCTCTGGGCTTCCCTGGTGGCGCAGTGGTTGGGAGACCGCCTGACGATGCCGGGGATGAGGGTTCGTGCCCCGGTCCGGGGGGATCCTGCGTGCCGCGGAGCGGCTGGGCTCGTGAGCCATGGCTGCTGGGCCTGCGCGTCCGGAGCCTGTGCTCCGCGATGGGAGAGCCCACGGCAGTGAGAGGCCCACGTACCGCAAAAAAAAAAAAAAATAAAAAAGACCCTCTGTCTCCAAAGTGAATCGCAATTTTTCTTTATGTTCCCTGGGAAATATCAGAAATTGAATTGACTGCAGTTTAGGGGAGAATACTCTCCCTCCCCACCCCTTTGTCAAACTCAGCAGCGGGCGGGACCTACTGTGGTGACATGAACGACCTTGTTTGGCTCTGGGGGTGATTTGACTTCAGGAGCCCCGATCAGAGGACAAGGCCGTGGTCCTTGACATAAATGAGGCTCTGGGTGAGTGTTTGCTTCTGCCAGCAAAGGTGACAGGAGCCTTGTCAGACATTTCCCCGTAAATTTGAGTGGAACAACTTTCCGTGTATCTGTTATTTAAGGCGACATTTTGTGGTTTCCACATGCTTCAAATCCAGCCTCCACCAGCACAAGCATTATGCAGTTAATTTCTTACATCATTATTCTTTTCATTAATTAACATTTCTCCACGGTTAGAGCAATTAATGTGGTGCTTCCATGCCGTACATTTCCTTTCATGATTAATAAGGAGTCATTCTATTTCCCTTTCCCGAAGCAGTCAATTAACACAGAATTCTTTCCATTAATTACCGAGTGCTCAAACCAGCAGGCCTACCTAGAGAGCAGTCTGCTCTGAGAACCTGTGACACCAATTGTCTTAAAAAATTCCCTTTAAATTTTATTCCGTAAACACAAGCAATTTAGCTGGCGATATTAATTTGCCTCAGAAGCATTGAGGTGAGTGAGAAACATCTTCTAATCTCATGCAAGAAGAGGCAGCCATCTGGCTGGCGAGGATTGAGGAACGGCTCCCCCTCCGTTAAGTGTGGGTCATTAAAGTAATGTGCTCACCCACATAAAACTCAAGTGGAATATAAAAGGTAATATTTATATACAAACAGTTTAGTCCTACAATTTAAACAGTCATTGGTTTTATGAAACGTTTACTTTAGTCTATCAGATTTGCATAACTTCACTTAAAAAAATAATTGTGGTCATTTCTGTAAGTCACAACCTGTCTCTCAGAAAGGAGTGGAGAATTGCCCTTGGGATCTGATGTGTCATTTTCCCAAAGAGTAAGTGTCCAAAAGTGTTGAAGGGGAGCACATTTCTGGAGGCATGAGAAGCAGGGGAATGGACATTCCCCATCGATAACAAAGCCCTTTCTCTAATGATGAGATGAGTATTACAGAGGGGACATTCCTGTGCTTCAGGCTGTCCATGGACTGGCTTTGAACAAAACTTCTGGAACGTATCTGAATGGCTCTGACTCTGCAGGAAAGTCTAAAGACAAACAAATTCTATATCTGGTCTTCTCCTAATAACCTTTACAATAAAGAGACAATCAGCCTTCTCCTTCCCTGGCTGTACGAGTTTAACTTATTCAGCCAACACCATCAATAAAACCAAATGTCGCCCTGAATACAAACTGGAGAGTTTTCAGCATTCCGGATTGAACGGAAAGTGCCTCTCCTTTTATACAAACAGCTGACATGACTGCAGTGTTGACAGAGAAAAAAGTCCCAGGTCTAGTTTTCAATATAGATAATCCCTAAATAAATATATTTTTGTCTGTTTGTCAATCACTGAAATACCAAAGATAAGTGAGGGACAGATCTTGGAAAAAGGCTGTTTTCTTTAACTGAGAGACAATCTCTGTACCTCGAGGACTGACAGGGACTGTCCCAGGATGGGCCCCACCCAAGACCTGCCGGGCCTGTGCGCCCGGGGGTTGAGACCGATAACCGCGGGCATGGGTGCAGGGACTGTGGGTGGTCGGGGTCCCTGTCTGCCGTTTTCACCCCCGAGGCACGGCCGTAGGGAGGAGGTGCGGGTCCACCATGACAGTGAGGTCTGAACATCACCAAATCCATCCTTACTTCACTTCCCTCCTTGTCCGTGGGCAGGTTTGCTTGTGCCCTGGAGGCACAGTCACACCCACTGAGAAAGGTCACGGTGCAGCTGGGTGACTCAGGCTGAGGCGCAGCTGTGAGTACAGTGCCATGCACCCTGGGCTCGTCTGGAGCGTCCTGCTGCTAGGACTCCCAAGGCCGGGATGGAACTGGTCTGGGTGCAGTGGGCATCAGCGTTCCCAGCGTGCCAGGCAGTTCCATTGGGAGCCAGGTGATGCACAAAGCAGGCAGCATGGACTTGGGAGTCAGTCTACCGGGTCCAGGTGACCTCCGTGTCTTTTGTTGTCACTTAGCCCCTCTTCTGCTTTCCCTCAATGTTCATGGTGTCTCCTGGTCACCTAATTTCTAGTTTGTTTTGCAGCTTCTCAGCCCTTTGCAGTGTCCTGGGGGCTGGACGAGGGATGGCTGCTGCCTCAGATCTGTGTCCCTGTCTCAGCATTGTTGCAGGAGTAGCAGAGGCAGCAGATGCGGGAGTGTCATCACTGTTACCGCGCTTATGTTGGACAAATATTCCTGAGTATATCACTCACTACCTTTGAAACAGGAGGGAGAGGGGCAGGGCACAACTTTTAAAAGAATGACATAGCCCAAGGACATGACATAAACTGATTAGAACCAAATGGGTCCAAGATGGCAGACAAGTCGACTTCCACTAGGCCTTGAGCCTCAGTATATGCTCACTGTAACACATCAGCAAGCTAAATGACACACCCACAGGCGCCAGGACAGTTCCAAGGCCAGACCATAAAGGTCAAAAAGTGGGTGGTGGCCCAATTTTGGGAAATCCCCACCCCTTCTCCAAAATAGCTGGAATACTCCTCCCACTCATTAGCCTATGAAATTACCCACCCCTGTAAAAACTGACAACCCCATACCCTGGTGCCTTTCTCACCTTCTGAGATGGCCCACACTCTGTGGAGTGTGTTTCTCTCTAAATAAATCCACTTGTTACCTATCACTTTGTCTATCACTGAATGCTTTCTGTGATGAGACTTCAAGAACCTGAGCTTCGTTAAATCCTGAAACCAGGTGTGTGATCTCGGTTAAAAGACTATGGGTTTTGGTGAGGTTCGAGTCCCAATCTGAGATACACGGTTGTACCTTCACCACTGGAGATGGGCTGAAGTTTCCCATAAAGGCTGCGGTAAGGTGACCACGGTCTTCTGTAAAGGAAGAGTCGTGGTTATTACACCAAGCTGGGAACATTTGGGGCTGGGCGTTTAGTAAGAGCAGTGGTTTTAAAATGACCCATATTTGGAGCTTGGAAGCATGAACACATTCCCTCCTGATTTCAGCAGAGCTGTAGGTAACACCATCCGGCTGCCAGGTGGGCTGGGCGCAGAGCCAGGTCCCCACTCTCAGAGGGGGGAGTCTTGCAGCCTGAGATCTCAGTGCGGGGAGTCAGATGGGGCCTCGGTTCCCAGAGAGCATCCGTAATTCTTTACAGTTCATTTTTACGGAGAAAGTTTTAATCTGTTCATTTAAAGACACATGGCAATCGATAATCAAGCTCTGGTGTTTAAAATGAGAAACCGTATCTAAAGGAACATCAGTTCCAGAAGATTTAGATTTCTATATGCTACTTGCCTCTCCATGCTTAGAGCAAAAACCCCTCCCTGGTTCGCCTGTCCTTTCAGGTGGCCGGTGTTTCCTGTTAGTGACCGTTCAGATTGGCTTCTTACGTCCAGAAAGCCAGGCCACGTCCATGGGAACATGGGCCTCACGGTGACACTTGTCATCTGTCCTGGGCTCACAGAGGCGCAGGGCTTGGTCTGTTTTATCTCTGAGCTGCAGGAAAATCCAACCCTTTGATGCGCCTCCAACCTTAACTCGTGGGTTGAAGGTCGAGTTTCCTGGACCTGGTGAAACAACCCACATTCTGCAGTTTCCCTGGGTCTGCACCAGCCTGGCATAGGCAGTGGCATTTTAGGAATAGATTTCACTATGACTTTGGTTCTGTAATTTCGCAAAGACCACATGAGTTGAGCCAAGTGAGTGGAAGTGGTGTCTCCTACCTGGTTATATTGGTTTCCCGGGGCAGGGGGTGAGGTGGGTGGGGAAGGGCTTAAAACATCGGAAATTTACTCCTGGAGGCAGAGGTCTTAGGTGAGGGTGTGGCAGCCCGGGGGCACCGGGGAGACCCCACCCCCAGGCCTCGCTCACCTGGCGCTCAGAGGCTTGTGGATGCGTCCCTCTGGGCCCCGCCTCTGTCTCTGTGGCCTCCCCTGTGCACCTGCTCTGTCCCCAGGTCCCCAAGGCCTCACTCACGAGGATACACTAGCTGCATTTAGAGGCCACCTTCTCTCACCGTCCTTGGCCTAATCCTGCCTGGAAAGGCCACACTCACGGGTTTAGGGTCTGGGGACAAGGATATCTTTTGGGGCCACCGTTGGGCCCATGCCACCTGCTATGGGGCATTAGGAGATCCCATTGCTTCTGTTTACCCCATACCCTGGGCTGCGTAACCCCACTCTGGGGAGTATGTCCTAAGTCTGTACTTGGAGATTTGGAAAAACGCTTCGGCACAGAGATATTTCTGGAAACATGGTGCACGGAGCAACCACTTGTGAGCACCCAGGGATCCAGCAGCAGGGAGGTGCCTCCAGCCTTGCACGTGGATTCAATGCCCGTGACTTTGAAAGGAGCCAGGATCGTAGTGTTCAGTGATGGGCTGTAAGCAAACTGCCCGAAGCAGCAAAATCCTGATGACAGGAAGAAGCCTGTGTTTAGGAAAAAGGTTAAGGCGTTTATAGCCAAGGTGCCTGCTGTTTTCGGTGACGGCTGGGATACTGGCTGGTCGTCTTTTTTACTTTTCAAGTCTCCTAATGTTTCTTACTCTCTCTTATGTTTTAATGGGGGGTGAGGGGAACTTCAGATGTGTGATGCCGCTCCCTGTGGGCTGTTTCCACCAGTCGGTGTGACTAGATGGTCCCATCACACTTTCCCTTTATCTGGAGGCATGAGAACGTGTGGCCTTAGGTGCGTTTAGGATCTTGTGGCCACAGAGTCTCAGGTTTGGTTCCGTTTTGGATGGAAGCCATTCACCCAAGGGAGAGGTATCCACTCTCCCTCGAGCATTGGAACCAGCTTTTATCTGCAAGATAGTATTTTGCTCCAGGGCTTTAACTAAAATTCCTTTTCGGCCAAAAATCTGACTTTCAAAAGACTTTCATGGCCCAAGAATTTTCCTGGGAATTCCAACGACTCTGTTCCAAAGAGAAGAAATTAGATTTCGTTTTCTGCTATGTCAGCATCAAAATTATTTTTAAAGGGAAAAAACGTAGCTGGTGTATCCCCACTTCCGGCCTCGGGTGTTTTTTTCCCATGGAACAGGGAGAAAGGGCATCCTGCCCGCATCCAGTATGTGGTGCTGGGCATCCTGGCTTTGGTGCTGGTCTGTCAGACTCTCCAACCTCCCGGTGACGTCCCAGGTGTGCTTCCACACGATGCTGAGCATGGCATACCCCCAGGAGCCTGGGGCCCTGTATGCGCTTGCAGACTCTGTCGGCTGTGCGCCCGGTTTAGGGAGGGGGGCAGCCTGGGCCTGGTTCCCACGATCTTTGGAGTGAGTTTGATGATAATGACATTCACATAACGCAGCCATTTTCCCTGGGAGGCCACCCTGACCACTGGACTCGTGGGAACGTTGCACAGAGCTTCTGTCCATAGCGTCGACCCCTTCCACATGCTTGGGTCCTGGGCCAGGTCTGACCCAGCCGCTCAGCCTGTGTGAGTCCTGCCCACTGTCCAGCATGGTCAGGGGCCACCCCTCCACTGCCCTGTCCACGAAAGCCTCGCCCCGACTCTGCGTTTCTGAGCACGGCCGTCATCACGAAGGAAACCCCACGCCTGCCCCATCTCCGCTCCAGTCCAGCCTCGCTCGGCCCCCTGCAGAGCTGGACGTCTCTGCTCCCGCCTCCCGTTGGGCGATGGATGGGTGCCCACCTGCAGAGACGGGACCCTAACCTGCGCACGCACCCCTCACGGTAGCACCAGCGATCCCCTGAGGGTCAGACCTTAGACGCAGAAGCAGATGGTGGGGGTGGATAGGATTCCAGAGCAGGACACGGGGTGCAGGGGGAGGGGAGGCCGAGGAGGGAGAGGGCATTCCGGGGGTTGCAGGGAGAGAGGCAGAGATGGTGGGCTTGTTCAGGGAGGAAGGTGGGGCAGGGGAGACAGAGAGACAGAGACAGAGAGAGAGACAGAGACAGAGGAGAGTGAGGAGAATGTTCAGGGAACACCTGAGGAAAGTCCTGGGAAGGTGGGCTGGGCTCCCAGGGGACTGAGTGGGGGGAGGGGACCTGGTGCCATGCCCCCCAGGCCCCTCCTGCCCCATTGCGTTCCCCACCGTCTGGGCACCACTCACCTGGCCACCAGATTTGGGGACTAGACAGGTGACTGGCAGGGCTACCCATGAGCTGCATCAACTCCTGGATGAATGTGGGGCGGCCCCCCGCCTGCCCAGAGCCACGGGCATCACAATGTCCCCAGCATGTCCCCCCTCAAAAGCAGTTAGAACCCTCCTCAGCCCAGGGACGTGATGTGAACTGTGCTTTCTAAGTAGACTTTGTTAAACAGAGCATCACTGGTGGGAATGAAACCAGGGGGCCTATGGGCTCCTGGGCACGAAAGCCTTTCTGTCCCCCATTTCTTGTTTCTAGGGAACAGACTGCAGCCTCTGTGACCTTCCCTGGGTGCCAAAGGGCAATTCGAACAGTTGCTAATCAAGAGAGGAGTAGCCAAGAAACCACCTGAGGTGAGATAAAGGAGCCAGAGAAGCCCATCAAGGTTAGGAAACCCGACCCCCTAAGACCCTGCACATGGCCTGATCTCATCAGCAACACCCCCTTGAAGGCTTGTTATAAACCCCTCATCAAATCCTCCCCCAAAACTATGGGGACACATAGTTTTTCGAGGCAGGAGCCTGCTGTGTCCGTCTTTGCCTGGCAAAGCAATAAGGCTGTCCTTTTCTACTTCACCTAAAAGTCTGTCTCCGAGATTCGATTCGGCACCGGTGCAGAGGTGCCGCGCTTTCAGCATCAGGACTGTTGACGTCCCACATCACCCGGGCTTTGTAGCGAGTTTAATTCTCTGTCAATTGACATTTAAGATCCTAGAGACAGTGAAACTTAACTTCTGTATCATTCATTCACTTCATTTGCTAAGGAGTCAGAATTAATTTAGAGACCCAGCGCGATCCTGGGAGAGCAAGAGAATTTCCGTTAAGGTGGAAACTGCTGCTTCTCCCCACTTCATGAATAGATGAAAACAGTACAAAGGAGGCTGCGTTTCCTTCTGAGAGATGAGCTAGTTGACGACTACAGGCAGCTCTCTTAGATGCAGAAATCAGTGCTTTGCTGTATTGCAGTCAGGCGGGGGGCAGTCACTCCAGGGGAGTAAAAGGCCTTATTTCTCCTGTAGCCGTTTGGTGATTTCCCTCGAGATTTCGGATCCCTGTTCGCCAGGGCTGAGGTTTTACCTGCCCCGTCGCCTAGGGAGCCTCACAGAGGTACCGAGTGCACCTGGGCCACGGCCCCTCCACATGCAGGCTCGGGTCAGGGTTGGGGTCGGGGCTGGAGTCCCCGCTGCCCTGACTCCCGAGTCCCTGGGTGTCTGCCTCTCCTCGGCCCCGCCTGCCTCTCTGACGGCTCTGTCTGGCTTTCCAGGGAGGCTGTGATGGTACAGAAAGCGCCTGGCCGGTGCACAACTGTGTGTGGGGCAGCGGGCAGCCACGTCCCGTGGCGGGTGTGGAGTTCAGGGCCGACAGGGCAGAGTCCGGGACCTTGGAGTGCACCTCAGCACCCGGCCAGGCCCCCCTCTGGGACCACAGTCCCTGTCCCTCCCCCCCGCCAAACACACACCCGGGCGGCACTCGTGCAGAGGACAGAGGGGCTGTTACCTGGCGATCTTGTCCGTGCAGGACATGGTGACCAGCTGCTCGCCCAGCAGGACGCCGTCCCATGTCTGCACCGTGCCTGGGCCACGTACGGGCACTGTCCCCTCCCCGGACTCGATCTTCGTGCGCAGGTGCCCCCGGAACTTCCTGGCCAGGTGCTTGCTGCGGCTCACTAGGGGACGAGAGCTGCGTGAGACACGGGGGCTGGGGACACGGTGGGGGCGATACAGGGTGGTCACGGGGGGGTGCTCCGAGGGGAGGGGATGAAGAGGGGAGCTCATTGGGAAGCAACTCCAGTGACCCCGGTGCCACCGCCCGCGTTCAGGATGAGGAAGCAGCTTTGGAGGTAAGTGCTGGGCGGACGGACTTGTACAGACACGGGAGGAGCTGGGGCACAGCAACCCCTCTGGTCCAGGCTCAGCCGGCGTCACAGCAAAAGGCTGGACAGTGACCATCGGTGGCTCTGCAGCCGTTTGGTCTCAGTCCGACCACTGGACCTGCGGCCCAGCTCTCAGCACAGACGGGCCAGGGAAGGAGCTGCATTTACAGACACCGACTTTTGGGTTCCACGTCACCTTCATGTGTCAGGAGATGCTCTTCTCACCCTTTCCAGCCGTTAAAACATGTAAAAACCATGCTTAGTTCTCAGGCGGCTGGTGGGATCCAGCCCAATTGCTGGGCTGCAGACCTCGTCTAGATTTTAGTCCTGGCTCTATGGTTTCCTAGCTGCGTAGCCTTGGAAAAGCTACTTAAAACTACTGTGATACGGTTAGCTCATCTGAAAATGGGGTAGTGGTGGTGCCTCCCTCCTAGGCTTAGGGACTAAATGAGATGGGACCTGGGATCCCAGAGCTGCTGCCGAGAGTCCCAGTGAGGGGGCGTCTGCTACACCCAAAGACCGGCCCATGGTAGGGGCGCCTCGATGCCCTGTTACTGCTCTCCTGCGTTTGCTTTCCAGAGTCACCTCCACACCCATATACACCAGTTATTTGAAGAACTAGCTTGAACGAGAGGAAGATTAAATTTATTATTTTTTTCTTTTTTAAAAAAAGGTTCTATACATTTAGTCAGGATTATAATGTATTATAGAAATGCTTAACTGCTTTGTGTACAAATTATATATGAACTACCACAGTGATACCAACGTTGACACACACGATGGTGGGATGAACACTAAATGCCTTCTTTAAAAGGTTTCTATGTAAGTTTTAGAATTTGTGAAAATGTGTTTCTCCTTCATTTATCTGCACTGGAGTGAGGGTAAATTATTAATATAAATTATTACCCAAATAATTAATAACATTTGGGTTTATATGGGCACCTTCTCTTACAGATCTTGAAGTCATTTCCAGTATCTTTTCTCATGCTTTCTAAGAACTGAAGTTCCTTTACTATGTATTCATACTGCCTAGAGGCCATCTCTTGGGAAGAAAATTGCTGTACTCTGTGGAGAAAGTAAACTTTTGAGAGGTTTTAGATTGCTTATTGACCATACTACTAACCAGGTCCTTGTTGAGATCCAATTTGGACTGGCCTATGAGTCATCTATGGAAGGAAGAACCAAGCTGAGAGACTGAGCCTGGGGGAGGGAGGGGCACAGCCAAGGGATGCCCAGCCCTCCCCCTAGGTAGAGCCTGAATCTCTTCTTTGCACATTTAAGTGGCACGAGGAATCGGGTGACAATGCTGCTGCTGCTGCTGCTGGTGACGATGGTGACGATGGTGACGATGGTGACGATGGTGATGATGGTGACGATGGTGATGATGGTGACGATGGTGATGA
This sequence comes from Phocoena phocoena, assembly GCF_963924675.1. Classification (NCBI taxonomy): domain Eukaryota; kingdom Metazoa; phylum Chordata; class Mammalia; order Artiodactyla; family Phocoenidae; genus Phocoena; species Phocoena phocoena. Next base: position 147,950,302 of record NC_089220.1, read on the forward strand.
TGGTGACGATGGTGATGGTGATGGTGACGGTGATGATAATGGTGGTGATGGTGAGACAGTGATGATGGTGGTGATGACGATGAGACAATGATGATGAGGACGAAGATGACGATAGTGGTGATAATAAATTGAACATAAAATATTTCACCTGACTCAAAAATACTTGAGCAAAACTTTGGTTTGACCTGACTTTTTACACCGTCCAGGTGAGGTCTTTATCACATCAACTTCCTGTGGCAGGTGGCACTGAGGGAAAGGAGGGCCGGCGTAGCTAACAGTTTCCACAATTTACCACAATGTTAGGAACTAAAGTCTTCTGTGTGGGAATACTTTCTTAGGAAATACGGTACTTGCTGTCCCTCTCTTTCTGGTAATTATATTCAACCATTCTCTCAATGTTTCAACTATTGTGTCATTTTCCAGACCTGGAAAGTCACCCATTACATTGTAAGGCTCTTCTGAATTCTTACCCAGTACTTCTGTGCAACTAACCTTCCCTGAAGCAGACTTTGTAGCCTGTTAAGGCCATGACAACCCGGAGGCCTGGCTTGAGTAACAACTGGTTTCTAGGAGTTAACCTAAAGTTTTCAGGTAGATGAATTTTTCCTGAAGAGCCAGGTGCATGAGATGCTCCTGACAAGTGTTTATTTTCAGAGGTGTTGAGTCTCAGCTGCCTCCTCCAGCTCCCCCACCAGTGTGATCAGTCCCAGTGGCTCTGAGCGTCGCGATCTTGCAGAGCTCGTTTACCCTGGCTCTTTCTTGCCTAATTGCGAGAGGCAGGAGGGAGTTGAAGATGCTACTTCAAGCAGAACGAAATGCCAATCCAACCAGAAACTGCAGGGAACTGACCTTAAATCATCTGCAGTGGATTTGTCGTGTGCCCTAGACAGTGGAAGTGTGGAGCATTAAGACCCTGCCTGCATGGATACATAAATGCTCCCAAACCCATAAGGATGTTCTCAGCGAATTCTCCATCTCATGAGACTCTTCAGTGTGGTGTTTGTTCATCTAAAACCCTTACTTTCGGACCCTGATGTCAAGATAAAGTGCGGCTGGTAATATGTTTAAGAAAATTGTTCAAGTGAATATTCTACTTTCAGGAGAGAATCGGATGGCGATGGAGGAAGTCCACCGAGGGAGCAAAGGTCTATCTGAAATGTGATGCATGGTTGCTGCAATGGTGCAGGGGAGAGAAAGAGCCAGAAATGGGAAAAAAGTATAGGAAAGAAGACAATATTTTTAAACCCCAAATAAGCTTCAAAAGGTATATCCCAGAAGGTATACCCATGATGTGGTCTACTATTTATTGTAATAATGACATCTACAATATTTGTCATGTGGTCACGTGGGTGTTCTTGTCCTACCTGGTGAGGATGGTGACAGTGACGATGTGAGTGAAGAAGCCATTTAAATCCATCGACCCTACAATGCACGGATATTATCATGTGTTGCATGCTCTGTAGCTCAGTAGTCACATCAGAAGACGGGGCGTCAGGAAGTGTACTTTAGATCCCCTGACTTCCTATGGGATTTTGGAGCAATCTCTTGAGCTGCCGTCATGTACAAAGAATAGAACTGGCTCAGATGCACAGGCATTCAGTTCACACTTGTAAGATAGCTGTGTGATGTAATCATGCTATTTCTCATGGCTTCTTGTGGGAGATAGATCGGAGATTTGAACTAAGTTGTTAAACACTTCTAAAATGGCAGTAAGGACTGAATTTTCTAGGTTATTTAAAGAACCTGCCAAGCAAGAGGAATTTGCATTAGAGTGTTGGTGGGTTGGAAGGAGAACGGTCACCCAGCCACTGTGACCAGCCCGGGTCTTTTCATTAATCTCTTCATTTGGGTTATGATCAGAACTGCCCCCACGTCTGCAGGCCTTGCAGACGCTCCACCAGTCCCCCGTCTGCACGCAGGCCCGCCCTCCGGTGGGAGAGGATAGGAAACCAATTGGGCAGGAGACAGGTTAGGGGGTTTTGAACCCGGGGTCTCAGAACATGGCTGATCCTCAGAATCACTGGGGAAGTTTTAAAAGTACGGACCCTCAGACCCACTGCACCCCGAGGCACCAGAATCTTGGGAGAGTGGGCACAGGAACCTGCATTTGTAGAAACTTCCTGGCAGTGTTGTAGGTAAGTCGGCTTTGGAAACAACCAAATCTGTGCACACCTGCTCACAGGCAGCACGCCACCCCAGACATCTTGGCCAACGGACACTGAGTCCATTTCTAAGGACTCTAGGAAGGGAGAACCTACGATCTGTCCAGGTGAATGTTTTTGAGGGGAAAATACCCCAGGGACTTTAGAATTTCTGGAGCCACAGGCGTCCCCGGGGCTGGGGTTGTGTATTGTCCCTTAGCTGCAGAGCCCCTGAACTGGGCCTCAGGGGTCTGGGGCTACTGCAACTCATGGAACCTTTAGGGCTATGGCGAAGGCTTAGGCCAGAGTCCCTGGTGGACAGCGGGGGGGCTCTGCCACAGGTGGGTCAGACTTGGTTCTCTGCTGGGGTTCACTCTGCCTTCCTTCCCTCTTGAAGGACAGGGGGCCATCTGGGCAAGTCTGCTGAGAACTTCCCTTAGGCCTAGTCACTGAACAGGTGTGTCCGCGGTCCCCACATCAGGCATCTGTTGTGCGTGTGTGCCGTGTACTTGTGTGTGAGAGAGGGAGGGGTGAGCCCCGGCACCATGGCTGTGGGGTGTGCAGAAAGATGTACAGCGGCTCCTGCAGACCAAGCAAGGGGTGACAATCAAACCAGCCAAAGTGACCAGGACCGGCAGGGGACATGCTGGTCGGTGGAGGGGAGGCTCCTGGAGCAGCTGCGGGTGAGAAGCTGGAGGCCTCATTGTCCAGGGCCAGAGCTTCTCCCGGCTGTGACCCCTCTGGGGAGAGGATGGAGCATGTCATGCTCTGCATCTGTGGACGCGAGGACATTGCCGTGACCTTCAGGGTCGGGTGCCCTGGGCCTGTTCAGGAGCGTGGACCCTGAGGCCGTGGGGCAGTGAGGCTGGGCTTCTGCAGGGGTGGCTTGCAGGAGGCGGGAGCACCCATCCCTGCTAAACGCCCCTCGGGCAGGCCCTGCCTCCAGGGGGCCTGTCACTGTCACCTCTGCCCTGGAGGGGACCCCTAAGGTTCCCCATCACCCACACCCCCTCCTCCGAGGTCCAGCGAAGGAGGCACCCTGAGAGTGAGCCACCAGCAGTCACCCCATCCCCACATTAGCCAGTTCTCTCTAAAACAAAACAATTCCGGGGTGTTTGCGCCTCGGCAAATGGAGAAGGCTGAGCCACCTGTAAAGGTCCTCCACGTGGGGGACGGCACACATTCGGGGTTTCTTGCCCTGGCCGACGAGTAAGGAAGGTGATGCAGGACACTTGCTGGCCGTCTGAGGGACAGACCCACCAGGTGCCCGCTTGGGGCCCCTGTGGGAACCCTGGGGAGAAACACCAGCTGAAATAACCTAGGAGCAGCTTCTAATTTCTGTAGGCACATCTGCAGCAAAAATGTGAGGAAAATGCTTTTTTTTGTCTCTTCTACCTGCACCTGCCACTTCTTAAAACACCACGAAGTAAGAGACATCTGTGCCTGGAGGAGAACCCCAGGGCGCACTGAGAACGAATCTGCTTGTTCTTCTAAACCACCGGCTTTGCAAGTTGGAATTAAGGCCGGGGAGGCTGATGACCTGGAACCGTCCCTGGCAGAGAGCGCAGTCTCGGGGGGGCGGGGTGGGACGGGCTCCCCTTCCTCACTCAGCCACCCCGACTCTGGCCGGCAGGAAGCTGGTGCGTCAGGGCCTCCCCAGAGTTCTGTGGGACTTTTCCTCCTGGAACCGGAGGGCTCCTGGCTGGGTCTCCACGATGCGAGGTCTTCTGAGAGAAAATGGAAGGATAATTCCAAGTAGCTAATGGACCATATTTCACAATTTCATGTGGGGAATTGGTACCATGTAGATCCAGCCTGACGAGCGCCTCCGAGAAAATGAATTCTCATGTTTTCTTCTCTGTCTCTCTCTCAGGCTGCGCGGTCAGAAGGAACACTCTGCATAACCCCAGGGGCCTTTGGAGGGGCCAAGCCCACTGCCCGCGTTGCCGGTCCCCCAGCCTGCTCTCCTCCTCGGGCAGCTCCCTGGAAGTTCCCTGACATTGAATAGGTTCCCTTTCGTGACTCTGTTTGACTTGATTCTCCCACTGACTTTCCATAGGTGGGTGTTATGGTCTGAATGTGTGTGTCCCCAGATTCTGTATGTTGACACCTAACCCCCAAGGTGATGGTGTCAGGAGGTGGGTCCTCTAGGAAGTGATGAGGTCATGAGGGTGGAGCCCCCATGATGGGATCAGTGTCCGTATAAAGAGACCCCACACAGCTCCCTGCTCCTCCCTCCAGGTGATGACACAGCGAGAAGACGCCGTCTGTGAACAAGGAAAGGGGTTCTCACCAGACACTGAGTCTACCAGCACCTTGATCTTGGACTTCCAGCCCCCAGAACCGTGAGGAATCCATGTCTGCAGTTTATAAGCCACCCAGCCTGTGCTATTCAGGAGGGCAGCCCGTGCTGAGACAGCAATGAAAATGTTACCGGTACCCTATTACAGGGGACTCTGTCCAACCATTCCCCAGAGCGGAAAGCGATGGACTTGGAGGAACACTGGTAAAAGCAGAAGGCATTTTTTTGGACCCACATACAATCTGAGTATTAGAGAAATAGGTTAAATTCATGCAGGGTTTTAAAGAGAGCGATTTCCCTGCACGTCCTTATCTTAGGTGGAGGCACTCACCGCAAGCCGGGATGCAGCCGGCATTCAGAAAGCGCTCATCGCTCCTTCCCTTGGTAATTAGAACACGAGTGGACCTTCCGTGGGGGGTCAGGGCCCAAACACGCCTTCAGTAACTGTGTTGTCTGTTTCTGCTGTAGGTTCCCTCCGAGCACAACGGGCCGTGGGTGCCTCACCATCTTAAGCAGGGGCTGACCCCTCATCACACACAGATACTCCACTTCCCCGCCCTCCTCATTCTGCTTCTGGAGGGGTTCACGTGTGTCTGCGTGTGTGTGCGGGTGTGTGTGTGGTGTGTATACGAGCATGTGTAACACACACACGTAGCGTCAGTAACAGACTTTCCTAATGGCACCTGGGGAGACACTGACCCCATGAGACCCGCACAGAGGAGACTGCGGTATCCTCCCCCCAGGACCATGGTGTCACCTCTTGGGTGGACGCGACTGTGTCTGTGGTCACCAGCTCTCCTAAAATACCCAAGAGGGCAGGTCCCGCCCAGGGTTTTCACACCCTTTGTGGGAGAGGCCAGGTGCCCGGGGAGACGTCTTTATCCTCCCCTCTGTGCAGATGGAGGCAGACGCAGCCGTGGGGTCAACTCCACCTCCACGTGGCCCGCCTCTGTGCTGCTTCAGCCTGTGTTCTGTGTCCTGGCCACAGGCTGCCTGACCTGCTGCAGCGACGGGCCCCAGCAATTAGAGAGCCTCTGTCACGTCTCCAGCTACGCTGTCCCCAGAGATGAGGGCCCTTGGACCGAGGTTTTAGAGGATGCCATTCCGATGCTGCAGATGTGCTCGCCTGCCCCTCAGGGCCGCGCCACCCAGGCAAGCAGGCGGTGTCTGAGCGGAGAGCGGGACCCCCCAACCAGGGAGGAGAGTATCAGGCTGTTCGAACACAAAGGCAGAAAGCTGGGCGCTTACGGTCCGTGGTGAGCTCGTAGGGCGAGTGGAGCCGCGCGTCTCCGCAGGGGGATGTGCTCACATAGAGGTGGAACAGGACATCCTCCCTCAGCCGGTAGCCGCCCTCCTGCAGCCGCACGAAGATGGAGCGCTCGCTGTCCTCGCGCCGCTTGCTGGGGACAGAGAGGGGCCCCGTCAGCTACGGGAGGCCGGCCGGGGCGCCCGGTCCATTTCCTGCATGAAACCTTCTGGACCAGCTGCGGAGCAGCTGGGTGAGAGCAACCGGCCCACAGAGGCTGCATCCTCGGCCTCCCCGCCGCCCACGGTCAAGCCCACCCTTCACAAGCCCAGCGTCCTCGGTACACATGACCCCGAATGTGAGTGTCTGTGACACAGCCATCCTGTGGGTCACGGTGCTCCCTGTGTGCCCGCAGGACGCTGCGCTCTACACGGCCGCCGTGGGCAGATGGTTCTGTTAGACGGAGAACAGGGATAGAGAGGCAGGGCTCGGCCGCAGCCCAGTGAGGAATCCGGCGCGGGGACCCCTCTTCTTCTGCCTCGGCCGTGCCCCAGGGCCGTCCTCCCCACACGACACCCCCCTTGCCCCCCTCCTCAGTGGCGGTGAGGAGCACCCTCTGCACAGAGCGGGCCTAGCTGTGGCCCCTCCCAGACCCGTTCTCACCAGTCACGGGCGGCTCCTTCCCGCCGGTCTTGCTGTTTTTACACGTTCTGCCCCATTGGTGATGGATTCTGAGAGCACGCAGGCAGCAGAACAGACATTTTCTCCCCGGGAACCCTTGAGGCATCCCACCAGCCTTTCTGCTTCCCTGACTGTGCTCCTTCTGCTGCCAGGCCCCCCAGGCCCTCCCCAAAACCTCAGAGCAAACGCCTGGCCCTGGTTTTCTGCAGCCGTTGCTGGTCTCCGTCCCCTAACCCCGATCCCCTGAGGGCAGGGGCCTGGGTGCCCCTGGCCTGGCAGCTTGGTGCCAGCACACAGCCAGCCCTAAACGTCAGCCTGGGGCCACGTTGACACATCCAGAGTTAGGGGTGTTTGGAAACATTTCTGACCTGGCAGTTGGATATTCAGGAGAGAAACCCTTCCCACATTTGGAGAGATTTCCAACTCCCTTCCCCACATTCAACCCTGGCCGCCCCATCCGCCAGCCTGGAACCAGGGGGAAGCTGCAAATCAGGGTCTCGGACAGAAATTAACTGAGTGTATGAAGGCATTGCTTTCCTGAGTCTACTCAGCACCTCTGCACCCGCCTTCCCTTTGTGTGGCCCCTGCACAGGCCATGGGCAGGCGGGAGTCACCGCCTGAAGCCCCCAGGCCCCTGTTGCTAGCGGGTTTGAGGAACGCTGCTCCGGAGGGTGTGGAAGGACAGCGGTTCTGGCAGAGACACACGCTGTGCCTACAGCCACCCGTGATTCTGCTACTGCTCAGGGGGTCGTAGAGGGAGATGCCCCCCAGGGGACAGCCTGCTGCTTCCTGATGGCCGCCCAACAGCACTAGGCATCCCACATCTGGGCACGTTGCTCAGGGTCTTCATTACAGAACCCCTCCCTTTAAGATGCAAACATGCAGGGAGGAGGAGGAGGCCAGAAACAGGGCGACAGAACCCATCACTGGCCGCCTCCGTCGTGGTGCCTGGGGACCAGGTCCAGGAAGGGTTTCCGCTGCGGGGCAGGGTGTAGGGAGAGCCCGCCCCACATAGCAGGACAGGGCTCAGAGCTGCTGGCTGGGCTCGTCTGGGCAGTTGAGCCTGGGGGCCCCAGGACGAGGCCTGGGGAGGGAAACAGACTCGACCTGGAGTCTGGGAAGGGCTGGTGTGCTTTCGGGGCATAGCCGTTGGCACGTTGAGGGTCGGCTGGGATAGAGGGACACCAGGCACGGGGGCTGCATGGCCGCCCGGGATCCCCGCTCACCTCAGGTGCAGCTCCAGCTGTGCATACAGGAAGTGGATCAGCGCCCTCCTGGCCACGATCTCCGCATGGCAGTCGTTGACCACCAGCCCCTGGTCATTGATGTACTCGCCGCTGATGCACTTGGTCCCCGAGGACAGGACGATGACCTGGGCTTGCCTGACGTCCAGGCCTGGTGGACAGAGGAGGCGTCAGAGCCCTGCGGCCACTGCCTTCCCCGTGGGGCGGTGGGTCTGCTCTCCACCTCACCTGGCACCGCCGCCCCCGCCCCCTTGCATCCAAGCCTCAAGTTCACCTGTAAATAGCCAGCCAGTGGGACAAAAGGGACTGGGGGGGGAGGCGTGTGCACACCTGGCTCAGTTGTGAGGCCGGAGTCACGCCCAGAACTCCGTTCACTCCCCAATCCCAGCCCAGTGGGGATCCGAGTGTGTGAACCCCGATTCCTGGCCTGAAGGACCTGAGGGCCGTGTCTCCCCACGTGTGTGACCCAGACAGGGCGGGACGCAGGCCTGTGGTTGAGGAAGATTCGTCCCTTAATTGGAAGATTCTCTGACAGGAGGGCCTTATGCTCAGGACGGAAGGATGTCTGTGAAGACAGACCGCAGGCCAGTCCCCGCCCGCCCGCCTATGCCTCTGAGGCAAACTCAGGACCATTGGCCACCTTCCCTGCGTGGAGTCAGCGCCCCTCAGAACCCCGGATTCCTGCACGAAGGGACACTTGCTTCTCTGCTCCGCTCATCTCGGCGGCTTTGCCCTGAAGCTGGGGCATGTCTCTGCGTCTGGACTCAAGGCCCAGCCCTGGAGCAGCAGGAGGTCTGGGCACCAGGCAGTCTGGGCCCTGAGGCTCCTGTGAAAGTGCAGCCTGGGCCGAGGGCCACTCTCGACGCCCACAAGAGGCCAGAAGAGACAGCAGGATGCCCGGGCCAGCGCGTCCCTCTCTGGAACCGCCTCTCACAGGAGGTGCGGGCGTCCTGGTGGGGCGGCCCCTCCCTGGGCCCCACGCAGAGCAGGAGCCGCCTGGGACTCCGGCCTCGCTTCTGGGGCCGCATTTCAGGAGCTCCCGAAACAAGCTCACACCTGAGAACAGCGGCAGCAGCGGGGAGGGGCTGCTGAGCTTTCTGATTTGACGGCCCAGGCTCTCCATTTTCCCTAAAGAACAGCAGGGCAGATGGGAGGTAGGTAGCGGCAATACAGCCTCCCTTCCATCCAGCAAGTTCCGTCCTGAGATCCTTATGACCCCATGGGGGGCATAGGAGGGGCCATGGCCCCGCGTCCCCCTCTGGTCCCTTCGAGGGCCGCGCACAGCTGCTTCCTAGCAAAGCTCATGGGTTCGTGGTGAGAACGAAGCAACTGGCCTTCTGTTTGGTGTGGCTGTCGTATCTCTGCACGTTGTGTGAAAATGATGTATGTAAAAGTGATTTACTACCGCAATGTTTGCAAGTGAAATAATATGAGTGACCCAATACTGACCCACCGGTAGGGGACTGCTTAGAGCGGAGTACGTTCATCTGTATACTGGGCCCCTGTAGACAAGTTCTCTGGAGGAATAGAAAGATTTCTAAGGGATATCGTTATGTGACAGAAGCAAGGTGTGGAGCAGCGCGTGTACAGCCCACGTTGTGCTGTGAAGGGCAGGGGTGGGGGTCAGGGCTGGGAGCCACCCGCCCACCATCAGCTGCTGCTAAGTCAGCCGCTTACTGCCTCGAGGACATGGAAGACACGCGATCCCCGGACCGGAGACCAAGGGCATTGTGACTTGCAGCACCGCCGGCAGCAAGAGCCTTGTGCCTGCTCAGGTGCCCTTGCCCGTCTCAGGCGATGTGTGCAGGGGGCTTGCGGGTGCCTGCAAACACAGCCAAAGAAACGTTCCAGGGAGAGTGACCGCCCCTCTCTGGCTGGTCTCCTGCATTGCCCTCCTCAGCCCGAGGACTGGTGTGCTCACGCCCCAAAGGACTCACCCCACCCTCTCTCCCCCAGCAGGGAAACTGCCTCCCAGCACATGCGAAGGTGACTGGGCCAGCTTGCTCCCCAGCTGGCCCACACCTGATGCATGGAACTCCCACGCCATGCATGCACCCTCACCTCCAACTCTGGGAAATCTCTGGGAATGCACTCTTAGTTGTTTAGCCGGGACTAAACAATTCTTAGCCTCTTCCAACTCTCAACAGATTTTCACAATACTACATCTGACTATGGAGGAAATGATTACCAAATTTCTAGGAATAAAACTGAAGGTAAAATATACCAACCAGTATCAAAGAAACAAACACCCAAACTATAGAAACTAGAGACAGAAAGGAGCGGCATTCACCCTGCGTGCAGACCGCCCGATGGTATGCTGTTCGATTGGTCGTGACGCCCTGTTTTCTGGGCCGTGTCCAGTGAGTGTAATGACTCAAGCATTAGCGTTTCCACCACCCACTGGGGGAAGCCAGGCTCTTCCACGGTGTGGGCTCGGCGTCAGGAGACCCTCCTCCACGGTCCGCTCGATGCTCCTGCACTGTTTCCCTCTCACCCAGGCTCCCAGCACCCCCTGGGCTTTGCACCCTGAGTATTTGCAGAGAACCTCCTGCAGTTTCACAGCTAGTCATTATTTGGTCCAAGTCTGTGTTTAATTCTCAGTCTTTTCCTGCGATTCAGTATTCTACTCTTCTCAGCTTTCTATTCTCCAAATTTCCTCGAGTCAGTTTGAAAGCAAGTTGATTTTAAAATGTCGACTCAGGGCTTCCCTGGTGGCGCAGTGGTTGAGAGTCCGCCTGCTGATGCAGGGGACACAGGATCGTGCCCCGGTCCGGGAAGATCCCACATGCCACGGAGTGACTGGGCCCGTGAGCCATGGCTGCTGAGCCTGCGTGTCCGGAGCCTGTGCTCCGCAACGGGAGAGGCCACAACAGTGAGAGGCCCGCGTACCGCAAAAAAAAAAAAAAGCCGGCTCAGACATGTCTGGTCTGTGACGGATGTGCTAGGACTGAGACTGACAGGAAAGATTTTCACTTTTGATGGCGGCGGGGGGGACTTTCGCCCCCTGGGATCTTGATTTACAGCGTCTCCACAAATCGGAAGACAACAGTGTCCCAGCAGGGCTTTCAGTCTCTAACCATTGCAAATGCACCAATTTTAGGAGGACAGTTAGTTATGCGTAGGGATTTGTGCATTGCCCTGTGGATGAGGAGCTCAGAGGGAACCCCATGCAGGCCCTAGGGAGTCAGCTCTCCCCACGTGCCCTGCTGCCAACCTCCTGATGCAGTCTAGTCTTTTCTGGACTGAGGGACGTGGGCTACTTCTGGCTCCAATGGCTGCTGACCATCTGGTTGGTTAGTGAAAACTCTTTCGCTCAAGGTGATGATGCAGGTATGAGCCCCCGTGAGATGGGCACCCCCTCGCCTCCCCTCTCCCGACCCTTTCATCCGCAGGAGCTGCCTTCCTGCTCAACTTCCGCCCCGAGGTCCCTGACCTGGGACTGACCCAGCTCCACCTGCCTCAGCTCCCGGGACCGTCCTTTTTCCCAGGCTCCTGCTGGTGGGGTGTCCAGAGCCCTAAACTCTGGGGATTGCCAAGCCCAGCAGAGCAGGACACAGGACTGTTGAGAGGTGCCCTGAGCAGACCCGCAGGGAAGGGCCATGGTGCTGGAGGCCAAGCCATCGGCAAGAAGCCAGGACCCTGCTTTCCCCTGTTAAACCACGAGGCCTGTGTTTCCTTACAGTGACAGCCCCCACTTGGGAGGACACCAAGTGCTCCTCTGGGATGTACGTCCCAGCAAGGCCACCTGAGCAGGTGGATGAGTCTTGAAAAAGTAAATATAGGGAAACTGGGTGAGAAAGGAGTATAAACCAGGACCCTAAGTGCACGTATCTGAAAATCAAAAGCACTTCAAAGGTACAGCTTTACCCAGCTTCACATTTGCTCATTAATTAGTTCCGACCCTTCAGAATATTGTTGTACCTGCAGCCATGTGGGGTGGGGGGTGATCCAAGCTGATTAAATTCTCGGCTAACGGACAGGACTGTGCCCAGCAACTTTGCTGATGCTTCTTCCTTCCTCCTGTCCTTCCTCCCTCCCTCCCTCCCTCCCTCCCTTCCTTCTTTCCTCCCTCCCTCTCTCCTCTTTCACAAGCAGGCGTGACCAGCATGTACAACCTGACACTCATGATTAGGGAGAATGTGGACTATTTTGTTGAATAAGACGACATGGTTTAAACACCCCAAAACAATCCCTGGCACAGAGACAAATAGTACATATTAGTGTCTTCTTTTTATTCTTTCACTAACAAACTTAGCGTTATGTTTCCACTGGGGAAAAAAAAAAAGATTGTAGTTTAAGAGATTGGAAAAAAAATGGGCTTAGTTTTATGGCCTCGAGATAAAATAGTGTTGGGTTTTTTTCCCCCGTGAAATCTTTTGGGCAATTAAATGCTGGGTTATGTCCTGATGATCATACAAAAGCAGAGCATTTGAGCAGCTTTGATGGGGGGATCTGATCTCAAAAGAATGCAGCGCAAACTCTGTCTTCCTCCTTTCTTTATGTATTTCCTCACACGCACCTCCTTCCCGAGGAGGAACTAAGGCATTCCGTGGGAGAGTGGCCCAGGGTCAGGGCTCTGACCCATCGGCACCTGGTGATTTCTTCCAGACTAGACTACCGTTCATCTCTACATGAGTCGGGAGTGGGCTGTCTGGGCCTATTGTTACTTTCCCCTCTATTTTAAGGAGGGACATTTACCATAAACAAGTCAGCATGCATGCTACGCGGGGTCAGTGGAAAATCTATCCTGCATTTTGTGGTTTAAACCTAATAGTTTAAACCCCAGATTTTTTTTTTTTTTTTTTTTTTGCGGTACGCGGGCCTCTCACTGTTGTGGCCTCTCCTGTGGTGGAGCACAGGCTCCGGACGCACAGGCTCAGCGGCCATGGCTCACAGGCCCAGCCGCTCTGCGGCGTGTGGGATCTTCCCGGACCAGGGCACGAACCTGTGTCCCTTGCATCGGCAGGCGGACTCTCAACCACTGTGCCACCAGGGAAGCCCTAAACCCCAGATTTAAAATCAATTGTCCATCACACTCCTTATTGTGGGGGCACATCAGCCCCCATGGATCTTAATGCTTCTGAGCCTGTGTCCTGTGTCTCCACGGAGATGCTGCGTCAACTTCACGTTTCTCGGCAACCACTTAGCAATCATTATGATTAATTCCTTGGAATCCAGATGATAATTTCTCATCTTTTGTCACAGCCAGGGCTTCTGTTTAGGGTTTCTGTCCAGTTCATGTCCAGCTTATCTCCCTGTGCCCTACCGGGCATAAATAAAAGAGCCTGCTTTTAATTTTATGATCAAAGTAATTTCCAGTCACTCAGGGAGAAGATGGAAAGAAAGAGTTTTGGAATATGGGGAATAAAGTCCCTGAATCCCGCTTCTGCAAGGGCTCTGTGAAGATGGGCTTCCCCGAGTGCTCCTGGTGAACTGAAAGAAGTTTCACCCGTATTTAAACTGTCAGGATTTATCGAGTGCAAGTGGGAAAACAGTGTTTAAGTGCCCGTGCTTCTCAAACCAGAGCCCGGCATGGACCCTGCAAATGAGATTCTCCACCTCCCATGCTCACCTGAGCAAAACGCACGCAGCAAACACCTCCTACAACTCACGACTCAGAAAAGTTTGCTAAGGTTCCACTGCTGAGTTAATCTTCACGATTAACTTTACAATTTTCCCCAATAAGACAGGTCTGAACACTCTGCCCAGAGCGTCTGGCGCTCTGGATGGGGTTGTTCTGGGCTGTGTTCTCTCCTGCCCGACTTCAAGGGACGTGCATTTCTTCAGGGCACTTATAAATCTCAGATGTTTGTGTATGTTTAAAGCTGCGCATTAAATGGGAAAGAGTGTTTGTACAAGCCAGAGCTTCTGCATACGTTTTGCAGGCCAGGCTAGCAAAAGACAGGTTTAAATGTAAACTTCTAAAAATAGACACTAGGAAACTCTTTTTTTCTGGCTGTTTAATAACCTTAGAAATAAACAATTACATGGACAGATCTTCAGTATCACGCCCGGAGCAGCGCCCAGAGGTAACCTGGGCAGGAAGGACAGGAATCTGCCGCCACATTTTAGCGCCGCCCCCCCAAGATGTGAGGGTCACCCAGACTCTTGGTCTTGGTGTCTGTACGTCTTAAATTCGACAATAAAGATTCCCATCTTTCCCACTTCTCGGGATCAGAGAAATCAACTGATTAGTGTATGTGAAAATGTTATCAAAATTATAAATTTCATATCAAATAAGAATCATTATTAACAGCCCCTCAAGAATCTCTTCCTCGTGGAAATGCCTGGAGCAGTTGGAGCCATCGCTTGACAACGGGCTCAATAATGTGGTCCAGGTTTGGGTTCGAGAGGGTGGTTTGCTTCTCCTCCCTTTCCAGACCCCACGGGAAGGAAAGGGTTCCAGAGGGAGCAGATCTGTGACTCTGGCGCGATGGAGGAGGGTGGCTTGACCTCCACGGTCTGCTGGAGAAGAAGCCCTGGGGGTGCAGGGGAGTGAAATGCAGAGGGTGGAAAGGGGTCCCAAGTTCCAGCACAGACCAGCTGCTGCAGGGGCTACTCGTGTCCCAGAGAAATCGTGATGCCCCAAGTCGGGGCCAAGGGCAGGTGAGAGCCTGCATCCCAGACAGGACTCATCAAGTTACATTTTAATTAAGTGGCTGCCCCACTGGGCCAACCTCCCAAGAACACAGAGTAAAAGGTAGATTAGCAACAAGGAAGGAAGGTAAAAGCCTGGGGATTAACTCAGAATATTAAAAATTTGACAAAAATGTGAATGAAGGAAAGAATTTAAATGATATAAGGAAAAACTGCACAAATTAACAGCTTAAATATGTCAGGGAAGGACTTCCCTGGTGGCACAGTGGTTAAGACTCTGTGCTCCCAATGCAGGGGGCCTGGGTTCGATCTCTGGTCAGGGAACTAGAACCCACATGACACAACTAAGAGTTCGCATGCCACAACTAAGGAGCCGGCGAGCCGCAACTAAGGAGCAGACCTGCCACAGCTAAGGCCCGGCGCAACCAAAAAGAAAAAAATGTCAGGGAAGGTGACTGGCTGACATCCGCACAGTCTTATGAAATTATGTAGCATTCAAGTAAAAAAGACCCTTCCCTTCTGTGGGCAGCGGTGGGGCGACCACTGCAACTGAATGTGTCAGACAAGATGTTTCTAGTCAGAGATACTAGATAAGAGATCATAGAAAAAACCCTTGAAAATACCGAGGGCAAGTCAGCTTGAGCTCAGCATCCCCCAGCAAACACTTCCAGGAGCAAGAGAACCAAGTCAAGACACTTAGGGAGACGTGGACATTCAGTTTCTCTCCTGCACATTTTAATGGTGCTTCTAGAGACAGAAAGAGGACGGCGTGGATGCTGGGGATGGTGGTCCAGGCGGGAGGCGTGGGGTCCCCTTGGCCGGCTGGGCAGAGGCTCCGGCAGTGGGGGAAGCCGGTCTGCGCCGTGGGTGAGAAGGCTTGGAGGTCGCGTGACCTCCCAAAGCCGTTTAAGAAAGTCTAGCTGCTGAACCAGCCTTCAGTGTGATGTGGTTTGAGCTGGTGGTGGGGGCCAGGAGGACAGATGTGACCCCATGGGAGGACGTGCTGTTTCTGCAGAGACTTTCCCGCCACTGAGAGCTGCGTGCTTCCAGGAAACCACCTGGCTCTGCCGTGCGATTTACAGTGTCCTGAGCGGTGGATGCGGCCCAGGGGTTTCAACTCTTGGACTCACGGCACAGGGGAAATAGAGAAGGTAGTTATGGTACAGAACAGAGTATAAATGTCATTGGTGATGACAGTATAAAAATACGTTCATCGTGCAGAGAAGTCAGCTAGGAAAGACGAGGGTGACGGCCGCCATCCCTGATTTACAGAACAGGAAATGAAAATGCACCATCGAAACTCGGCAGGGTGAGCATACACTTAACAAAGGTTTAAGTGTATACTATAGATACAATAACGAAAAATAAAATATCTAATTTTAATAGTGCGGATCGATATTTAGAATAGAAAATCTAGTATAGTATTCAGAGTCACAAGAACAAAAATTTAAAATGATTAAAATGTCTGCTTCTGAGTTTGCTCGGGGCCAAGGGTAGGGTGGAGATACGGCTTGTTATTCGTAAGTTCTCTTCTGTTTGAGTTCTTACCAATGGCTGCAGTATTTTCATAAAGTAAAAGCTGTTCTGTTCATAAGTATGTATTTTTGCTATCACATTTCTCAGAACGGTTACAAAATGGTCTTAGGCTCATTCATGAGAAGGACCCTACGTGAGCTACTTGATGTGTATGAATTGGCTTCCCACCTAAAAATGAAGGGGCAACGAGTCATGTTTTATTTCAAGATAAGTTTAATTTTATAACATTGTGATATATATTATCAAAACTAGAATAAGACACATCACTCCCCTCTTAGAGTTTCTTAGGCATTTGCTTGAATAACTGAACAAGAATTAAGATTAGGGCTTCCCTGGTGGCGCAGTGGTTGAGAGTCCGCCTGCCGATGCGGGGGACACGGGTTCATGCCCCGGTCCGGGAGGATACCACGTGCCGCGGAGCGGCTGGGCCCGTGAGCCATGGCCGCTGAGCCTGCGCGTCCGGAGCCTGTGCTCCGCAACGGGAGAGGCCACAACAGTGAGAGGCCCGCGTACCGCAAAAAAAAAGAATTAAGATTAGATTGCCTATCAACTTTAAGTAAGTGAATATTTGAAAGTATTTCTATTAGTAATTTTGCACAATCCTCCCTAATCTCTTTTTAATCAACATGTTTATTAAATCTTCTCTTTATAACAGGAAAGTAAATTTCAGCAATTTATCCTTCCATGTTCATAAATTACTAATCACCGTAGGTTTACCTTGTAAAGTCTCACTTTCACGTAATACATTTACTTCCTTTAGATAAATTGCCTGAACGTAAAGCAGCGTATTAAGTATCATTTCCCCACCAGTCTTTGTGAAACATCACTGCTTTCCAAGGGAAGTCTGAGAGTAGCTTTCCAGATTTCCTGGAATTGAATTTCCCAGAAAAGTGGAAAGGTGTTGGACAATCACAGCTATAGAGCTGGGAAGTATTGAGAAACTACTCACTAATCCTACTGACGTATGCGTTTGGGGTTGGAGTACATTGCACAACAAAGAAGAAATGTTGGTTGGTGCCTTTGCCCTCTCCCTCCCCGCATCCTTCCTTCTCTCCTTCCCATTCATCACTCAGCCCAAGCTAATTTAAACTATGTTATCCTGGAATCTGTGCAGAGAAATGCACGTGACACTCCAAATCTTAAAATTTGCCAAAGTTTGTGGCTGTGATCCTCCAGCCCTGCACGTAACTTCTTTTCACATCGTATCTAAACTCTAAGAGTCAGGAAGGCAGCGCTGGATCTGTTTTGTTCTCTGCTGTTTGCCCAGAAGTCAGGAGGGTCTGCGGCCGCGGCAGATGCCCAGTCATAATCTACGGAGGACACAGACCTGGCACGTCTCTCTAAATGCTGTATGTACACGAGCACACTTAACCTTCCAATGACCCCCAGGTAAGTTTGACCATCACCCCCTTTTAAAGGTGGGGAACCGAGTCCCAAAGAGGCCAGCTGGCCTGGTCACAGCGCTAGTCACAGGAGTTGCTGGGTTCAACCCTGGGTGGCACCCCACTGGGTCCTGGTTACCATGTCCCCGGGGGGGCCGTGTCTGTGCTCCGCATCCTTTACGCGTGCAAAGTGGAGCCCGCATCCGGTTAGTGGCTGCTATGGCTACGTGGTTGGGGCGCCACCTCCAGCAGTCGTGGTCTGAACTGAGGGGGCTCTTAGCCCTTAATTTGGGACATTCCTTATTCTACAAAGGGGCAGGTGTTACCAAATGTGAGTGGATCGGGCGGGATGCCTGCCACCAAATTCAACAGTATCATTGATGGAACAGAATTGCCTTTGACTTAGAACATTATAGAGTAATTTTTACATTTCAAACTTTTTCATGTACTTTATCCTAGGCACCAAGTTACATTGTGAGGAGGCATTTTTATTTCCATTTTACTAAGATGCCCAAAGTGGAAGGGTTGAGTCATATGTCCTGACCCCAGTGGCCTTGCACTTGACACTGCAGGAGCCCCCGGGCATCCAGAATGAGGGGGAAAATGGGCCGGTCGTCTGGCTGTTAGTCGACTTCTAACATCCATATTTTTGGACATCAGGTAGATGGTCTCTTCAAGTCTTAGACTTGGTCTACACTGGCAGAGAAAGTGTGTGTCTTTGAAACCTAACTAGCCCAGAAGTCAATTATTTGTTTTCAATAATCATTCTCTGGTAGGTCATTACCAGTTCGCTCCAAACTTTGGAACTAGAAACAGTTGAATTCAAATAACCAGCTAGCTACTTATTAGTAGTAGGTTAGTAGTGAGGTGTTTTCACCAAAAGTGACAGCTTAAAATTAAGCATCACTTTCTCCCAAACTGGCTTGTAAGAGCGGCCACGACCTTGATGGTTGGATGGACTGTTTCCTGCCCGTTCTGTCATCCTGAGAAGGGGACTCCATTAGTGAGCAGTTAGGGGTGGGGGCAGGAAGGAGTGTGTTCAGTCCTCTGTGTGTGTGGAGGCGGCTTTGGGGCAGCTGGTCATCTACTTTGTCACTGAGTCTGGGTCCTATCTCCGCTTTTCTTTCCGTGTCTTCGTGGGGAAGAGAGTCCTGGTTCCCAAGCTCGAGCCCACGCTAGGCTACGCTCCTTCCTGGTGGGTGAGGTGCCCGAGGGGAAAGCAAGAGGCATTACCTTGGGTCATGACGATCCCGGCCAGCGCCTTGTGGCGGGCGTGCGCTGACGCCAGGCCCATGGCCAGCTCGTGGAACTTCTGTGTGACCAGCTGGGACACCGTGTCGGCGAATTCCTGAAAGACACAAGCAGCAGGCCTCTGTGACGGTTGCGCCGCTGCCATGTCCTCCCTCCTCCAAGCTGCGACCCCATGGGCGCCTGACGTCCCCCTGCCCTGCGGCGCCCTGCCACCCAGGCACCGTGGCCCCCCAAGCCTCGGGACATCAAATCTGCGGCGAGGGGCTTCCCTGGTGGCGCAGTGGTTGAGAGTCCGCCTGCCGATGCAGGGGACGCGGGTTCGTGCCCCGGTCCGGGAGGATCTCACGTGCCGCGGAGCGGCTGGGTCCGTGGGCCATGGCCGCTGAGCCTGCGCGTCCGGAGCCTGTGCTCCGCAACGGGAGAGGCCACAACAGTGAGAGGCCCGCGTACCGCAAAAAAAAAAAAAAAAAAAAAAAAAAATCTGCGGCGAGACTCAGCCTCCGGCATGGCCCCTGGGTACAAGCCCCTGAGCCTATGCAGAACCTTCGGGTGCGGGGACCGTCCCCTACATCCCTCCCTGCCTTGCAGAGGCTTCCTGCGGGGGGTTTGCACACACACACATTGAGCAATCGATTCCCACTTTCTTCTCCGTGTCACAGAACCAATTCTAAACCCCCCCTCCATGTCCAGGGACCGCTCCCCACAGCTCCTCCACAGCCTGCTCCTTAAGTTTCTGCACACGTGCATGTGTACACACACACACAGATACACACTCGTGCATGCACGATACACACGTGCACATACACATACACAGAGAGACCCATGCACGTGGCACACATACCCATGCACACCTGTGTGTACATGCATACACATATGCACACATACATTCAGACATCGCAGCCACACACGGGCACACACATGCCACACGCATACACGCACACACAAAGATACATGGGATGTGTACACGCACACAAACACCAAGGTGATGTAATCCCGGTTGTGGAGTTTTCTGAAATGACCCGTGTTTCTACAACAGTGGCATGTGTGAGACTTGCAGGCCCGTGTTCCCCAGAGAGCTAGGCTGTCGACTCCCGCCTTGCTCCTGGTCCCGCGGCTGAAGCACGTGCAGTGGCCCCATCACCGCTTTTCAGTCGACTTTCACAGGCTTGGAGTCGGAGACCCCAGTGTGCGTCCACGTGGGCCCGGTTTCATATCCTCTGACCTCGCACGGGGGTTGTGGGTGCGGAGGGCAGGGGCCCCATCCAGCTGGAGGATCGGGCCGCTTCTGCCGGTGTGAGCACGGGACCATCCCCCCTCACCCGCTGTTCCCCCTGGCAGGGTGGTCCAGCATCCGCGGGCCGTGCCGTGGGACGCCTCCGTCTTTCGCTCTGGAATCGAGTTCTGGCGCCTTCGTGTCGCCTTCCGTCCCCAGGAGGCGAGGGCGGAGCTGGTGCCCTTTCCTCCTCCAGTAACTTTCCAGGTGCTTCCCCACACCTTCAATGGTCCTTTCCCTTCTTTTAAAAATGAAGTTTCTGAACGTGCAGGAGGTGATGAGACCAACAACATGACAGAGGAGACATCTATCTCATCCCTTTGTGTCCATTGGACGGGGCCCTGTGGGGCCTCAGAACAGGACGCCCCGAACCACTGAACAATGACATAAATTACACAAAAGCCGGCTTTGTGCGGAAACCCAGAGGCCAGTGTGCTTCGCTCAGGGACGCAGAGCAGATCCGGTGCCAGCACCGCCTCTTCGCTGTCCCTGCTTCGGCCTGCAGGGAGGTGCTTCTCACTACTGAAGCCACGTCTCTGCCAGGATGTGGCCGGGATGGCAGGGATGGGATGTCAACCCAGCAGCCTTGGCTCAGACCCTCCTCTCGAAGCCCCACTCCCTGCTTCTGGGGAAGTGGCTCTCTCTCCTGCGGAGCTTCAGCGGGACCAGCCCGCCTACAGGGAGTCGGGGCTGAGCACTGTTCGTGAGGAAGCGCGTTACCAGGCGGCTTCATCCTGGGTGCCTGGCGCCCTGGTGGAGCCATTCCAGGAGAAGTTGACGCAGAACAGATCAGAGCTTGTTCCTGACTCTCGCGGTTACGCGGATGAAGGGTCCCTCCCCTCCCTCCGCCTGGCGAGGCGGGTGGGGCAGCGGACGGAGGTGGGTTGGGTTGTCCAGTCTCTCCAAGGGTGATGAGGACCTCTGCTAGTGGACATGACCTCGGACCCAGCAAACCTCCTGTGAAAGGGCTGCAACCCCAAGGGGGGCCCGGGGTTGGGGGGCTGCCCCACCGGCCGGTCAGGCCCCTGGTCTGTCCCAGCAGGCCTGACCCTGGGGTTGGGCTCCTGGCCTGCAACTAGTCCATTGTGCCCCATCTCTTAAAACCGTCCTCGGCTGAGGACACTGCTTTCCATCACACAGCCCTCGGTGTGGAGCTGGTCCTAGAACCCCATGCAGCGTCTGTTTGGGGCTTTGTCTATATTTTGTGCTTCCCCAGCAGCTCCATGTTTTTAATGACGGAGCCCCAACTCCACGTACATTTGAGGTAGGGGTGTGGCTTGTACGCATCTCACACTTTCTTTGTCCTGCCGTGCACGTGTGGTCCCACGTGTGTCAGTGATGACGCACATCTCGGATGGAGGACTGTGTGCACCCACGACCTTTTCAGGGATGGCAGAACACACACACAGGCTGGTGGGAGGGTAGACATTTCAGGAAAAAATTAGTGATGTTTCTTCACCCGTCGTTCTGGTTATTTTCTGACTCTAACATGCTCTCTCAGTGGGCTGAGCTGCCGCCACCAGCACCACTGGCCCCGTGCCCTCGAGGGCTTCCCTGGTGCCCCACCTGGGCCCAGGTTGAGGGGACCATGGCTAAGTACCAGAGCTGCCCGCCTCCACCTCTGAACCACCCATGCTCCATCAAGACCTTTTTTTTTAAACATCTCCTCCCGTTTTCTTTATCCTTTTTTTTAGGGGTCTTGACAGTTATGTTAAGCATGTTTCTCAGTTAACATTTTATAAAGGTGAATTGAAAAAGAAAAAAGCAAAGATTTCTTTAACTTTTCTTACTTTGGGTGGACAATCTAATTAAGATGTAGAGGGGTATTTAGCTGGTTAAAATTTACCTCTGGTATTTAACCAGTATTACTTCCTAGGACTGCTTTGAAAAGTCTTGCTTATAGGGAATTTTATGGAATGTTTATATATTGAACTATGACCCTTAGCTTTTCTGGGTTTAAAAGTCAAAGGAAGAGAATCACGAATAACCATCTCCATCGGAAAAAGAGCATCTCTTCTATTACAGGGACCCGAGTTGTCTCTTTACAGACCTTCTGGAGTCTTTGGGAAATGAACAGTTTTTGGTTTTGGAAAAGGCTGGAGAAACGCAGTCTGCGAGCTTTTCTGCTCCGAGGCCCCCTTTCCCTCCACAAAGCCCGCCCCTCCCCTGCCTCTCCCCGGCACCCCATCTACTGCACCACAGCTATTTTCAGTGATTGGCTTTAATTAAATCACATACATGATTATAGCTCTATGTAGTTCTTCATGGTTGGATTTGTGTATGTAAGTGACGTTGTCATTGATTACATGGGGTGTTAGAAGCCAGGTGGAAACTCAGAATTCACGTAGGGAGACGCAAACCTACCGTCTAATTTAACAGTAGGAATTTTTTTATGTTTTAATCACTTGGGATTTAATATATACAGTCAACTTCGGTTACTGTGAACCCAACTAATCAAACCCTGAGATAATTTGATTTTTCCCCACCTGGCACTTGGTTTATCATAGAAGCAGCTAAATGCTCAAAAGCAAGCTTGCATCGAGAATTATTTTTATAAATTCAAATTCCAGGACACGTCTGGGGGCTGTGTGGAGTTCCTTCGGTCTCCTAGGGTGGAGACGTGCATCCCAGCTAACAGCAAACTACTTAAAGCATATTTTTTGAGCGCCCAGGCCGAGCGGTCCTGCATCACTGCTTTCTGGTCTAGTCCATCCTGGGTGAGAGAGGAGGGATCCTACAGAGATCCCACGTCTGGCTTAGGTCAGCCCTTGGGCACAAGCACAGTGAGAGTCGTGGTGGTGAAGCCCCCCACCCTGGAAACCTCAGGGTGGGTGGTCTGCCCATCCGGACAGTGAACGGGGAGGGCCTGGGTGGGGCAGGAGAGGCTGGACCTGGGGACAGTTGAGAAGCCGGCTTTGTTATATCGAAAGCCCTACACAGGGAGTCTCTAAAGATGCACTCCAAAAGTCCCGAATGAAGTGTCATTTGCAACATAAATTGTTTGTTAAATATGAAAAAGAGAGATGTCCAGTTGTACTCATTACTGCTGGTGATTTAGGGATTTAGAAAATGCCTCTGAAGGTCCCCTGGTAGCAGGAGAGCATTATTGTGTCTTCCGCAAGTTGGTCACGGCCTCTCCGAGCACTTAAGTGGCGGGGAAGTATGATCCCCTGAAGGCCCCTCCCCCTGGAGGCCTCAGGACCCTGCCCCAGCTTTTCTCAGGGCAGGAACAGGTGGAGTAGTTGGGACTGGGGGCCGTAGAATCTGCAGTGCTGCCCCAAGTCCCTGCAGGGGCCCGATGAGCCTTGGTCTGAAATTGGTCAATGCTGTTCTTGCAGAAATTGGCACAGGCTGGACATTTGGACCAGAAACGATCGGAGGAGACAGGATCTGGCTTCTGGTTAAATCATGGTGATAATCAGGTGCTCCTGCTTCCAAAGGTTAAGTGGGGAAATTGGCCCTGCATTTAATGAGCTGTGTGTTACTGTACTTAATGAAAAACAGGAACGCGAGGCTACCCAGGCTTCTGCGTGTTGTGGTCTGCACGCTGCCTGTCGGCCCAATTACCACGGCAAATTAACAGCATTATTTAAATAGGAAAACAAACTTTAAATAGGAACACCAAAAGACTCAAACCCTACTCATTTCCAACACTAATATTTTGAAAGGCTTAAGTAAATAAAATGTGTTCGGATTTGCAGTAGCAGTCCTCAGGGTAAAATTGACATTCAGCCAAAGTGGTGAGGATATTAAAATCGATAGATTATGAGGGAGAGAGCCGTCAGTAAATATTTTCCTGTTGAAATCCCGTCTTTGGGTTTATACTGCTGAAATATCAGAAAGGTTAGATTTGCATATGGGCGGGGCCAGGCGGGACCTGGGACACCCCGTGCCCTTCCTGTCAACCTTGTCTGCAGCACACGACGGTGGGCGGGCGCCCTGGAGGTGGGCGTGCCGGGGGCCTAGGGAGTGGGGCCATGTGCCCCCGCTGTTGGGACTCATCCTCCATAGAGCACGGCCAACTTGTGCTCCTTCTTGGCCGTCCACGCGGCCAGAACCGGGAAGGCAGGAGAAACGCTGGCAGGATGGTCATCTGGCCGCCGGACAGCGGTACGCAGCTCAGAGGGATTCCAGTGAATGGGAGAGGATCTTCCCCACCTTCCATCTCAATACTCCTTCGTGTGTCCGGGGAAGAGCGCATCTCCAGGTCTTGGTAATGACTCCTGTTTGTTGACAATGGCAATAAAGCCTCAATCAATTTCAAAGTCAGGGACTGGTGAACACGTGTCCCACTAAATAACTCAAGTTACCTGACTACTCAATTTTTCTATATCTCAAATTACTGAGAGGCCAATAACAAATCTGAAGGAAGGCATGATAGATGGAAGCCCTTTACCCCCCCTTCCATGGCATCATGGGAAAAGCTCTGAACTGGCATCAGAGGACAGGCTTGAGTTCCTTCACACCCTCTCTGAATTGTTCAACCACCACCGGGCAGTTAGCATCTCTGAGCCCTCGGTCTCCTTTCTGTAAAGAGACACTGTAAGAATTACCTGTGAAGTCCATGATCCTGAATCTCAGCAGGGAGACCCAGGCCTGCAGCATCCGCCTAGAACGCTTCTGGATGACGTTTTCTTTCCAATGTTGCCAGAAGTAGTTGCTCCATGGGCACCAGGGGCTGCGTGGAAGCGGAAGTACACGGAGGCTGGAGGACCTCTTCAGGGTTGGCCCCCGCCTGTCGTGGGCAACAGGGAGGTAACTGCACGACACTGCCCCTCAGTGTCCTGTGGCTGTTCCCAGCTCGGGTGTTTCAGTGGGACGGCCCTGAGCCTAGGAGGTGCGCATCCTGGCAGACAGTGTTTTCCAAAGACGGCTGCGCCCTTGTCTCCCACGCTGCTGGCTCTTCTCACCAGTGATCTCCACCTGCCACCTGCCTCCTATCCAGTAGGCTGCGCGTCCACTCCTCGGAGATGTCTTACCCGCGGAGTGAGAGGGACGGTGGACCGTGAACGCACGCATCTGTGTCTGGGTTCTGGATGTGACCTCTCGGGATGCAGCTGGGCGTAGCCCCATGGAGAGGCCGTGGGTGAGCTTCCCCGGGGAGGGGGTCCTCGGCCCGCAGTGACCTGTGGAGCACAGCCCAAATGACAGCGCAAGAGCAAGATGCACGATGGTGTGGTTTTGAGCTGTTGGGTTTGGGGTGGTTTGTGACACAACGACAGCGCCTAAGGCAGATGTGGCGAAGGTGCTGCTAGACCGTGATGGGCAGTTTGGCAGAGGGCTTGGATCAGACCACTCCTGTTGTCGCTACCTAACTGCAGCCTGACTTTGCGTACATTATTTGGCCTGGACGTTCTCACCTCTCCAACAGGAATAGTGCCTGGGTCACGGGATTTTTATGGGGTGAAATGAGAGCCCAGAAGTAGATGCTGAAAATAGTACCTGGTACTGAAAACTCAGTGTCGAATCCGCCAGCATTAAGTGTTTTGTTATTATCGTCCAAACCGTGTGTATACAGTGCTTCCGCGAGGCGGTACAGAGATACCTCCCGGCTCTCTCGGCACCCCTGGCTGCTCAGCACGAAGCTGTTTAAAGTTCACGTTTGACGCCATCAGGCAGTGTTGAGCGGTGTCTGTTGAGACCACCGTTCCCGAAACACTTCTCGTGTGCCGAGTGGCTTCCCTGGGCCATTGCTCCCCGCCCGCCTGGCCAACCCTGAGCCCTCGGTGCACCATCTGCTGGGCACGCTTTCCAAGACCCTGGGTCACAGGTGAACAATGAGGAACTGGGAAAGCTGCGCGTTGACTTAATCTAAACCCCTGGGCATGGATGCTGTGTGTATTTTGGATCCAAGTCCAATCTTAAGGAGGAATCACATACACGTCAATGTTCCATGCAGTCATTTTTTAGTGAAATCACGACAGTTTGGGGTGAGGAGCGGCTCACCAGTTAAATTATTCGCTTGCCCTTTTATCAGCTTTAAATCTGTTATTATTGTTCCATCTGGAAGACAGTCCCTTTAGTGACAATGCATTTGGACATTAATGTTTGGAGTCAGGTGGACCCGCACTGCAGGCCACCCGGCTTACCCACTCATTTCTCGGACTTCAGTCCACCCTGATTTCATCCTCGGGCCACAGTGTCCTGTGGTTGGTCACTGATGAACATCACGCTTACGAGCCTGACACCCGAGGACCAGAGCCCCGTCTCTGTCACCCTGGCAACGGCAGCGTCCCTCCCCCACCACATACACCCCGGTCAAAGTGTGCGTTCGCCTTTGGGGCCTCTGGAGCACCCCCCACCCCCCAATTGTTAGGATTGGGAAGGGGTCTGTAGGAGCTGTTGCCGTGGAAACCTCACTGTATCTAGAAAAACCGGGGGAGAGGCCGAGTGGAGGCTGTTTCTCCAGCATTTCTCTTCTTATTTCGTCTCTGAAGCTGTCCCCTGGGGAAAAGAATCAATCAAAATTTATTGAGCAAGACACTAATGAAATCCAGAGGCTAATCAGACAGGGTTCTCTGTAGAGAGAAGCCCGTGACATGACGTCTGTCCGGGGCTGGGAGCCCGCCAGGTGCTGAGTGCCTGGGGCAGCCTGTCCCCTTAATCCAAGGGTCCCCAGCCCCCAGGCCGCGGACCGGTACTGGTCGGCGGCCTGTTAGGAGCCGGGCCGCACAGCAGGAGGTGAGCGGCAGGCGGGCAAGCGAAGCTTCCTCTGCCGCTCCCCATCGCTCCCCATCGCTCGCATTACTGCCTGAACCAACCCCCCCACCCCATGCCATCTGTGGAAAAATTGTCTGCCACGAAACCCGTCCCTGGTGACAAAAAGTCTGGGAACCACTGCCTTAATCCACATCATCGTCCCAGAGGTGGTCACTGTTGCTACCCTGTTCACAGACCAACGAGCTGAGGTGGAAGAAGTAGACTTCCCTGCAAGTCTGGTTGGACGCCCCACAGGTGGGAACCACCGTCCTGCCTGGAGAGGGCTGCTGGGGTGGGGGGCAGTGAAACGCTGCCCCTTACACCAGTCTGGGTTTCCTGACTGCCTCAAGTCATGAAGTGACCTCGGTTATCGGAGACGGAGGACTTCCTGGAGGAGGCAGGAGGTCCCTCCCGGTAGGAGAGCTGCTCAGGGGCATCTGTCGCGGATGCTCTGAATCAGACTTCCGGGCAGCACAGCTGGAGCTCAGATGCTTCTAACACACAGCACATTTGACAACATGTGACAAAGATGCTGTCCCTGAACAAATCGCACAGGGTCCCTGAGCTGGTTTCAGCCAGGCCTGTCTTTTCAGCCACCACCGCCCACTACCCCGTCCCTCTCGGCTTGGTCCAGTTTTAGTGGGGGTTCTTCTGGGTCGGCTTAGCCAGACCCCTCTGACCTGCTGTTCCCTCCTAGTGGTTTTCCATCCGCTGCCCCACCCGGCCCTGGGCTGCAGTCCCACCGGCCACACTGTGATCTGAGCTGGGCTCCATGCCTCCTTGCAAGGCCATCGCAGGGGTCTTTACCTGCCGCCACTGTCCTCCCCATGAATAAATTCTTCCTTTTGGTGCTTTAACAGTGATACTGAATAGTTCTTTTCTTAACCTTGTCTAAAAAATGGAGGGGATCAGAAACAGCAATGGCGGAGGGTGGGGAGGGGCAGGAAGCCAGATGTGGGTGGGGACGGTGGAGCTGGGACAGGCCAGATGATGGTGACAGGAAAGCCAGTCGCTCTGCCACACCTCCTGGGGCCAGAAAACCAGACAGATGGACACCTCCGTGCGAGAGTGCCGAGCTGAATGTGTGTGGTGGGACTTTAGCCCTTGCTGTCATCCCTGGTCTGCGGTCCCCATGCGGCCCCTACACAGCCGGGCGGCCTCCCCTTGCTGGGCTCCAGGCTGGGCCCCCTTCTCTCTCTGTCCCTTTGGTCTACACAGGCCTCACGCCACCCGGGGCTACTGTGAGACTCCCACCCAATTCAGCCCTCAGAGGAAGCCCCCTGCCCTCCCTCTTGACCCTGGAAATGCAGAAACCCACCAAATGAATCTTGGAGCAGAACAGCGAGGTTCCCTCCGATCTTGTCTCCCCGCCCCTGGCGGTGGGGGGCAGTGTCTAAGCTACGGGTTTCTTGGTGAAATGGGAGAATCCTTTGTCTGTGGGCAAGAGGCCCCTCAATACCTATGATGGATTCACAAAGACGGGTAGGGAGCTGGTCACACTCATAAACTCCAATTTTATCAACGTGAAGGCATTTAAAATCTTGTACTGTTGGCATTTAAAAATTCTACATGATGAATTACATTAAAGAAGGGACTATGGCTCCGCGCTCCCATTGCAGGGGGTCCGGGGTCGATCCCTGGTCAGGGAATAGATCCCACACGCGGCAACTAAAGATCCCGCATGTCTCAACGAAGATCCCTCATGCCGCAACTAAGACCTGGCGCAGCCAAATAAATAAATACATAGATAGATAAATAGATATTAAAAACCAAAAGGAAACAGGGGAAATGAAGAAAAGAGGTTCTTTGGATAAGTTTTTTTTCCCATAAGATGTTATGGAAAATACCGAATGAACCTTTTTGGCCAACCCAATACTGTTGCAGGAAACGGGACTCGTGAAACAGCCCCAGGGCCAGCAGGCCGCCAAGTGTAGACTATGGGTGAATTAGCAGGCTGTCGGCTGTCGTCAGGCTCTCAGGCTCCTCCCTCAGAGAGTGAGTGCAGGGTCAGAGGGCTCAGGGCCGCTGGGTCACTAGGAGCAGTGCAGGTAGGAAAGAGGGGAACCCAGTAGCTACTGCTGACCTCGGCGGGGGGGTCCCCTCCCTTGGGAACCAGGTGCCAGAGGGACCAGCGCCGCAGCGAAGAGGTGACCCCGGCTGGGAGAGGTAAGCCGACTTCCCACAGGTGATCCAGCGGTGGGAACCGGCAGTGGCAGGGTTAGGATTCACATCCAGATGTTTGAATTGTAGCTCCAATATTTGGGCTCCTGACTACAATGTCAAGAGTGACTTCCAAGGGTTTTTTCATAATCGAGGATTTCAAAAAAGCCCCAGATAAAGATCTCATGTTCATTAACTTGAATGATTGAGAATTGAAGTCTGTGTGCACAGATACCTGTGTATCTACACATCGATTAAGTAAATTTGCAGTTATTCACAATTACCCAAATTGTTAGACACCCACAGATCTGTTTAAACATATTAATAGCAGTTACTGCTTTAACAATTAACTTCAAGTCAGAATACAATAAAAATGTAGAAAACGAACTAAAACCGCATTGGAAATGGGATATATCTTTTATGTTGAACTGGTGCTTTCTGATGTACTCAGGGAGATATTTTGCATCTGGGTTTAATTAGAATCTTTAAATTCTCATTAGTGCACTAACACGAGGATGCTCACAGATGAGGGCCTCTGTTTGGGGTTGATTCATGGCTGTTTGAGTTCATCTGGATTTAAAAAGATGCAAACAAGAAGAGTCATTTCAGCACATCAAGAGAGAAAGACTCTCAATAGGTAATGTAGTTGTTCCTCAAAGGAAGTAATATTTACTTTCTTAGCTTTTGTTAAATTCAAGAACAGTTGTTTAGCTATCGCCTGAATAATAAGGGATGCTAACACCTGTTCTGCAAAATTATCAGTGACGTCAATGTCATACTTCAAATGCCATAAAGGACGAACTCTCAGCCCCTTTTGTCTTATGACTTTGGTCCCAATCTGCTTTCTTTACCCTGAAAAGAGTTTCCACAGAGGTGAAATAAAGTAGGTTAAAATTGCTAAATAGTTCCAAACAGTGCATCTGCAGTGCTGACTAAAGCTGCGGCCAGGCCATTGCTGTGCGTTTCTTCAAGCTCATGGAGACCTGACACCAGATATCTGCCACCGCTCATTTCCTGTACGTGACAAATGGGAGAGAGATGCTCGGAAGGTGCGTGTTCTCTAAGCTGAACTTCCACAATCAAGAAAGTCATTGCCCCCATGCCTTGGACTCAGCACTGCTGCGCACACACCTGGGACCTGGACCTGGTGCTTCTCGCTACTGGAACCAGTGCCACACCAATGGTCACCACACATGCCACCCAACTGGCACGCTGTGCCATCAGCAAGTGAAGGTCCTTTCCCGTTGAAGCCAGTTCTTAAAGTCTGGAAGGGGCGAATGTTCAAATGCATAGATACCAATGCAAGGCTACAAGGAACATGAAAATCATGGAAACATGATACCACTGAAGTACATTTCCAGTAAACAACCCTAAAGTATTGGCAATCTATGAATTTCCTGACAAAGAATTCAAAACAATTGTTTTTAAAGAAGCTCAGTGATAGACAACTCAACAAAATCAGGAAAGCAATTTATGAACAAAATGAGGAACTTAACAAAGAGACAGAAATCATAAAATAAAACCAAAAAATTCTGGAGCTGAAGAATACAATGACTGTGATGAAAAAAAAAAATACAATAGAGAGCTTTGCCAGCAGACTTGATTGAGCAGAAGGAAGAATCTGTGAACTCAAAGACAAGTCACTTGAAATTATCCAGGCAGAGGAGAAGAATAAAGAAGAGTGGGATTTATGGGACACTGTTAAAGGAACGATGGATGCATTATGGGAGTCCAGAAGAAGCAGAGAAAGAAAAAGAGGCAGAAAGATTATTTAAGTAAATAATGATAAAAAAGCTTCCTAAATCTGGGGAAGGAAATAGTCACACAGACTCAAGAAGCAAAGGATCTCAAGTAGGTTAAACACGAACAGGTCTACATCGGGACACATTGTAATTATACTGCAGAAGTCAAGACAGAGACTTTTGAAAGCAGCCAGGGAAAAGTGACTCATCACATATACGGGAACGCCTATAAGGTTACCAGTGGATTTCTCCACAGAAAGCTTGCAAGCCAGCAGAGATATATTCAAAGTACTGAAAGAAAGAAAAAGGCCAATCTTTAAAAATGAAGATGAGAGAATGTCTTTCCCAGACAAACAAAAACGGAGGGAGTGAATTGCCTCTACCCCTGCCTTACAAAAATGCTTGGGAGTTCTTCATACACGCGCACACACACGCGCGCGCGCGCACACACACACACACACACTGGAATACCGTTCACCCTTTAAAAAGGAGGGGATCCTGCCATATGTGACAACGTGGATGAACCTGGAGGGCATTATGCTGAGTGAGATAAGCAGACACAGAAAGACAAACTCAGCCGAATCTCCCTTACACGTGGAATCTACGATAGAAGCGGCAGGTAACATTGCAAACTTGTTTAGAACAAACATGACACGGAGATGGCTCTTTTGGGTGGGTGTATTCTGGGGGAAGCACAAGATAACCCTTTGGAGTGAATGGTAGCTAGGTTCTTATTAGATGTATGTGGGGCGGTGACAGGGGTTGGGGGGAGCAGCCTAGATGACAAAGGAGCTGGGCTGTTTGGGGACGAGAAGCCGAGGGGCTCAGGCAGAGCCCCCAAAGCCCTAGCCTGGATGCCACAGTTTCCCACGGCTGGTGCTGGGGTCTGCCCACCTCCAGGGAAAGCGCTTGTGAGCTGTCTAGAATCTATTCGGTGGTTCTGCCACATCCTTTTCTGTTACAGATGCAGAGTCTGAGTCCACAGGGGCGTTTGCTGTGATCCACCCTGACTTCCCCTGGGACTGGCTCAACCCCACTCAGCGGCCGCGGGTCTCAGGTGCTATACTGACTTTAACTCTGTCTGCATCAGGGGTGTCCAGTCGGTCTAGGTGTGGGGGACTGTGGTGGTGACCCTCCCTGTGCAGTTACTTTAAGGCTATCAGCTCGTCTGCCTCGGGACAAGCCTCTGGGTCGGTGGGTGTCCACCAGGTGCCTCGCCGCTGTTCTCTCCCCAGGGGGGCGTGGGACAGAGCTGGCAGGACGCTCGCCCGGGCCAAAGGCACCTGGACTCTGAAAGGAACTGGACTTACAACCCCACTGAGGGCCTCTTATGTGCAGTGAAAGGGGAGTTTGTCTTCACGTCCCCAGCTTCCTCACGCGGGATGAATGTCCTTCAGAATCGGGAGGAAGGATAAAGTGCCCTTGTTGTAGATGAGGTCCGGGCCCTCCAGGCTTCCTCTGAGCAGAGCAGACGTCCGGTAGCTGCTCTGGGGACAAAGGGCCCAGGGTCCCCAGAGGCCTGGCGGGCATCTCAGGAGGGCGGCTAAGCTGTCAGGGTCTCAGGGTGGGGGCCAGGGGGAGAGACTGCATGACGATCAGTGTCTGCCTTGGTCTGGCCTGGCCGCCGAGCTGCTTGGCCACCAGGCAGGTGTCCAGGCCCCGCAGGGCATCCGGCTGCACCTGCAGTTGGCCTTCCTGACACTTAGCCACTTAGTCTGGCCTTTGCCTTACTCCCCTGGGCACAGACTGGCCGCCCCAGGGCCCCCCGGGTCAGGAGCTGCTCCGATAGTGGCTTCCGGCCTTGCCCACCTGCACCTTCCTGCTGGGCGCCACTTGGGGCCCAAGGGGACCCTTGCTTAGGGACGATCCGCTGATATGTGGAGGCCCTGAGTGAGGGTCACGCCCCTCACTGGGATGCAGAGCTGGCGAGAGGGGACGCCGGCCCAGCTGCAGGAAAGGCTCACGCGGGGCGAGGAGGGCCGGGTGACCACGTGCTGGACCAGCACCCCACCGTTCTCTGCAGGAAGTGGGACCCACAGCAGCAAGTCAGTCACACATCGTCCTGGCCGGATGGCACATGTCCTTCCTCTCCTGTCACCACCCCCTTGGCCTCAGCGCCCTGCAGGGTCCTGTCCACAGGCCTCCTCGTTGGGGCCACCATCCTCGGGACACTTTGCCGGGTCGGGGCACTGAGCCCAGAACACGGGGTCCGAGCTGCGCCCCGAACCTTGGCCACACTCCGCTCTCCCGTCCACACCCACTGCCCGTCCTGAGATTCCTAACCTGTCCCAGAGGGAATTTCAACTAAACTAAGAGAACCTTGAGCACCAGGGCCTGCACTTTTAGTTCCCACAGAGCCTGGGAACAGAGCAGACAAATGTCAAAGAAAGACGTTTAGAAAGAAATGGGAAACATTACATAAGTTACTTTTTCAACAACCACCACTTTACCGTGAAGCCTATTCATCCCCCTGATTAGACAAAGTGCTTTGCTCTGAGGCCGGGCTGTGGTCCTTCTCTGTGAAGACGTCTGAAATCATAACATACTTAGAAACGCAGCAGTTTTCTCTCTTTTTCCTGATACGATGAAGTGGGTGTTTGTTGGTGCTGCATTGCACCAGGCGTGGAAGAAGCCTCTGTTCGTCTTGAATGGGTGGTGGCAAAGCCTCATGGGACTGGTGGCTGCACTGCCGAGTGAAACATGGTCACTCCCCCTGGCCATTGTGCATCTGGGGGGAGGCAACCCAGGTCCTCTGCCTGAGGTCTCGGCCACAGCTACCCCGGGCTGTGAGCCCACTCACAGCAAGTCTGCTACCCGAGGGCCCAGATAAAGGACTGAGAGACCGAGGTGTGCACCAGGGCCATAGCCTATTCTCCAAGATAAGGGTCCTTGTTAAGAGGATGATTCTGACACGAGGGCCCATCCTGGATTTTCTTCAGTAACTTGTGGGGAGAAAAAAACCCAAAGCCTTTTGGGAGCAGGTATGTTGCTAAGAAACCAATATTCTTTGACTGAAAATTTGAACCTCTTTAGAAAAGTCTGTGTCACATCCAGAGAGAGAGAGAGACAGAGATAGAGACAGAGACAGAGAATGAGAGAGAGATTTCAAAGCTGCCTTACTTTTTTGAGGGGTCGGTTTTATTCTCTTCCCCTCTGTCTTTCTTCTCGCGCACATTTAAAGAACTGTTAATAGGTTTTGGAGAGCAATCTTGCCTTTGTTGTGAGCATCTCGGATTTCCCCTTTGCATTTTAAGGGCGCTCCTTGGGAAGGCTTGGAAATGCCAGACAGACTATTATGCCAATGGAGGTCTGTCCAGTTTCTGATAAAACCAGAACTAATTTATTTTTTGTTTATCCTCCACTGCATTTGACAAAGCTTCCTCTGGAGATGTGTATCTTCATTCTCCGTTTCTTTGGTTTGTCATCTTTTTGTGCTTTGTTTTGCAACTGACAAGGGAAAAAATTCTGACACCAACCTTGGAAGACGGTAATGCATTCAAGATTTTGTTTTCCTCTCAGATCTGATAAAAATCTTGCCTAAAACCATGTCCAACCTTTTCAGCAGGAAGTCCAGATGGCTTTGCAGCCTGGATAACAGACTGCAGTCACTGACGCTTTGCGGAGTGTCAGCAGGGCAATGCCTTTCTTGAAACGTAAATGGAAAACAAAAGACAGCATCTGTGCTCCAGGCAGGGCTGGGGGCAGAGGGGCTGGGGGCAGAGGGGCTGGCGGGTGCCTGGGAAGGGAAGAGCAAACAAAGGACAGATCTTAGACCTTCTCAGAAGACAGTCTCCTGCGAAGGAGGACTCCATCAGGTGGGACGGGGAGTGAGGGGGGAGACGGCTGAAGTCAGCTGCAGATGGCCCCCAAAATGGATGATCCGAGGTGAGGAAGAGCTGAACTTCCCTCCCACTGCAGGTGAGTCGTCGCTGATAGGATCAGCTGAGTGTGTCTGCCGCATCCCTGCACCCGTGCTCCTGCAGAGTCCGCTGCGGGAGGTCTCATTTCCGACGTCCACTGGAGGCTGCCGTGCTGACGTTTATCATCAGCGTTGAGTGTGGGGCTGGAGGCCCAGGAAGAACAGAGATGGCCCAGGCGCTGCGGGAGGGCCGGCTTCCCCATTTCCCACTCGTCAGCAGAGCGAGTGACGCCGCCTTCCTGTCCTCTGTTGGCCACAGCTGGCAGATTTTGGGTGGATGACGTCGTTTGCAAAGTTAGCCGATGAGGCCTTTGGCTCTGGAGAGATGCGCTGTAGGGTTGACTTCAGTTTTGCAGCTGGAGAAACGGCCCCAAAGAAGGCGGCCAACTCCTAAGTGACTTTCCCTCGATGCCAGGCCCAGGGGTGCCTTTTCCTACAGTATCTCCAGCGGCCTTCCTACTTTACACTAATGTCTCGCTACCCCATCCAGCAGCGATACCACGGAGTAAAGCTTCCTTGCCTTCTTCTTTTCTCACTCCCAATTTCAAAGCTTTGTGACGCCTCCGATGGCGTCCAGCCAGCCCATATCCTGCCCTCTGTCGGGTGTTTCCTCTACCACGGCCAGCCCTAATTAGCTCCACCCGATCGACCGACATGTGTGCACCCTGGTGTTATGCGGTGGGTCTCCTCCTTGTCTGCATATTATGTTCTCCTGGGGAGATTTAAAAACATTCCAGGGCAAGGCACCAGCCTGCACCGACTATAACGGGTGAGGGCGGGACGGGTGGGAACGTAAATAGCTCACGTTTGCTTCTAGTGGAAGCACTTTGAATGTCTTCATGGTGTGTGTCCATCTCCTTTCAGCTGTTTACACCTCAGTGTCCCAGGAAGGCCAGCACAACGTCTTCCTGTTTGGGGTCACGTCTTAACATGTAGGACGCAGCCCGGACACAGGGACGCCTGCCATGCTGACTGGCCGATTGCTGGGGGCCAGAGGCATGGATATGATCCAGGAGGGAGAAAAGTCAGAAGAATGAGAAACCAAAAAATGACCTTCAAGCATGTTACAAAGTCTTGAAAAGCCTATGAGGCAGTCTGGAGCAGGAAGCGAGGTGGGGATTGCGTGTCATTTGGACACCAGTAAAGAACGTTGAAATGAATTGGTTTGTACTTTTTGGCCTCTTAAAGCAACTTAGGAAACGCTAAGATAAGGTTCTGTAATTTCATTAGAAGAAAGCGGGGACAGTGTGAGAGATCACGATGCAAATAGGAGACAGAAGAGGACCATGAACAGGGTGGACGCACTAGTCTGGGTTGTCAGGATGCTGGGTGCCTTTGCTTCTACACCTGCTAAGTACTTTGATGGGGCTGGTTCTGTCTCTAGAATTCTGGTTTATTCAGATATCAGAAAGTATGTGAAGGGGCTTGTTAAGAATTTTTGATTTTTTGAGTTACCTGACTCTAAAATGTGGAACAGTGATAAATGGCTTCTTTTGTTATTTCAAAATATTCTTCAGAGGAATAATCTCTAGTGTCACCTAATATGGGAGAACTATAGCTTCTTTAAAACTTGGTTAATTCACAGACTTCAGTAGCAAAAATGGCTTTATGTGTGATGTATCAGTAAGTGCTCTCTGTGTAACAAAACATCCCCAAACTCAGTCAAAAAGCCTTTATAGTTCACTCCAGTGACCGATGGAGGCTGGGCTCTGGGGGCTTGGTTTCTGTGAGCTCTGGGGTCAGGTCTGCTCCACACATGTCTTATCCTCCTTGGTGAGCAGCTGTCTGAGACATGTTCTCATCACAGGGATGGCGGATGGGTAAGAGTCTAGTCCAGCTGCTCAAACCAATTCAGGTCTCTGCTTATCAGGTCTCCAGAATCCCACCGACCTCATGAAGATACAAGTATGAGACCTACATCAGCTGGATGAGAAAGCATTCTCCTTCCATGGAGGAGGGAGGAGAAAGTCAGTCCTCACTGACTTATAACCCGATCTGTCTCTACAGGCTTAGCTACTGCAGAGTGTGGAATAA
This sequence comes from Phocoena phocoena, assembly GCF_963924675.1. Classification (NCBI taxonomy): domain Eukaryota; kingdom Metazoa; phylum Chordata; class Mammalia; order Artiodactyla; family Phocoenidae; genus Phocoena; species Phocoena phocoena. Next base: position 147,986,509 of record NC_089220.1, read on the forward strand.
CATAAGGCCCTGGCAATTTGAGCCAAAAATTTCCACCCATGGCTGGCTCTCTTCTGGGACAGACATTCATTAATTTAGCCTTCTTGCAACACCGTTACCAGAGGAAAGATTCAAAAGGGTTCTGGCTACTGGTATCTCCTTAGTCTTTGTATATTTGGTGCCTTCCCAAAGAGCCACCCAAATGGGATACCAACTGGGTGGGGAAGGGTTGAATGACAGGTCTAGTGAAGGAGGTCCTCTCGTGGCCTTTTGGGGTACAGGGGGTCAGACCCGCGGTCACGTGGCGGGAGGGAGGTCAAGGCAGCTGTCCAAGTTTGCCTGGGATTTTCTGCTTTTAACGTCTTTCCGTTCACGACGTATCTGATGATGTTGAAACTCCCTGGGTTACATGGCTGGGTGGAGAGCAGGGCGCCTGACCACCTCTGTTTCAAGCTGAGAAGCAGAACTGGAGGAAATCGTGGTGCCAGTATGGTTGGCTCCACTTGAATGGGACAGGTCCCCAGTGCTGATCTAGAACCACCTTAGCTGTCCTTTGGGTCTAACTTTTCAAGTCACCTGGGGTCTTTGACCTCAGTTTTGCTTTTTCTAAGTGAAATCACAATCAGACGGGCTTTTCTGACTTTGACTAAATTCTGGGTAATGGCGCTTTGGGATTCTTCAGGATGCCTGTTCCTCCCTAATCTCCCCAACGGGGTAGGTGATGGCTTTTCTCATTCTCATGACCCCACCGCCTCCTTCATGGAGAAGCACTCTTACGAAGCATATGTCTCTAACTCCCCTTATTTTACATCAAAACTGCCTCTTTACCCTGCCCCCCGTCCCCATCATCAGAAAATCACTCATCTCCTCGTCTGCTGTCCTCTGATTCCATCCTCTCCCGTCTCCCCCACACGTAAATGACGTCCATCTTTCCTGACTTCAGTCTCTCTGGCATTTTGTCTGTTTGTGTACCTTTTGTGGTCATTTCTTGTTGTCCTCCAGCACAAGATACTTATCTAAACAAACTGTATAGTGTCCCCCCCACAAATTTATGTCCACCCAGGACCCCAGGATGTAACCTTATTTGAAAACATGGTCTTTGCAGATGTAATTAGGTAAGGATCCAGAGATGAAATCATACTGGATTTACAGAAAGCCCTAAATCCAAATCTTGGTGTCTTTACTGACGGACGGACAGGGACATTTGGACACTTATAAGTGAGTCCGAGGTGGCCTCTGTGGATTGGCCCCTGGGCTGCTTGCTGCACCACTGCAGGTGGACACCCGTCAGCTCTAAAGCCAGCCAGAGCCGAACTCAAAATTTTATACATTTGAAACTTAAAAATAGCCCCAAACAAGCATATTTAGAGACCGTCCGGTTTGCTTGAGCCGTACAATCCCTCTGGGAGCTGTTACCGTGCATAAGATGAGATGGGCCCTGACTCAGAGCCCTCCAGGCTGCTGAGAGACCCCCTCTCTGAGCCCCTTCCTGAGAGCTCCCCTGCTCTCCAAGCCGCCCAGGGCAGAAGTGCCGGGAGGGTTGTCTGTGCCTGTAGCCCCGTCAACGCTTTGCCCAGGGGACCCCGTGGGTGCGGCCACCACCCTGTGGCCACCTCTTCCCCCCCATCAGCCCAGGGTTCCCATGAACCTCTAACAGACGCAGACACAGGAGCAGATGGGAGGGCACGTGGGAGGCAGAGGCAGAGGTGGGAGATGCCCCGGCCTGCCAGGCTCCCCGGGAGGACCAAGCCTGCGGCCCTGGTTCTCAGGTCTGTGCTACATTAAGCCACTCAGTGTGTGTTCATTGGTCACGGCCATGCTGGGAAGCTGACACACAGACTCGACCTCTCTCCCCACGTGCTGGTTCCCTGGTTCCCCGCTGGGTCCAGAGCTGCAGGGTTGGGGATGCTGCTGCCCTACACTGGGACATGCAGATAGTGCACCTGTCCTGGGGGGGTGGGTCCTTCCCCTGCCGCAGGTGTTAGAGGACTCTGGGGTTATTCTGAGTTGACTTGGGTGCCACCCAGCACCTGATCAACAGTCTGAACAGTGTGTAGACGAGGGCACTGACTCAGTGTTCGAGTTTCAGCCCTCGCGGGCCTCCCCACCCCAGACTTGGAGCACAGCTGATGCATTACCATTTTCCACCCCCGGAGGAGCTGCAGTCAAGGACTGAGGACCTGAGTTGGCCGGCTGGCTCCCGCATCTGCAATCCTCTCCCAGGCACCTCCGCCCAGCCTCCTTGCTGGGCGCCCTTCTCCACTCTGACTCGGGACATTTTCCCACTGGGCTCCCACTGCTGCCTCCCCTGCCACTTGGTCCACCCCCACCTCCCGCCCTGCACTGCATATGATCTGACTCTTGCCTGGAACACGGAGGCCCTGAGCCTCCTCCCTGCCCGTCCTGCACTGTTGGCAAGTGGCCTTTATCCCCAGGATCCCAGTGACACCTGACGACAGACCTAAGTGCCCTCCTGCCAGGCTGTGCCGTGGCAGGCTGACCATGCAGAGTGGCGGTTCCCATCTCCCCAGCCACCTTGCCAGGTTCCTCTCGTCCTGTATGGAGGGATGATGCCTGTTCTGCTGGGTTTTTATTCTCTGTGCCTGCCAGGTGACTGAAGAGGATTCTGCCCCATTTGGGTCTCTAGGAATTTTCATTTTTGTTCTCAGAAGAGTGGTAATATAATAGTATATACTCACAGTAGCCTCTTCACTCATCTCTCTGCTTCTCATCTGACTCCCAAGCCCTCTTAGCTTTGCTGGAAGATTAAACATTCTCAGATGCAGGTGTAATGTGGTCTGTAGATCAAAGTCCCTGGGGAAGCTGTGGGCCATGGGGGAGGTGGAGGTCGGGGCCGGGGGAGGTCTTGCATGACCTGCCCCTCCAGGGTCGCTGCTCCTCTGCCCTCCAGCAGGTCCTCCGGGCAGGTTCCTCCTGCCACTCACTGGGCTCTGAGCCTCAGCCCTGCCTCTGCCCAGGGCCCCCTCTCTCCTCCTCCCCAGACCCAGCTCTCACCTCCTGAAGACCCAGCACAGACAGATGCCACCTCCTCCACTAAGGAATCCCCTCCACTGTGCCCACGATATTTAAGAATTAGCTTTGTTGTTAGGTTACCCATCAGGTGTGACCGTGTGGTTTGCTCATTCATTCAATAACTGTTTACTGAATACTTATTCAAAACACTATTTTAAACAACAAGGTCTTACTGTATAACACAGGGAACTATATTTTCCAAAATACTATTTTAGCTGCCTCCCCGAGGGCAGTCATTTTGTCTTCTTTGAAAAATTCCTGGTGCCTAAATCAGTATTTGTTGAAAAGGCAGTTGGGTTTGCTCAGCTCTGCCAAGCTCCATCTCTGTGGCTTTATACAAAATTTACCCTTCTGCTTATCCACACAATGCGCGTAACAGTCCATCTCCTCCACCTTGATCTGGACACTAGATCAAAGAGACAGATACAGGCAGAGGTGTTTGGCAGAAGGCAAAGCAACACGCACACATGAATCCTTCTTGCCGGCGGGTGGGTGATGAGCCATGGAATCAGGGCTCATGGAGACCAAGGTCCACTTGGTCCCCAGGCCACTTAAAGCCACTGGCTCTGATGGAGGTTTCTCAAAAAACTAAAAATAGAACTACCATATGACCCAGCAATCTCACTCCTGGACATCTATCCAGAGAAAACTCTAATTTGAAAAGATACGTGCACCCCAATGTTCATAGCAGCACTGTATACAGTACCCATGACCTGGAAGCAACCTAAATGTCCATCAACAGATGAATGGATAAAGAAGAAGTGGTACATGTATACGGTGGAATACTACTCAGCCACAAAAAAGAATGAAATTTTGCCATTTGCAGCATGGATGGACTTGGACGGTATTATGCTAAGTGAAATGAGTCAGACAGAGAAAGACAAATATTGTATGATATCACTTATATGTGGAATCTAAAAAATATAACAAACTAGTGAATAAAACAAAAAAGAAGCAGGCTCACAGATATAGAGGACAAACTAGTGGGGATCAGTGGGGACAGGGAAAGGGGAGGGGCATGATGGGGTAGGGAGAAAAGAGGGTTATTATGGGATTATGTGTAATCAAGTGTGTGAAACTTTTGAAAATTGTAAAGCACTATAGAATTAAAAAGAAGCCACTGGCTCTGATGTCCAAAGCACATATCCCAGGACACTTAGCACTTGGTGGAAAGCCCACCCCTGGTGGTGACAGCACGAGGGCTCACAGGCGCTTCCCCTGCATGACACAGCCATGCCAGGTGCACAGATTACAGACCCTGCACTGGTGTTAGAGACACAAGACAAAGGCACTGAGCTATATATCTAATTGCATTAAAAACTGAAACCAGAGCTCTTTAACTTCTGAATGTCATGGACACGGACAAAACTAAGTGGCTGAGCAGAAGCTGTCAGCTCTGGCTGCCGACACACGGAGATAGTTCTCACAGGGTGAGTCAGAGGCGACAAGATGGGCTTCAGAGCCTAAACTGACGATGGAGAAAAGCTTACATGTGTTATTAAGGCAAAAACTTTAGACTATAGAATACCAGCGTGTAACATGAAATCATCAAGGCAAACAACCTAACATGGACATGGGCAGATCCATCTTTTCTTGGTGTCTCTCTCTGTCTCTTTGTATCTCTCTCTCTCTTTCTCCTCAGGGTTCATTAGTTTGGCTGATTAAATATCAGGGTGACTAATTAGAATCTACAGTGAATATCAGGTAACCCTAAGAAATCATTATAAAATTTCTTTTTTAAAAAAATTTATTTATTTATTTTTGGCTGCGTTGGGTCTTCATTGCTGCGCTCATGCTTTCTCTAGTTGTGGTGAGCGGGGGCTACTCTTCGTTGGCGTGCATGGCTACTCTTCGTTGGGGCTACTCTTGTTGTGGAGCATGGGCTCTAGGAGCGCGGGCTTCAGTAGTTGTGGCACGCGGGCTCAGTAGTTATGGCTCACGGGCTCTAGAGCACAGGCTCAGTAGTTGTGGTGCATGGGCTTAGCTGTTCCATGGCATGTGGGATCTTCCTGGACCAGGGCTCGAACCTGTGTCTCCTGCACTGGCAGGCAGATTCTTAACCACTGCACCACCAGGGAAGCCCTCATTTTTTAAATACACTTTATTTTCCAGAAGAGTTTTAGGTTTACAGCAAATCTGAGGGAAGGTGCAGAGATTTCCCATGTACCCCTCCTCCCCCACCATCACCATCCCCACCACATGGGACATCTGTTACAATTGATGAACCTACATGGACATGTCACCGTCACCCAAAGCCCATAGTTTACATCAGGGTTCACTCTTGGTCTTGTGCATTCTATGGGTTTGGAAAAATGTGTAATTAACAGGATCCATCATTATAGTATCGTACAGAGTAGTTTCACTGCCCTAAAAATCCTCTGTGCTCCCCAATCCCTGGCAACCACTGATCTTTTTACTGTCTTCATAGTTTTGCCTTTTCCAGATGCCATAGAGTTGGAATCATACAGTATGAAGGCTTTTCAGATTGGCTTCTTTCACTTACTAATATGCATTTGAGTTTTCTCCTTGTCTTTTCATGGCTGATAGCTCGTTTCTCTTTAGCTCAGGACAATGCTCCATTGTCTGGATGTAACCATTTATTTATCCATCACTTACTGAAGGACATCTTGGTTGCTCCCCAGTTTTGACAATTGTGAATAAGCTGATGTAAACATCCAAGTCAGATTTTTTTGGTGGATATAAGTTTTCAACTCCTTTGTGTAAATACCAAAGGAGCTGGATCATATGGTAAGAGTATGCTTAGTTTTGTAAGAAACCACCAAACTGTCTTCCACAGTAGCTGTGCCATCTTGCATTCCTACCAGCATGTCAGCATTCCTACCATCCTCGTCAGCATTTGGTATTGCCAGGGTCCCAGATTTTGGCCACGCTAATAGGTGTGTGGTCGTAACTTGCTCACAAATCGCATTTCTAGGTAACTAGATTTTGAGCATACCATTTATTTTTGTGGGTGATCTCTTTAGCCACGGGTCACCTCTTTTAATTTTCTCTTTGGAAGAGCAGGATAGAGAGAGAGCATGGGAGGCTTAGTCTTCTCTCAATTTAATTTTCTCAGCTGGGGAAGTTATAAAAGGGGTTTTCTAGGACAAATAGATGTGGTTTATTATAAGCTGGTTTTGGCAAGGATCGATTTCTATCAGGCCTATGACATGACTGAGATGTCCTATGGAAAAAACAAAACAAGCAATAATTCTTGTATAAAATTAGGTTATTTCGCTGATTTAGACTACTTACCCCTCTCCCACAGTAGTAAACTCAACGAAGTTTCAGTGATCGTAGGGATTTGACCGAGGGAAGATGTTTGGGGAAGTTTCCGAGGTTGCCTCTAGGAAGTCCAGGGTGATAATAAATGCTGTCTCTTTGGAGATATTGAGCAACGAATGTAGGAAAAAAATGGAGCCATTGCCGAGCACCGTGGAGTTGATTTCAACTGGGTCCTTGACTGCTCAGTCTTATGTTTGCTCACAGACCACCTACCTGTCTGTGGTCACGGTTGTTTTCAGCTGGCTGGGTGTGGAGGTCACTGTGGTTCCCAGACACGTGTCGTGGACCTGGGTCTGCTCCTCCGACAGGGAACCTGCCAGCCCAGCCCGTGAGCCTCTCACAGGGGTGGTCGTGCTGGGGTCCAGTGGCACAATTAGCCGCAATTAGTAGCGATTCCTGTTTTGGTTTTTTTCTGGCTTAGATTCAAAATTTGAGAAGTTTTTTGAAATGTACCAGGACGAATGACTGTCGTTCCAAAAACAGGGATTTTGGTAAAATGACACATGATGGTTTTATTTCCCTGAGCACATGCGTTTACAGTTTAGGATGTGGGAAGTGGGCTGAACTGCTGGGCCCTGGGCTCCAGACCCAGGCCGTGTTTTGCAGTCATCCTAGATTTTGGCTGTGCAGCTAGGGAGGTCTTGTCTGAGGTGGCCTCTGCTTCCCTTTCAGGCACTGGCCCTCAGTGTTTCTCATTTGCTGTTTTCGGGCCTGTCTTCCTGTTCTGTTCCTGACGTCCCCGGCCTACCTCTAGGTCCAACCTTGTGCCGGTACCTGCTGCTCTGACTGGACGCACCATCCCTCCCATTCGTCCAGCCCGTCTGCCCTTTGCACCCTCGCTTCACTGTGGTCCTGTCTGCTCTCGTCAGAACCCAGTGCGTCTCTTCATTAACGTCTACCTGGTTCTCAGGCCTTGATTTCAGGACACCCCCCCCCACCTCAGGTTTTCCTGCGGCTCTGTCACTCATTCATTCACTAGGCAAGTGTTCACTGGGGCTTATTTTGGACCAAGTGTTGTACCACGTACTGGGTACAGACAGAAATAAGATGTGCTTGGTGGTTAGGCTGTGTGAAAGATTTGAAGCTGTTTACGTTTACGCAGAGGAGCGAGTTCCCATTTCCTCGGTACCTAGTGATGGAAACACTGACAGATGCTTGTACTCACCAATCCTCAATTTCAGCCTCACGTAGGGCATTGTCTGCACTGGAGGGTAAACGCTTCTGATAAACTCTAAGGACCAGTGGGGGGAAAACTTCCTACTGTCTCTGTGTGCGTATGTGGACGGCTCTTAGAAATTTCCTTGGATGAAAGAAAAATGAGGAAGGAGGAAGAAGAATCAACTCTTTCCCCAAACCCTCAGGGCCACAGCAATGAGAGGATCCATCCTAAACTGACTTACTCATCTAATCCACAGATATTTATTGAGGGCCCGCCCTATGCCAGGCAGTGTTCGGAGCTGGGGGTGGGGAGGATGGAGCTGTGAGAGAGACGATCACGTTCCTCCCAGTGGTTCAGGACTGTCCTCTGGGAGCTGCTGGCTGTGACCCAGTGGTGGGGATGGAGCCAAGCTGGGGGGAGGGGGCGGGGCTGAGGGGGGAGGGCCAATTCCTCATCATCTGCGGGGTGGGGGGCGGGGTTGGCCTCCCCGCCCAGCTCCATCCCCTGCTCCTGACCCTCACTTTCTCTGGAGGAAGAGGCAGGGGGAAGAGGAGACAAGATTGATCATAAAGTCAACAAATAGCTTTTAGTCCCTTGGCTAAAAAACCTGAAGGGAACGTTTACATTTATTTGGTATTAAATTGAACCACATGAAATTGGCTGTATTTTGACTTACAAGAATGTTAATTTCCTGTATTTCAATCTAGTAGCTAAAAGGAGTGCTCTGGAGAAAATGAGCCTGTCAGTTACTCAGGTGATGTCGACACCGGTCCATCAACAATCTAGGTTTGTCTACAAGCAGATGAAAAGTGAGACAATCCTAACAGTCCTGGAACAGGGCTGCAGAGGCGCTGTAAGGCCAGTGACAAATGTGGGGCGAATCGGAAGATCTGAGCTCAAGCCCAAACTTTGCCTTTGAGGTGGTGGACCGGGTGCAGGCGCTGTCCCCCATGTGAACCCCAGTCTGTAAAGGGGGGGCGTGTTGGAGGGTGTGGCCCGGGACCCTCCGTAGAGCTGCCCCCGCATACACCCGAGTGCCCACCTGGTCTGCACGCTGTGGCATCACTTTCGTTTCCGGGGTCGGCTGTGGTTTGGCATCCCACGTGGGCATCTGGACCTGGGGCTCTCGTGCTGCCCAGCACCCCTCCTGCAGCTGCTCCCTGAGAGCATGGCAGCGAACCCTCTGGGAGCTCATGGAAGATGAGAGCAGTCACGTCCAGAGTTGTGGTCTGTGATGAGGATTCTCGTGCCCACACTGTGGACATTCAGCCCCGGGGTCCCTGCAGACACGCTTCCCGCCAGACGCGGCGAGTCTGCCGCCAGCGCTTGCCGCTTGGTCCGGCAGGTGACCGGGACGGAGTGCGCGATGCTGGTAGCTGGCCCATTACCTGAGGCCGGAATCAGGCTGAACCAGCCATGGAGGGCAGCCGTGGGGCAGTGAGGCCCGGGGGTCTCGGAGCCCGAGGTGTGGGTTTGACCCGATTCGTGTCCAGAGGGCTGCAGGCAAACGTCCCTGGGAGAGTGGGAGTCACGGCCACTGGTGTCTGTTTAGCCGAGGGCAGACCCTTTTCAGCCAGGGGTCAGCTGGAGCTCCTTCCGGATGTAAGGAGGAAGAGAGGAACCCGTGGAGGCCCGTCCCACCCACTGCAGTCCCATCAGGGACTCAGCGAGAGCAAGCCCCCCATCCCCATGGTCCCCCAGGCCTGTCCCCCAAGACTTGCCCTGCGTCCTCCACTCCCGGGACCCCATCCCCAGGCCTGGGCCCTGCTCCCCCAAAATGATGGAAGCGTGGTTAAAATGAAGTTCTTTCTGGAACCAATGGGCTGGATCTTAAGGCTTCCTGAGAACTGAAGTGTAATTTAAGAAACTGGAAGAGATGATTGAGCCACTGTCCTAATCCCCGGAGAGTCTGTTCTCACTCCAGCGAGCAGCCTAATCCCTGTGACTGCAGCACTGGGCAGAATCCTTAATTACCAGCATCTCATTTCTTCTTCGTGGGCGCTTCCTGAGTAGCATCTGTTGCTCAAATGAACTCATGTGAAAATAAAGTATTGAAATCAATAATTCAACTTGGAGGTGAAATGGAACAGCAAAATAACTTTCCTGTTTGCTGGCTCCTTTTCACGGATGCGGTGACCTCCGCTTTCTGTCCGGAGCTGTCAGAGCCCGGGTGGCGAGCAGGTGACTTCATGGTGACCTGGACGCAGGGGTGGAGGCAGCTCCTGCCAGATGTAGGCTCCGCGTTGTGGCTTCTGTGCTTTTGTGGAAACAAAGGCAACGCAGTATGTCTTCCAGGACCCGAGGCGCCAGCACCTGGGGGGAGCACTGGCCAACTCTCAGTTCCAGAGACGAGGGCCACAGAGGGAGGGGGGCCATGGCAGGAAGGGGGCTATGGCAGGAGGGGGGCTATGGCAGGAGGGGGCTATGGCGGGAGGGGGCTATGGCAGGAGGAAGGCTATGGCAGGAGGGGGGCTATGGTGGGACGGGCTATGGCAGGAGGGGGCTATGGTGGGAGGGGGGCCATGGCGGGAGGGGGGCCATGGCAGGAGGGGGGCTATGGTGGGAGGGGGGCCATGGCAGGAGGAGGGCTATGGCAGGATGGGGGCCATGGCAGGAGCATGGCTATGGCAGGAGGGGGGCTATAGCAGGAGGGGAGCCATGGCGGGAGGGGAGCCATGGCGGGAGGGGAGCCACGGCAGGAGGAGGGCTATGGCAGGAGGGGGTCCATGGCAGGATGGGGGCCACGGCAGGAGGGGGGCTATGGCAGGATGGGGGCCATGGCAGGAGGGGGGCTATGGCAGGATGGGGGCCATGGCAGGAGCGTGGCTATAGCAGGAGGGGAGCCACGGCAGGAGGAGGGCTATGGCAGGTCTGGGCTATGCTGCTGCCTTTCTCTTAACTTCTTCACATTTCCGTTTCAATCCTGATCAGATGTCAAAGCTTTGTTGACACTCGATAAGTTGCACTAAAGCATTCAGCCGGGCTCGTGGACTCCGGGGACCCAGCAGTAGTCCCTTTCCCGAGGTTCCTGTGGGAGATCAGTCACTTTGGTGGCGCATGGATTTTTGTGGGTGGGGATGGTCACAGGCCCTCCTGGGTGCATCGTGAAGCACTAAAGTGAGTTGTCACCTGTTGACATGCAGGAAGTGGCGCCCGGACACGTCCCTCCAGGTGCAGGGTCCCTGCTGTCCAGCAAAGGCCACGGGCACTTCAGCAGGCAGGATGGACCCCATGGCTTTCATCACTGCTTTTTAGGAAAACAGAAGAAAGACAAGCAGACGACAAACAGGTGACGGCCCAGCACAGGGCCTCCTTCCGGCGCTGGTCCAGGGAGCTGCGTGCGTGGAGGCCTCGGAGCAGACACCACGGGGAGGCTCCATCCAGGCCCTTCGGCTGGGGAAGCCAAACTCCTGTTTATGTGAAGCTTTCACAAAAACGTGCTTGCTGTCTACTTCCTTGTGGGGTTTGTAGATATTCCAAATCCCCGCGGCGGTCCCGCTGCCTGTCCAGTCACCTGGCAATGCTCAAGACCCTAGCACGACCTTGGCTGGCAGTGTTTCTGAGATGGCGGTCTGGGAACCAGTAGTCTGGACTGTTCCTCAGGGCAGCTTCTCGATTCAGCTCACGACGAAGGAAGGAGGGCTGGTGAGCGTGGAAAGGACTCAGGGGAGCTTCAGACTCAGGACTGCTGACTCAGGGCTGATTGCAAACGTGACACTCCGGTCCCACTACAGTCACCGCAAGATCGCACGTGTGTCCACGGACTGTGGTCCAGCCTTTCAGCAGTACCGAGAAGCAGCCAGTTCCTCTGATGCCCCCCTTTCCACAGCGACGGCTCCCCTATGCGCCCAGTGCCCACCCTGCCTGAAGCCTGCTCCTTCCCACGCGTGGAGGCCACTGTTGCCCTGAGGGAGGCCTGGGTGGAAGTCCTTACAATTGGGGTGAACAGCTGACCAGGGCTCCACCCCAGTGCCGTCCCTCCCGTCGTGGCCCCCTTCCTTCTGGGACACCCTCCCCTGCGCGGCGAGGCCTGGGGAGCGGGGTGCGGTGCTGCAAACTCCAGGCGCAGACGTGCAGGGTGCAGACCGCTCCTGACCTGACCTGAGCTTCCCTGGACGTGTGGATAACCCACGTCATGCAGACGAATGACGTCCACCCACAAACAAGAAAACAGCAGCTATGGAAATTCCTTCAGATCTTTGAAAGTTTCAGAGGTTCTCAAGGAAAAACAAATGAAACCTCAGTGGGATCCACACCTGGGCTGCTTCCCTGTCCTGCTCAGAGTAAACCTCATGGGCCCCTTTGCGCTCGCGTATTTCACTGTTAGAGTAGAATTTTCTAGAATAGGTTTCTTCCTCCTCATGATGAAAAGAGGAAAAGGAACGTCCACCTAAGAAGATGAAGGCGGGGAGGCTGCAGGACATCTGTTCCTTAGACAGCTTCCCTCTCCTCCCCATCCGTCAAAATCGCCCTTGACAAGAGCTGACCAGTCGCTCCCACGACGTGGAAAACTCCAGAGCAATCCCGCCCAGCTCTGCTCCTGGGAGGGTACCCCCTGCAGTCCTGGCTGTCTCCCCACGGGGTCTCCGCACACCCGAGCTGGCGGGGGGTGGGACCGTTTGAGGGGCTCTGCTGGCGTCAGGCTGGCCCGAGTGCAGGGGCCCCTGGTTTCCAAGCTCGCTGACCACCACCCAGGGTGCGGTGTCCTGGACACCAGCGTCAGCCTGGCCCATGTTCCTGCAGCGCCCAGCAAGCAACGCGTCATGAAATATTGATATGGTTCCACCAGACTTCCACCTGACATTTGATTTATGGCTTTAGGTGTTCTTTTTTAATTCTAAGCAGTCGATGAAGGATCAAAGGAAATGTCATATTTGCAGCACTGAGCCCAGAGGGGCACCTCCGCAACCAGGAAGGGGCTGGCCCTCCCGCCATTGGTGGTGTTCCCAGCGGCCGGGGGTCAGGCCTGAGCCCCTCCCTGGTACACCCAACATTTCAAATATTTATCACATTAAATATCAACCTCCAGAATATTGCCTTCGTTTAAGCTTTTCACGTCCCAATGATTTTTTATTATTTCCATCGACCAAAATAAATGAAGAAAATGTTTTAGACTACACTTGAAAGCATGTAAAAATCAATAACTGGATTTTAAAAGATTTAAAATTTCTTGAATACATTCATTTTCAAACATTTGCCTCTGATCTTTAAATAGCTTTTCTTGGAGCATAACATTTTTTCGAAAAGTCAAATATGGAGCATTAAGGGTATAATTACCATTTTAATTATAACTCAATCATCCTATCTGCTTTGCATAGAAATTAAAGCTTTTATGTCAGGATTTTGGGCACTCACAAATGTTCAGGAGCAATTAATGTTAAAAGTTTAATTTTTTTTTTTTAAATCGAGTACGAACTTTGCAGTTCTTAATTTCATTCTTGCGCAGACTGAAAAGTACAGATGCTCTCACTTGTTATTTTATTTCTAAAGTGAATCCGTTTCCACTATGAGTCCATTCCTGTGTCCCTCCCAGAGGCAGGACCACGATGGTCAAGGGGCTCTGAAGACTTGCTGTCCTTGGGCTGGGGGCCACTGCTCACCTAACACACAGGCCTGCCATGTGACACACGTGGGTGAGTTGCAGACTTTGAGAGCAGCCTCAGGCTGGTGCACACCCTGAGCTAGTGGGATTGTCGTGTGAGCCCCTGTTTGCCATAGGATCTAAAATCATCCCAACTGCTCTGAGAGTTATTGATTTTCCTTCTGTCCCGAATAAGAGCGTTTAAAAATTGGTTGTACCTTTAGATCCTTTGTATTTGGGAAGCAGAGGGCTGCTTTCATTAAATCACAGAACTGGACAAAGCCTCAGACACCTCAAGGACCAGGGGTTCCCCATGAACCCTGCTCGGGGCTCAAAGAAAGTTATGGGAGGGGTCTTCAAAAGTCTAGTTTGCATTAATGAAAACACTGTTTGGCTAAAACTCAGCTAGATTTTTGTTGCATTTAGCCCCGCAAATGAAATACTGAAATGACAGCTTTCCCGTGGTTTTGCTGCAAACAAGTGCCATGCTGAGCTCCGCATCCCGACGCCCAGGCTGCAGGTCTGGGCACGCATGCGCGCTGGTGTGCAAAGTGCAGTCTCACCATTTTTCTCCTTGTTAAACCCCCATCTAAGATCTGGCCCATTTCCCCCTGTGCTGGAAGGAAAATCATTTTTCTGGGCATTACCGTGGCAAAATAAAAAAATTCCAATTTTAGAAAGTCGGTGGATGGGCCCCTTCCTCTCAGCATTTTTTGCTGACTGCCTCTCTCCACTTTGCTTTTCCCTGGAGCCTAGTTTTGTGGTTTGTAGTTTTCTTCCTTGTGCTTACATCTTAGTTTTCTGCTTTTATTAGGAAAAATGGCAATGGAGGCAGGCAGACAGGCTTTAAAAAGTGATCACACCACGTCCTGTGTACCTGGGATGAGACAGCGCCCGGAGACCTACTACCTGACCGTGGTCACCCACTTGTGTGGCCCTAACAGTCACACCACCAACAGCCCAGAGCTAGAGGCAACCAGCTTCCGAACTGCGTACACAACCTGGACGCTTCCAGCAGAGGGGGGATTTCACATGATTTTATTATTTCCAGGGAAAGAAAAAATTTAAAAATCTGAGTAAACATGACTGAGATTTAATGGCTCTGAAAGACTTTTCGTATAAATCATTTCATCCTTCAGAAAACGTCCCTTTCTTGGGTTTGGGTTCTACAGGAGATCTCGGTGCCCTTTGGGTAACCTCAGTCCCCAAGCATCGCCGGGGGCTTCCATTTGCCCGCCCCCATCCCCTGGGGGGCTTCGGCAGTGGGGGCGGGCGGAGCTGGGGGCCTGGAAGAGGAGGAGGTCTGTTCCTCCCCCGGCTCCGGCCTCCGTGGGTGGACAGCATCCCGTCCACTGCAGCTCCCCCCACTACCCCCGGCGTCCCCACCTCCGCAGAATGTGCTCTCCCTGTGGTGTGGCTTCCCCAGTCCTGGCCACACCTCGGTGAGGGGCCTGTCACACTGAAACTGTCCACCAGCCCGTGGACAGTGCAGGCTTCCTGCTGACCCCCATCCGGGAAAACAGGAATATCAGGAGGGGGCTCCACCCCGTCCGAATTGGTTTGAAATGTTCACGGCTTACATGTCTACATTCTGTCTGGCAATGAATTCGGTGAAGAATATACCATAATTTTGTTAGACAAAGTGAAATGCATGTCACCTTCCAGTGTTTAATATTGTGAGAGTTTCCTGGGAGCCAAAGAACAGACACAAACCCGTCCCCAGAGAAGGTGAGGAGTCCCTGCTGTTGCCAGGGACATAAAGCCAGAGGCAGGAGGTGGGACCACTGGCTCATCTCCGCAGCCTCGAGAGAGCGGACCGTGACCCCCAACCACTGTGAGGCCTGAGTACCGGCTGCTCCAGCGCAGGAGGGGAGAGCGGTGTGCTTGGGCCGGGAGGTGAGGTGGGAACAGAGCCTCCAGGGCCATGGGTGGGACGCCTCATCACCCTTCCATCCCCTTATTAAGTGAAAGCTCAGCACACACTCGCACAGGCTGCTGGGTGTTGGCACCTTTCCTGGAAGAAGCAGCGCGGGTGGGACCTCTCCCTCATCAGTCCCCCATTGACAGGGTTGGGGGGCAGGCTCCCTCACTCCGCACAGCTGTCCCTTTGGGAGAGACTTTTGTGGCTTCTAAGATGTTGCCAAGTGTCAGAAAGAGGGACAAAGCGAAGGGACCCTCCCGTTACCATGTGCAGAAGAGGACAACCAGGGTCCCATCCTGACCATGGAAGAGTCTCCCCATCACCCCTGCCAATCCCAGCGTGGCCGACAGGTACTGCAGCCTCCACAGACATCTATTTTAGCAGAAAATCATTGAGAATGGACAGGACCAGCTCTAACAGCTTAGAAGCATGACAAGTGACCTTGACTTCTGATGTCTGCCATATGGCTCCATCCCAAATACTGGTTGAAGAATACAAAGAAAATCCTAGAAACTAAGAATAAAGAGGGACAGAGGCTGACACCCCCCATAAAGTAACAGCTATTAAAACAATGTGAAACTAGCTCAAGAATAAGCCCAGACGTACAAGCCAGGACTGTTATCCTAGAACAGACTTTATTACGTATAAAAATGCATGAGAGGGGAGAGCCATCAGAAGCAGGAAGGAAATGATTATTCATAAAGGTTTTTAGGATGACGGGTAAGCAAGCATAATCTTGCCTTTGGCTCACACCTCAAAATATATTACAGGTGGGTGGAACAAAATATCAAAATAGCAGAAGCGAACTGCAATGAATGTTTACTAAGCTTCTCGAGGTGGGGTGGAGAAGATCTCTCAAAGCAGAGAAGCAGAAGAATAAGTCAGACATTCAACAGAAGGACTACAGAGAAATTAAAGATTTCTCTGTTTCAAAAACCTTTCATCATAATCAAATTAAAAAATGGAACAAAAGATGTATGCAGCCAATGACGATGGATTAGCAAACCAAATGATCATAAACGTAATAACTCTGCTGATAAGAACTCACTGCAAACATGCCTCTCACATCTGGACTTAAGAAAAGCGTGTTATTTCTGATGAGTGGATAACTGGTATTTTTCCCTTTATGGAGCACTGGCAGCTACGTTTTCCCCTCTGCCTTGAACACCAAGCCGCTCTGCACTTGGACGTTGCGCCTATCCTTAGCTTGTTTTACTTGCTTCCTGGCACGTCCCTGCCCTTCCGGGAATTACAGTGTACATACAATCTAGTGGTGTGGTTGAATTCCTGGCTGGTTAGATAGAACCGTCTTGTCTTTTCCTTCACCAATATGAATAATCTCCTTTGGATGGATTCCCAGGGTGGAATCACGGCACGGATGTGCATGAACGTCTCTGAGATTATTGACCACTGGGCACCTCACCCTTGGTGGGTGCTGGGCCCATGCAGGCTCCCTCTCCGTCCCCTCCTCCCACCGTCCCCCCCCCCCCACCCGCCAAGAAGAACAGAGCAAGTGTCTGTTAATAAGTAAATGTCGTTAACGCAGCAAAGTGTGGCTCCTGAAGTGTTTGGATTTTAAAAGAGAGAAGGCAGTGATCTGTCCAAGTAAATAAATCAGTCAGACTCAGGGGCTGGTGCCTGCATCTCTCCGATGACATCGCACAGGTGTCATTTTGGTTTGGGGTTGAGGCCTTTCCCCGAGGCCAGTCTCGGAGCCCAGGCATGGACTGACCTTAGTGAAGGCAGAACGCCTTCGCTCAGGCCAAGAAGAATGACCAGACCAGGTACAGCTGACCGTTCTTAGTTGTCAAAACTATACCAGCTCAGTCATCGCCTGTGAAGGGGTTTTCATATTTGGTCACTTTGTTGTTGACTTTGTAACTGTCCTTCTTCCAGATAAGATGAGGTCTGCTGACAGGCTGCTGGGTCCTGTACACTCATCCCTTTTTCCATGACGGGAGAAGATGACAGGTGAACTGCAAAGCAAGAGACAGATGAGAAAACGGTTCCCCGAGGGAGACACGGGGCACAGAAGGGCTGGCGTCTGTGTCCGGGACTTTAGGCACTGGGGTAATGCGTCGTGGACGGCAGGCAGTGTGCACGTGGGTGTGGTGCTGTAGCCACGGGTGTACCGAGCTGCCTGAGATTGGATGCCGTGACAGCACAGGCTAATGGGGCTAGTTTTTCAATAGGAATGTATTTTACTGTTAAAAGTTCCAATGGCCCTAAAAAATGTAAAATCCCATCCCCTAGACAACAGGCTTCATTTCGACT
Source organism: Phocoena phocoena (assembly GCF_963924675.1). Taxonomy (NCBI): domain Eukaryota; kingdom Metazoa; phylum Chordata; class Mammalia; order Artiodactyla; family Phocoenidae; genus Phocoena; species Phocoena phocoena. Next base: position 148,003,741 of record NC_089220.1, read on the forward strand.
TCCATCTGTCAGACTGATGTGTCACATGGCTCTGTAGTTAAGAACCAACATGAATCATTTGGAACCGAAACCCACCCCCTGGCTCTTTACAGGTCTCCCCAGGTGACTGTGACCACGTCGGTCTCTCATTTCCCCGTCTGCAGGGTCCTAGTCATCCTTCCTTGGAGTCAGGGTCAGTCATGCAGCTGGCCAGTCCTGGTGTCTTCCTTATTTCAAAGGCCGCACCCCAGCCTGCAATGCTTGGAAAGTCTCACCATGAGCAAAGACTCAGGCACCTGCTTTTCTCAGACACAGGGTAAGGCTACAATTTTAATACCTCCTTGTAAACAGAAATATCTCACTCTGTTCTCCGGAGAGTTTTCCAGCCTCCAGGACCTTTGTCCAGGCTTGAGAACAGCACAGGCCCGGGAAGCCCAGGGCTCCACGTGAGAGGAAGGGGGCAGAGATGGTTCCTGGGCCAAGCTCCAGTCTGTGCACATCTGTGTCCAACGTGTAGCTGTGGGAGTGGAAGCCGGGCAGGGGAGAAGAGAGGGTCTGTGTCCCCCACAAAGTGGGACGAAGGCTCAAAGCAGAAACAGACTCTCCTGATTTGTTTTTCTCTCTCCTCAGAGCAGCCCAAGCACTGGGCTCAAATGGATCCTTGGTGATGTTTCTAAGTAACTCGGTTCCAGAGGAAAGTGCATCCCAGCATCACTCAGTCTCTTTGATGAGATTCTTTGACCGGTGGGGAGAGGCGACGGGAGGAGATCATTAAGGATGGGCCGTAAACCTGGTCTCCTGAGTTTGGTGCTAAATCTCACTTTTTGCTAGTGGAAAGAACTCAAACCCATTTGATAAAAACTTTGGTGAACACTGTCTATCTTGGAAACTATTTTTTTAAAATACATTTTTTTATTTATTTATTTTTGGCTGTTTTGGGTCTTTGTTGCTGCGCACAGGCTTTCTCTAGTTGCATCGAGAGGGGGCTACTCTTCATTGCGGTACACAGGCTTATTACAATGGCTTCACTTGTTGCGGAGCACGGGCTCTAGGAGCGTGGGCTTCAGTAGCTGTGGCACGCGGGCTCACTAGTTGTGGCTCAGGGGCTCTAGAGTGCAGGCGCAGTAGTTCTGGTGCACAGGCTTAGTTGCTCTGTGGCATGTGGGATCTTCCCGGCCCAGGGCTCGAACCCGTGTCCCTTGTATTGGCAGGCAGATTCTTAACCACTGAGTCACCAGGGAAGTCCCTGTCTTAGAACTATTTTGTCTTTTTCAAAAAACTCAGTGTAGGGTGGAAGAAAACGCCTGGGCTTCAGAGTGGCTGGACTTTTGTTTGAATTCAAATTCTGCTCTCGCTTTCTCTCTGTCTCTCTCTCGGTCTCTCTCTGTCTGCTTATGCTTTTTCTAATTCTTTATTGAGTATTTGAGTTGATTTCTTCATTACTTCCTACACGAATTTTTGGTTAAGGCAATATAATGATTATTCTAGTTAGTTTAGGGAGCTTCATCAAGTTGAGGAATAATGAGAAAAGAACAATATTATTTATTAGGCTAATATTGAGGGAGGAGAAAGAAATGTTAAAGAAATAACAGGCAAGGAAATTTAACACATTTAGCCCCTTGGGACCTTGTAGTGAAGGAAAAATAAGAAACAGTCAAACAAATCATAACAGCCCTGAGAGCTTCACTTGATTGTAACAGAATATCATCTTCAAAGTCCAAAATGATGGAAGCTCTAGAAACAATATAATTTGTACACTCCCTTTAAGAAGAAAAGGCACTGCATTTATAATGATTCCTATCTAAATTACTCTTAAAAGTTTGGCATTTAAAAATATAATTTTCGGGCTTCCCTGGTGCCGCAGTGGTTGACAGTCTGCCTGCCGATGCAGGGGACGCGGGTTTGTGCCCTGGTCCGGGAGGATCCCACATGCTGTGGAGCGGCTGGGCCCGTGAGCCATGGCTGCTGAGCCTGTGAGTCCGGAGCCTGTGCTCCACAACGGGAGAGGCCACAGCAGTGAGAGATCCGTGCATCGCAAAAAAAAAAAAAATATATATATATATATATAATTTTCAATTACTTCAAAATTCAGTGTTGTAGAACTTTTCATTTTTTCATAATGTTGATAAATACGATGGCATCAATAGTACCGAGACTTGATTCAGCTTTCTCAACCATATTTGGCACAAAGAGAAAGAGTTCAGACTCTGCTAAACTCATAATAGTGTGAGAATCAAGAAAATACTATGTCTGTTTGGTCTGATGCTGGACAGTGTTTAAAAAGTAAATCAGGGCTTCAAAAAGTATTGAAGGTCAGTAAAGGAGGGAAGCCCTTTTCCAGAGGTTACTTTGTCTTATTAAGTGAATTAATACACTAATACATGTAGAAGAGGGCTTAGCACCTGGTGTGTGGTATATAAACATCAGTTAATATAGTCATCATCATCTTTATCACACCTCACAGATTCTCTAGGATATTTCGGATCTGTACATTGAAAATTATAAAATGTTAGCAAAAGAAACCAAGGAAGACCTAAATTAGTGGAAAGACATGCTGCTTATGGATTGGAAGACTCAAACAGTGAAAGTGTTGATTCTCATGAAACTGACCTCTAGGTCAGTGTAATACCAGCAAACATGTTTGTAGAGGTACATAGCTTACTCTAAAATCTATATGGAAAGGCACACATACTAGAATAACTAACATATCCATTTTATAAAAAGCAGAAGGAGGGGCTTCCCTGGTGGCACAGTGGTTAAGAGTCTGCCTGCCAATGCAGGGGACATGGGTTCGAGTCCTGGTCTGGGAAGATCCCACATGCCATGGAGCAACTAAGCCCATGCAGCACAGCTACTGAGCCTGTGCTCTAGAGCCTGCGAGCCACAACTACTGAGCCCACATACCACAACTACTGCAGCCCGTGTGCCTAGAGCCCATGCTCCTCAACAAGAGAAGCCACTGCAATGAGAAGCTCGCGCACCGCAGTGAAGAGTATCCCCCATTCGCCGCAAATAGAGAAAGTCCCCACGCAGCAACGAGGACGCAGCACAGCCCCCCCCAAAAAAAGTGGAAGCAATCACTACTCAATATTGAGGTTTTCTAGAAAGTGATAGTAATCAAGAGTGTGTGGTATTGGTGAAAGGACAGATGCATAGATCAGTGGAACAGAATAGAGAGCCCAGAAGGAGACCCACACAAATGTGACCAACTGTTTTTTGACAAAGGTTCCAGAGCAATTCCGTGGAGGGAGAATCACCTTTTCGACACAAGGTTCTTGAGCAACTGGACCTCCATAAGCACTGCCCCTCCCCCCACCAGACCCCCAGACCCATCAATGTATATCTCACACCTTGGATAAAAACTGACTAAAAGTACATCATAGACTTAGATTTTTAGGAAAAACCTAGGAGAAAATTTGGGGGATCTACAGCAAGACAAAGAATTCTTAGACTTGACATCAAAAGCATCACCTGTAAAAGGAAAAATTGAAGGATTAGATTTCATCAAAATTGAAAGACTTTGCCCTGTGAAAGGCCCTCTTAAGAGAATGAAAGACAAGCCACAAACCGAGAGGAAATATTTGCAAATCGCAATCTGACAAAGAACTAGTACCTAGAGTATATGAAGGGCTCTCAAAACTCATCAGTTAAAACACACAGTTGAATTCGAAAATGGGCAGAAAACACTAGGAGACGTTCTAGCGAAGAGGATACACAGATGGCAAATGAGCACACGATGAGATGTGCAACTTCTGGGAAATGCAAGTTAAAACCACGTGCGATACTATTACCACACACCTAGCAGAGCGGCTAAAATAAGAAATAACACCGCCACCAAATGCTGGTGAGGCAGTGGAGAAACCAGATCACCCGTACACTGCTGGTGGGGATGCAGAATGGGGCAGCCACTTGGGGAAACAGTTTGGGATTTCTTTAAACTAAACACGTGGCTACCACCTGACCCAGGAATGACACTCCTGTACATTCATCTCAAATACAAATTTGTGTTCATGCAAGAAACCTGTGTGCTGATGCTTATAGCAGCTGTGTTTGTAATCGCACCAAACTGGAATCAACCCAGACGTCTTTCCCTGGATGAAGGTTAAAGAAATTGTGGTCCATCCACACCTAGGAGCAGCAGTAAAAAGGATCTATTGATACAGCAACCTGCCTCAGTCTCCGAAGAACCAGTGTGAATGATAAAAACAATCCCAACTGCACACCACGTGATTCCATTTATATAATATTAATGACATGATACAATTATAGAAACAAGAACGGGACTCATGGTGGCCAGGATGAAGGTGAGGCAGGCATGGCTCTAAAAGGGCAGCAGGAGGGATCTTCGTGCTGATGCATGTTCTGTGTCTTGACTGCAGCCTCGGGGACAAACCCCACACATGTGATAAAATCACACAAACCGAACACACACAAATAAGTACAAGTGAAACTGGGGAAACATGAGCCAGACGGGTGGATCGAATCGGGGCCAACATCACAGTAGTTTTGCAAGGCATCATTGTCGAGGGACGCCAGGGGAGGGGACCTGCAATCCCCCTGGACCATTTCCTGTGCCTCATAGGAAATGGTCTATGACTCAAAGTGGAGTTCACACACACACACACACACACACACACACACACACACACGCATGCACTCTGGGCCTCATCCCATCTGAATGTGTGGGGAGTGAAGCCAGGTGTGCGTCTGCTATGCAGGGATCCTGTGGAAGGACCCAGCCGGACACTGATCCTCAGACCACCTGGGAGCCCAGCTGGCAGAGTCCTTCCAGCCTTGGGTCCATCCTAGTGCGTGAACCCCGAGGGCAGGGCAATGAAAATGCCCCACATAACATGACGACTTCACTGCCTCTTGGGAGGACCTCCAACCCATCACAAGCCCAGCATGTCAATCCCGCAGCCCACCTCCAAGTGCATTTTGTTCTCCACCGAATTGTAAGCAGTATGAGGGCTAACGTCATTACATCCAAGCAGGACCGCCTCTTAAAATGACTGCAAATCACTGGGGTAGAATTTGAAGTGATAACCTCTCACTCTCATTTCTCTCATTCAGGAGAACAGATAAGAAAAGTGTATTCCAGTAGCAGCATGGGACCCCGGGTCCCCTTGCCTCACGGGCTCCACCTACATCCTTCACTGTGGCCACTAACCCGGCATCTTCCTCCAGAGAAAGCCTCTAACAACCCCACTTGGCTCTGTGCTGGGGACACCACTCTAATTTCCTTCTCCCCATGGAAGGAGCACGGGGCCTTCCACGAGGCCGGTGAAGGGTGGAGTCTTCTAGAGCCTCAGGTAATGTGATTTATGTAAGTTTAATTTACACTGTTTGCTTTGAAGACATAGTTTACCAGTCAAATCTCTCCCAGAAAATTATCAGAACAGGAAAGGCAATAAAAAATTAAAACAGTAGATATGCAAATGTTAAGAAATTCTAATCTTGGGGAATTGAATGCAAGTGAATTTGACTTTTTCCATTTGGTAAACTTACCCATTTGGTGTTTTGAATAAAATTAAAACTACAGAGAAGAATAAATCACTTCCTTGAGTTAAAAAGTACACTTTTAGGAGCTATTCAACATGAAAGGCTAAACAGATATTAATTCATAATTCATTAATTGTCACGACTGAAACAACGTTCTTGGTAGTTGCTTCAGTTTCCTCGCTCGAAAAATACCAAAGTTAACCAATAACCCAAGTGAACCCGTGGAGGGGCAAAAATAGAATTATTCTTCTGTGACATCGGCAAAATGATGAGGGTGACCCATGATGAAGATACCCCATGTTCTAATTCCACCTCAGTCACTACTTTTCTACAACCTCTTTACTGTACTTTTCTGTACTCTGGATTCCACACGTGCAATTGAATTGTTCTCACAAAAGCAGGAGGAGGAACAGGCCAAGAAGAAGAAACAGGAGAAAAACAAGAACCAAAGGAGACTTAATCCCTTCCTCCCAAAGAACCTGTGTTGAGCCCACATTCATGCTAAGAAAGGTGGCAGACGGTGGGCTGGCGAGGTGGGAGAGATAGTCCCCCTCCTGCCCGGAGGACACAGGCAGGAAGGTGGGTAGTGATGACGCACAGGGCCAGAAAGGGATGCCGAGGTGGTCCTGGGGGCGATGGGGGTGTTTGCGGGCTGATGGGCAGGTGACAGGAGGCGGGTCGGGAGTTGGGAAGGAGTTCCGGGTGGGAACAGGACCTGCAGTGTCTGGGCATTGCGTCTGAGTCAGGGGAACATGGGGCTGGGCTCATTACCGTGAAAATTCATGGTCGGTCTAGTTCAGACGCCGCGCTCTGATTGCCGCCGGCCCGGCGTTCACGGGAGCCTTCGGCTTTGCGATGAGAGTAACAGGGAGAAACGGAAGGATTTTTGAGCAGGTGAGAAACGTAATCAGGGTGACATCTAGAAGATTAGACCGGCAGCGTTTGGCGAAAGCAAGGATGCCCTGCAATAACCGAGTCCGAGAACAGTGGGGAGCCACACCCAGGTTCCCGGGACCCCAGAAAAGTGGATGCCATGTTGCGGACATGGAGATAAGCCCTTGTGGCCACAAGTTTGCCCCTCATGGGGTGGGGTCGGGGACCCCAGGAGTCACTGTGGGGCTTGATGGATGCCAGTAACCCTGATGAGGAAGGAGGGCTGCACACGGCTTCAACCTCAAAGAACCGTTCCAGGTTCTGAGAGGGAATCAGCAGACACCGACCCTTTGTGTCCTTTCAGTAGTTGGAGCTTCATGAAAGCGAGGCCTGTGCTCCCGACACTCACTGTAAACAAACCAAGCAAGGCTCAGCTCTTCACTTCAAGACCAGCTAGTGTTTTTGTTGCTGTTGTTGAACAGTTCAAACCTTCTTACGTATTTCAACGATTACTATTATCATCCTTTTTTTGCAGATCTTCCTGGAGCAGGACCTGGCTCCTCCTGGATTGTTCGTAACATGGGGGGAATGTCTTATCACCTTTCCCTGCATTGTCTGTGTCAAAATCACCCCACAGAGCTTTGCACAGCAAACTCTTATTTCGCTTTGCTTATCAAGAAAGAGCGCCAGAGAAAGGGGCCTCCAGAAGTTTGTCACTGTGCTAATTTATGACCCGTCGAGTTCAGACCGGTCGCTTGGATTCGGTACAAAGTTCACGCTCTCACGCTGCAGCCGGTGGCAGCTTTGTAGATAAAGGATTTAACAAAACGCCGCAATATCGCATTTCAACGTGACAGAGAGCCCTTGGCAGCTGCCGCATACTTTGTGCCTGCTGCCAGTTGAGATGTAAAAATTGTCAGACTATTACTAAGTGGAAATCCAGGTGTTCACAATAATGAAAGTGTAAGTAAAATCATAAGAAAACCACTGCTATTAAATCTGTTCCAGTGATAGTTAAGAGTTTAAAAAAATAAATCTATTAAAATGCATCATGTGTTCAAAATATTTCAGACTGGAAACAGAACGTCCTGACACTTTCCAGTGTGAGAGCCACTGTCGACTTGGTGAGGGAGGTGGCGGCTCCAGGCAGCAGGATTTTCTGCGAAGACCCTGCACACTGACCCCGCCTCTCCTCTGCCCATTCTCCACGCCACACCTGCCCTGTCCTTGGCCGTGGTTCCTGCCCCCACCAGCTTGAACCTGAACCCCTGCTCTGCACACTCGCTTGGAAGTGTGTGCCTCCCCCACCCCCTGGCACTTCAGTGACTGCCCCCCTGAGCACCGCCTCTTTGCCCCCTTTGAGATCCGCACACGGCAGCCTGGGGCAGAGAGCATCCCAGCCACCCGCCGGCCCAGACTCTCAGTGTCATGGGCCAGCCCAGGCATGAGACAGAAGTGTTCCCGAGCATGGGGAGTTGGGCATGTCCAAGGCTCAGAAGACCCAGGATGGAGGCCTGTGACATGGGGTCTTAGAACTCATCCGGCTACTTCAAAGAAAATACATTTTTCTTTTGTTTGCCTCAAACATATGTAGATATGACTGGAGTGTTTCCCGGGACTGAAGGGACAGGATCGGTGCTCGGTAGTCTCTTCCCTGGAAGGGCACTTTTTTACTTGGGGTATTTCCCTGTGGTAAAAGTAGGGAGTGGCTGGATAATCGCTGAATCTTATCCCCATCCTTTTCTGTCCTGCAGCCAGGAGGGGCACGTAGGGTCTGTTCAGCCATATGCTCGCTTGGTTTCTGCTCAGGCGCTGGACCAGAGGTTGGCAGAGTCTGAAGCGTGTGACTGGAGACAGCCTCCCTGCTGCGGGCTGGTCACCATCATGGCCTTGAAGATGCTGGGCCTGAACCCAGCGATCTCCAAACTTTCTGACTGTATACGATTACGCCTGAAGTCGTTTTGAACATTCGCTCCCCACATGTGTATTAATTCATTTATAGATGATATAAACCACTCTATTCATGTAGCTTGTACACAAATACGCAAATTAAAAAATAAGGAGATACACTCCACGAATGGGGGACAGAAGGGAACTTCCTCAACCTGATAAGAAGCATCTACAAAAAGCTCACAGCTCATATCAGACCCATTGTTTTGTGGACACATCTTATAACTCAGCAAGAAAAAGACCCAAATAAAAACAGTTCAAGAATTTGAATAGATATTTCTCCGAAGAAGATATACACACGGCAAATGGCACATTGAAAGATGCTCAGTATCCTTAGTCATGAGGGAAATGCAAGTCAACACTACAGTGACATAACATTTCACACCAGCTAGGGTGGCTAAAATAAAGAAGACAAGGTTGTGGAGAAATCGGAGCCGTCAGACGCTTCTGGTGGGATTGCAAAACGATGCCGCCAATTTGAAGAGTTTGGAAGTTTCTCAAAATGTTAAATACGTTTTGAAACAGCAATTCCACCGCTAGGTATCTACCCAAGAGAAATGAAAACATATGTCCACACAAATAGGTGCACACGAGTGTTCATAGTAGCGTTATTTATAGTAGCCCCAAAGTGGAAACAACCCAAACGTTGAATGGACCAACTAACAAATGGGTAAATAAAACCAGGTATATCCATAAAAGTGGAACATTATTTGGCATAAAAATGAATGAAATACTGATACATTCTACAACATGGATGGACCTTGAAAACATTAGGCTGAGTAGAAGAAGCTGGACAAAAATGTCACGTATTGTATGATTCCATTTGCATGAAACGCCCAGGACAGGCAAATCCTAAGAGAAAGAAAGTAGGCGGGTGGTGGCCGGGGCCTGGGGAGGGGGAAATGCTAATAGGTTTTAAGGGAGGATGAAAATGTTCTGAAATTAGATAATAGTGGTGGCTGCAGAACTCTGTGAATATACTAAAAACCAATTTAAAAGGAAGAATTTTATGGTACCTGATTTATATCACAAGAAAATTGTTATAAAATGATGAGATTAAAATACCAAGTTCTAAAAGGTCTAGATTGTCTTCTCTCTTTTATCCAATGAATCATCTACACACTCCACACTTTGGGGACTTTAACACACTGTGCTAATCAGTTATGGACCCATAGACCTATCTATTTGGAATTATTTACAAAGCTTTTAGGGGTTTTTCTGAAATCTCCTTTCCCAGAGACGTGGTGGTCGCCATTTGGGCTGTTTGCTTTCAGAAAAGCTGCATCAGGAGGCTGCATAAGATGTGGTTTGATTAGACACGAATGTCACTTAGTGGTTTCTCTACTTGAACACATTTAAACATTAAGATTAGGGACCTTGAGAGTTAAAATCCTAAATCTGCAAACAGGCAAGCCTGGAAATGCTTGTAAACCAGTGGCATTCTTTTTGGTGTCTAATAGATGTCAAATACGTTTCGCTGATTAATGAAAAAATACTCCAACCAAGAATGGTGTATTTTTGATAGTTTGACACGGAATTCAAAGGACTTTAAGATGGCACAGGTGTTTGCCCACTGAAGGCAGAGGATTCACTCAGTTAAGGACGAAACCCTTCCACCCACCCTGCCCCCTCTTTTATACACTTTAGTGAACTGAAACAGGACTAGTGAATTTATGTGAGAAAGAATCCCAGACCTCCAGATGATTGGTTTGGCTAATTTACTGATTGAAAGTCATTGATCTGATTACATAGTTACTGTTTCCCTCTCCCTAGATTTTGGGTTTTCCACAGGCACTTTTGTTGGCGGCAGCTGGGACCCCTCACCCCAGCAGCAAGTGAGCATCTCAGAGCTCAAGTTCAAGCTCATTAAGGAAAGTGCTGGCTCCCTCTCTCATCTCACTGCCAAGCTCATTAGACGTGCCCCGGGCTTAGCTGAGTTTACTCAATTTTTGCTATCCTTCTCCATGGTTTTGATGAACTTTGGTGCCATAATTGCTTAGTTTGGCGTTGCCCTTTTACACAACACTCCCCCGACCAGCCTTGCGTTGCCACTCATGTCCCCATGTGCACCAGGCACCTGGATTTACCATCACCAAGCTCCGTGCTGTCGGAGCCCCTACTTTCCCTGCCTCCCAGGGCAGCGGGAGTGGGCAAAGGGCCTACGGGCATGCAGACAGCATAACGGGCGGAGCAAGAGTCAGACGCGGAGGCCGGGCTCCTGGGTCCACGGTCTTGACCACCGTGCCGCCCCCCGCCACCGCCGTCCCCGCCGCCCCCCGCACAGCAGATGAGCCCGGAATCATCGAGGGTGATTTTGGTCTCAGAAGGTGACTGTCCTCACATCTCTGTGCTTTTTCTCATCATGCCAGTAATACTTAATACTTTTAAACAAGTAGAACACGTGTGTGTGTGTGTTTTTTTTTTTTTTTTTTTGCGGTATGCGGGCCTCTCACTGTTGTGGCCTCTCCCGTTGCAGAGCACAGGCTCCGGACGCGCAGGCTCAGCGGCCATGGCTCACGGGCCCAGCTGCTCCGCGGCATGTGGGATCTTCCCGGACCGGGGCACGAACCCGTGTCCCCTGCATCGGCAGGCGGACTCTCAACCACTGCGCCACCAGGGAAGCCCGGGCACATGTGTGTTTAACAGAGAAAAGTTCACAGGAAAACACAGACGTGTGCAGTAGAAGGAGGCTGGGCCAGGGAAGGGATGCAGGCAGGCTACCGAGTGCAGAGGGTAAGACTCATCAGAGAGAGGGGGGCTGAGCTGTCTGCACAGGAAGATGGAGATGGGGAGATGGCGGTCAGAGGCCAGCTGTCCCCTCTGTCTGTCCCCTCTGTCTGAACTGCCACTCCCTCACGCTCAACCCAAGCACGGCAGTGACTGCCCATTCGCAGAGGCATAAAGGAAGCCAAACCCCAAAACCACGCCTCCTGCCTCTGCTACCCCACTGGGTGAAAGAGGAAAACGGACCCCGCAGAGCCCAGCGGTCCTTTTACAAATGCAGATAAACCTCAAAGCGGACCTGTTTATCACTTGAATAAGTGGTAACAAGTAGATGAAATCATAACAGAAGTTATCTCTGCGCGGGTTCGTCTCTCCTGCGTCAGCTGTGGAGTAGGAATAGTTGGGGGAAGAGGGCCGTGATGCTGCAGAGCAGGAGTTCAGTGGGTCTCCAGCGAGCAGGCTGCTTTTCTGTTTCTTACTGATGAGTAAATTAATGACATGTAGTGTGCAAGAGATCAGGCCCTCTTTTGGGTCAGGCATTTGAAAATATTTTATCAAATGCCCTGATTGCTGAGACTGGCCTTGGGTGCTGTGAGCAGTAATGTAATGTCTGAAGCTGTCGCGTGAGCCTCAGGGACCAATCCCCAGGGCTTCTTAAAGAGAAATGGGCTTCAGGAAAGGAAGACTGTGTCCCTGCACCTGTGTATACATACATATAAAATAACTTGTATCTTCCATATATGTTTATATATATAGTTATAGTCAGGATTCACATCTGCCAGTCTGGCTACTTTCATATGGGTTGTTAAGATTTGCAACCTTGGGACTTCCCTGGTGGTGCAGTGGTTAAGAAACCGCCTGCCAGTGCAGGGGACATGGGTTCAAGCCCTCCTCCTGGAAGATCCCACATGCCACGGAGCAGCTAAGCCCGTGCACCACCACTACTGAAGCCTGTGCTCTCTAGGGCCCGTGCTCTGTGAAGAGAAGCCACCGCAATGAGAAGCCCGAGCACCACAACATAGAGTAGCTCCTGCTCGCCGCAGCTAGAGAAAGCCGAACGAAGACCGAACGCAGCCAAAAATAAAAATAAAAAAAGTAAAAAAATTTTAAGATTTGCAACCTTAATAGACGAATCTTTAAGATCTCAAGGTGGATCATCTTCTGTGATTTGGAAGCTTTCCTTTTATAAGAAAGGGTATTTTTTTTCACAAAGCCAAACACAGTTGTAAAGAGTTAGAATTAACTTCTTATTTTACCGTTTGGAGTTTTTACAGGGTGTGTGGACTTTCTTTGTGCAGCTCCTGTGTGTAGGATGCAAGCTGTGCTATCACTAACAAAGGGTCTTTATTTCGGGGGATCCGAGTTAGTCCCCTTTCCTCAGCTTGTACAAAACTCTTAGCACATCTCCCCAGCAGCATGATAAAATGTAATTGTTCTCATTTAAACCCTTCCCTGAGTTTAATTCTGAAATTTTAGCAGGACTAAGAATCATTTGGAGTACCTGTTAAAAACGCAGCCCAAGATATTCTGATTTGGTAATTCTAGAGTAAGTGCCCAGGATCTGTTTTTAAACATGGTGCCCAGGCAAATCTTACTCAGAGAGTTATTGGGTCACAACTTGGAAAACCCATCGACTGGCTGTGAGTAATCCTCATGGGCAAGGACTTTATCTTATACACTTCTGTGTGTTCCTAGCACCTGGCACATTGCCTGGGGCAGAGTACTGCTCATTAAATATGTGTAAAACGATGGATGAACGGATGGGTGGATAGATAGATGGGTGGATGGATGGATGGATGGACAGATGGACAGATAGATGGATACATGGAAACCAGTGTCTTTGCCAGTGGGCCTGCTGTTGGCAAGCCGTTGGTGGCACTATGAACAAACTTTGGCAGTCATTTATGCCTTTTCTAAACCTCAAGAAACATTTTGATATGTCTTAAATAAGAATAAATAAGTTCCTGCCTAAATAGGAAAAACTCTGTCACTTTTCTTGGATTTCAAAATCATCAAAGCAAAATTTGCAGATCCTGATTATCTCACTGTTTTTGCAACTAGCTCATTGCTTGGTTTATCCTATTTAGCACATGCAAGTCAGAGATGTGTTTGTATCACGAATAAACTGCCTTCCACGTGCCCCAACACTGAATTTGGATTTGAATAATGCTAAGTAGGTCTTCACATTTGGCTGTTGTGGTTAATACGACCATTCATAGCATGTTTCCATATATCTTCATTACAAACGTAAACATAATTAGCTCTTATTCAAAAACAATTTGGTTGTAAAATCCAGTGATTTCTAAATGTGCACCCCATTTTAAGAAACTCCAATATGCAGTCATTCAATTTCATGGAATGCATAAATTCAGCACCAGTTCATTTCAGAACCATTCTTTGCTTTACTATAGGATCCACTGAGGAGGCTTCCAAACAATGGGATTCTGTGAAACATTTAAAATGTTACTCCCTTTAATAATCAGACATAACCTCAATGGAATGCTGTAGCACCTCCATTAAGGCAATTATCTCATTATTGTGACTGTTTTCATGTCTGTCTCTCATGCTTACTGTGACAATGAATTTTATCATGTTTATCTTTGTTTATTCAGGTCTTAAATACTTGGTGCTTATTTAATGCTCTAAGCATTTAAAGGACATTATTGGATTCCTGCCCGTCACTGTATCCCTTCAGATTCTTAATACACTGTGGGAACCCCCCAAAGTATTTACTAAATGAATGTCCTTGCTGTAGGAAGGTAGATAATTCTATATTATGATGTATGGGTACTGCATGGCTGTGGAAGGAAAATGAAGGGCTTGAAGGTTCCTCGGATATTTCTTCTTGTTATAAAATAAGAATGACCTTTGCAACTCCATTTAGGCTCAGCTGATTATGAATTATGAGGTGCTCCTCGTGGAAAAGACATTTCCTACAGCCCACTCACCCTCTGAAGACCACAAAAGTTCTCTGTAGAAAAAAATTACACATTTTCAGTCCACGGAGGGTTACCCGTGTCAACTGGAGTTTTATTATCGTCCGTAGTGCTGGGAAGAATTACTTTCGGGAAATTTTAGCTCATTACTTCTGGTCTTCATCAGCTGATCTCTGGGGCGGTGGCCTTTACCGAGCACGGCAGCCCCCCTCTCTGTCGTGCTCCCCCCCATTCCCCACGGAAACAGAGCAGGTAGCCTGACAGCAGAGCGAGACTCAGGACACCAGAGGCAGCAGACAGGAGACTGTGGAGCTGGGTGATTTCAGAAGGAATTCCAAGAGATTTATCTCCCTTTTTTATTTAAAGATCTGTTTTGTGAGTTTTATATATAACTAAGAATTGATTTTACAAAGTCAGTTAATTACTGGGAGAGAAAAAAAGTAGATTTATGCAGTACTTTTATGAACACGTGGTATAGGGGAGTGTGTGTGTGTCCGTGTACTCGTTTGCAGAATAAATCCCAATACTTGCTCAAACAATCAAGAATTGGGAAAGACAAAATACCCAGAGTGACTTTCACTCAGGACTGAGACTCTAACTAAAAACTCTAAGGGCACAACTGTACCAACTCGAGGGAAGGGGTACGGCCTCGGCTGAACTGGGTGGTCTGGCTGAACGTTGGGGGTCAGCAGAGGAGTCTGGGTTCTCTGAACTGCCCAGTTTCAGGGATGCCCTTGAACCCGTGCGCTTGCGGGCAGGAGTTTACTGTTCACGACCTGTCCCAATCTCCTCAACGTTATCCTGGACGGGGAGGGAAAGGGATAGAGTGAGATCTGACACCCATTCTTTTGTTTAAATCATCCCAATTATCCAGGCCATTTTACTATATTGCGTTCATTGGTCTCAATTCCCATTTTCTAATAGCAGGAGAAGTGAAGGGAGTGAGTGAGAACCTTTCACGGTAACTGGCTGGCTGTCAATTGGGCGCGCCCTACTCTCAAGGCTGGGTGGCCGTGGAGTTTGCCTCCCAGGTCACCGTACGGTCTTCAGGCCAATCACACACGCAGTGAAGCTACACAGACCCCACGTGGGCTGGGGCTGACGTGTGCTTTGTCTCCGTGCTATTATTTTTGGGCATCGTTGTTATTTAATCTTGCGGTGGTACTTTGCGAGGTGACTCAGGCTCACTGGCATGCATCATCATGTCCCAAAACAAAAGCCTCTATTTTAAATGAGAGACACCCACTGGAGCCCACACAGAGGGGACAGAGGGGTTGGGGGGGATGGAGGGGGAGAACCACGGTTCTCAACTCCCTGGGTTTTTCCTTAAAAACAGGAAGCCCATTAAAATGTGACAGACATTTCTCTTCCCGCCATGCCAGCTGATAAGTACTTAACCGGAACACTCCTTCAGAAGTCCAGCCCTACGTATTTAAATTCAGTCAACCAGAAGCTCAGCTATCTTGGGCTGCAGAGTTTCAATTGACTGTTACCAGTTCACTGCTTCTCGTCCCTAATAACCACGTTACAGATAAACTACATTTTAAAAATCATTCTTTCCCCATTTCCAATTTCTGTTCTTCAGATCTCTGTCAAATAAAATGTGCAATTTTAGCCATTCCCTCCCGCCCCTCCCCCCTCCCCCGCCTCCCCCCCACCCCCACCAAGCCCCGCATAGGGAAAATACTGAAACAAGAGAATCAGGTCCAACTTGTCATCCAAAGTCATGTCTAGAATGATGTGGAATTTTTACGTTGTGTGAATTTCCCATTCAGGGTGGCCTCCCCGGGAGCTGGTGACGGTCCAAGCCTCCGGGATGTCTCCCTCACGTTTCCCGGAGTGGACAGTGCAGTGGGGCCAAGGGGTTTCGAGGCTGGAAGCAGACAACTCTGTCCTCTCTTCTCCCCGCCAGCTGACCCGGGAGTGGCGGGTAGGCTGCAGGGCGTGGAGGCCGTGGGCCGGTCAGCTGTGCACCCGCCACCGCCCCCCCCCGCCCCCCCGATGGCCACGTCAGGCCTGACTCATGTCCAGTCACCGGCAGGCTCTGTGGCCCCATGTTTTGGATTTGAAGTGTTGTTCCCTGCGGAGACCCTTTCCGGTTTTTAGCTGGGAGGCTCATGGCTTTGCTGTCCATCAGGGTCTCTCTTCCCCGACAGCCCAATCCCACCCCTGCTGCCCTGGAGAAAAGTGGGCCAGATCCGAGTCTGCAGCAGAGTGGACTTGCCCTCACGGCCACGCCTGCTGCTGAGCTGACCCAGGAGAGCAGGTGGAGGTTGTGTGGTTGGGCCACGCTCTTCTGGGAGCCAATCAGAGCCTCTGTTCATTTGTTTCACAGTTTGTGAAGACGCCCACATGGCCCCCGGGCTCACTTTCCTGCTTGCCTCCCATCTGCTTTGATTACAAAAGGGATTAAAAACAAACACCACCAAATGAAGCAAAAATACCAACCAGTCCAGGGTAGAGTGGATTCACGTCAAACTCCAAAAATTCTCTAGGTCAACACTTCTGTTAAGAAAGAGGGCTTTCTATCGACACAGGATGTCCTGGTCCTTTCTAAGAGGGACGGAGAGTCCATCTATGACAGGTGGCCGCCCTCCTGAGCGCACAGGTGGCGTTTAAAAAGTATTCCTAACCACAGAACAGCAAGGTTTGGAATGATCCGCTTCTGACATATATTGTGTTAGTTTCAGATGTGCTCTTGCGACAGCATGATTGCTGTCTTGCTCTCAGACAGAGTCCCTTGAGAAAGCAGGGATGTTGATGGCCAAGTAGATAAGGGGCAGGTCATACGTGTGACTGTTGACCTTCACGTGTTCTGTGGCCCAGAACAGGCTGAGCACCAAATTAGTCTAGAATCCAATTAGCATCAACCAAAAGACCACCTGTCCTCAGCACTGTTTCTGGGGGTGACATGTCACTCTCTCGCAATCAATTATTTCCCTGTGACACCTTCGCCCTCTAACTGCTCCTCCTGCTGTCTGCATCCCAGGCTCCTTGGTCGGGTGGTGCTTCATGCTTCTTTCAGCCAGATTTTGGCCTGGATTTAGCTGGAATTACATAGCCACGGACAACAGGAAGTGAGATTTGCCAAGGACGCTGCACATCTGGGGGGCCCTCCCACCAGGACCCAGTTCTCCGTGCTCCGTTTCTCCTGCCGACTCTCAAATATGGTTGTTAAAGAGGAAATATATAGTCAACATCTAACTTGTCGTGAAGGCTCACCCTCTGCCAGGATGTCTCATTTATTCACTAAAACAGCCCTACGATGTGGCGCCTTTATCAACATCCCACTTCACAGGAAGGTAGGTAGGTAAGGTGTCCACTCACACCAATGGTCACTGGCAGGACCAGGACTGAAATTCTAAGGTTTGACCTCAAAGGTGGTCACCACATCGCCTGTCGCTCTGTGTTCTCCCCTCACGTTAAATGTTGTGGCATCCAAAGTCATTTGGGGCATGACTGTCGCCACTCCTGGACTGTTCCCTTCTCACGATGGGCTGCAGTGGGGCCACTGCCCACCTGTGTCCTCCCCAACACCTCCTGGTGAAGGAATGATTCACCTGATCGGGGGTCCCGGGGCTGGTCTCCCCTTGCTCTCTGGGATCCCAGACCTGAGAGGCCCATGCTCTCAGACGCTCTGGGGCTGGCGAGGCTGGAAGGGCGTCTGCAGGGTCCAGTTAGGAAGCCCGGCGTCGGGGCACCCAGGCCGCCCTCCCCATGTCGCCATCAGTAACCAGATGACGTCCCGATCCGTCGACCTGGCTCCTGTATCTCAGTGGATGAGAAGTTGGTGGGAAAAGAGGTATCTTGCTATTACTAATCCCCATCTCTCCCACCATTTGTTACTCTGACTTTTCCATTAGCCATTTTTTTTTTAAATTAAATTCTCTCTTTCTCAACAGTAAGAGTCTTGGTTGTGTTCATGAAGGGAAGTGATCCCAATTCACAGAATCCACAAAGCCATCCACTGGAAAATGGGAGGAAAATATTAGAACTTTAATTTAAAAGCTTGTGTGATCAGAAAGATTTGTTTTTGTAGTTCTTGCAAACACAGGATTTCACTTGGCTGCGTTCTCGACATGGGTCAGAATTTGGGTCTCAGTTTTGTGGATCTTGGGTTGGACAGAGAAGGTTGCCACGGGCATAGTCTGCCCGGCATCCAAACACAGGGTTAGTTATGATCTGTTTGGAAACTAACAGCACAAAGGGTAAAGCCGAGGGTAGAAGATACTCCAGGATTAAGAGAAATGGTGTCCACACAGAAGACATGTCAGTTGATGGCTCTTCTCACTGCACAGTCATCGAAAGCTTCCTCATAAAAACCAAGTTGGCAGGAGGACTCCTCCTGCTATGAGGCGGGCACTGGGTCCCCTTCCTCCCGTCAACCCAGCCTCCTCAGGCAGGACTTGAGCTTCCAAGTGTTTGGTGACCATTTCTATAAAATAACGGCTGGGTTAGCACTTCTAAAATTCTGCAATCATCTGATTTACCGGCCAAACCAAAAGAACAACATTGAGTAGATTTACCCTCGATCGTAAGTGACCCCTGGATCCAGGGTGACCGTGGGGGTCAGATGAACGCCTCTGGACTTGGTCAGCCAGTGTCGGAGGGAGGCCGCAGTGGGGTGTTCTGTGCACCTCCACCTCCAGAGGAGAAAGGCCAGTGGACGGGTCGTCAGGACCTTCCTGGGCCTTCTTCCCAGGGACATGGCAGAGAATGGAGGTCAGGAGACTCCGAGTGTGTTCTGTGCACCTCCAAATCACCCGTGCGGCCAAGGCCACCAGCCCTGCTTCACGAGAGGAAACGGGGTCTCGGACACTGGCCCTCGGTCGTGCTGGTGAGTGACACGTCGGGACCCAGACAGAGGGCCGCCTGTCGCCCTCTCCACCCAGCCCCTATGTTCCCAACTTCCCCCTCATCCTTTCCAGGGTAAGAGAGCAAACAGACGGTGGGTTCTGTGGCACCGAGAAGGTGCACAGCTCGTTCACTCCCCACTGTGCCTGGGAAGATGCAGGTGGACATTGACCACAGCTGGGGGGAGGCCCCTCTTCACCCCAGACCCAAGGTCATAGCAAGATGAACTGAACTTTCATGGATGCCAGGTCACCTGAGTCTCACAATTTCATACCCTCAACGCCGGGGTGAGCTCAAGGCAGCTCCTTCCACTGGGGAAGCCACCCACGTTGCAGACCCGAAACCAGAGGCTTGAGTGAGCTGCCCAAGGGCACCCAGCTGGAAAGGTGGGAGCTGAACTTAAATTCAAGGCTGCCGATCCCGACCTGGCTCCGGTGGCAGCGGGAAGCCCCACGTGCTTGTCCCACGTGTATCTCAAATTTTGCCTAAAGCCAAACTCGTGATTTCTGGCCACTCCCCACACACATCACGCCTTGGCATGGGCCCTGCAGGTGGGGAGGCTAGGGGGCAGCCTACAAAAAGCTTGTATTTCAGGAACCACCCAGGCCCGCTGTTGGCTCCCTTCCAGCCGCAAACATGGCAAACTCGGGCTCCTTGGCTGCGACACAGCTGCCCCCTACTGTCCTCCTGACGTTTCACCCCACTGCAGAGGCTCCACTCGCCCTGCCCCGAGTTCCATCAGAATCCATCCACCCCGACTGGCTCTGCTTACAGCCCCATCACACCGTCCTCACAGCCCAGCTGCTGCTGTCGCGAGTCCTCCACCGGCACCAGCTTCCTGGCCCCGGGGCTGTTCCTGGCTCTGGGACCTGGATCCCACGGCCTGGAGTGGCTAGGCCATTGGACACCTGACCGAGAGCTGGCAGGAAAAAAGGGCCTTTGCTGAGATCCGGGCGGGCTTGCCTTCCTGTCGTCTTCCTGTCTAGACGCCTGGGGCGAGCTCTGTGCTGGCAGGAAGGCCACGCTGCCGAGCGCCTCTGCCTCCGCCTGCCTGTTCACTTCATGACCCTGTTGTGAACCCAAAATGACATTCCACGGATGCTGCAGGCCAACTCGTGCGCTTTACGGAGGCAACATTCTCCATTTAGGTAACTGAATAAAACCTCTACCCAAGACCAGGCGACCCAGAGTCCTTTTCCTGAAATGGTCACAAATGAAACATGGTTAAGGTGCGGAGAGACTGACGCTGCTGGCAGAAGATGACTTTTATCACTGATTTGCTGTAATCACGACCTTGGGGAAACAGCCCTGTATTAAAGAGAAGTTTCTCCTGCTTGGTGTTTGTAACTTTTGTCCTGTAGGCTTATAATTTTGAGGACTTGAGTGAACTCATAATTCCCCAGAGGGCATTAATGTAGAAAACACATTTTAAAAATGTTTAATTGTTGAGCTATTGCTACAAATGATTGTTCCTCTTTCCTTGCACCATTTGGGCTCAAACATGTGGGGATGAGGGGTGATGAGACGGAGGGGGGAGGCGATGAGGTCTGGGGACATGAGCGCATCTCTCTCCAAACGGAGAGGATCTCTCTGCCTCCTGTGTCATGAAGGATGGTGATGTTTCAAACACAGGTCCCAACGCAGCCCGGAGAGAACTGGGGAAGCAGCTGCGTTTGCCTTAAAAACACAGCCGAGTGTAAGAGGGTCCTACAGCACAGCACAGGGACCGATATTCAATATCTTGTAATAACTTACAATGGAAAATAATCTGAAAACAAAGTCTATGCACATATGTGTGTATAACTGAATCACTGTGCTGAACAACCCACACCCACCTGGGAAGAAGCGGGTGTTACAGCTATGAGGCAGCAACCACGGGGATCCAGGTCCTGAAGGGCAACTTTCAGACCCACTTTGCGCTCCAGGCCAGTGTCAACCTCGTCAGAGTAGCCGCGTGGTGGGTCTACACTCGGCACCCATGGAGCCTCGACATCCCGCGATCTGAGGGCCCTCAGGACAAACAGCCACCCCGTGTGAGTCCTGGGGACCTCGGGGGAGCAGAGGGGGCCAGTGAGACCAGCCCCGGAGGCCCTACAGGGCGAGGACGGCACAGCCGCCTGGCACAGCCGGGCGACGGAGTTGGATCTGTGTGGAGATGGGGTCTGCAGGGCTCCCTCCCATCCCCCACCCCCGGCATGTCCGTCCCTCGGGCAGGCGCAGAGGCAAGCGGCCAGGGGAACCCGCCCTCCTCCTTCTTCCTGGGTCTCCCCCCACACCCCACGGCTCCTTGGACTGGAGGCGCTTTCCCCTCGGGATGTTCCTCTTCACCTCCTCTGCCTCTTCCTCTGAGTTGTCATCTCTTTTCTGCTGTCTCTCCTTTTCACTGTAACAATGTGTCCCCAAGGAAGAGGGGACCTGGCCATCCCGACAAATCCTGTTGTCTACACGGCCAAGGGCAGCCTCTGCACTGACAAAGGTGGTCTTCCCGAGAGGGAGCCGGCGAGCTCCCCGCCGCTCTGCCACCTCGGTGCGGGTGGCCCTTGCCCCAGGAGCCCCCTTTCCTCTGCCAGCCCTCCAAGTCACTGCTCCCTCCTGCTTCCTGCCCACACTGTGTCCCCTGTGTCGCTCCCATCACCCGGGGCCACACACTGCCCCGTTTCCTCGACCAACCTGTAAAACTGCCAGGGCCTACGGGGAGGGCAGCCTGGGGTCTGAGGGAGGGTCTCTGCCCCCCTTGGGACCGTCTTCCCGGCTCCACCGCTCACCAGCCAAACTTTGGCCGAAGGGCTGAGCTTTCCTGCCCCTCGGCATCCTTGTCTGTACAGGGAATGTGAGTGGTGCCACCTGCCAGGTTTCTGTGAGGCCCGGATGTGCTATTATATGTAAAGCGTGTAAAACAACACATGACACAGTAAATGCCTGATAAATACCAGCTCCTAGTATCCCCATGGATCATCACCGGCATCACCAGTGTTAGTCGTGGCTGTAGAATAATGAGGTAACTGGGGAAGCTTGGCTTACAGCCTCTGCTTGATCGATCAACAGTCATGTTAACTAAGACACCAAACACAGTATTGGGAACATATAGGCTTAAATACATATTTAACTCTTCTAACTTAAATTGTACCCAACTTCTTTTAGTAGGAATTCAGATGGTGGGGGCTATTGTATAAATGTATATGGTACATTATATCCATCATGTTTAAGTGTACGTTTATAAGTGTGAGTTGTATACATTGAGTGTACATTGTACAAATTGTATCATATAAATTATACTGTGTAGACATTGTGTGCACACTGTGTAAATTGTAACGTATAAATTATGTAGACGTTGAGTGTACATTGTACAAATTGTATAAGTTGTGTAGACATTGTGTACACGTTGTACAAATTGTATTACGTAAATTATATTGTGTAGACATTGTGTGTATATTGTATAAATTACCTCCTATATATTATATTGTGTAGACATCGTGTGTACATTGTATAAACTGTATCATATAAATTGTACTGTGTATACATTGTACACACATCATACAAATTGTATCGTATAAATTATATTGTGTGGACATTGTGTCAGTGCGTAAGTGTATTGCTAGCATCTACAGAGCCTTCCGCACCCTCGCTGCAGAGGGATTTTTGGAGACTCCTCCGTGTGGGGCAGCCGTGAGGAGACCCATCTCTCCCATTTGGCCGTCAGTGCCTCTACTGAGGAGACGACGTGGGGAAGGTCAGGGCTGGCTGGACGGGCGGGTGGGTGTCTTCCTTCTGTAAAAGGCTGCTTTTCCCTCCTCGTGGACCACAAGAGGGTGTGTGTGGCCACAGAACACAGACGGAGCTGAGGTGTTGAAAGGAAGAAGGCTGCCTGAATAATCATGGGCTCGCCTTGGGCAGGGGGCAGAGTGGCCATGGCCGAGCAGCAGAACAGTTACAGGGAGGCAGACAGGCTGCTGGAACCCTGGGCACCTGGGCACCCCGGCATGAGAGATTTAGACCTGGAACTGGAGTCCTGAGCCTTGCTGCAGGGGTGGGACACCCCAGGGCCTGCTGGTGGGAAGTAACAACTTCCCCTGGACCTAGTGCACCCTGGGCACTGGGGTCCAGGCCGGGTCAGCTTAGACAGGCCCTGCCAGCGTCTGCCCCAGGTACTTATCTGAGCCAGGAGGGCCCCTATGATGGGATTAGTGACCTTATGATGGAGACTCCAGAGAGCCCCCGCCCCTTCCTCCAGGTGAGGACACAGAGAGAAGACGCGTCTGTGAACCAGGAAGCAGGCTCTCACCAGACACAGAATCTGTGGTCACTTTGATCTTGGATGTCCAGCCTCCAGAACCACGAGGAATCAATGTCTGATGTTTATTAACCACCCAGTCTGTGGAATTCTGTTATAACAGCCCGAATGGACTAAGACAGAGATACACTTTTATAAAAATCCTGAATTGCTAAATTTCAACTTTGCGCACATTGAAAGTAAAACATGAATATTACAGATTCTGTGTTTCCCCACAAATTCAGTAGAAATCCTCACAGGCAAGTGGCCACCCTCCACCCTGGCTCTCACCAACCACAACCTCTCCACGCTGGATTTCTACCTGTTCTTTATAACCAGCGTCACCAAAATTAGCCTGGTGTTGAGATCACCTGTCCAGTGATTTCCAAGGGAAGAGACACATTCGATTCCCTGATGTCCGGGCTTTTGGGGCAACGTGGTGGTGAGGGTGCACGTCCAGGTGGAAAAGGGGGAGGACGGGGAAGGTGGGTGGGTTCTGTACACCACCCCACCCCCAGGCCCCCGGCACCTTCTGCCAAAGCCTGCAGGGCTCAGGGGAGGTCCCCAGAGACCAGGTGTGTTGCTCTGTCTAGAGATACACAGGAGCCCAGCTCCTCAGCTTGGGTTCTTTGTGGCCAGAGTCGCTCTAAGTCGGGGTCTGCTGTGCTGGCGGGTCTCAGGATGTGGTGGGGGTCCCGTCCTAATCCCAACCTCCCAGGGAAAGAGAAGGTAAACAGCCAAGACAGTGTGGCCATGAGGAACGCCTTGCTAAGGCAGAAAGAAATCAGCCCTTTTCAGGAAAATAATTAGGACCCAGGACTGTCCCCTTCTGCTTGTAGGACCTGTAAAACTGCAGCTGTCCTTCGGAGGTCATTCTGGAATTGCCGGGGCTGGACATGCGGCCAGGGCAAAGCCGACCCAAGCGTCTGGGAGAGTGAGGCCCCGGGCTCATGAGGGGGACCCTGCAGGCGTCTGCTGCAATTTCAGGGTGTCCTTGGGTAGAACATCTCGGACAGTGTTAAACCGTCTCAAAGCCAAGTAGGTGTGATTTCCACACTGTTTGTAATCCAAGCCCATTTAAAATCTGGAGACAGCTCCAACGGTAATTTGCGGCATCAATATTAACAGTTCTGTGTTACAGCAGTTAAGGTGCTGCCTCTGTTGAAGGAGACAGACTGGCAGGACTGTGAAATTACAGAAACAACCTGTGAAGTGTCCAGGGCGGCGGGGGTCACGCTGGCTTTTGGGAGAAGGACAGCAGGTCTGTTTGTGTCCCAAAGTACAGCTGTTGAGTACGAGGTGACAGTCAGGCCCCTGGTCTAATTCTGAAGCTAATTCTGGGGGAAGATTCCACGAAATGGACTGCGTACGGGAGCTCTGATCCAAGTTTGCTATAAAATGCTGAACTCTGAAAGCACTGTTCATTTCCATTATGTTATATGTCCCCATGGTTCCCCCCTCCCAGCAGTGAGAGCTGTACCACCAGGGAACAGAGTAGGTGAGGGTTAAGTGTGCCGAGTGCCTGACAAATGGCCAGGACCGGCCTGGGGCGGCCGATCCCTAGAAGGACCTGCAAAGGGCTTGAGAAGCAAGCAGGCTTCATGGTTAGTTTTAAAGGCATCCCCCTCTTACCCTCAGGGAGAAAGTGCTTCAGTTGTTTTGACAAAATCTTTGAGACACTGTTAGTTCCACTGCAGCCTGACATGGAAATTAAAAAAACAAAACCAAACAAACAAAGGGAAGCACTGGGGGTGAAGAGAGACTCAGGAACAAGATAATAAACCTGGTAGTTTTCAAAGGAGAGGCAGACCTGTCACCACCTCTCCCCCTTCCTGCATCACCCAGATTTTTAGTCACTTTCTTTCTTCTCTCATCACGTGGGAGCTCTTCTGTTTCCACGGAGCCAAAATGCTGAGAGATACCCTTTCTGGTTGAATTTAACGCTGTTATTAACTCTTTTCTAGGGGTGGGAAGTGAAGACCACAGAGATCTAGATTTTGTGATTTTACTTTTGTTTTTTTTTTATAACAAGGATGTTCCAGGTAATGAGCATTTATATTCTGACACGGTCTCGTTATTGCTTCCAAGTTTCCCGTGAACCTAAAGGAAATCTGAGGGCTGGCTCTCCCACCAACCCCTGGGCTCTTCTTTCACCGTGTCAGCTGGTGTTTGCAGAGCGCCCATTCGCTTGGGCCTGCGCCGTTGGAGAATCTAATAAAGTCGTGTTCTCATCACTCTGGCAAAGAGACCTGAAGTCAGAGCTCATGAAATTGAAGGAACGAATCAGCCTGGTTCTGAGAAAACCCCCAGGTTGAGGAAATGGTGGAAATCTGATAACCGCAGAAATCGAAGCCTGTGATTTTAATCTTTATTGAGAATGTTATTCTTCAGAACTGTTTTAGAATGGAGGCTGAAACTTTACCTCAGCCTGGCCGAGCAGACACCTCACTTGTCCACAGAAGGTGATGTCCAGGCGCCGAGGGTGGTGGTTCTTGGGACGTCTGGGGGGCTATGTTGTTCAGAGTTGTCCTCACAACGGGGCGAGCGTCCGGCCCACCGAGCCGGCCCTGCCGTGATCTGCTCTGTGGCTGAGACCGAACAGCCCAGGGCCCCCGACAGAGCAGGTCCTGACCCACCTGCGTGGGGATCAGCATGGCAGGAGCCTGGTCCTGGATTTCCGGCAGCCAGGCCCAGAGTGGTGTTTTACACACGCTCCCCACACGACCGACACCTTAGAAGTTTTTTGTTCATTTTTCATCACTTAACTAGGGGAGCTCCCCCAGGGACGGTTCTGACACCTCACTCAGAGGAGACTGAGCCTTTGGTTCAAAGCCCTGAGCAGAGGCGCCATCTCTTCATTTGCTTCTGCAGCGGCAGAAGCTGGCGAGCGAACCTTAGAAGCAGACCCCTGGTGTGTCCTGCACACCAAGCCCGCCCTGTGGGGCAGAACCCAGACTTCGGGCAGAGAGCATTAAATACTGAGCTTGAGACCCAAGGTCCTGAAGCTGTGTTGCTCCAGCGGTGACCGCTGCTGCCACCCCCCGCCTCGCCCCCCACCCCACCCAGACTTGGGCAGGGTCCCTCACAGCTCAGTGGTGGGAGCTGCCCTTCCTGGGGGTGTGGACGGCGGTTCTGGGGGCCCTGCCAGGTCTGGGGGGCCTGGCTTGTCTCCTGGCACAGGTGATGATGGCGCAGTTAGACAGGTAACAAAGGTGGTGCCTCTGGCCACCAGGACCTGCGTGAGCAGGAAGCATGCAGTGCAGATGGCGCGGGGCAGAGGAGGAAAGCAGAGCAGCATTTACAGGGACCCTTGGAATCTTTCTTTTGAAGCTCAGTCCTTGAACCCAGACCATGTCCAAGGTGGGATTCGAATTTAATAAAGCCGCAGAGGGCGCCTGGTCCTGAGCGCCAGGCATGTGCGCCCCACCGCCCTGCTGCAGGGGAGAGGAGAGCAGGTAATGAGCCTCCAGGATGGGGCTGGTGTGATGGACGGGCTGTGGCCTTCCTGCTGCTCCGCTCTCTCCATCATCCAGTCTGGGTGTTAGCGGACTGTCAGGGAAAAATAATTTAGTGGCGGTGGCTTTAACCGATGTGCTGCATTCTGGGGTCAAATGACTGTTACAAAGTAGTGGTGCCGCCTGGTTCCTGCGTCGTGAGAGCTCAGGGTTGACAACATGAAAGGAAAAGGCATCACGGCCGGAACTCACTGACATCATTCAACTCATGGGGGTTGGGGTGGGGGGGGCAGTGGGAGCTGGAGGAAGGACACCTCTTGCTAAACAGCATCGGGCAGAGGAGGACGGGGTGCCCACAGCCCGCGGGGAGGGGAGTCTTCCAGGGACGGTGGCGGGAGGACATGGGCCAAGGGCAGCCTGGGGTCATCCAGGCCGCGGGGGGCAAAGGGGCTTCCTTGGGAGCTGTTGGTAAGTTTGAGCTACAGACGGTGGTTGGTGGGTGGAGACACCAGGCAGGAAGGAGGAGGAGAAGAAAAGAGGAGGAGTAAGGAAGGGACAGCAGGGCTGCAGTGTTTCTGGCGGGGACTCATGTCAACGTCACACACCCGCTTTTACCTGGATTGTGTATTATCTGAGGGTGGGTCGAAAGGCAAGACGCATGGAGGTTATGGGCTACCCCCCTCCAACCCGCTCCTGGATGGTGCAGTAAATATTTGAAAATAAATGAATGATTTGGGGGCAGAGGTAGCAGGAGAAACAGCTGCCCCCCTCATGGGGTTCCCTGTCCAATGGAACCTTCACGCGGCCAAGCTGTGGGGACCAGACCAACGTCTGCTGTGCCCGTTTGTGCTCTGCACCTGCCAGAGTCAGATAAATGTTTGTTGGATGGATTTATGGGTGGATGGATGGATGGACAGATGGATGGATGGATGGGTGGATGGATGGATGGATGGATGGATGGACGGATGGGTGGATGGATGGGTGGATGGATGGATAGATGGATGGACGGATGGGTGGATGGATGGATGGGTGGATGGAGGGGTGGACGGATGGATGGATGGACAGATGGATGGACGGATGGGTGGATGGATGGACGGGTGGATGGAGGGGTGGATGGATGGATGGGTGGATGGATGGAGGGGTGGATGCTTGCTCCTGGTCGTGATTCAACACAGGGGTCTGTCCTAGTGCATTTGCTTGGTTCACTGTCCAGAACCCCTCCAGTTGCCTGAATCTGGGTGGTGCCCTGCTTTCTCTAGTGGACACGTGACCTCCTGAGGCAAATAGTGGATTCTACCTGAGGTGCTGTGAGGTGAAGATGCCCTGATCTGAGCAATGACTTACAAGTGCTGAGTTCTGACTATGGATCCTGAGCTGGGCTAAAGGCCTTTAACTGTAAAACCTTTCTCTCCTTCATTGATGCCAAAAGTGAAAGAGAATAACTTCCTGTAACTAATACATTAGAGATGCCCACAAATAGTTCTCAAAATGGTAAGAAAAAAGATAATTTGCATAAATAAGCAGTTACAAGAATAGGAAGGAGGAGCTTGCAAAGTGGTACAAGAACACTTCCCGACACAAGGACGGTGCACGAAATACTTCCTGAGTGAGGGAGGTGAGCTCTGTGAGAAGCACGCGTGTTCTCTGGTGTGACGAGGCCCTGGAGGTGGCATGAAGCAAGGCCCAGCCCGGAGCCCCTCCCTCCACCTGACCCTCGGCTCAGGCAGCGTCCTCCAGCCTCCGGAGCCAGAAACGCAGCCCAAACCAGCACCGAACTCGCGTTCCCACCGCAGGCTCCCTCGGTCCAGCTGCAGATAGTCACTGAGGGGCCTTCCTGCCCCTCAGTCCTCTCTGGGGTCAGGAACCCTGCCGCTCCAAACCCCTGCTGCCCCCACTGCCCCCTGCACAGCCGATGTCACCATCACCAAGGTGACCAGCTGCCCAGCTCTCCCTTCCCTCTGCTAAGTCGGGACCAACAGTTTTTCCATTCACACGCTTCCAGGCTCTCTCTCCCCAGAGTCGGCACACGG
The DNA here is from genome assembly GCF_963924675.1 of Phocoena phocoena. Classification (NCBI taxonomy): domain Eukaryota; kingdom Metazoa; phylum Chordata; class Mammalia; order Artiodactyla; family Phocoenidae; genus Phocoena; species Phocoena phocoena. The sequence goes on from NC_089220.1 coordinate 148,032,314, forward strand.
CTCCGACGCCGCAGCGGGAGAGGCAGCGCCTGGCTTGTCTGGGAGAGAGCAGGGGGTCCTCCTGCTGCCCCGTCCCCGCTCCTGGGCACCCCCGCACCCCGAGGACGCTGCCCGCTGGCAGCTACCGGAGAGCTCTCACCTGAGGCAGAAGGTGACTTTTACTCCTGCTGGGGACGTGGCCGGGCAGCCGGATGTCGAAGAGAGCCTGCAGGGCGGCCTGGGCTGCCTGGCCCTTGGCCAGCTTCTTGCTGCGTCCCGAGCCTTCGAACGTCCTCCCGTCCACGCTCACGGCCATGACGAAGCTCTGGGCGCGCCTCTTCTCGGGCTCCGAGAGGCACACGTAGCGCAGGCCCGAGCGCAGCTCGTTCAGCAGCACCACTGGGTTCCTCGCACCTGGAGCCGCGGGGCCCCCCAGGTCCAGGTCCAGGTCCAGCGGGCGGCCCAGTAGCCGGCCCCGCCGGCAGGCCGTGGACAGGCGGTCGGGGGCGGCAGGGCGGCAACCCGGGAAGCCCTCACTGGGGGCCGTGGGCTCGAACCGCTGGAACAGGGAGTCGGGGAAGTCGGCCTGGTCAGAGGTGAAGTCCGGGGCTGTGCCACCTGGGGCCGGGTGGGCCTGGCAGGCATTGGGGAGCTGCACGAAGGACCGGAGGGCCAGCTCGGCCGCCCGCATCTTGGCCTTCTTCTTGGTGGGCCCGGTGCCCTCGAAGGTGAGCCCGTTCACATCCACGGCCACGGCGAAGACGGGCGCATGCACTGGACCAGTCTGCGACACCGTGCGGAACTGCAGGCCAGGCCGCAGCTCGTGCAGCTGCACCAGCGCGTTCTTGGGTGCCACGGACCACGAGAGCCTCCTCCAGAGGAGCCGCAGCTGGCACAGGTGGCCGCCGTTGCCCTCCTCCAGCGGCCGCTTCCTCTTCAGGCCGGGTGCGCCCCCTCGGGCCCTGTCCCCGGAGGGTGGCAGCCTGGCCTCCAGGTTGCTCACGTTGCGGTTTTCCTTCACGTCGGCGCTGCTGGTACCTGGAGGTGAGAACAGACAGCGTGACCCGTGGCTGTGGCCCGACCGAGGGCGTCGTTGCCGGTGACCCCCTGCAACACTCGGCCTCCGGACACCAGCCGGCCTGGCACCCTCTGGAGGCCATGGGGAGACCACATGGGCAGCACCTTGGATCACAGGCCCACAGAACTGACCACACCCCTGCAGGTGGGGGTTAGGGCCCAGAGGAGGGGACCCCGCCCCGTGAGGTGCCCAGAGTGGACCGAGTGGGGTGGATGCAGACGGGGAGTGTGTTCCCACTCAGGGCCATTCCCAGCTGCTCTCCGAGTGCCGCCGGGTCCCTGCACAGGCCCCCAGACCCCCTAAATCAAGGGAACACGTGGCCTTTCTCTCCATCGGGTTTGGGCGACGCGGAGGTCAGGGAGGCCTTGCCCTCGGGGTGGAATGCGAGGGAATCGTGTGCTCACACCCTGGATGCTGGGTGGCACTTAGGCTTAGTGAACTAGATCTAGATGCCTCTACGTAGATGAAGCTCTAAAATATAATGTTAGATGATAAAAGCAACTTGCAAAATCATACACAGAGGCTATGGTTAATAAGTTATAAGAACACAGAGGTTACACAGCATTCGTGCCTCCACACAGGTGGTAAAGCTCAGACACGTCCCAACTCCCTTGGGACACAGGGAGGAACACAGGCTCAGAGGGTGGCTTCATTTGTATCTGTGAGGTTTTCTGTCTTTTGCAGAAAAAGGTATGAAGCAAATTTAGCAAAATCATCATTTGCTAACTGTATGTGAGGAAGGCGGGTAATGACAATTTAGTTTTCTGGTCTGGCTCTCTTGGACCACCCTCCTCCGACACAGCTGTTCCATTTAGGGAACCTCAGCCGTGGGTCCCCATGTGGCCACAGACGTGCGTCCCGCTGCCCTGGCTGACGTGCTTCTGGAACGCCCGACCCTTGGGTTTCCCGAGAGGCTCTGAGGATGACAGTGCTGGGCGGTGGGTTACCCTTCCCTGACCTCACTCACACCTTCACTCTGGCCCCTCACTCCTAAAAGGCACTCCGGGGTGGGTTATGGCCCTGTTTTCTAGGAGAGGAAACTGAGGCCCCACGCGGTGAAACAGCTGCCCAGGGACACACAGTCGGTTAATCGGGGGAGGTGTGACTGCACCCAGGCACTTCTGCTGTGGCTGGGAAGGTGATTTTACGGCAACTCGTCACTTTCTTGTCCGTTTCACAGACTGGGAGCTGGGGAGAGGAGGATGCCGAGGGGAACTCTGCTGACAGCGTAGATGGATGCGGGAGGAAGCGGCCAGGCTTGGGGCCACGCAGGACCTTGATGCCCGCAGATTTCTCCGTAGGAACTCATTCAGCAAGTGGAAACCTGAGGGGGTTTTACCGCCAGCTCACAGCGCGTAGGCAGACTTTGAGCGTGTCTCCCTCACCCCAGCCCGAGAGCCGGCAGCGGGAAGATGCGCTGGGTCAGTGACATGGTCCCGACGGTGCAGCTGCTGGATGGTCACCACGAGAGAAGGACCATCTCACAGGCACGCAGCGCAGGCTGAAGACCGGTGCCCTTGAGAGGCGTCCTGGCTCCAGCTCGGGGCCAGCCCTCCTCGACCACGTCGTCCCCAGCAGGTGTGCCCCACGGAAAGCGTCAGGCTCCGACTTCAGAGCTCTGTTTGCTGCAACCTCAGCTGCTCTGAGTTGCGAGGTGGGCTATCAGGATTCCTCCAGCAGTTTGCTTCTGTACAACAGTTGGTTTGCAGACGTCGTTTTGTTCAAAGGGGTGAACCTGAGCGTTTTATAGGTTAGAGGTGGGCAACATTTGTTTACAGTCTATTTCAGTAGAAATAATTACCTTCCAAGTATCAACACTGAGTCTCAGCCTCTTTTCTTGGTCATTGTGCATATTGGGTGCACACACAGCAAGGAGTTCTGCCATTTGGGGTATTTCGGGCCAAGGAGTGGTAGATGGGAATAACCATGCAGTTTCCCAAACCGAAGGTAAAGATGGAAAAAAAAAATAACCCAATCCAAGAAGCCCACAGCAGATTGCCCAGAAACTCACTGGGAGCTCTCTAATTTCTTACTGATTTCCCACGACGTGGGGATTGAGTGTGGCTGTGAGTGTGATTAAAGTGGCTGGCGTGTCAGATGCCCTCTGAGCCTTCTGAGGAGAAGATTTATCTTGGAGGAACAGCCCGGCAGACCCAGGTTCCCCTCCATTTGCACTGAAACTGCTTCTGCACTCTTCTCTTGGACATCCTAGGACTGTCATCCTTAAAGTGAGCCACGGAGATCCGAGCGCGGGTGAAGACCCCTTCCTCGATGATCAGTAATTAATGAAAGTTGATGGGGGTGCAGACTTCTGGGCTCCATCCTGATATGCTCTCTGGGGGTGATATCACATGCTGGTTTTTGCAAACGAGCAGATTAGGGGTTCTGCTCCCTCGACATGGGCCAGATGCTCCGTTTAACTGGCCTCCTGAGTTTGCATGAGGTCAGGGAAGCTGCAGGGTGGGCGGTGGTCACTCCACGGCTCTGGGGTTAAGCAGGTGAGAGGTCACAGTCTCCCCCGACCTTGGTGTGTATGACCTTGGGCAGTCGTCCACCTGCCTGAACTCCATTTTCTGAAGAGGGTAAATGTGGGTTTTGGTAGCACGTGCCTTAGGGCTTATTATGAGGTTGAGCTAGAGGACACCCGTAAAGGACTTAGCAAAACCCCTGACACTGAGGAGAGTCAACTGCACTTTTGAAAAGAGCGGGAAAAAGGGAGGCAGACACTTCCAAGCTGCATCTTGTCAAGGCCCAACTTCCCTGCTTATTTCATGAGTTGGGCTTCCAGGACCCCCAGAAAGAAGGGGTGGAGACACACAGGCTCTCGTGAGGCAGTCTCGGGCCGAGGAGGGGTGGCGACGGGGGGACCCTGCCTTGCTGGTCTGGTGCTGTTGAGGTTTGCCAGCCTGGCCCTGCTGGAGCCCACGCCCCTTCGCCAGGTCCCTGCCAGGTCCATGCGATCCTCTTACAGAACTGTAGCTCTGATCCCACAAGTTCACGTTTCCTTCTTCGGCAGCCCCCTCCCCGACCCAGGAAATGATTCTCATTTTCTCCTCCATTGAGTCGATAGGTTTCACACACCCGGCGTCAGAGAGAATAACCCAGAGGTGGACAGTCTAGAGGCTGAGAAGTTTTGCTCCTGGAAGACTGGGGAAGCTGCCCCCCACCTGCTTGCTCAGGTCTGGGCATTGCAGGACCCATGCATCTCCCCAGCCCAGGGCTCTGCTCCTCAGCCCGTGGCCGAATGCCGGGCTCACCCTGAGGTGGGGACAGGGCAGGGCCTAGTCTCCGCCTGCACTCCTGGCCTGGCTGCTCCCTGGGTCCCCCTGGGGCAGGTTGCCGACCTTAACCCTTTATCTGGGTACGCCGGGGGCACCCTGGGCCGATCTGGTGTCTGCACAGGACATGCAAAAGGGAACTGGACGCCTAGCCTCACACAGCGGCCAGCACGACAGATGGCCCTTCTCATGCACATGTGGGCAAAGGTCACGCTGATCCCACATCGTCGGGAGCCCGTTCTTGCAGGGGACGCTTTTCCCCAGCTCTCCAGGGGTGGGTTTTGTCCTGTCAGCTGCGGAGGCCCCGCCGACTCCAGAAGGCGTTTGCACCAGGTGGTCCATCCCTAGAGGCGGGAGGGAAAAGTGTGGGCAGGACTCCGGGTGCTGGCGGCTGAGCGGTGCGCGAACAACAGGCCACGTGGGACTTTTCCAGGATCAGTGGAGACAATGAACAGAAACTTTCAGCGCAATCTGTGAACGTTGCAGGCTCCAGATCGAGTGCTTTGCGTTACGGTGACTGATCGTGACCACTGAAGAGGGAACAGCTGCCATTGCCTTTTTAAGTCCTAGGGAAGAGTGGCGGCCCAGCTGCTGGGGTGCTCCCAGGGCTCTGGGTGCAGGAGTTGGTCAGAAAATGTTTACTGTGTGATAAAAGCAATCTGATTCTGAGAATGTGTGTGTTGTACACTGGAGGCAGTTCCAGGGGACAGTTCATACGAGGGTATAAGAATTAGTGGGTCCTTTAATCCCACTCTGGAATTCAGTCCCCAAATAACTGTTATTTTCGCCAGTCGTAGCTCAGAGGCTCATACATGTCAGAGCCGGGAGTAGCTCTGCAGGAAACCTACCCCCCACCGTGTGTGAAGGGCCGGCCTGGGGGAAGCACATATTAAGTCAGCAGTGGACTGAAGTCCCCTTAATGGCTCACCTGGCCCCCCCCCCCACCCTGACCCTTCTATTTCTGTCTGTCTCTGTCCATCTGTCTCTTTGTACAAGCACAGGGCGGGGCCCTCAGCCCTGCAGGAGGGGAGCAGGGGGTGTGAGGGGTCTGGGGCGCACTGTGCCCCACCTGGGGCTCACACCACAGTCCTCCCAGAAAACGTGTGACTTGGATGCCAAGTGCCTTCCCTCAAGGCAGCCTCAGAGGCCACGTGTCCTGTGTTCCCGCGGGTGGTTGCGGCCTTGACCCTGGGAACTCTCCTGCCCTCGCCGAACCCGACAAGACATCCATGACCACACGTGTCGAAGGTCCGTGTGGGCAGCCTCAGATTTCCAGACAGTCACACGTGTCCTTCTGTTGCGGAAATCAGGAAAAAAAGAGGCAAATAACCTCAAACGACATGAGCTAAACACCACCCGCGGCAGTCACAGAACCATCGCTGGCAAAGCGAAGACCGCCAGGCACAGAGGGGAGTGTCTGAGTCAGAGACACGGGAGGAAAATGTGAAACAGAATTATTTCCCTCTGCTTTTGTCACACCGACCGTCTCCTGATCCCCGGGAGCACCCACCCTGCTCGACAGAAAGCGTCAGCACAAGCAGTGCTACAGTCAAAGGTCCAACGCGTACAAGAACCGCATTTTGTGGGGAAAAAGCAGGCTTTTATATTGGCCTGGCAGTGGCTGGGCTTTCACTTTCCAGGTGAGAGACATTCTTCCAAGTCAAGGTGGGCTTCCCACTGCCATTGCTTGGACATGGACGGGCCACGCGGGGGCCAGTCCTCGGCTGTCGCCTCCAGGTGGCCAGGCCCCGGGTGAGTGCAGGTGCCTGTGTGTCACCAGCTGCATCTCCTTCCTCGACGCCCCCTCAGGGCCAGCATCTGTCTGGTCATCACGCTGCCAGACTTCCCGGCACCACGTCTGTAGGTAGGAGATACAGAGAACCGGCCATCGGATCCGCCACGTCCAGATCGGATGGGCCTGGCCGGCGGGATCGAGCCCAGGGCCTGGAGTCTCCATTGGCTCAGGAAGGAGGGTCCGAGGTGGTGCTCAGGGGATGGCTGTGGCAGCTGCGGCCATGCGGGCTTCGGGACTCCTGGTCCTGGCATTGTGGTCGGGCGCAGGCCTGACCCTGACAGCTCCTGGGTCAGCTCGGCAGCAGACAGGAGACGCCTCTCTCCCAGGTGGGTCCCACGCGTCCTGGAAGGACCAGGCCAGTGGGGCAGGCGGGTCTCCCTCCCTCCCTCCAGACCCCAGTGCTGTTCTGTGGGCCTGACAGGGAGTGGGCTTCTCGGCCCCTCCTCATGTGACCCAGTCAATCACGCCCTTGAGTCAGTGGTGGGCACGGAGGGGATGGGCTATGGGCTGGGGCAGTGACTGGCTCCTTTTCCGCATTCAAGGAAGATCGCATTCAGAGTTGCCCTCCTGGACAAGAAGAATGAAAAACCTGCATCTTCCCGTAGACTCAGCCGAAACCCACCCTGAGGATGGCTGGTCCGCGCGTGGACTCGCAGGCACCATCCTCTTGCAGGCTGAGCCTCTGACGGCCCGACCCCGACCTAGCTCCACCCTTCACACTGGGGCTCAGGCTCCAGCGCCACGCAGAGGTGAATGCGGACCGAGGACGTGAGGCTGCAGGGGTTGAACCCGGTGGTCCTGAGAGGTGAGGCCTCATGGGGAGGGGCAGGGCCTTCACTTCAACCAAACACAGGCGCCCACCCTCAGGGTCTGAAGACAAAACAGGAGACTTCCAGGAGGAATCACCCTGGCTTCTGTCACCTCCCTTCCTCCCTGATGTGTATACACACCACACACGCACACACCGCACACACACCCCTTCCCCGCCGTCCACGGCATCTGGATGCACGTTAATAGCACTGCACTGGCAACGCTCATGAGAGGTTTTACGACACGTGCATTAGTTTGGAGGTTTATCTTTGGATAATGTACGAAAACAGGGTCTTCAATAACAGCACGTATTACAAAGGGGGATGACTAATCCCCTGATAGAAAATAAGGTTTTCCAAGCATTTCAAAGGCACTTTAACACGTAATAAACAATTAAAAATCATTCTCATCGCTAAGTTTCCACCTCTCAGCTGTGAGCTGAGGTAGGGGAAGTGCCTTAATTACTAGCGTCAGCCAAGCTGATCCACGTTTCCTGTTTCTCCAGGTCTTTGCCTAAAACATCCTCGTGCATCCTCCTCCTACTTGATTGCATCCTCAACTCTATCACCAGGCCACCCTCCCCGCCCCTCACACGGGCACTGATGCCCTGAGGGATGGATTCACTGCCCAAGGCTGTGAAGCTGGAGCTTGGTGTTGCAGCCGTCAGGCTCCCCTGCCGTTGGATGGGGAGAGAGGGCTCCCGCGGGGAGACTAGACTCAGCCAGGGTCCCAGCAGCTCGAGCAGGAAAGGGGATGAAACAGAGTAAGATTTTCTTCCTCAAGGCATCTACTCCATGTGCTTATCAAATAGCTTTGTCCACACGTCCAGGTCAGCTTGGGGGCACGTGTGTATTTTTATATGTGTAAGTAAATGTGTGTGTGTGTGTGTGTGTACATGTGGCACACCTCAGAGATATGGTGGGTTCAGTTCCAGGCCACGGCAATAAAGCGAACGACATGGATTTCCGGTTTCCCAGCGCATAAACGTTATGTTTACACTCGACTGCGGTCTATTAAAGTGTGCAGTGGTATTACTTCTGACAAAACTATGTGCCGATAGACTTGCTTGATGTGGGGTGGCCCCAGACCTTCAATTTGTAAGAAGCATAGTATCCGTGAAGCGCAGTAAATAGAAGGGTGGTAAGACAAGGTGTGCATGTGTGTTCCACATTACTGAAGTAATTACCAGTAAGTTAACTAAGTTAATGAAGTCCTAGAAACTTTCCAATTTTGGTCAGGAGAGAACAGAACCAGTCGTTGGAGCTTCATGGGACCTGCGAGGTCGGGCCTGTGGGCAGTGGGGAGGCCATGCTCTGACCCACTGGCACCCTGTCCACACCCTCCACACTCGCCTCCATCTAGGAAACAAGGGCTCAAACCACAGGGTCACTGAGGTTGCTCAGTTCTGTGACTCTGCTTTTGTGGAACAGTCAGGGTAACAGCCTCAGCTTCCCATCTTGTTGGTGACTGTGTTTTGTGGGAAGGGGATATTCATGAGAGCTTGTCGTGTTTCTTAAAATTTGAGGCTGAGTCGACAACGTTCCAGGGCCAGTCCCTCCTGCTGTGGCTTCCTGGCCCCACCAAAAACCAGTGACCGGCAGCTAGTCTCTCGCTCCCCACAAGCACAGGCCTGACTCCAGCTGCAAAGGTAACCACCTGTCAGGTAATTCTGAAATGCAAGAGGTGTTCCTGTCATTTGGACTGTTTCATCCCCCATGTTTTCCTTCTACAAGCAAGAGGGGGTGCACCACCCGACAGACACGCCTGGACTTTCCCTCATCGGCACACATGCTCTGTCTGCTCTGGGGTCTCCTCCACACTCCCAGCAGATCCATCCCCAGCCGGTTTTTCAGTCCCCACCCCACTCGGCTTTGTTGTCTCTCCGGTTTCATGAGCCAAAACATTGTTTCGACTGCAGGCACCCGTCCAGCTCTTTCCTTGTTAAATTGTACAAACTGTTCAAACAGGCTGTGTTCATTTTTCTTTTCTTTTTTTCCCCTTTTTGGTTTGGAGGGGAAAAAATAAAGGAAAGAGAGAAGGGATGGTCCCAGAGAACTAGATTTTTTTCTTGAGAACTCCAGAACCTGGAGTTCTCAATCATACAGTCACTGCTAATATTTCCTACCATCCAGGTGGGGATGGGATCCTGGGGGTGGGGAACAGGATTCCAGGGAGGATGGGATCCGGGGGGGATGGGATTCCATGGCGGGGGATGAGATTCCACGGGGGGATTGGGATTCCAGGTGGGGAAAGGATCCCAGGTAGGTACAGGATTCCAGGGGGAATGGGATCCCAGGAGGGGATGGGATTCCAGGGCGGGATGGGATCCTGGGGGGGGGGGATGGGATTCCAGGGGGGAATGGGATTCAGTGGGGAATGGGATTCCAAGGTGGATTGGATACCAGGGGGGATGGGATCCTAGGCAGGGATGGGATCCTGGGGAGGGGGGAACGGGATTCCAGGCGGGGAAGGGATCCCACGGGGATGGGAGCAGGTCCTCCTGCTCTGGGAAGCCCAGGTGGTGCCTCCCACCACCCCAAGGGTCTCAGCCTTTGGGGTCCCCCCTCTGCACGTGGGGCTGGGACCCTGGCTCTCGGGGAAGGGGGTCTGCTTACTGAGGTTGTCCTCATCCTCCGTGTGTGCGGCCCCGGGGCTCACGTGCTTGAAGGAAGCGATGAAGGCGGACAGCGTGCTCACTTTGTCTGGAAAGAAAAGAAGGACGGGAAATGCACTTTTGACATCGAGTTTCAGAAAAACTCAGGGCTTTCATATGTTCTTATTACTGAGGGTTTGGACGTGGGAGGTTGAAAGGTCATTTTTGGTTTTAGCCACTTCATTCTGGTTCAGTCTTTTATTGAATTTCTGACAGCATTTTATCAAATTCCCCTCTCCATTCAATTTTAAACTTTATGATTTCCATCTTTCTTCTTTTCTTATTTTTGGCATCTCCATGTCGCTCAAAACGAAGTCACCATCTGCAGGGCAGCCCCCTAGCCTAAGCCTGCAGGGAGCTGGGTGGGCAGGGCCTGCAGACAAAGGGCATTTCACAGAGAGGAGCTAAGGCCAGTGAAGAAATGCCTCAATGAAACGAGAGTCCTGCAAACAGAGCCAAGACTATTTCTCCCCAGTGGTGGAGAACCTGTTTGTGGGCTTGAGGGCATGAAAAAAAAAGGACTTATGGAACCTGTAAAATATAGTTACTGTTTGTTTGAGCAAAAGTAGACTGAACAGGAGGAGGGAATGGAGAGGGGCCCTAGAGGTTCCCCTGAAGTGGGGGCGGTAACTGAAGTGGGAGAGGAGCCCAGGGACCCCCTGCCTGCAGCCCCGGGGGTGGTCCCGGCTGCAGACCTCCTGAGCACAGTGCAGAGGGGAACTTGGACCCGAGAGGGGGTGGCGCATGGGACCAACGTGCTTAGCTATTTCCCTCTGAACAGAGACGAAGGACAGGTGGGTTGAAGCCCAACTGGGAGAAATGAAAGAATGACTACTGAAGGGATAAGAGGAAAGCTCCTTATATCAGAGCCCTAACCCTAACCCTAACCCCTAACCCAACCCTAACCCTAACCCCTAACCACTAACCCTAACCCTAACCCCTAACCCTAACCCTAACCCCTAACCCAAACCCCTAACCCAACCCTAATCACTAACCCCTAACCCTAACCTTAACCCCAACCAGAAGTGAGTCCACAGGAGAACTAACTCAGCCCCGACACCCCCAGAGCCGCCGTGCTCAGACCCTGCCCCTCACGGCTCTGTCCCCTCGAGGCTGCAGCTTCGTGACTTTCCATGTGAGCCTTGACTATGTTTAGAAAACCGCAGAAGGCAGAATCCCTGTTGCTCATCCAGTGTGTCACAGGGTCGCCATGGGGTTGCCCTTGCCCTGCCTTTGGCCGGGTTGTCCAGGGTCCCTCCTCAGGGACACTTTAACATGCTCCATGTATCATGCTGCCTTTGTCTGCTTCTGTCGTAGGAAAGGAGCTCCGGTTTGGGGCTCATCTAAGTGTGATCTCTCCTGGAAACGTCAACTGGCCGCTTATTATGCAGTCAGCCTCCAGGTGTCCAGACTCAGGCCTGAAACTTATTCTTTTTCTTTCAATTCTGAGCCTGTTTCTCTTTAGCTGAGCTTTCCAGAGGCCAGGGGAGTTCACATTGAAATTCATTCAGGAGCCTGTTAACAGCTGTTGTTTCCGTTAGGGACGAGCAACAATACAATGTTCACTCGGAGAACAATAAATAACTCAAATACAGAAGGCCTGCTACCTCTCCACTCTGCCGAACACGAAGAATAAGCCCAGGGAAGGCCCAGGTCCCCAAACCCTCACGGCCGAGCTAATTTACTACACGAGAATGAAATCTCTTGCTTGAGTTATAATTTCATTAAGGGAGCCCAATAATGTCCCAGAAAGAGTGTAAAGCTCAAATGATTTAGTCTCGAGCATCTCAAAATGAAATTACAATCTTCTAATAAAGCAGGGCTACCAGCCAGACACCCACAAAAACACACTAAAACAATTCAGAGCTCACCTTAGCCAAACTGTGAAATACTTAAATATTGTTTTCCATCCATCAGAGTTCTCGATTTCTAGGGTGGCCAGATTTGTCAAATAAAAATTCAAGACACCTGGTTAAGATTGAGTTTTGAATACACAACAGATACCTTTTTGTGTATACACATCTCTAATATCACATGGGACATACATACACTAAAAAAATTATTCATTGTTTATCTGAAATTCAAATTTGAGGCAAAGGACTTGAATAAGCATTTCTACAAAGAAGATATACAAATGGCCATTCGCACATGAAAAGATAGTCAACGTCATTAATCATTAGGGGAATGCAAATCAAAACTATAGTGAGACACCATCTCACACACATTAGGATGGCTGCTATCAAAAAAAACCCTAGAAAGTAACAAGTGTTGGTGAGAATGTGGGGAAATTGGAACCCTTGTGCCCTGTCGGTGGGAATGTAAAATGGTTCAACCACTGTGAAACCCGCAACTCTGCTCTGGGTACAGACCCAAAAAGAAGTGAAAGTAGGGACTCAAAGAGTTGTTTGTACACCCACATTCACAGTAGCATGGTCCTCAATAGCCAAATGTGGAAGCAACCCAAGTGTCCACGGATGGAAGGACGGGTGCATGGACAAAGAATGTGGTCTGTACACACAAGGGAATATTAATTTTCCTTAAAAATTCCCAGAAGGGCATTCTGACACAGGCTACCACACGGATGAACCGTGAAGACATTATACTAAACTCAGTAAGTCAGGCACAAAAAGACAAACGCTGTATGATCCACGTAGATGAGGTCCCTAGAGAAGTAGAAATTATAGACACAGAAAGGAGGATGGTGGTTCCCAGGGGCTGTGGGATGGAGAGGGGGAGAGCTGTTTAGTGAAGACAGAGTTTCAGTTTGAGGAAATAAGAAAGTTCTGGACACAGATGTGGCGATGGTTGCACAATACAAATGGACTGAATGTCACTGAACTACATGCTTACAAAGGTGAATACGGCACGTTTTATGTTATGCGTGTTTTACTACAATTTAAAAAATAAAAAAAGAGGGCTTCCCTGGTGGCGCAGTAGTTGAGAGTCCGCCTGCCGATGCAGGGGACACGGGTTCGTGCCCCGGTCCGGGAGGATCCCACATGCCGCGGAGCGGCTGGGCCCGTGAGCCATGGCCGCTGAGCCTGCGCGTCCGGAGCCTGTGCTCCGCAACGGGAGAGGACACAACGGTGAGAGGCCCCGCGTACCGCAAAAAAAAGTAAAAATAAAAATAAAAAAGAATTCAAATTTGACTGGACATCCTGTGATTTTTCTGTGAACCCTATCCCTTCTTGCCCCATCCACTCCTCGGTGGATTTTGGATTTCACGGGCCGGCTTAAACCCAGCAGACAAACCAGGCAGGAAGCACCAAAGCTGCTGAGTCAGCCCACCTGAAACTCCAACTACCATCTCCTGCCATGATACTTCATGAAAGAGAAATGTTTAACCCTGAAGGCACATACCCTCTGACTGAGAAACAATTGTTCTTAAGAAAGAACCAGACCAAGTCTTTATTTATTTATTTATAAATTTTTGGCCGTAGCGCACGGCTTGCGGGATCTTCGTTCCCCGACCAGGGATCAAACCTGCACCCTTGGCAGCGAGAGTGCAGAGTCCTAACCACTGGACCGCCAGGGAATTCCCCCAGACCGAGCCTTTACAAGGTCATTAGGAATTACATTTTCTATTTAGAAAAATTCTAAAAAATAATATTTGCTGTCGATGACTTTTTCGGTAGTTGTTTCCTTGACATGTGCCTGTCAGTTTGGTATCTACTTCTACTGGCTCCAGGCAAGCAGAGCCCCAGTAGCCAACTGGTTCTGGTCTTTGTGTTTCTCACGGTCACCTTTGAAAACCTGGTTTCATGCCAGTTACTTACTGATGGAAAATAGAGGCCCTGCTTTTCTTTCTCGCAGCTCTGGTTTGGGTCCGCTGAAAGCAGCTGGTTAACAGGACTCCCACCCTCTCACTGGAGAGTCAGAAGAAGGAGAGGGTCTTCCTCCAGGGAAAGTGGCTGGAAGGACTGGGTGCTCCCTGCCACACAGCTGTGTCTGTGGCTCTCAGCTCGGGCCCAGCTGGATGTTGGCCTGAGTGAAATGCACTGACCTGGACTGGCCCCTGTGAGGAGAGCACCTGGGGTGGCCTCCAATCAGGGGTTGTTTCTAGGGAAGTTCTGGTCACCATCCATCATATTAACGGTGTTTTTAATGAGTTACTTGGAATGATCCGGGGCATTTGTGTTATAAGCCTCATTGCTCACTGCAAAATAAGTGGCTCTGGCCCAAGTTGATGTGATTTCATATATTTCTGGAGCACATGGGGAAGCATTTTCAGGGGCAGAAGCCGTTTCCTGGAAACGGATGAGATCCCATTGGTCGACAATATTGATAATGAAGAACAAACACAATTTGGTAATGACATAAAGATAGAAAAATGGAACAACATGGAGGGTTCAGAAATGGAATCACACCTGTGTGATCAACCGATTTTCAACAAAGATCTCAAAGTCATACACTGAGGTGAGAGAAAGTCTTTTTAACAAACAGTGCTGAAAACCTGTACACCATCTTGGAAAAAAGTGAATTCTGAGCTCTATCTTGTATCATAATGAAAATGTTCACTAAATGGATCATAAAATCTAATACTATGAAACTCCTAGAAGAAAATATAGGAGATTACTTTCATGGTCTCCGCGTTGGCAGATTTCTTAGACATAGAAAGCACCAATCATAAAAAAATATATAATTTTCATCAAAATTAAAAATTTCAGCTCAATGAAATACACTGTTAGGCAAACTAAAAGCAAGCCACAGATTGGGATAATATATTTACAATCAGGACAACTGATTTTTATCCAGAATAAAAGAAGAACTCTTATAACGTGATAAGAGAGGACAAAAAATTCAAATTAAAAATATAGGCAAAATACTTGAACAGAAACTTGACAAAGGAAAATATTCACATAGTCAATAAACACATCTCCAAGCACTCAACAGTGGTACACGTTAAGGAAATGCAAACTAAAACCATAGAGAGATATCAACACACACCCTTGAACGGCCGGGACTAAAGGTAAACTGTAGGTGCAGTCAGGTCCCCTCATTGGGACCTGGGTTTGTCTTTTTCTTTTTTGCTTACTTTATAGATTTGGAAGCTGAAATGTATTTAAAAGGCTTTAAGAAGACTCTCAAAGATAAGGCTCTTTGGAGTGGTCTTTGGACTCACGTCCAGACAGCCGTACGTATGGAAACAGAGGGAGCAAGAACCCATGTGAGCGGGATGGGGGCCACGGAAGGTTGCAAGCATCAGGCCCCACCATACACCCCGCAGCTGCGGAGACTCAGTTTACCCACGAGGAGCCAGAAAATGTCGACGTTTTGGAGCCTGCTTTTGTGAAAGCCGTGTTTCGATAAACACACAGACTGTTGTGTTTATCAACAATTTATGAAACAGTTTTTACCAAGTAAGATGAAAATTTAAAAAATGTCTTGTGGCACGAGCCCACGTCAGTTACCTGGAAAATCCGTCCATGGGAAATAACATGTTTGCTGGAAATTTTAATAAAAACCGTAATTGCTAAAATACCTAAGGATTTGATCTTCTACTGCAAAGCACTAAAGAGTTCATAGGTTATTTTTTAAAAATTAGATCAATCACGCACTTGGGTTCTGCCCTATTTCAACCGTTTGGAGTGAGCTTTTGTGCTTGTGTCCTCTGCGTCTGTGGGCCAGGCGCTGCCCCGTCCAGCCCAGTTCAGCTGCGAAACAGAAAGAAGGTGACAGTTGGAAGCCGCCGAGCGCGGTCAGTACCTTTGGGCTACAAACCACAGCCTCCTTTACACGTTCCCTTCTTATGTTTTCCTTTTGCCAAAACGCACTCTGACAGATGGCCCCCCTCAGGCTTGACCCACTTTCCTCCCTGACTGTATCTTCTCCCCCAACACAGGTATGTCTTGAACGGATGCCGCTTCTATCCAAACACAAACGCAAATCAGCCTGAACAGGTGGGTGACCTCGGGAAGTAAGAAAATAATTAACCTCCATGCAGGCAGGAGAAAGGAATAATGTTTTGGAGGAAAGGCAAAGATATTTTCTCGCAGATTTTCAGGAATGTGTATTTTAAGGGGCCATTTTCAAGCTGCCATCTATGAACAAGGGGATTCAGGCGAAGAAAGACTCTGGGTCTGCACCGAGTTCTGTAACACAAGAGGGTCTGCTTCTCACAAGGAGTGAGGCTCTTCTGGAAACTTCCAGGTGCATAAAACTCATGCTTTTGGTCTTGAAACAGGCAGCCAGCCTGTGTCTGTTCCTCATTCTTTGTATGGGCTGAACTGTGTCCTCCCCCAAAATTCACGTTAAGTCCTGAGCCCCAGGACCTCAGAATGTGACTGCATTTGGAGATGGGGTCTTTAAAGAGGTGATTAAGATTAAATGATGTCTTCAGGGTAGATTGTAATCTCATGTGACTTCAAAGAAGAGGTGAGGACCCAGACACTCATGGAGGGACCACCACGTGAGGACACGGGGAGAAGGTGGTGTCCACACCCAGGGGAGAGGCCTCAGAGGAACCAGCCCTGTCCACACCTGGATCTCAGACTCCCAGCCTCCAGAACTATGAGAAATAAATGTCTGCTGTTTAAACCTGTGTCTGTGGTCCTTTGTCATGGCAGCCCGAGCAGTATTCACTCAACAAATCTTTATCGAATGCAAATTAGTTATACCCCTAACCAATAATTTCACACTCTAATGCTAGGAAGGAACGGTGCTGAGGGACTTGGCCTGTCCAGGGGCACCCGGGAGGTCGGTGGGGGGGGCGGGCATCTTGCAGGAGGTGACCTGATAGCTAATAATACCGCCCACCCCTTACTGCTCACAGGTCTGGCTCCAGAGCCAAGCGTACTTCCACTGAAAGCTGAGTCTGGGATGACCCAAGTTAGGGGAGGGGAAGGCCAGGCTGGCAGAGGGGCTACCTTTGCAGCTCTGTCTGGGTGCATCCTCCTCACCGTTGTGGGCCTGGAGTCTTGATTCTGAACAGGGGGCCCCAGGGGGCTGGAGGGCAGCAAACATAAACCTTCTAGATTGTGAGGGGTGAGTGGGAGGGATGGTGGGAGAGGGGAGAGTGGGGGAGAGGGAGAGAGAGAAAGGGAGGGAGGGAAGAAGAAGGAGGGGGAGAGAAAACTCTCATCCAAGATGGGTCTGAGGCCCAGACATGGTCCCCAGCATCACCCCACACTTAACCCCAGGAGACCCGACATCTGGAAACTGTGGCTGAGGGGACACGGGGGCCAGTTAAAATATCCGGTGGACACACCTCGACTTTGGCCAATTAAACAGAGATGTTTCCCCTTCCATCTCCCTGGATGGGCTCAGACTCGGTTATGAGATGGTCAACTTCCATCTGGGCTGAGTTTCACAGATTGGAAATAACTAGAAAGTTACGGGCCTGCCTGAGACTCACTGAGGGACAAAGAGGAGGAGGGGACAGAGGAGGTTAAAAGAAGAAAAGCAGAAAAAAGCACAATAACCGTCCATTGTTTATGCTCCCAGGGGCTGAAACTTCCAAATGAGCCGGTGAGGACTCTGCTAGCCGACACCCTGGCCCGGGTGTGAGGCTGGGGTCTCTGGGCTTACCCGGGAGACCCTTCGTGCAGGGCTGGGATGGGGGTTGAAGAGGAGGAGACTTTCTCATCCATTACAGACTCAGAGGAAGTCAGGAGTATCCAACGCCTGCATTCCTCTTCAAAGCTCCCGAATTTCGTAGGAAGGGATCCCCTAAGTGAGAGTTGCAGTAGCTCCTGCCGCTGGGAGGACGGCTAATAAATATGCTTATAAAATAGGACCTCCAGTGCACGGGAATTAGAAGCATGGCTCTCAAGGAGTTGTTGGAGCAATAAGAAGTCTCTTATGGAAGCCACCATTTCCTCGTGGCTTAATCTCTCGGGCGCATTGTTCTCCTCCTGGGAAGCTTCCCCTCAAAGTCATGGGCTAAGACCTCCCCATGCCAGCGTGGGCCGCCTCCTGGGGGGCTCTGCCCAGGCCACGGTCCCGGTGCTGCGAGCAGCCTTGAGGACCACGCAGACATCCCAGCTACACCTGGATTATTTTGGGAAGCAGGGGTGGGAGCCTAAAACAAACCAGCTCACACCAGATCATTCTGCGTGAACAGCAGGCAAAGACACGGATGGTTGACATGTGACTGACGGGACGGGGCTCTGCCAGAAAGTGCATTTGAACAGCAGAAAATCTGCATCTAAAGGTGTGTGCTCACACTTTACCAGGGTGCTCAGGGCCTTTGGGAAGCCCTGCTCTCTCCTCTGATGCTCCATAGGGAGTGGTGCACACGCCAGTGTAGACATCTCTCTAGATTCCTTTCGGGTCCCCCACGAACCTCAGGGTGCAAGGGCTGCTTTGGGCTCCGCCCCTCACACTGAGGACAGTGGTCCTGCTGGACAGTGCGTGGTGTCAGACCCGACGTCCCTGTGGCCAGACACGCTGTGCTCCACCTTCTCCATCACGCGGGGAGAGGCCAACCTGGGGACGGGTGGCGGATGGCCTGGGAGGTGGGAAGCTGAGCTCCGCGCGACGCTGTCCAAGGCCTTTCCAGGCTCCGAGACCTGACGGGAAAGCCGGAGTTGCTTCCAGGACATCTTCCTGATCCTCCTTCTGGCCAGTGTGGTCGAGGCCCACCAGCCACTCACTCCTTCAGCAAACGTCCCCTGTCTGTCCAAGTGCCGAGTGCCTGGACTGCAGTACCCTGGTTGGTAGCAACTGTCTTGTAGACTTTTCTGGGCAAAGTTTTTGCCCAGATTGAAATGTGTTTCTCCAATTAGGAAGACAGATGTGTTCTCGCTTCATGTCACTCACACAGTTGTCTGCCGTGGGAAGCCCCCTCTGGGACGGTCTGGGACGGTCTCCTCTGGTTCCAGGGCTGCTGGCACTCACGGTTGGTGGGGGGCGGTGTTGATGTCAGCTCCAACGTCCAAGGCGAGAGGAACAACCTGTTGTCTTGCGGTTTCCTGTGTTCGTCTGTGACACAGTGAGTCGTGCGTCCACAGAGGGGTCCCTGGTAGGGGCGGAGGGTGCTCCTGGTCATCTGGTCAGAGAGAGCAGGTGACCAAGGGCTCCAGTGGGAGGTTGAACTGCAGGGAGTTTGGGGCTGAAATCAGGAGCCTCGACTGCTCACCAGCTCTGAGGACCCGTGAGGCCTCGAGGGATGGTCCTGTGATTCGGGTCAGGAATTGAGTTAAAGAACCAGCTTGAAGCAGGAAATTCTCAGGAGGTGAGAATTTGACCCTGAAGACCCACGCAAGTCCTCCGAGAACTGTTGTCAGTGACCTGCAGATACAGTGACAGGTACAACCCTCTGCGCGAGGGGCGAGTCCTGCACAGGCTCTGCGATTCACGTCCCCAAAGTCCTCCTCCCATGTTGCTGGCTCTTCACACGTCTGGCGCTTCCTCTGCTGGCATCCTCTGGCCTCCCTGCCCTCTTCTCTTTGGAGACATGCTAACCACAAGTCCCTCTATTTTATAGCTCTCCTTCTATTTCCATTTTATAAAAAGGTTTCTCTGCCCCGTAACACCACCCAGCGTGTCACAGGACACCATCGTTCTCTGCAGCTTTCTAGGCCTTGAGTGGATGCTGTCGCCTCTTACATTCCCAGAGGCCACTGGATCCAGTATTATTTTTATTTTATTTTCTAAGATTACTTTAATTACTTAAGTACTGAGTTGAGCTCATTTGGAAACTAGAAACAAGACATGACAGAACCTCCCTGCAGGTCGCCCCGTCCTCCGCGGGCTTTGTTTAGACTGGTTGTCAACACCGTTTTCTTCTTCAGTGCTGTTTGAATGTGGCTAATTTCTTATCTCTTACAAGAATTAGATACTTCAATAACCAAAAATAGAACAACTGATCACATAAGTAATTGTTTAGAGAGCAGGTCAAACTGCTAGTATCTGAATTTGCAAGTTTAATTATTTCTCTTTAGAATGGACCTCCTGGCTAATGTATGAAATGATGTTTATTAATTTGAAGCTCCCTAATGGACTGGTCTCTTTATGCAGACCGTCTCAGGACAAGTGAGGGCTGCTAATCACCCTTCCGGAGCTGACCCCAGCAGCCCTCCACCGTTCTGACGTGTGTAATGATCCACGATGTTCCCCATTACCCCACGTAATGGGGTCACACGTATTGACAGACATCAGTCCTACAGAGTGCTGAGAAGACCCCTCCCTCCCAGCCCCTGACCACGCCTGCCCCTGTGCCTCTATGTCCTTCACATCAAGTACTGTCCCCTGTCAGTCTGGCTACTTGAACCCAGGGAGGAAACAGCTGGTCATTGATTCCATCACCTGTTTATTCAACAAAGATTGATGGAGCACTTACTATATCCCAGGATCCAGAATGTTCCAGAATAGCCTAGAACAGCCTAGAACTCCCTCTTCCTGCTGTATTTTCTGCACAGCCTTTATCAGCATCTTCAACAGTACGTGTCACACTTGCTTGACTGCCCACCTCTCCCGACTAGAATGTGGACTTCACGTGGGGCAGGATTCCCTTCTGTTTTCATGATAAGATCCTGCGATCTGCAGACAGGACCATTTCATGGGATGCGTGGGCACTAGTCAGATGGGACTGAACAGAATTTTGGTCAACAGGGTCTTTTTCCTTTGCTCCTGGATTTCACCACAGTGCAGCCTTTCCCTCCTTTCTGAGTGAACTCTTGTCGGTTGGCAGGGTCGTCCACATCTGTGGCTCGGGACCCTGCCTCTCAGCCTCCTGGTTAAGTTGCTAACGAATTCTCAGGCATCCAGGAGGGGCTGCAGGCAGCCTGCAGGAGTCATGGTGGTGCGGTGTGGATAAGTGTGTCCTAAGACTGCCTTGTAAATAAATGTCAGTATTCACCTGCTCAGGGGTTTTGTGATATCGTTTTGGAGATGCTCCAGTCTTTAACAGTTGCTGTTGAGGAAACTGGGGAAGTGACCAAGCAGAGAAGAGTCCCTGTGTCCTGTGACCAGGACTATAAGGGATGCTTTAACAGAGAGAGAACTAGGCAGGGACCTGCCCAGGGAGCAGGGGTTAGGGAGCCCTCCAGGAGGGGGCAGAGGTCGTCCAATGACATGACGATGCCCATTCTGTGTCACAGCCCAACGCTGCCTCTGTTTGGAGGCAGGTGTGAGGAAGAGGAAGAGGAGAAAATGAACAGAAAAGCGAGTGTGTGCCGGACGAGGACGAGGTGAGGCCGGTGAGCACAGGCTGGCTGGGCACTCCGGGTGCCGGACGGAGCGGCCGCTGCGCTGGGCTCCCCAACAGGCCGCACCCGGCTCCTTTAGAGCCAGAGGCCATTTACAGAACAAGACACACTGCCTTGTGGAATATTAGTTTCTTATTACTTCTAGCGAGCAGTGGAGTAGAAAGCGGCGTGGTAGGTGGATTTTCTATAAGAGGCAACGTGTGTGTTCTCTATTAGATTCCACGAAAATCAACTTGCAACCCAGTTCAGCCTGGTAAAATTCGATCTAAAACTAATTAATTTTGTTTCAAGAGTGTTTTTCCCATCTGATGCCTGGCCTGCGGACATACAGTGATAAAATACCTTGAGTTATTGTGGGCTCTGTGCGCGTCTGTTGGAGGAGACGCACCCGGTGTTACCCAGCTTCACAGCGGCCGGTGCCCAGGATACAACGCGAGTCACCCCCATCACGGCGAGGCTCATTTTTAATACTCTTATTTTGCATTCCACATGGTTTGGTAATAAGATGTGGCACGTGGATGTGTTTAATTTGCCTGAGGACGTGCTTTTGTGTTTTCGGAGTCAGGCCCCGTGCTAGAGAGGAACTGTTTGGGGCAGCGGTGCTGGGGGTGGGCATGCTGGGCTGAGTCTGGTCAGGTGGGGCTGACACTTAAACACAGGAGTGGGTGGAGGTTGGAATTGTTGCTTCTTCGACTGAAAGTGTCTCCGTTTTGGGCTCTGAGAAGACCTGAAAAGTCGGAGAGTTCCAAGAATGCCTTGTCAGGCACTAACTCTGTCAGCTCCTGCTGACGGGAGAATCCACGTTACTCTTTGCTGGGACCCCAGGCCCTGCCAGGCTCCGAGTGTCACCACGGAGCGTCACCAACACTGCCGGTCAGGCTTACAGGACCGCATGGTGTCTGGTGAGGCAGCACCCGGCTGGGCCCGGACCTCAGTTTTCTACTTTCCCACGAGTTGCAGTGAAAATTGTGCCGAGCCCATGGGAGCAGGAGGGATGTGGCCTCCGCTTTCAGGGGGGATTGGGGGAGGCCAGACCTTGCCCTCTGCGTGGCAGCGGGGCAGGAGTTGTTTCCCAGGATCCTTGTGGACGGACGCCATTGGTGAAGCACCACGCTCGGCACCTGTGGCATTGTCACCACTTTTCGACGTCCTGCTTCACAGCCCTGTCCACCTCCCGTGTCCACCGCCCCCCCGCCCCCCATCCACGTCGGAGAGGAAAGTCGCGTGGGGAGAAGTGACGTGACCCTCGGCAGCACAGTTACCACGCGGGTACCGTGGTTCACGGGCAATGGTGCCGCGTGTGCCGTACACGAGTCGCCTCAGCTCCCCTTCCAGCCTCGGCACCCTCCCCGATCAACACACGGGCTCACACAGCCCCCACCAGGCAGCTGAGGTGGCACCCTACGACCACACTGAATTGTAAATGCCTCTGGGAAACGGACTGTACGTTATTCAGCGTTGTGTCCCCAATTTATCCCTAAGAGTTGAAGTTTCATCACGATTTGCTGGACCCGCCTGCCCTTCACTTTTCTGCACGTGGCCCGCCCTTTCTCCGAGCAAAGTCGGCATACGGTTGCGTCTGGTTTTCTTTAGAGAATTGCAGTAAGACCTGGGGCAGCAGTTCTGCTAAACAAAGACAGGTATTATTACCCCAAACATTTCCAGGGGCAAATACACTGGTGGAATCTAAGTTCTGTCAAGTGAAGCAGACTTCTTTACTGGAGGGCTTCAGAGGACTTCGAAGGACCACGTGCTAAGGTCACTAGGAAGTCTTGGCCACGAGCGCACAGCTGCTCCCCGGCCGTGGAGCCCATTTCCCCCAGCATCACAGGGACTTCTTTCCAGGAGACAGAACCTGAGACGAGCTGACAGATGGGGCCGCAGAGGCCTCACCACGTCCTTGGGACAGTCCTATGGGCATTTCCTAAGTGATGGCTGGGAACCTCTGAGCCTGGGGGAGGGGGAGGGAACAGGAACCTAAATAATTCTGTATTTGGTACAAAAGTGGGTGTGAATGGTTAAAGATGTGGTCTAGTCAGAGAAGATCTTGTCATGTTATTTCTGAAGTTCTGTTCAGCAGCCATTCTACGTATACCTGTTGAGCGCCGGTCTGTGGGCGAGTCCAGGACAGAGAGCGTTCTTTTCCTCTGGACTTACATTCCAGTCTAAGCTCAAGACATATTTCCCTTGTCAACCAAGCGATGCAGATTTTGGTCCAAAGGTTAATATCCACACACACCTGAGAAATGACTGTAATAGTGTGTCCTTTACACGTAACGATTAAGTGTAAACTCTATTAATCGTTCACAGACATCTGCTGAAAGATGAGCTGGCATCTACGAGCCAGATAAAGGCCCCCCGCTTTAGTCGGGTGCATTGTCACTCAGCACCTATTTTCCTTCCCCCACTTCCTTGGGGGGTGCCCGTTCCTGACTCCTGGCCTACGGGTTGGGTAAGGCCGACCCCCCTCTGAGCTCCAAAGGGGGCTCTCGTTACCTGAATGGGCCGTGGGATCTGCTGGGCCCAGTGCAAAATGGAAACGTGGGTCCTTGTTCAGGGATCATTACGATTTCCAGATGGAGACAGCAGAGGATTAAGCCAAGGGCGGGCCTTCCGAGTGGGGCTGCATGACCATGAAGGGTCGGGCCAGGACCCCCGTTTCTCTGATGGGCAAGAGCAGGCCCCTGCCCTCTGAGCCTGGAGCTGATCCCCTGCAGCTGTAGGAGAGCCCGGCCTCAGGCCACCGTGCATGGCCCACAGGCTACTGCTGGGTGTCTGACCCCTGCAACCAGACACGTCCTAACTTACAAACCCACTTACCACCTGCCTCTTTGCACGTTTTCTGTTGGCTCATTTCCCTGTAAGATGGACTCACACTATACTCCTGGGTCACTGTTCATCCCAGGACCCATGCACGTGAGAGGCTCCACGGGGGCTCATTGGCCAGAAGTGTCTGTGTCCCGATGATCGCCACCAGGGGCATCTGTCAGCTTCCATGTGTCCGTGTGACAAGGACCCTGGCCGGCTGTCACCCCTATCTGTTGTGGACGAGGCTAGAACCGCAGGTTGCAGGGAGAGTCACAAGCCTGGCTCCTCTCCTTGAAATTGGGATGTGTTTTTTTTTTTAAAGAGCTTTGTGCTACTACAGTCAGGAGGGGCCACCTCCACTTGGGGCTTGTTCTTGGCACAGTGAACAGACTCAGGCGGCTTCTGGGGGAAGCGGCCGCCCGGCCCATCAGGGGACCTGGAGAGGTCAGGTGTTGTCGCAGCGGCAGGCGGGGATTCACTTGGACTGGCACGTCTCCTCTCTGACACCCACAGCCTGTTCATTTTGCGGGGTATCTGGGGGTGCATTCTTCCCCCAGGCTCCTGCAGCGCCTCGACGCCCTTCCTCTGAGGGGCCGCCTGTTGTCTGTGTCCTCCAAGTGGCCCGGGTCTCTTGGCTCCTACGCTCCAAGTGTGTCGTCAGGTGGGTCATCAGGTGTGTCGTCAGGTGTGTTGTCAGGTGTGTCTGTGGAGCTCCCGTCCCAGCAGAGCTGGTCAGAGATGAGCTAGGGGAGCAGTGTCACAGCACCAGCTGCCTGTGAGCTTGGGGTGCGGCTACCCTCAGGGCTCAGAGAGAACTTGGGTCATGACCCTCCTTTCCAGAGCTTGGAGGCCGAGGCCGACCAGGACGGAGGTACCTTCGTGCTAATGGGCTCTCGCTCCGTTCGTGTCTTCCTGATGACAAGCTCCGGAGTGCCCTTCAGCTTATTTAATTAAAACGTAAGTGTTTTCGTCCAAAAGGAGGAGGAACAGAAGGCAAATCCTTTCTTTGACCTAAGCAAGCGTCGCCGGGAACAGCCTGTGAACGTGGCTGCGCAGAAAGCCACAGCTTGTGGGCGCTGTATTCGAGATTTGAGAGGTTTGCGTGCAGAGGGCTCAGCCGAGGAGCTTCCTCGGGGCCCATCGAGCTTCTGGGGACACACCTCCGAGACTCCCGCAGGCCCTGCCTCTCTGCGAGATGCATCAGGAGTGATGATGGGGACCGTGCGCCCTGGTCCCCGGGCGGCGAGCTGACAGCCTGCCCTTGAGTCTCGAGATGGACGATAACTCTGCAAAGACAGAGCCACTCATCCGTGGGGCTGTCACTGCTCTGCTGGTGTGTGTCAGAGTGGGCCCGGCAAGGTCAGCACCACGCCTGGGGGCTTGGGATGCATGGACTCCACTTCGGTCACCTGTGCACCTGGTGAAAACACGTCATTGCAGGATTCAGCCATCTCCTCTCCTGGCGCCCAGCAGCATCGTGGGCTGTGAGCTGCCGGGGACCCAGCGTCCAGCTCCACCCTCCAAGAGAGACTTGCATTGCTTCAGAGAAATCCATGGATCCAAAGGGATGCTGACCAGACTCCCAAAGGCTAAGTGATGGACAGTCTTTTTGAGATCCCCCAAATTTGAGCTGGAATGAAATATATTAGGACCATCTCTCTCATCCCCAAGGAAGCAGTGGGTTAAGCCCCAGAGCACATATTTTCTACTAGTTCTTCTCATTAAAATTGTTCAAGAACTTATACTTTGAGGAACCCTACCTCCCTTTTTGCCCAAATTTAACTAAATTAAATTTCAGTTAGAAGCTTCCTACATACAATTCCTGGTGTTAGAGCTAAGTGGGCATGCGAACCCCCGCTCCTGCCTCTTCCATCCCCAGGGAGCCTTCCACCTGCTCCCAGAAGGTCCTCAGAGCCCCTGGGGTGACCTGGGGTACAGCTGCCAGCCGACAAGAGGACAGCCCTGCACGTCCTCCCTGTGCCCAGTGCCTGTAATCAGCTCGGTGCTGGTAACCCGAGTGTTTATTGCTTATTGACTACGTCTCAAGAAAAAGGTATAAAGCATCAATTTGGTGTATTACCTCAACTGATGCTCACGGCAGTCTTACGAGTTAGCTGCTGTTATCATCCTTCTCAGCAATAAGAAAACCGAGTTGTGGAAGGATTAAGCGATTTCCTCAAACTCAGGCTCTCTGACTCCTGGCTTCCACAGAAAAACCATCTCCATTGAGACCTCCATTCATCGGGGTCCCAAGAGTCAGTGTGCTCTGGGGAAATGTACCGTCACACACCCAAACTCCACGATGCCTCAAACGAACCTGTTTATTAAACGCTCTGCCTATAGACTCTGATTACAATTTGCTCTTTTCAAAGTCGCCAGCCTTGATACAGGCATAGATTTTTATCCTGCTGAATGGACTGAACGTGTGGTCCGGATCCTGGTGCCGTATCCTGGTGGCTCCCACTCAGGGCTAATCAGCCGATGTGTGTCACTGTCTTCCAGGCCCGAGACCCCCCTCAGCTGCTCGGACGTGGGCTGCCAGACACCTCTGGACACATGGTCACACCTGCTTTCAACTCAGTCCTGCAGCCGTGAGCACAAGCTCCCGGGACACAGGGAACAGACGAGGGGGTCTTCTCAGCAGGTGAGGGGAAGGTGAGTGAAATCCACTCAGGTTCGTCTTCCTACACGTCCCCTTCTCGTTCATCTCTGCAACCTCCGTCCACTGACACTGACCCTGGGGGTTCCCAGAAATAAATATGACCTTGACTCCCCACCCCCCATGGACTGGTGGGTGTCTCAAACTTCAGAGAAACTCTCAGATAACCTGAGCTTGTAGGCCACGGTGACGTAGGGCAGACCAAGCCGGGTGTTGGGAAGTAGAATGAGAACAGGGAACGTGGATAGAGCACTGGCTTAGTTCTCTTGGGTTGTCTGAAATGAGGACGCTTCAGGCCAGACAGAGAGCGAACATCTTCTGTGACTGGTTCAAGGACTGTGCTCAGGCCAGGGCCCTCAGGGGACCGGACCTAGCTTCCTGCCATTTCTGCCGCCCCATCGGCCCCATCCGTCCCTGCAGCCCGGGGCCTGTCCTGCCACCTCCTGGGCTGGACACTGCGTTACTGGCTCTCTCATTTGAGTAGATGATGGATGGAAGAGGGACAAAGAGGGTGTTTGGGAAGCTGTGCAAAACAGGGGGCGAGCCCAGAGCCCCCAAAGGAAACCCCCTCAGAAGGCTGGGAGGACACACAGGGACCCGTCCACAAAGTCCACCCATGTCTGTGACCCTGCTTTGAATTAATGTGTCATTTCACACAAGCACTTACCAAGTCCACTGAACACCCACTAACAGGCCCGTCAGTCCCTGCTGGGGTAGTGGGGAGGCCTCATCAAACAAAGACGTATTGCTCCCATAACGGTGCTGGCTGGCCCAGTGGGAAAGCCTCTGAGACTGAACTGTCCCCTCTTTCACGGTCCCCCAGGGAGCCGGGGTGATGGCCTGTAGTGTCCCCTCTCTTCTGCAGGCAACACTGGAAGGGGCGCCCGGGTCCCTCATCCCAGCACCTCCGGGGGGAGTTTTCGCTGCCTTTCATGAGGATGCTGTGTGTGTCTGGCTAGGAGGGTGCTGGATCAACACTGAATGGACCTGGACGGCCAGAAACACCAGCTGCCCTTCCTTGACCTCCAGGCCGGATGGGCAGGTGGGAGGGTGTCCGGAAGAATCAGTACTTCCTGGTGCACTATTTTCCTAAATCCTACCTGACTTACAGTAAGACTCTCGATTTTTTAACCTGAAGCCAAGAATTTGATGCTTTTCCCCCTCCAGTAACTGTCTTCAGGTACCGAGGGTCCAGTGCTGGGCTGGGGGATGGGACAGGTGGAAATAGGGACCCAAGGTCAATGCAGCCTGGACAGACCGGGGGTGTCGTGGACGGTGCTGCATGGGGCAGCCCACCCGCTCCCCCCGCTCCCGGTCTCAGCTGGGCCTGGGCGTGGGTCCCGTGTCGCTCGTGCTACTTATAGGCTGCTGTGTGCAGGGAGGCTGCTTACAGGGTGAGAAAGTGCCCGCATACAGTACGTGCCACCTGCGTGCTCAAAAAAATCCATTCTGCAGCAAAAGCTATTCTGTTTTTCTGCTTTTTTTTACTGAAGTTTGGAAGCTGTCTCCTCATCACTGTCAGTATCATTTCTCTACGTAAATACTCTAAAACTTCTGTTTAAAACAACTTTTACCTGGAATTGACTTAAAAACACGACAGAAATGGAGACTCCAATAGGGCTGATACCTTAATTTCTGCTTTGCTCTGGCCAAGTTACCAGGAATTTTGAGGAGAGCACTTGTTTTCTGAGAAACTGTCAAGGACTGCACGGCAGGCGTTTGGGGCAAAGGCAACAATTGAGATGAGGGTGCCTGGTGGAGGGCCATCCTGTCCCAGCACCCCTCGCGAGCTTGGAGACCGGGGGGCTCACCCGAGGGGGTCAAACCCGGACAGCTCTAGGATCTTTAAAGAAAGTTGCAAAACATTCTCAAGAGCTGGGCTTCTCTGTTGTTGCCTGTACCACCTGAAGCGTGTATTGAAAAGGAAGTCCAGGAATGTTTGCTAAAAGGAGAGTTTGCAGAGCAAAGGAACTTTAAAAATCTCTGCATGCAAATCTGAATTAAACTTGAGCTTTAGCTCTGTGGGTTTGTGACTTTGCTCCTGCTTTAAAAATGCTCTCCGTTTTTCTTTAGAGCTATTATATAAATTCAAAAAAGTCCAAAACAGCAGAAAGTGTTTCTTCTGAGCCCATGATGAAGCCCCCAGTAATCCCGCTCTCTGAGAGAATGTGGACAGACAGAACTTCAGGGATCCACTCGTGAGCACTGGAAGGATCTGAAGAGTCTTGGGCGTGGAATCTGGCCGAGGAGCGGGTGCTGGGCGCGCCCGGCTCCAGGGTCTGGCGGGTCCGCTGGTCCCCATGAGATGCGGGCGCAGCTCTCGGTCCCACTGTGGAGCTGTCTCCCCCCCTAGACCACTCAGTCCTGGTAAGCCAGTCGCCCTCTGAACCTAGTCACCCTCTGAACCCCAGTTTTCTCCCCTTTTTACAGAAGGAGAAGCTACTCATGCATTGTCATGAGCATCAAATATGGCAACGCCATCCGGTGTGCAGGCGAGATTTGGGGACACGGACTGTTCCTTCTCCCCTGAGCCCATCACCGTCCTCCCTACTTGAGACCACCCCGCAGAGAGCGGGACCTGCTCACTGTCTCGTGACCGACAAGAGGGTGGATGGACCCTGGGGCCGCAGACCCTGGATTCTGAGCAGATGAGGCCGCAGGCAGCTTGGCCGAGATCCCACTGCTGAATAGTGTGGAGGCATTGGAGACTGCCCTGCTCCCCCCGAGGGGCCACAGTCAGGAGGGGGTGTCAGAGTGAACCTGGGGGACCAAGCAGGGCCCTGTGGGATTTGGAGGGTTGCTGGGCATACGGACTCGGGACGAGGTAGGACGGTGGGCTTCCTGGTGAAAGCACGCATGAAGGGTCAGCAGGGGAGCAGTGGTTCCACCCCACAGCTCATCCTCCGTCCACTGTCCCTCTGTCCATCTCCTCTGTCATCTGAGTGATGGATGGGTGGGGGTGTGGACAGATGGGTGGGTGGATGTTTGGGTGGGTGAACAGATGGGTGGATCATAGATGGGTGGGTACACAGAGGGGTATGGGAATGACAGATACACAGACACTACACCTCAACAGAGCGGAAGAATATATTTGGGAATATGGAGACTCTCCAATTAAGAATTAAATCACTCTTTTTTTGTGTGTTGCTTATATGTCACAAAATGATCGTTTGATTGGATTTTCCTTCATCATTTCATCGAGTTGGTTTTGTGCAAATAAGCTACTTCAATTGAGTGGATTAGCTGTTTATTAAAATTATAAACAATAATTCAATTTCTGGTAAGGATAAAACTAGACTAGGAAAAGTTATTTGTTTGACTCAGTTGATGAAAGGGTAAAAAGAAAATAATTGTCAGTTAATGTGAGAAGTTATGGCTTCCTTAAATGCCATCTCTTCCAGGCAGTCTTCCTGATTAACTCTAAAATAGTAGCGTCCCTGGTCTCTGGACGTTGATAGAACTCCAATGGCACTTATGTTATGGGGCCTCGTGTGGGCGATTCTGGTGTTGAAAGCCTGGATATCAGGCCTGGTTTCATCACTTACCAGGTGTGTGATCATAATCTGCTCAATGAGTGTCTCCAGACCTCAGTCTCCTGCTCTATATGATGGGAAATAACAGGATCAAACGCAAGAGCGGCTGACGGGCATTAAGGGTAGCCCATGTCACAGCCCCTGGCAACCTGGAAGGATCTAGGTAAGTGCTAAGTCTCACTGCTGCAGGTCTCTTTTCCGTATCATATGCCACAGAGACGCTGGATTCAGCCCTGTGTCTGACGAGAGCAGTTTGGGGCAGTACCGCTGATCCAGATTACTTCCTACTCCGTGCCCTAGCTAGTCTTAGGTTGAACGACATGGATAAAATAGTTAAAAATAAAAAAGCACAACGAGCGTTCCACATTTCTGTAACTATATCAAGTTTTCTAAAGTTTCTCAAAACGTTCAGAAAAACCCAACTGGATGCTGGCATTGACAGCTGTTTATTTTCTCGTCTCATTCAGATACTCTGGGGGAAAAATATCTACATCTCATTTTCGTTAATATTTTTTTGGAAAAGTTCCCTTTTCTCTTGCATGTCTTTTATGCCACACACCAGGCACGTATGTCCTACGCTCCTTTTGTAAGTGTAACTACATAGCCAGGGAAGAAAAAGATTCACCTTGAACACGGGCTTTTGGGCAAATAATGAGGTTAAGGAGATGGGCATGTAGACATACTTGGTTTTAAGAAGAATAAGACCAAAGCAGGGGTTTATATGCACACGAAAATGCAAGGTAACACCATTTGGCTACTGACCATTTCACCTTTTTGGCATCTGGGAATCTACGCTTGATATACTATATAATTTAAATTTAGAATCTAGTGTATAGAGAATGGACCCTCACTATGATACACTTAAAAAAATCACGACGGGATCAGGATAAGAGGTTTATCTGGGCTCTCACCCAAGTGGGCTGAGTTCTAGGGAAACCAAGAGCCGCTCTTTGGAGGGAAAAGAGCGAGTCCAGAAGGTTGGTGGAACACCCACCGTGGTGAATTACGGGGGATGCGGGGATAATCTTGGCACGGCAGTTTTGATAACTTCTCATTACTGCTCCTTCCAAGCAGCTCTGGTTAGATAACCGGTGAATTACACTGTCTAAGGTTACCGCTCAGACAGCCTGCTGAAGTGGGAATTTTCCTCTTTCATCATTAGATCTACATGTTGGGTACATGCTCGTTAGCTTTCACACGACGTAGGAGGGATTCATCAGCTCCTCCGTCTCTGGTACTCGCTTTAAGACTCTTTAGATTAAAGATGAATCAAAGTGATTCAGTTCTGTAAGTTGTGGACTAGAAATCAGTGTCTCTCTGGACATCATCCAAGTGTAAAATGTAACACAAATTGCCTTTAAAAATTAATAATTCACAAAAATCTATGGGCTAAGCCCAGTCTGGCTTGAGAAGATAAGTAAAATAAATATTGTAAAGTCAAGTTTTAATAATCTGCGGTGTGGAATTTAAGCACAAGAGAAAACACTTAGCAATTAGGCAGGAGCATTCAGTGCATGATTAAATGTGAATAACCATGTTTAAAGGCCCCGTACCTCACTCGCTAGCAGGAAACATCGTCTGTAGTTCTAACCGAGCACACACAGCTCACGCCATTTCTCTGTTTAATGAGGTCCTGCCTGGAGATGTTCATGTTTGAGTAGTTACTTTTATAAGTATTTTTACATCGACAGCTCTGTGTAAGGCTGACAAGAAGCGGCAGAGACAGATGTTTGATGAGGGAGTGTCAGACCAGCGCAGTCATGGGAAATAATATAATTAGATCTGTCACTATGCTGGTAACCAGCGCTCGTCGTATTTATCTAATTATTGAGACTGCACATTTACATCTGAGGGGATTTCATTATAAGAGGTTTAAAGGATTTGGAGTTTAGGCTGATCTCCTGACTCTATCTACCATAGAGAAGCTGGCCTCTGGGCTACAGTTTTTCTCGATGAAGGATAAAATCACTGATGGCTGATGGCAGGTCCTCATTGTCCAGAAAGAGGCATCATCAGAAAAGGCAGAGGAAGTGAAATAGTCAGAGGCGTGGGGTGTTCTCAGACGTGGGGGCCGCCTGCTGGAGGAAGGCGACCAGGGCCACATGGCGATCCTGGAGGACCGTGTCCAGAACCACGGCCCTGCGCCCGAGACAAACCAGAATACAGTCCTGAAGGACCGGTACTGAAGTTTCCTCTCTATAAGTTATGACGTCCCGGGAGCTTGCATTACGCGTCTACCCTGAGTCTGCAGAGGAGATGGGGATGGGAGTCTGGTCATCCCTGAAGCACCCAAGGCCCTCCTCTCTGCTCTGCTGTGCTCTGCACCCCCTGCTCTCCACCCACTGCGCCAGGGAAGCCACCCAGAGCCCCACACCCTCCACCTATGGTCAAAGCGCTGGTAAGAGTCAAGGCCAACGACACAGGCACGTGAAAAATGCTCCACATCGCTAATTATTAGAACAAGGCAAATCAAAACTACAGTGAGGGATCACCTCACACCAGTCAGAATGGCCATCATCAAAACATCTACAAATAATAAATGCTGGAGAGGGTGTGGAGAAAGGGGAACTCTCCTATACTGTTGGTGGGAATGTAAGTTGGTGCAGCCACTATGGAGAACAGTATCAAGGTTCCTTAAAAAACTAAATATAGAGTTACCATATCACCCAGCAATCCCAATCCTGGGCATATAACTGGACAAAACTATAATTCAAAAAGATACATGCACCCCAATGTTCATAGCAGCACTGTTTACAATAGCCAAGACATGGAAACAACCCAAATGTGCATTGACAGATAAAGAAGATGTGGTATATATATACAATGGATTGTTAGCCCTAAAAAAGAATGAAATAACTCCATCTGCAGTAACATGGATGGATGGACCTAGAGATTGTCATACTGAGTGAAGTAAGTCAGAAAGAGAAAAACAAATATCATATGATATCGCTTATATGTGGAATCTAAAATATGACACAAATGAACTTATTTACGAAACAGAAACAGACACAGAAAACATACTTGTGGTTGCCACAGGGGTGGGGTGGGGGAGGGAAGGATTGGGAGTTTGGGGTTAGCAGATGCAAGCTATTATATATAGAATGAATAAACAACAAGGTCCTACTGTACAGCACAGGGAACTATATTCAATATTATGTGATAAACCATAATGGAAAAGACCATGAAAAAGAGTATATATATATGTATAATTGAATCACTTTGCTGTACAGCAGAAACTAACACAACATTGTAAATCCACTATGCTTCAATGAAAAAAAAAAGAGTCAAGGCCAACGATGGTGGCCAGGTCACTAGGGTGGGACACTGGGTGGAGAAAGAATGGGTTTGGACACCACCTTGGACCTGCCTTGATCTAATCCAGACAAAAGGAACCTTCTGCATGGAGGTGAGAGTCAAAGCTTTGGCCATGGACTGAGTGTTCGTGTCCTCCAAAAATTCATAGCTGAAGCCTAACCCTCAGTGTGATGGTGTCAGGAGGTGGGGGCTTTGGGAGGTGATGCGGTCATGGGGGTGGAGCCTCCATGATGGGATCAGTGTCCTTATAAAGAGACCCCACAGAGCCCCCTGTCCCTTCCTCCAGGTGAGGACACAGTGAGAAGACCCCTTCTGTGAACCAGGAAGCGGGTCCTCACCAGACACCGAATCTGCCGGTACTTTGACCTTTGATTTCCTGCCTCCAGAGCTGTGAGGAAGGATTCCTGTTGTTTAAGCTCCTGTCTGTGGGGCTTTGTTACAGCAGCTTAAACAGACTAACACAGCCTTATGGTCAAGAGCAGCACACGTCTGCGCCCGTGTGTTCCACAGTCTTTGCCTCCTGTGCAGATCTGCGTGGGATACTGGTTTCTGGGCCAGGAGGCTTGTTAGGATTTGGGGATCTGAACTCCAGGTACGCTCAACATAACTAAAATAACGGTGCTCAAGTGACCCAGGTTTTAATTTCAAGATTGCTACCCGGTGATGTCACAGAAGCCACTGAATATTTCTGGGTAAAAATCGGCCAATTTCTAAAAGCCATGGGGAGTGTGGGGGTCATGGGGGTTTGGAACATAGTCTTCTCTAGGGTCTCTTTGATTACAGAATTTTATTCACGTATTGAAAAATATTTATTGACATCTCCGGGCCGGACACTATTCCAGGCCCTGGGGATACGGCAGTGAAATCACTTACCCAGCCATGGGTCCCATGAGGAGTGAAGACGTGTGGCCCTTGGAACATGACAACAACACCCACCTTTCTGGTATCTACAGCTGACAAGACCCGCAGCTAAACGATCCTGAGCTGAGGGCAGAATGTGGGTGTCTCCCCGTTTTACAGAGCCCCAGAGAGGTGCCCCGACTTCCACAGCCTGTCCTGGAGCCTCCAGCCAGCGCCGGGGATGCCGGGACGAGTCCTCTCTCCGTTCAGCGTCCTGTGTCTCCAGCGGCAGGTCCCCACCTCTGTCTCTGGCTGCCTCTCCAGGCATGCCCCCGCTGCATCCCCCTAAGTTAGAGGCCCCAGCGTACACACGTACCTCCGGCTTCGAGCCACCGCTCACACTGCCCATCGCCTCCCCTCCTACAGTTACTGCCACTTTCTCTTCCCCGCTCACCTGGATCCCACTCGGTCCTTAAGACCTAGTCTGATCCCTGTGTCCTCTCTGAGGACCTGCACGAGCTTGTAGCCACCTCTCCATCTTCCTCACTCCTGAAACACTTGTGGTCCCCAGCCTCCAGCCAGCCTTGTCGGAGGATGTTTTGCACCAGCAGGGGTTTCTCATGGCGTTCACCATCCTCAAGGTGGTGCTCAGCTTTTCCAGGGAGGGGGGACCACTCGACTGATCTTTTACACACTTCTTCATACCTAGTGGGGTTCTGAGTATACAGTAGGTTCTCAAAGACTCTGTTGACTGATCTTAACTGAGAAACATAGGAGAATATTAAAATGTTTTCACGTGACTTGGGAGTAAGAGGAGTCCAGGGTTATTCCCCTAATTACCTACTAGTCTAGTGGACGCTTTGTCTCCCTGTCTGGGGACAAGAAGACAGGCTGTGTGTCCCAAGTGGGGTCTACATTTAGAGCTGTGGCTCCAAACCTCACGAGAGGCAGAGCACTCTGCAGACTCTTCCTGGTGTTTACGGACTTGTGATAAAGCTTCATGTTCTAGTGGGTGTTTACAAATGACTTCCATACGCCCCTGGAGAACTCAATCACTGGCTGGTCTAATTTTCTTGGATCATCTCCTAGGAAAGTTTCAGACGTGGCAGTGAGGTCAGCTTCCCAATGTGTTCTTTTAGTGCACATGTAAACTCAGCACTTCGTGTCTCATAACAGTGCACCGGGAGATAAAAAAAGAAAGAGAGAGAGAGAGAGAGAGATAAATAAAAAATAAAAGGCACAGATGGGGCCTGGACAGTTTCTCATTGCTTGTTCCATATGATAGAACTCAACACATCTGGTCTGCTACGAAAAGCATCTTTGCACTAATTTGTTTGTCAGTATCCATTGAGAGGACGATCTGTCATCCTGTCGTATTTCAGTTGCCCTGAGATGTTTGAAGACAAGGCTAGCCACAAATTGGAACCGTGGACACCAGGGAGTGGTAGAAACTACCAGCTGTTCTAAGTAACATCAACTGTGATATTTTTGAAGCAGAAATTTCAACCGTATCTCTCCAAAGGCATTTAGCAGCTGCAAGAAAAAAAGCTCATCACTGTAACAGGGGAATGAGTCTATTCCTCCTCATGTTCCGGTGTGTGTGTGTGTGTGTGTGTGTGTGTGTGTGTGTGTGTGTGCGTGTGTGTACACGCACTAACCCTTATTACTGGCTGGAAAAACAATAGAATGGGATGGTCAGAATTCAAAGAGAATGGGACCTCTCTCTTGCTCCTTGGTATTTTAAGGCTTTCTGGTCAAAGGAAACATAGCATCATTCATTCCATAATTTGTCTTGATTTGCAGGAACCAGAATTGAGATTTCATTGTGTTGCTTCGTTTGATTTCACAGTGGTATAATCTGGTCATGGCTCCCCGTCCTCTGACTCCACTGCACCTCGTCACCACCTGCTCTTCAGGACATATGATGCTAAATGGTATTCATTTGTTTACATTTCTGTCTCCCGTAGTTAGTTCTAATCTTCCCAGAGCACAGAGACTATGTTTTGTCCTGGAACACAAGGGATGCTCAACAAATGTTATTTGGATTGAATTAATTTAAATTTCTATCTTTCAACAAGGTAGGAAGTGTGCCAATCTGTTTACACCTGACGGGCTGCCCGTCAACGTTCCAAAGATTCCTTGGCATCCTCCTGTCCTGTCACCGCTCAGCAGGCCCCTGTGGAGAACCGCAGTGCGGTAGGTACTACGTTCGTTCTCCTTTGTGTCTTGTAGAGGACAATTGGGGTCTCTAAGAAGGAGAGGCTTCCTTTGCCAGTCTTCTGAGGTCTCCTACGGTGCCTACCCCCGACAGCTAGCTTTGCTCTTGACTTGGTAACCCTTCAGTTCCTGCCTTTCTCATCCTTCTCCATTTGTCAGCAGGTCAACGTGCAACCTGACTTACAAGATGCTTATGGTGTGCAGTGCACGTGCTGGAACAGACCAGCAAACACCAGCTCCCGCCAACATCAAAGCCTTCCAACTGCAAGTCTGTTGCCAGAGAAAGTTGTGCAAAGAAGGAGGAGAGGACGGCTGGATGTGGGCCGAGTGGGGTGGGCGAGCTCCACAGAGCAGCGCTGCTCAGGAAGGCCGGACCGCCATATCGTTTCCTCCCTCTGTCCAGGCAGGTCCTGTGAGCTGTGCTACGTTTGCCAGGAGGTTGCGTTTGTTGACAAAACAAACTAGTACAGAGAATGGGAGTCAAGATCTGATGTGTAGAAGAGCCTGTGGTTTAACAGATGGTGGTATTTGTGTTCCCGGGTCAGAAGCAATGTGGCAGACAGGTCAGTACCTCAGGACAGCAAATCTCCAGATGCCGGAGCCACTAAGTGAGGGCTGCACGATTCTTCAAGATGTACCAATTCTGTCATCTTTGAATGAATCCGGTATTTCACAGTAGAAAAACAAACAAGGAAAAGTCTACCCCACTTCTGGGCATCAACATTTGTAAATGCGTCTCCTTTCCGTTTTTATTTTATTTTATTTTACTTTGCTGTTGCTTCTATGAAACGGAGGAGCTCTCCTGCACGGTGACTGGGTGAGCTATGCGCTCGGCCTGCACACACATTCACTTCCACAGGTGGGATGAAGGTGGAAGTCCTTTCCTGTCCTCCCCCCATCCCTGCAAGCCCTCCGGTTCTGTCTTGCTCTCCCACATCGACCCCAAAGCCCACTGTGGGGGCGGGGAGGGAGAGGAGCTCAGCTCCGAGCCTGCACCCCGAGGCGAGGGGCTGAGTTTATTGCATTTAATACTGTGGGGGAATGTGGGGCACAAGGAACCGAGGTCTGAGACGGGTGGAGGGGCGCACGGGGTCAAGGAGGTGGGAGCTGAAGAGAAGGATCGGAAGTCTGGCTGGGAGAAGCAGCATGGCTGGTGTGCAGGCAGACTGTGCTGCTCGACTGCCCACACCATCTGTCCCTTTAATACCCTCTGCACACACCCCCCGCCACCAGACCTGGGGCAGAATCTTAAATAGGTGGTTTTGTGTTGGACAAAATACAGAGGTGGCCAGCAAACAAAGGTGGCAAAGAAAGAGCTGGAGCCCTGGTCAGTCCCCAGGAACTCCTGTCCTGAGTCCTGCCTGGTAACAAGAGGCCCCTCGTGGGGCTCCCAGCTCTGCTCTCCTGGCTCCTGTGGCCAGCGGTCCACTCTCCAGGCTCTAGGAGCCCTGAGCACACCCTCTCCTGCTGCCCACCTAACAGTAAGAGTTACCAGTAACCGGGTAACTGCTACAGGCTGAATCCTCCCGCCAACACTGTGAGGAAGGTATTATTATCCCCATTTTACAGATGAGAAAACAGACCCAGAGAGTCATTTGTTGAGTGTCCCCAGCTAACACGTGATTGAGCTGGGAGAAGACCCAGGTCACTTGAATCCAAAGCCTGCTCTTTTTCCATTCAGCCCCACTCCCTCTAACACAAAGGGTGTTCTGTATCCTTATGTGAATTTTCTTCTAGGAAGGAAGCTCCACCTCATGTGTGGAGCTCACGATTTCTGCCTTGTTCTTCAGCAGCAATCAGATGCTTGACATTTGTCAAGGAAGCCAGAGCTCTATCCCATGGTATCGGTGTGTCTCTGTGTGTGGAGTTTGGTTTTGCTGTTTTTTTGTTGATGATTTGCTTATGGCCTCACTTCACTGCACTAAACTATAGCTATTTGCTCACCCTGTTGTATTCCTTTCTTTATAGATGTACAACCCAGGCCAATTAAAATGGAATTATAATAAAATGGCAGACTTAAGCCCCAACACATAAATAAATAATTACCTTAAGTATAAATGATCTAAACCACACTCAAACAGATGGAGATTAGCAAGGTGGATTAAAACAACAAAATACCATGATCCAACAATATACTGTTTACTTCACTTCATTCTAATTACTATGGCATAGAAGGTTAAAAGTAAAAGGATGGGAAAGGATATGTCATGTGACAATGATAAAAAAAAGTCAGGAGTGGCTATGTTAAGATGGGATAGACTCCATAGCATAGAAAATTACTATAAACAAAGAGGGAAATTACATAATAATAATAGGATCAATCTATTGGGAAGACAAAACTATCCTAAATGTATATGTACCAAACAGCAAAACACTGACATAAATGAAGCAAAAACTGACAGATCTGAAATGAGAAAAACAAATCCAAAGTTGTTCTTGGTAACATCAACACCCCATTCTCAGCAACTGATAGAAATACAAGACTAAAAATCACACGGATGTAGAAGAACAGAACCACACCATTGACTAACAGGAGCTAACTGACATTTATAGAATACTTCAGCCAACACCACAGAGCACACATATTTTTCAAGTGCCCACGGTCACCAAGAGAGATCATATATTGGGCCATAAAACAAATCTCAACAAATTTCAAGGAACTGAAATCATACGGAGTGTGTTCTTTCAACGTAATGGGATTGAACTAGAAATTAATAAAAAGACAACAAGAAGGTCTGTAAACACTTGGAAATTAAGCAACACACTTCTAAATAATCAGTGCATCAAGGACGAAGTATCAAAGAAAATAAAATACACTGAATTAAAGAAAAACAAAAATACGACATCTCAAATTATGTAGGATGTGGCGAAAGCCATGCTAAGAGGGAACTTTATAGCCCTAAATGCTTACATTAGAAATGAAGAAAGGTCTCAAATCAATAATAACTTCCTATTGTAAGAAACTAGAAAAAGAAGAAAAAACCCAAACAGAAGGAACAGAATAATAAAGAGAAGAAATCAATGCAATTAAAAACAGGAAAACAGAGATAATCAATGAAACCAAACGTCAAAAAAATCTGTAAAGCTGATAAACATTTTGCAAGAGTGAGAAAGATAAAAAGAGAGAAAACATAGGTCACCAGTCTCAGGAATGAAACTGGGGCATCACTACAGATCCTGCAGCCATTAAAAGTCATTAAAAAGATTATAAGGGAATATTATGGACAACTTTATGTCCATAAATTCAACAACTTGGAAGAAATGGTTTCTAGAAAAATACAAACTACAGAAACTCAACCAAGATGGAACAGCATTAAAGGAAATGAATTTATAATTAAAAATCCCCCATAAAATAAGTATTTAGGCACCACCCCCCGCAATACC
This sequence comes from Phocoena phocoena, assembly GCF_963924675.1. NCBI lineage: Eukaryota > Metazoa > Chordata > Mammalia > Artiodactyla > Phocoenidae > Phocoena > Phocoena phocoena. Next base: position 148,071,813 of record NC_089220.1, read on the forward strand.
TCAGATTCAGTCAGGTGCCTTTACGTCCTCATAGCTGCTGCTACTTTTCCTGTATAGCGCTTATCACAATTTATAATACTATATTTATTGATATGATTATTTTATTGAAGTTTCTTTCTCAAAATCCTGTAGATTCCATGACTATGTTACTTGGTTTCTACGTTTCCCCAGCATAATGCCTGATACCTCATGGGAGATGCTTAGCTATTAACTGAATGAGTGAATGAAATCTTTGGATGGTAGAAACATAACTGTTAGAATGACTTATTTACATTATGACATTACATTATATTACTCAGAAATGACATTACATTACTCAGAAATGACATTACATTATTACTCAGAAATTGCTTGAGAATATAAAAACTGACTTTGTTTAACTTGCTTGTCTTTGTCATTGACAAACATTAGCTACCAAGAACAATCAGCCCCTCCAGCTACTCAAAGCAAAAGTCAATAGAGGTAAGAGCAAAGCATATCCTCCCTAATTCTCCAAACTTTTACAAATACTGAGTTTGTCTTATTTATCATGAAGTCTTAGCTAATGACTGTGATTTTTACATTTGTACTTTTTCTAGGAATATTTTTCCTTAGTATAATTTGATCTAGGGTGCTCACTTACTTTTCCAAATGAAAAGTCCTAAAACACGGGGTTCCAAATCTCTCCAACGAAGGTCAAGATCACAGTCTATTTTCTTTGTCTGACAGAACCTTGCTGTCTGGCTCGTAGTGTAGGTTTAAGAAATATTTACTCAGAAGTGAATGAATTTTGTGACCACCTAGAGGGGTGGGATAGGGAGGGTGGGAGGGAGATGCAAGAGGGAGGGGATATGGGGATATATATATACACGTATAGCTGATTCATTTTGTTATACAGCAGAAACTAACACAGCATTGTAAAGCAATTATACTCCAATAAATATGCTAAAAAAAAAAAAAAAAAAAAAAAAAACGAAGTGAATGGAAAGGTCCCAAGGATTCCATCTTCTCCTTTGTCTTCCTTTGTTACTGATTATTGTCCTCACTGAGTCAGTTGTCCTGGGGCAGGGAAGGCTGGGCTGACCATGAGAAGCCCCAAGGGCAAGGACGGGTCTCATGCTCACCTTTGTGCACAGCAAGTGGCTCTCCATAAAAATTCTTGAAAAAATGAATAAATGACTGAGCAAACAATCCATTTTAAAGGTAGTCCTAGGTAGGGATGAAGCTGACTGATAGACATACATAAAATGAAAAAGCAAACAAACCAAAAAAACCCCTTGCTTTCTAACTCAGCCCAAGTTAAAAAACATATTCTTTTATTTTCCATCTGGTCCATAACAAATTCAAGTCGACATTTCAACCCTGATGTAAGCTTTGAGAAAGGCAATTATCATAATCAGAGAGGGAGTAAAGTTAACAGAGAATAAAGGAAGAACTTGTGCAAGAGAAAGGGGGAGCATCAGGAAAGAGAAACAAGGTCACCACGATCACAACATTCTCTGAATTGTGGCAGTTTGAGTCAAATCAAGATTGATGTACCTTATGTGTCCCCCAGAATGTTTTGCACAGAGGGTGATGCAGGGCTTTAAAATGTCCTATTCTTATTGCTTAATGAGCCCCATTGGAGACCATATGTGTGATGGATTTTTAAGTGATTCGAGGAGAAAAAGAGGGAAAGGCAGCAAACAGTGCAACCAGGGAAATGGAGTAAATACACAGATAACCAGCTGCACCCAGGTCGTGTCATTCTTACAACCACCCTGTGCAGAAAGTCCTTTCGCCTCTTTCACAGACGTGGAACCCAAGTCCTTTGACCAAGTTCACCAGGAGAGAGAACAGGTGGGCAAATGTCCTGACCCAACTCTGTCCAGCTCTCCCTCTCAACATCTTCCCCCAGGACTGTGAGTTGGCATCAGAGCAGCTGCCCCATCACACTGATGGGGAAGTTCCCGGAAGAAGAAGAAGTTTGAAATACAACACAGAGATGAACTACAGGATGGGTAGCGGGCTATTCTACCGATGTGCACAGAATGTCTGAAAAATTTAAAGGATTCCTTGAGAACCTTAGTAGTTCTATAGAAATAAGTCTAAAGGAAATATGGAAAGTGAAAAAAAGTTCCGCTCAGACAAACCTCAGTCTACCTTACATTACAGCGTGACTGTTATTCTGTTAACTATTACCCTGGTTGAATGTGCAATTGTTTACTCACTTGACTATTCAGTGCACACTGGACAGATACAACATGGCTATGGTAATATTTAGGTACTGATTTTTTTGTAATCAGAGAGAAAACATTAACATTATTAAGAAGATGTTTTGGATTAAGCTGCTGGATTGTAAATTGGTTGTGAAAGAAGATTTAAGATGACATAAACAGGTGATATTAACCGAGGTGGGTATCAGAAATTCCCATTTAAATGCAATTTGGAAATGTTTTACTTTTCACTGTTTTTATCTTTTTTTAAATGAATATATTCAGCAAACGTTCATGAGGGCTTGCTCTGTGCCAGGGCCCAGCCCCGGCCGGTGATTCAGAGGTGACCCAGACCTTGCTCTGCCTGCCTGGGTCCAAGGCTTAATCGGGGGTGAGAGTCAGACCCACGGGAAGTTAAAGCACAACCTCAACACTCCTGAGCTCCCCTGGAGGTCTTGGGGGTACAGAGGAGAGGCTCGCAGCCCACCCTGGGCCAGACCAGGGGTGCCTCTGGCGAGGGGCAGCATGGGCCAGTGAGATGGCAGGCAGCAGTCCTTGAGGGGCAGCAGGGCCTGGGTGACGGTGGCAGCTGAGTCACTGCCTTTGGGTGAAACTAACTTGAGCAAATTTTTGAAGCTTTAATCCTCTCAGGTTGTTTCAGGGGTAGAAAGCTTGTCCAAGACCACAATCTCTGCTACCATGAAGACCAGGGCCAGGGCACTTCTGCAGAGTCCCCTTCCTCCAGCTCCCTGGGCCAGTGTGTGGCCACTGTCCCCTCACGGTCGGACGGTGACGGGGAAGGGCTGCAGAGAAGGTCTTCGTTCACATCATTCATACTAGGAGATTCAGTAAAACGTGTAATCATGTTTTAATTTCACAGGACGCCTTTAAAACAAAGCCACTTGAGTTGGGGCATGCCACTAAGGACCACCAGTGCCCCCTTGATAATGTTTGTCTTATTAACAAACAAATGTCAGCCTAGGCGAACTGGGTGACCTGCAAACTTCAGACATTGGGGGATATTTCAGAGTCAGACCCCAGCCAGCGCCTCCTGTAATGTAACTTCATTTTATAAGAGAAACCACTTTGACAAGGTTCTCACTGCGTGTGTGTGTGTGTGTGTGTGTGCGCGCGTGCGTGTGTGTGTGTACGGAATAAATAACCTTATTCATATGTAGCAGCTCCTCAGAAACCACTCACCGTTACCAACCACCTATTCATTTTCTAGAATTTTGCAATATGGAGAATCTTCACAAGGGAAGCCTATAATTTCCTAACAGCTATTATTTTTTTATTCCTCTTGTAATTAGCCCAGATTAATTTTTGCTTTAAAGAAACTCTTTATTGATTTTTAGTGAACACATTTATTTCTTGTGCTTAAAAGCTGGTGATATCAGTAGTTTAAAAGGCAATTATGCCTGGCTTTTCATTCAAAAGCTTCTTTGATATTACAAAATAATGACATGTGACAGTGTTAAGATTGGGATTGGGTTATTCTTCATGTAATGCTTTGCAGTATTGTAAACACTTTCATAATAATAAAAAAAAGCATTTACATCCTGAACATTTAATTTTTGTTTTCTAAAAATTTCCACCTTCTGAAGCTTTTAGGGAATAGAACGTTAAAAGATGTTAATGCAGGGCTTCCCTGGTGGCGCAGTGGTTGAGAGTCTGTCTGCCAACGCAGGGGACACGGGTTCGTGCCCCGGTCCGGGAATATCCCACACGCCACAGAGTGGCTGGGCCTGTGAGCCATGGCCGCTGAGCCTGCGTGTCCGGAGCCTGTGCTCCGCAACGGGAAAGGCCACAACAGTGAGAAGCCGATGTACCGCAAAAAAAAAAAAAAAAAAAAAAAAAAAGTTAATGCACACAGATGCATCTGAATTTCCCTTGGAGAGAAGCTACCTTAACTGCCTTTTCAAATTTTACATTTCTGCTAAACAAATGATTTCATTTAAATAAAAAGGTCTCATTTTCTATGATGAAAATTCATCTGCTTCATGTAACTCTGAAGCATTTTGATTTAGTACTGACTATATTCTCTTTCTAGGAGAATATTCTTCTAAAGACATTGTGCGAGAATGCTTATATTTTGGGCTTCCCTGGTGGAGCAGTGGTTAAGAATCCACCTGCCAATGCAGGGGACACAGGTTCAAGCCCTGGTCCGGGAAGATCCCACATGCCACGGAGCAACTGGGCCCATGACTCACAACTACTGAGCCTGCACATCTGGAGCCTGTGCTCCACAACAAGAGAGGCCGCGACAGTGACAGTATGCCACAAATACTGAGCCTGTGCTCTAGAGCCCGCGAGCCACAACTACTGAGCCTGTGTGCTGCAACTACTGACCCACGTGCCTAGAGCCCGAGCTCCACAACAAGAGAAGCCACTGCAATGAGAAGCCTGTGCACCCCAACAAAGAGTAGCCCCCGCTCACCGCAATGACAAATTCTTTTTCAGTCTTCCAGAAAAAAATGCATAAAGTCTGTTAAATTCTTAGAAATTGTTTTTGTAAAAGATGTAAATAAGGAAACGTTTTTCTACAAATTCGTAGGGGTATATACATGGGTATACGTATATGCAGTTGTAATTTATACATATACACATTGTTTTAGTTTATATACAGTAAGAGTTCATATACATTTATAGGATGTATCTCTGTGGTTATAGTTCATATATACATTTGGAGTGTGGATACTGTACGTTAGAAGCCCCTCTCCAGCAATGAGCAACGAGTCGAGCCGCCTTTCTGTGCAGCATTTGTGTGCTCAGCACTGAGCTGATCCAAGAGATGTTCATCTTGAAGATGTGTTGAAGTAATTTCTAGGCCCGAGGTGGAGCTGCTTCTGCCTGGTGCCACATCAGCAAACGGAAACTTAGGTGAAGTTTGTGTCCCTGTGAATGTCCTGCTCGACCAGAAACGCAGGGCAGTCGGCCAGGCCCCACCGGCCGAGCGGCTCTGAGTCTTCCCACCGTCCAGGATTCACTGATGGCCCTAGCCAGTCGGATATTGTCAAGTGTCTCTTCCTGGTTCTTTTCTTTGTCCTGTAAAATCTTCCTACTTCCCACCTCACTGTACGGTTCTCCGAGAACAGACCATCTGCCTCCTCAAGTATGTTTGCATCACCTAAATTGTTTTCTTTGATCATTTTTAACACACTTATTTGAGATATCTCCCGACTTTAAGAAATTTGAACTTCCGAGTGCTGGGAAAGACCTTACCGTGGAAACATGATTTTGACAGGCCTCGGGGGAAGAAGGGGGTTTGGGACAATGACGTGTGTCCTGTGAGCAGGCGAGCGTTTCAGGCTGGAGCAGCAATGAGAGCAGAGACTTGGAGGTGAAATGGATATGGAATGTGCAGGAAAACGGCAAAAGATTAAAATGAACCAAAGATAAGATGCATGTTATACTTTAAGCAAATAAGAACCTAAATAACTCCATTTATTTTGAACAAAATTTCTATCTTTATTTTTGATGTGAGATTCCTGACCTGAGCTCTGAGTTTTTACACACTCACATGCCAACAGCCTGGGCGGGTCCAGTCAATGCAGGAGAACTGAGATTTCCGAGGCAGCCCTGCCGTTCACTCTCTCCCCTAAGACTGAGACCCTCTTCCCTCCTTTCTGGGGAAGGCAGGGCAGTGCGATGCCAGAGCTGCACATGGAGACCCAGATGAATATCAACTCTGGATTTGGGGCATAGAATATCTTCACCATTTTTTTTTTTTTTTTTTTATGGATTGAGGCAATCATCCACTTTCTGATTCCTCTAGTCTTCACTGTACATTTACATCACTGATGAGCTTTAGAGTTTGCAACCACTAACGAACCACATAAAACTAAATAAAAAAGACAGACTGAATTCCAAACTGGACTTGGGCATTTATATGCTGAATGACCTTGGGTCAGTCATTCTGATCCTCGTGGTTTTCATCTTATCTACTCTATACGTAATATTCTATCTCATATCTCTAATATTCCATAATATTTTCTCCAATGCTTGAGTTATTTCCATTACTCTTTCTTCTCCTTTTCTTTTTCTTTTTTTGGTGCATATACTACATATCTTTTTTTTTTTTTAATTTTATTTATTTATTTATTTATTTTGGGCTGTGTTGGGTCTTTGTTGCTGTGCGAGGGCTTTCTCCAGTTGAGGCGAGCAGGGGCCACTCTTCATCGCGGTGTGCAGGCCTCTCACTGTCGTGGCCTCTCTTGTTGCGGAGCACAGGCTCCAGATGTGCAGGCTCAGTAGTTGTGAGTCACGGGCCCAGTTGCTCCGTGGCACGTGGGATCCTCCCAGACCAGGGCTCGAACCCGTGTCCCCTGCATTGGCAGGCAGATTCTCAACCACTGCGCCACCAGGGAAGCTCAACATATCTTTAAAATATGCAGCTCCTGGCTTCACAGATTGCTCTTTGGAGCTCATCATCTCACAAACATTTCCCCAAACTATAGCACAGTTTCAGTGTCATGATGATGAATGACAGCTATGGATTTTACTTTCAATTTTAATTTTTAGTTTCCCAGAGCCTAATTGATTTGTAGCCCGTCCTAGAAGCTGTTCTGTACTAATTTCCTAAGAAATGGCTACTGTCAAATGTAAATCAGCGAAGAGTGCGCCACACTCCAGTCCAAGGTAACAAACCATGAACCAAATATTAATTGTGAAGTACTAACTGTTGTATTTTCCAGAGTCCAATGGAAGAAATAAGTGGGATACCAGGAATGGGATTCTGTTTTAAATCCAGAAATGGGGTCTTCAGGAGAACATGATCTATGGGAATTAGGTAAGTTTCACACTAGTTTTTGTACCTCAGCCGAGGCTGTGAAAGACGCAGCAATGAAAACTCATGTGCATACACTGCCCATCAGTCATTGCCGTACCTAAGGGAATGAATAGCTTGCAAACTGCAGAAATATTTTGTGATGATACTTTCTTCTTAGGTTCAATGTCAGACCATTTTTTCAGTTCACTTGATAGTATCAGCTGAATCATAGTCCTAAGTACAGCTGTCAGGTAGACCAGATGTCGGCTCTTGGACACAGGCATTAGGTACCTGGTTTTATTTGCTGTTGGGTAGTTAATAACTTCTGCTTCCTGAATTGTCTTTTATCATCCAGTCAGAGGGGAATAGTTTAGATTCGTAGGGGGAAAAACTATAGGAAAAGAAATACTTCTAGAAAATATTTTTTCTCCAACAAGGTAAATTGCCTGAAAAAAATTGTTTTCTGGGAAAGCAATAGTCCTGTCTACTGTGTTCATTAATTTTTTTCATATGCACTGCTTTTAACATATGCTTTCTAGCATCTGAAGGGAAGAAGCATTTGTGTGATTAATCTTTCAGAATAAAGAAGCAACTTCTCTAAGAAAAGTTGTTACGGGAAATTGTTTTCATAGTTCTTAATTTTTGAGGACAATTTTAATAATAATGGTAATAACAGCTAATGTTACTTTCCTAAGCTCCTTATACATACCACCTCAGTGAACTCTCACATCCAATCATTATGAGGTTGGTATTACTCTTCACATATGCAAATTACACAGAGTAAAGCCAATCATTTGTATTTATTTCCAAGAAAATTTAAGTTGTACTTTTTTCCCCCTGTAGCAATTTATTAATGTTGTAATAATCAAAAGGGGTTTTAACATTTGTTGGAGAGCTAAGTCATTTGTACAGATGGTCTCCTTTAATTTTCAAGTTTGACATTGACAACAGCATTTTACTCTCTGTATTTTACACAGATGAAGGGACTGAGCTCGGAGAAATTAAGTAACTTGTGCTAATTCTGTTATTCGGTATTCTCTTTTTATATTGTGGAAATGACAAGAAATTATTCATTTGATTTTACATTGCAAGTCAATTCATAAGTGAATGGTGTGGATACTCAACACACCAGCCCCATTAACATTGAAAAAATGAAACAAAATTCAAATAAGTGGCAGGATCAATTTTAAGCAATGCATACTAAAAATATTCTTGAAATAGGATCTTTCCATAGCTTTCTCATAACTGTGAAGTTAAATACTATATGGGGATATTATATTAAGCAACTGAAATTTAAATCACATCATTATGCATCTCCTTACTGCCCTGGCCTGGCAGGTACCCTGCTGTGTTCCACAAAGCCTTCTGAGGTGATCGTAAGAGTTGAGGGCTTCTCTCTGGAGTCACAAGTTTGCTGATGTCCTCTTGTCATTTCATCCCGGTTGTGTCTTGTCTGTGCCTTCACAACTAAATACGTGCTGATTTCATGTTTTGATCTAAGTTTCAAATTTCCTCTGTTTTACCGTTTGTTAGTGTTTCCTGTTTTAGATGCTAAGCTCCTACTGCAGGCTTGGTAGGGAGGGCCATGCAGTGCTTGAGCTGAACTGAAAAAACAGCAAACATTTTCATCTAATAGCAACTGTTCAAATGATGACAGTGTTATTCTAGGCTCACGCCTTTGCTGGCCAACCGACAACGAATATTTCCATAAAATGAAAGAACCAGTAGCTGCCCTCTTGAGAATGAGACACTCAGCCCTTATGAAATTAACTGAAAAGATCAATGCAAGACCAGTCAAACATTATATTGTATGTGATAAAAAGAGAAAATAGAAAAGTTCAGTTTAATGCTTTGTCTCTTTTGTTTTTGTTCCTTACAAAACTTGGGAGGATAACAAAGGGAATTCTGATCTCTTGTGAAATGGAAGTGGACCGAGAGATGCTCAAGGGAAAAATGTCCACATGAACTGAAACGAACAACAAGGAAAATGAGCAACTGCACCCAGCCCAGCTGGAGAGTAAGTGGACCAGGCTGATGGAGGACAGCAGTGCAGATGAGGCAAAAATACAGCAAAGTGGGTGAAGACATTTCGCATAGAAATAATCCCCATGATGGGAAGGTCTGGTGAGAAGCGTGTGGAAGAGGAAAACCCAACTTCCCAAGGTAAGGCCAAGTGCAAACTAATGAAAAATTTTCCTCCAAGTAGGCGGAGACCCAGGGAAAAGAACTCCCCCAAACCAAAGCCAATCTCTCTGCCCTCTGCCTGGGACCCATTTCCTCTTACGAGTGCCCTCCTCTGACTCACGTGGGAGGCTTGATGGAGTCCAGAACCCAAAACTCACTCACGCTCTAGGGCTTCCTTTGCCATTTACTCCCCCTCATACATTCTGTGTCCTGGGTTTCCTTCCCTATCGTACAAGCTAATTGATTCTTACACGTTAATAACACACCCCATTTGTGAAATGCTATACGATTTAGGGTCTGCCACATATAACAACAACTTTGGTTCTCCCAACAAACCAAACCAACAGTCGCGTTTAAATGTGCCCTTCAATTTTCAATCGGTTCTCTATCAGAGGAATTGTTTGTGTGTGGGATCAGAGAGGGATGGAAAATTCCAACACTTTTCAAGTCACAGTGGTACGTTTTAAAACTACTGCAAATAGTAAGAAACTTTCTTATCATTTTCCAGATATCAGTATGAGTTGAGCTGATTTCACAGCTTAGATTTAATTGAGATTCAAAGGGGGAAGAGTAAAACTCCAATAAATGAGACTTATCTAAGAACACTAAGGAAGTCAATTGATGAAAAACTCAATATCAGTAGGTTATTTTTTCTTGGAGAATATTAGAAAAAATGGAGAAGTGGAAAAAGTTTTCCTAATTAGCAAGGGGGAATACAGATCTGCCAGTACAACTGCAGGTTAATCCAAGTGTTATTCATCCATCCGTCCATCCACCTCCCATCCATCATTTACACACTGGGTATGCTCACTAGTCAGTCACACACTGTGAGGAAATCAGATCCATTCCCTTAAGGAGTTTTTTCTTTAGTTGAGAAAATTAAATTACCAATAATGGAAGAGACTATCCTTTGAGTGGTATGAATTCCCAGAATAGTAATGGTCAGAGAAAAGACAGCTAAAAGGTGACTTCAGAGCTTAGGGAAAGAGCTTGTGGACCAATAAGCTGACCAGTCTGATGGAAGGAAGTTTGTTAAGAGGGAGAAGTAAGGTTGACTGTTTAGACAGGACACTTCAGAAATATAATTGACAAAACCTGAGGGGAAAGATAAAACTGGTGAAAACCCCACGAACATTTTCTGGACATTATAGTCCAACATTATTCTGCACGGACTCTCGTCACCCGAAGCCTGCGCTCCCTGAAGTGAGACTGCATCTTTCGATGGACATTCTCCACGACACGCGTGAAGATGGATCTCAATGAGGCACCACGCTGCTCCCTGAGACAGTGCTGTCAGGTGGGGGAGGGAGGGAGGGAGGAAAATGTGAAATGACCAGACCAATGCTCTTTGTGTCGTGGAACAGGACACGGAGTCTGAGACAGCTAGGTTGTGCCCAGCTCTTCTACTTTCTGCACAAAAAGGCCCCTTTGAGCCTCTGTCTCTCCACTGAGTGCTGTGAGAATAGGAGAGGACTTTTCAAACTATCCAGACAGCACCCAAAATACAGTGACGGTGAAGGAAGAATAATAATGACCAGTCTTTATCTGGCACCGACAACATGTGGGCTACTGTTCCAAGGACTCCACGTGTGTTTATTTGATCATTACAACAGCTCTATGCACTAGATACTAACTACAACTATGACGATGACGATGATGATTATCTCTGAGCGGATGAGAAGCCGAGGAGCTGCTGAACGGCGCCCTCAGGGATGCACAGCTGGGATGGGGGTGCGGGGGTACCGGCCTGGGGGACTGGGCTGCGGGGGCAGCTCTGGGCCTGGAGGCGGAGGATTGGCTCCCTGCACTGCTCTGTCAGCTGGATGCTGTGCTACTTAGGGGGAGTCACTTGAACTCTCTCAGCTCGAGTTCGTCCTTTGCTTAAAAAACAAAAGTGAGGATTTCTATCTTACAGTGTTCATGTGAGGGTTTAATGTTAATATGTGTGGGTTTCACCTATTACACTGCTGGGTTCGTGGCGGATTTTGATAAATGCTGCTTTCTCGTGTATTTATGCAATCTTTTTTTCACTCCCTAATACTCCTTTCAAAGTGCTTGACTTCTACTCAGGGAAGGATGTTTGTCTCAGAAGGTTTCAACCTATGCAGTTGTCAGACGTTCTATTTCATTCTTCGCCTTAATTTCTTGAAACTCGTGGCTTCATCAAGAAAATATTTGAAAACTGACTGCTTAATCACTTAATTGTAAAACACGAATGAGACTTCTTAGTTAATTAAAGCTGGTGGGTAATTTTGTGTGCCAGGTTTACCCATGTGTCTTAATGGCGGGATTGGATCCGGTATCTCTGGGTGAGCAGGTCAGTAGGAGTCTACTTGGAGCATGAAGAGGACAGTCTACAGGGGAAGGTTGCAGGTTAGATGCTGGGAGAGGGGACACTTGTTCTGCCTCTATGGGTATCTGAGATTATGCTGGAGAAAAAGTTACTTAACCTCTTTGGGTTTCAGTTTTCTCTTCTGTAAGATGGGATTTTTATACCTTTTTCCAGAAGATATTGTGAGGATCAAATGATTTTCTCTCATGGTCCTTGGGAGTCAACAAACTACCTGCCCTCAGGCTGGATGAGAAAGGATGTGGCTGCAGAGGACGTGCCGTGGATCGAATGTTGTGTCCCCTGAAATCATCCCCCAAGGGGATGGTGTCAGGAGGTGGGGCCTCTGAGGGTTGATGAGGTCATGAGGGTGGAGCCCCCATGATGGGATTAGTGTCCTTCTAAAAGAGACCCCAGAGAGCTCCCTCACCCCTTCCTCCACATGAGGACACTCCACGTGTGAAGACTGCCATCTATGAACCGGGAAGTGGGTCCTCACCAGACACTGGATCTGCTGGTCCCTTGATCTTGGACATCCAGCCTCCAGAACTGTGAGAAATCAATGCCTTGTTTATAAGCAGCCCGGTTTGTGGGGTTCTGTTATAGCAGCTTGGATGGGCTAAGACAATTGCCTCAAACAAACCTAATATGAACAAATAGGTTCAAAATAAAAGGACAGGAAAAGCTATACCGTGCGGACACTAAGCAGAAGAAAGCTGGAATCTCTACGTTAGTATCAGACGAAGTGGATTTTAGAGCAAAAAATATTACCAGGGATAAAGAAAGTCATTTCCTATTGATGAAAATGTCAATTCACTATGAGGACATAATTCTGAAAGTTTATGCAGCAAACAGAGCTTTGAACTAACAGCACTGCCAGGAGAAATAGACAAATCTACTGATGGAGCTGAGATTTCAACACCCATCCCTCAAAAATTCATAGAACAGCTGGAAACAACCTTTGATCCAACCTTTGACCCAACCTTTGACTCTTCCCCGTGGGCTGGACGTGGACTAGGGCCACATGGCCAGTCGCAGGGTGTTGACAAGGACTCAAAGCAAAGCCAAGCAGGTTCTTTCGCTGCGATGGAGCAGCACGAGGATCAGCGACAGGAGGAAGAAAACCCAGACACTTGGAGATGGAACAGTGTGCTTCCCAGTAACCCAGGGAGCAAAGGAAAAAGCGAAAGGGGAACTGGAAGTGTTTTGGATGGGGTGAAAGGAGAGAAGATTTCAGGAGGCTCAAGGAAACTCCTGGGGCTGCTGGCTGTGTCATCTCGGTCACAGTGATAGTTTTGTGTGTGAATTCAGCGTCCATCAACATTTACTAAGTTGTGCGCTTAAAGACGTGCTGCTGATCGTATATCAGTTATACCTCAGCTAACCCACGGAATCCACAGTCATATACATTATGCAATGAGACATCACAGCAAACTCACTGGAGCGGGCAGAAAATTAAAGCGTTGACATGGAGAGAGGCAGTGGGCGTCTTCCATGCTGACCGGGCTGTAGGTGATACAACCACTTTGGAAGAGTGTGTTGCCATCTGCCGTCAGCAATGCTGCTCCAGGGCCACACCCCACAGCCTCTTTTAATCGTGTGGAGGAACAGTCCGAATAGCGTTGCTGATATTAACACAAAACTGGAAACAACATAAATATCCACGAACTCTAGAAGGGATAAACAAGCTGATACATAAACCGGATCCTCTGTCATCTACTATTGGTATAAAATAATTCCGTGTATATGAAGGTCAAAGATATGTGAAATTAAAGATATCCTTCAGGGCGTTGTGCTCAAAAAGTAGCCTGCTTAGAACCCGGAAGGCGTGTCAACACTCAGATCACGGGGCCCAGAGTCTCTGAGTCAGTAGGTCACGGTGAGGACCCAGGAAATGCATGTGTTAAGTTACCAGGTGACGCTGATGCCGCAGGTCAGTGGGCCACACTCTGATACATAAAATAGAGCAACAGAGATATTAGCAAAAATTCACGATGGTGCTTATCTCTGGGGAGAAGGGAAATCATGCAGTCAGGGCCAGCATGTGCGGCTTCAAGTGCACGGCTGTGTTCTGTTTCTCAACCTGGAGGCACATTTTCACTTTATTAATTTTTCAGGAAAAACATTCTTTAGTAAACTCATTTGCACCAATATTATATTTCAGAGTAAAAAAATTAAAAATGGACTAAGTAAGCATTGCAAAAGATGAGAAAATTAGAAGTACAGAAGACAGAAAGAAGCAGGGCCAGAAAATACTCACGATAGACCCGCGAGAGACAGAGTACTGGAAATGAAATGAGAAAAATAGTAGCGTAAGAAGAAATTAATTATAAAAGATTTGGAAGTTATTAGGAAATAAGATGGGCTGATCAAGTAGCTTCTGATGCCAATAATTTTCTTTGTCTTATTTACTTATGATTTCTTCCAGTGGGATGTGTGCTTTCATAGATGGGAATCTGTTTTAAGTACCTAGGATGACAAGTAACATTTAATCAGAAGGTAACACAAGTACATCCCTTTGAGGGAAAAAAGATCTAGATATGACCCAAGTGAAGTGATTTATTAGGTAACATTTTGGTTTTCAATTTTAAGGAAGAGAAAATACAACATTTGTGTTAACAACCATCACATTTAACTTGGCTATGTTAACAGTCCGGTGGGAAATGGCTATTTTGTTAAATGAAATATTTTGAAGACAGAAAAGAGCAACTGACAGTGTTGGAGAAACTGATAAAAATGAACATCTAGGGTCGTGACCCAAAAGAAGAGGCAGCCGATATTTTAACAGAAGCTGTTCAAGAAGGTCTGTGCTTACAGAGAAGAAAGTGGTGAGTGGGGATATTCCAAAAATAATTAAAGGGAATGAATAATAAAAAGGGGGTAGTAAGGCAGTATTAGAATGTGACAAGGAGTCTTTAGTCTCAGATAGAGAACTGTAAGAAACAAGACCCCCAACACTAATCCCTTCCTGGTCTCAAGGTTCTTGCAGGCACAGGAGAAGCAGCTGGGCTCTTGGCCCGGGACAGCGCCGTTGCCACACCTGCCTGGGGGTCGCGTGTGCAGGTCCATTCTGGACTCGAGGGGATGGAAGTTTTGTTTTTCTATTTTTAAAAACCTCCCCAAATGACTCCCACACGCACCCTATGGGACCTACTGCTCGTGCTTCCAGCACACGGCTGCCAGAGTTGTTGGGCTGACTTGGCCAGTAGGGGCTGAGCGGCCGGCCACTGCTTTTCTCCAGAAGGGTCATCATTCCTATAGATAAACAGTAATTTGCTATTCCCTTCCCTTGGCCTCTTCTCACTATTATTATTATTATTATTTCCACCCAACGTGGATGCCATCTGTGGCTGGGATGCAGGCACCCCGAGCTGTGCAGGATCCTGCCCTTCCCTTGAGAAATTCGATGAACATTCCTGAGACTCAGTTTTCCCATCTATGAGGTGGGGGTGATGCCAGTCAGACCCTCAGAGGTGGTGCTGAGCTGACACCTGCGATGAGCACGAAGGACCAAGCACAGCGCCAGGCGTTTGCAACTCAGGTGGAAGTAACAGCTGCTCAGTCGATAGTGATTTCAGTATCAACAGCAATAACAGCTTTGCTGCAGAGTTAGTCTTCCTCAGGACACAACGCTGGGAAGAGCTAGGAGCAGAGCCAGTTTAAAATGCCAGGATTCAACTCGGAAGGGTGGTGTGGCTGGTCCCAGCTCACAGAGCTATAGAACAAGGCAGGGTGGAGAGACAGCCAAGAACACTGCGGAGGGTCTCACGGAAGGGTGGCGGGGCATAGCTGTGGGGCACATGCATGTGTGAATGGGTCAGAGAGCTTGTCAAAAGAGTGGAATACGGAATAACAAGAGAAAGATGAAGTTGATAAAAGGAACATAGTTCAGAGCACTGGGTGTAAGAGAAAATGAGATGCAAAATGTTACTTTGGATAAAATGTGTATGTTTGAACATATGTGACCTGTAACTGCCTTTTTGTGACAAAGCGTGTAAGAACCAGATGAGAAGACAAGTGTAAATAAAGATATTATCACAGACTTGGAAGGGTCTGGATGGAAGAAGGAAGAAGGAAGGAAGGAAGGAAGGAAGGGAGGAAGGAAGCCCCTCTGGGGCTGCTCCACTGAAGCTGCTCTGGTGTCGACCACCCTCCTCCCTGGGGCGTGGGGCCAGGGGACCCAGGAGACATTCACACTTCCTCCTGGAGGGCAAATTCCATCCAAGTCTTTAGAAGGTACATTTTAAGTAATTTAAGTATCATGGAATTTAAATCCCTACCTTAATAGTAAAATTAACATGGAAATAACATGGAGTGGAATGAAAAGGTCACACAGATCTTTAGGAGGCGGCAGATCTCAAAGAGACTTTACATTCGCAGCCAACTGGCTTTGGACTTGCGCCCAGACGAGGAGGGTCTGAGCTCACTTTCCTCTGCTGTTCAGAGTCCTTCCCGGAAGGTCCCCATGGGCGGTGGGCCCCCCACCCTGCACAAGCCGTGACCTCTGGGAGCATCTCAGTTCCACGGAGCACCTGTCTGGTGGGGTGAAATGGAGTCACCTTCCAATGGTCTCCCTGGTGGCACCAGGCTTGAGGGTGTGGCCAGGAGTTGGTGACATATCTTCCCGAGATGTGGGACCATAGATCGAAGTGGCCCGACCTCAGAGACTACCGAGAATGGGAAGCTTATGGTTGTACCTCTCGCTTCAGCTCAGAAAGAGACACGGATGTCTACACTATTAAGGAATCTAGAGGCCCAATTTTTAATCCCAGTTGATGACAACAATTGTTTCTGGAGTGAGGAAGATGGCCAAGAGCAGAAACTACGAGCCAAACTGTTCAGTTTACTGAACGACTTTTCACTTCACTTTCCTGTTTCAAGCATCCAGCCCCCACCCCAGAGCTGTGATGCAGAAATACAACTGGTCTGACCACATGCCAAGGGCTCTGTATGTCTTTGTGAGTCAGGCTTCCTCTCCAGGTGACCCCCACCTGCCACCAGACACAGCACAGGCATTCCTCCCGGGGAAGCTACATGCTTCAGTTAAAACACCAAAAGAACAGCAGAAAGAAACCATAAAAAACAAATGGGAACTAAGGGTGGTGTCTCCGTTGTGCAAGTACGTTGCATCCCAGAAACCATGTAATCCCTGTTATCCAGGGATACATCCTAAGGGAGCGATGCCATGCTCTTTCAGCTCCCCAAATCCTGACCACCCAGAAGCCCCCTACTCGGCTCACCAGCGGCCCCAGCCTGGCCCTGGCTGTCCCCTCCCAGACCGACACCCGTGACTGCAACATCGTGTGACCTGCCGCTACACCGCCCAGTCTGTCCCACAGCACTCCATCACTTGTCCATGCTCACCCGATGCTCGGCCCTTAGCCATCGCTTCCTTTCTTCCCTCATTCTTCATACTTGGACCCTGTGCTCCTTCAGATACTGACGTCCATCCTTCATCATCTATATGTTCAGCTACTCTTTTATCCCCAAGTAAAATATTCGGAAAAGTCACTTATCCACGCTCTTACCCATTTCCTCCCCTTCTATCCCAAACCCCTTCTGTGACCTCTGTTTCTTCTCACTTAACTCCTCCCGTGACCCTCCACACCAGCAAATCCACAGCTAAGGATTCTTAGAGCAGAAATCAGATTCCTGGTGAAAGAGAATTCCCAAAGGAGAAGCCTCATGGAGATACATAAAATTAGGTCTTTGTTAGCAGAAACGAAAGGTATTGTATAGAAAGAGTGACCCAGCCTTCTTAGTGACCCAGCCCTGGGTGCTTCGTGCAAAGTAGTTTCCATGAAATTGAAATACGGTCAGAATCTCGGGTCCAATTTCATTTCTATTAGGTGCTCAGTGGCTAAATTAAGAACTTTACAGATCCCTCATGTAGATAAACCCCTAACTATTAACCTCTAATAATGTCATCGTTTCACTGAGCAGAAAAGAAAACATCTGGGTGAGTTCAATTAGCCAAGGGTGTGGACACGGAGGCCTCTGCATTCTAATTGCGTCCTGCTGACCTTGACGGAGGACTTGAGCCAGGAGAGAGGGCGCGTGGTGGTGATGAGCACCCGCTGTGGACCACCTGCTGTGGAAGGGGACGGGGCTCTGGGCTTTCACGGAACCTCTGTGCCAGGCACATGGGCAAGGTGAGCAGAGGCGAGCCCTTCTCTTCATCGTGAGGGGGGAGCTCCTTATGCAGAGCTCCATCCTCAGTTTTGAGCCCATTTTTTCCTGCTCTTAAAAGTTGGTGACAATTCATCTTCTTTTATCTAATTATTGTCCCCCATTTAAAAGATTTTCACAGTCCTGGGAAAATTATTACTAAGGTCTCTGCCCACCTTGCTTTCCACTGCCTAAATGAAGCCTTTTCTTTAGTAGCTGTGACTGTGTGTTGTTTGCGCTGCAGGAGGCTTGTACATGCAGGCGGGGAGCCTCTGCCCTGACGGCCACACCTTTGGTAGCCATTCGAGGCTGGTGGGCTCCTGGCTGCCCCATGTGTGTCCTCTGACACATGATTCCGACCCTGCCTTTATCGGGTGTTTCTGGCTCTTCTCTATTTGAATTTGATCACAAAGGGGACTGAACAGGAATCCACCGTCTTAAATATTTTTCCCCAATAGCAAATTTTGAGTCGAGGATCTGAGCACAGGTAGATTTATTCTGGAGGGGCTCCCAGGAGACCTGGTGGGGGGATGGGGAAGGCCCTGGGGCTCAGCCCCCGGGATCCCTGGGAGACAGCATGGAACCTGCCCCATCGTCCCGCCGGAGAGACAGGAAGTGGGGTGGTCATCTTCTGCCCCAGCCACCAACTGGCAAGGGTGGCTAGCGGGTAGGGGTGCCAACCACCTGAGCCTCTAGTTGGCTGTTCCTAGATAAAATTCACACAGAGTCAGACATTCCCACAGAAGAGGTTATTGAATGCTGAGGGAAAGAGGGGGAGCTGATAGTGTCTGCAGTGTGTTCTCATGAGACTGTTCTAGAAAAACAAACAAAAAGATTTGTATTCAAAGGAAATTTGGAAAATGATTATATTCTCACCTCTTGGAGAGTCTCAACATTTTCTTAATAAAGGCTTTGTGAACTCCTGTAGTGAAAAGAAACACTGACCTGTGTAACTTTATTTAACTACCACCATTTTCTGCAAAGAGCTCATGATAGACACTTTTTTCAGGTAACACTTGGTGAGATTACATAAGACGCTTCATGAAATGAGGTAGGTGAATGCATTTTGTGTGAAAGATGGTAACACACATAAAACCTGGGATGCTTGGGAACAGTCATCCTCTAGGGATGGAGAAAAACTACTGAGGGTCATACTGGCCTTCTCAGTAGTGACATGGACCTTCATGTCACAAGGACCCTTAGCGCTCACAAGGCCATGGGAGGTTCACAGTCTGACTGGAAACAGAGTGGCTTCCTAGGTCCACACGTGGGCTGGGAGCCACGACTGTGCCAGGAGGGGATGTGCCTGACAAGGGGGGGACACACGTGTACAAGGAGGGAACACGTGTGCACAAGAAGGGCGCAGCAGATGGGGATGGATAGCCCAGTAGGACGTGTAGTCACTACACGAGGACACGCGGCAGAATCAGCCCTCTTATTGTTCACAGGTTTGAGGAATGGGAGGTTTAGGCCTTTTGCTTACAGTCTTATGGAGAAGAATGACTCTGCATTTTTATTTTTCAGAGAGAGGTCACAGATGATCTCAGCTGTTCGTTAAAGGACAGATGAATGAAAAAGAGGATGAAACAAGACACCTGGATTCGCAGACAATGGGAGAAAGCCGAGGCCCAGGCTCCCTGCCGAGGGCTGTTCCCTGGCTGCAGATGCAGGTGCCTGGCCTGCAGGCAGACAAGAGGCTGCTTCAAAGGCAGGATCTCTGCCTCTGTCAGACAACAAAGTCTGCTTTAATGTGTGCTGGTAACTTTTCAGCTGCAGAAATCTGGTGGCATGATGACTTAGCAAATCTGGGGAGATAACAGATGTGAAAGCACTGATCCATTGTGACACCTACTATAAATCTAAGTCTGTGGTTCCATAGAAATCACGTCTGTGTCCTGTGTTTGAATAATTGAGGGGAAAAAAGTCTGCTTTCTCTCTCTCCGTACCTGTCTAGTTCTTTTTCTCAGCCTAAAGAATTTCTAAGAAACGGAAATTGATGGCAGTGGCTCTCAAATGTTAGCCCTGAGTATCTGACTTAGTAGGGCTGGTGGGGGGGAATCTAAGAACCTTCATTTCTGGAAGTCCAGGTGTTGCTGGAATTGCTGGTCAGGACCCCACTTTGAGAACTACTGTCTGTACTATCTTGGCCTTTACCTTGGAGGAGTAACGTCAGCAAGACAGGGGACCACACAGTTCTGAGCCCTTGTCATTTTCCTTCAGAAACACCAAGTTAGCACCAACAGATCGACTGAAATAGCTCTGTGGGAGCTGCAAAAACCAGGCAGGGGCCATAGCAGCCAAGCAAAAGCTCAATCAAGGAAGAGTCATGCTCACAGCAGTAGGAAATTTTATGGTGTTTTTGTTCACTTGTGTCTCATCCTTCCCCGTGTAGCACAGTGTGGAGGGGAAGAAGCCATCCAATTCCAGGTTCCTCTTTCAGACAGAAGGAAAAGAGTGGAAGTTGTTTGTGACACTCTGGCTTGTCTGGAAATGGCTGATTTCTCTCTCACCTGAACCAGGACAACTGCCAACCAATAATTCTATATCCAGCAAAACTGTACTTCAAAAATGAGGGAGAAATTAAGACATTCCCAGAAAAATAAAAGCTGAGAAAGTTCTTTACTGGTAGACCGACCTTGCAATAAATGCTAAAAGGAGTACTTCAGGTTGAAATAAAAGATGCTAGGCAGTAGCTCAAAACCTTGTGAAAATTATAAAGTCTTCCAGTAAACATAAGTACATGGACAAATGTAAATCTCACTAGTATGTAATTTTGGTTTGTTATCTCCGCTTTTCATTCTTTTACAGGATTCAATTTACCTTAATGAGTACACAATAAATAAAGATGTAATTTGTGACATCAGTAACAAAGTGTGGAGGCAAAGTGATGTAAGAGTAGAGTTTTTGTAGGCCATTGGAGTTAAGTTGTTAGTTTAAAATAGGCTGTTATGACTTTAGGATATTTTATGTAACTCCCATGGTAACCACAAAGTGCTTATAAAATATACACCAAAGGAAGTGAGAAGGGAATAAAAACTTGTCACTCTGAAAAATTAACTAAACACAAAGGAATGCAGTAACGTAGGACATGAGGGGAAAAAAATCCCGATAAGACATACAAAAAGCAAATAGCAAAATGACAGAAATAAGTCTTTCCCTGTCAGTTCTTACTTTAAATGTAAATGGATTAAACTCCCCAAAGACTTAGAGTGCCAGATGGATAAAAAAACAGGATCCAACTAAATGTTGTCTATAAGGGACTCACTTTAGATGTAAGGATAAAAATGAACTGAAAGTGAAAGGATTGAAAAGGATATTCCATGTCAGTTGTAACCAAAAGAGATCAGGGGTGGCTATACTAACCCCAGACAAAATACACTTTAAGTCAAAAAATGTTATGAGGCAAAGAAGGACACTATATAATGATAAAAAGGTCAATGCACGAAGAAGATATAATAATTATAAACATATACGCACTAAACCTCAGAGCTCCTAAATACAGGAAGCAAACATTGACAGAATTGAAGGGAGGAATAGACAGCTCTACAATAACAGTGGGAGACCTTGATATTCCATTTTCAATAATGGATAGACAACCAGACAGAAGATTAAGGAAATAGAGGCCCAGAACAACACTACAGACCAACTGGACCTAACACACATTACAGAAAACCCCACCCAACAACAGCAAAGAACACATTTTTCTCAAGTACACATGGAACAGTCTCCCAAAATGACCACAAAACAAATATTATTAAATTTAAGAAGACTGAATTCATGTAAAATATCGTTTTTGATCACAACAGAATGAAACTAGAAGTCAATAGTAGATGGAAACTATAAAATCCCATAAATACATAAAAATTAAACAACATACTCTAAAACAACCAATATATGAAAGAAAAAAATCACAAGGGAAATTAGAAATTATTCTGAGATACATGAAAATAAAAACATAACATACTAAAATGTATGGGATGCTGAGAAAGCAGTGCTAAGAGGGAAATTTACAACTGTAAACAAGTACATTAAAAAAAGAGAAAGATCTCAAATCAACAATCTAACTTTACACCTTAAGGAACAGAGAAAGGAGAATAAACTAAACTCAAAGCTAGAAGAAGGAAAGAAATAATAAAAACTTGAGCAGAGGTAAAATAGAGAATGTAAAATTTATAGAGAAAATCAATAAAACCAAGAGTTGGTTTTTCTAAAGGATCAACAAAATTGACAAATTTTTAGCTAGACTAAGAAAAAATTGAAATAATTAAAATCAGAAACAGAAGGGAATATTTTTTTAAATAAATAAATTAATTAATTTTATTTTTGGCTGTGTTGGGTCTTCATTTCTGTGTGAGGGCTTTCTCTAGTTGTGGCAAGCAGGGGCCACTCTTCATCACGGTGCGCGGGCCTCTCACTATCGTGGCCTTTCTTGTTGCGGAGCACAGGCTCCAGACGTGCAGGCTCAGTAGTTGTGGCTCACGGGCCTAGTTGCTATGCGGCATGTGGGATCTTCCCAGACCAGGGCTTGAACCCATGTCCCCTGCATTAGCAGGCAAACTCTCAACCACTGCGCCACCAGGAAAGCCCATAAAAGGGAATATTACTACTCATCTTACAGAAATAAAGGGATTATAAACAAAAAGCTAAGAACAATTATACACAAACAATTTGGATAATCTATATGAAATAGAAAAATTCCTAGAAACACAAAACGCAATGAAGAAACAGAAAAGCTGAGCAGACCTATAGTTAGTAAGGAGATTAGTAAATCATCAGTCAAAAAACTCATAACAAAGAAAAGCCCAGGACTTCTGAATGGTGAATTCTACCAAACATTTAGAAAAGAAACAGTATCAATCCTTCTCAAACTCTTCCGAATAATTGAAAAGGAGGGGATATTTTTTAACTTATATGAAGCCACTATTATCCTGATACCAAAGCCAGATAAAGACTACAAGAAAAGAAAACTATAGACTGATATCCCTCATGATATTGATGCAAAAATTCTCAACAAAATACTGGAGAACATAATTCAATAACACATTAAAAGGATAATATGCCATGACCAAATGGGATTTTAACTGGAATGCAGGGATGAATCAACATTGAAAATCAACTGGTGAAATACACCCCATGAATAAAATAAAGGTATAAAAACCCAACATGTTTTTCAATTGATGCAGAATAATTATTTAACAAAATTCAAAACCTTTTCATGATAAAAACACTCAACAAACTAGGAATAAGAGGAAAGTACAACAACTAATGAAGACCATTTATGAAAAGCTCATAGCTAACATCATGCTCAATGGTGAAGCACAGAATGCCTTTCTATAAAGTAACAATGAACAATCCAAAAGGATATTGAGAAAATGATTCAATTTACAATAGCAGCAAACAGAATAAAACATATAGGAATAAACTTAACCAAGGAGGCAAAGACTTGTACACTGAAAACTACAAAATATTGTAGAAAGAAATTAAAGAAGTTGCAATAAATGGAAAGTCATCCCATGTTTGTGGATTGCAAGGCTTAATATTGTTAAGATGTTAATACTAAACAAAGTGATTGAAAGGTTCAATGCAATCCCCATCAAAATCTCAATGACACTTTTTTGCATACATGGAATAATCAATCCTAAAATTCATATGG
This sequence comes from Phocoena phocoena, assembly GCF_963924675.1. Classification (NCBI taxonomy): domain Eukaryota; kingdom Metazoa; phylum Chordata; class Mammalia; order Artiodactyla; family Phocoenidae; genus Phocoena; species Phocoena phocoena. The sequence goes on from NC_089220.1 coordinate 148,095,089, forward strand.
AAACTTAGAGAACTCTGAATATTCAAAACAATCTTGAAAAAGAACAAAGGTGGAAGTCTCACACTTACTGATTTCAAAACTTACTACAAAGCTACAATAATCAAAACAGTGCAGTACTGGCCTAAAGACAGACATATAGACCAATGGGATGGAATAGAGATCCCAGAAATAAACCATCACATATATGGTCAAATTATTTTTGAAAAGGGTGTCAAAACTATTCAATGGTGGAAATGACTGTCTATTCAACAAGTGGTGCTGGAAAAATTGGATATTGACATGCCAAAAAGGAAGCTGGATCCTTACCAAACACCATCTATGAAAATTAACTCGAAATGGACTAATGACCTAAGTGTAAGAGCTAAAACTATTATACTCTTGGAAGAAAACATTGGGGAAAAACTTCAAGACATTGGACTTGGCAATGATTTCTTAGATATGACTCTAAAAGCATAGGAAAAAAAAAAGAAAAAGATAGATAAACTGAATCTAACCAAAATGAAAATTTTTGTGCATCAAAAGACACAATCAAGGGGGTGAAAAGACAATCCACAGAATGGGAGAAAATATCTGAAAATCATATATGTGATAAGAGGTTCATATCCAGAATATATAAAGAACTCCTATTGCTGAACACCAACAAAACAAAACAAAACAAAACCCTAAAACAAAGAACTTTTGTCTAAAGAACTTGAATACACGTTTCTCCAAATAAGATATAACTCAATAGAATTGCGAGCAAGGACTCCATGAAATATTTGTACGATCATGTTCATAGCAGCATTATTCACAGCAGCCAGAAGTTGGAGGCAACCCTAGTGCCCATGAAAGGATGAATGGATAAACAAAATGCTGCATATTCATACAGTGGAATATAATTCCTTATAAAGGAAATTCTGACACCTGCTACAACACGGGTGATCCTAGAAAACATTTTTCTAAGCGAAGTAAGCCAGCCACAATAGGAAAAATACTTCACAGTTACACTTATATGAGATACTTGTAATAGTCAAAATCACAGGGACAAAGAATGATGGTTGCCAAGTGCTGAAGGGGAGTGTATGTGATGGGGACAGTCTCAGTTTGGGAAGATGAAAGAGTTCTGTGGGCGGATGGTAGTGATGGATACGCAGCAGCGAATGCACTTAATGCTACAGAGTGTAAATGGTTAAGATGGGAAATTTTATGTTATGTGCATTTTATCACAATTTTTTAAAAAGAAAAGAGATGATAACCTTGTAAGGCCAAGATTCAAGAGCAATTCCTTCCTGTCTCCTAAAATTCTGCTGGAATTCAGACTGTTCCATGTTGTCATTTTCATATCGACCGGCGACAGAGGAAGTTCTAAATGAGTTCAATCACATCAGAACCTTGCTGACAAAACCCAGCAAGGGAATCAAATCTTCAAGGGCTTTTTTCCCTCCATGGAAAGAGTGACTCCATTGTCCCAGAACTACGTGATTTTCACAGGTACAATTTATTTACAAAGCAAACTTTACGTGCTGCTTCCACGGACAAGCAGCTGACAGATGCTTGTGAGGAGGGACTGCAGGTGAGGACAAGGCGACTTGCTAAGGACCAGATGCTTCCCTGATTTCTGCCAGATGCAAATCAAGCGCCACCTGGAAGAAGTTTAATTGTTTGATACATATTTAAAAATAGTTACTATCTGAATTTAAAATGTTAATTTATAATGATTATGATGAGCAAAATAATTAGGAAATAGAAATTTACTAACTTAGGGTGCTGGCTAATTCAGACTTTGAGAATACTGAATGACTTGTGTGTCTGTGGACTAACCAGCTAAGCAGACAAAAACAAAAACAAAAACAAAAACTTTTTTTTTTTTTTTTGCGGTACGCGGGCCTCTCACTGTTGTGGCCTCTCCCGTTGCGGAGCACAGGCTCCGGACGCGCAGGCTCAGCGGCCATGGCTCACGGGCCCAGCCGCTCCGCGGCACGTGGGATCTTCCCGGACTGGGGCACGAACCCGTGTCCCCTGCATCAGCAGGCAGACTCTCAACCACTGCGCCACCAGGGAAGCCCAAAACAAAAACTTTTAAACAAGGAAACAGAAGCAATGATTGAACAATAATGCATAGATAAAAACTATTTCACTTTTTAAAATGGAAAGTTAAGCTCTGGTCAGAGCTAACACTATGTTTGGGGTTTGCCTTTTTATTCCCTGAAAAAGTTTAATGTGCTGGATCCAATTTTTTCATAGTATCAGAAAAGCTTTTCTATTGGGATTGTTAATGTTTTGAAAATTAATATTCTTACTACTATTTTTTAGGGAATAGAGTCATTTATGATTGTCGATTTCCGAATTTCTTAATGGATACAAATCTATTTCTAGTTCATCCAATTACAGAATTTACCAAAAGAAAGTAATATTTGTGTATGGAAACTATTCCCCTTCTCAACCACCACCACACAAACATGTGTTACGTGAATGCAAACGAAATAACACATAATCTTACACTAAAATAATTCTTTTTTCTTTAATACACATCACTTAGAGGATTGTACCGGTTCATAAGTTGACCAGCTCATTCATAAAAGAGTGGCTGCAAATTTTCATTTGTAATAGGACATTCAGAATAAATAATTTTGTTGTCATTATTTGTATACCTTTTCCTGGCAAAGTAACAACAGAGCCAAAGTAGTTGTATAATTTCATGCACAACCAAATATTCAGAGCAGTGAAATGCACCCTTTATCTAATTTCCCCAGGGACCTCTTTGTAGAGAAAGCTGGGAGGACTTCTCAGGCCGCGTCCACCAGTGAGAACAGAAGCCCTAGTCATTCCTAATCTACGTGAAAAAATGCTGGGACCAAGCTGGGCCAGGCTTGCTGTTTCTCCAGGGAACACCCAACCCCGGAGCCAACTGAACAGCTGACTCATCAATTCCAGCAGCTTCTCGTCAAGATCGTTTCCAGACCATCACCTTGGGGTGCCTCCCAGCGTGAAGCTGTGTCCTGGGCTCTGCCTTCTCCCTGCCCATCCTCTGCTTGCAAATCTGCTTTAATGTTGCCCATCCCAGGTCCAAACCCTATCCTGCCCTAATCTCCCACAGTGACAGGATGAGGGTTCCCCCTCACCCCCCACTGCAGCGAGTCTAACAAACAGCATCTTCCGGGAGGTCCTTTTGGGGAGGTGACACCTGATACAATGAATCATCAAGGTGAACTCAGGACACAGCAGGAGGTAAAACGATCCCCCCCCCCCCCCCCCCCCCCGGGCCCCACCCCAGGAGCCCTTTCTTGCCTCCCCACAACATGTACCTATTTAACCTTTCACTTTGGGTAAAATGAAAGCTTGTAACTTATTTAGGAAAGATAGGATCTTTTCAGTGCCTGAGAAGGAGCAATTCCTTTTCTTAAGAAGAGATGGCATCTCGTGATTTCCCAGGAGATCTCAGGTTTTCACCCTAAAAAACACATTTTGCCTGAATGAAATAAAGCCGATGAAAACTATAAAAAAGAGAATAATTGTCTGGCAACCGAAATAAAAATAAATTTAGAAAGACAAGGATTCAGATTTGCTGCAGAAAATGAATAACCAGGAGGACTCACAGTTGTGGAAATCAATGATCCGTATGAGTGTGGCCCTTATAAACCCAAATCTAGAGAGATCTTGACAACTTTAGTTAGGAGAGGCTCTCCCGGCTTCAAGCTGACTTCTCAGGCCAGACTCTCTTTTCTGATGCTGCTACCGCAATGCTCCTTCCACCAGGGATGGGAGATACCTGGCATTAGCCACACGCAGAAGGGCACCACGCTGCTTCCTGGTTCTCTGCTCTGCCTCTGATGTGTATATATTCATATATCTATTTATACATCTAGCTGTGTGAATCTCTCCAAGTCTCTGTAGAAGAACAGCGTATGTCTACATTCAAATTTCCTGCAAATATGTCCCATCTGCAAAGCACGCTGCAGTTGCCATGAATCTTCTGGCCACAGTGAACTGATGGTAAGTGAGTAAAAGTCCCTGGACGTGAGCCTCTGGGGTCTCACACAGACCACGTCTTTAATGATTTAAAGGGGAATCTGTGAAATTAGCTTCTTTGCTTTTCAGTATTAACTGAGTGGACGTTGTTATTGATTATGGAAGCAGTGCAGGAAAGCAAGCCCTGCTGAGGACCATGGGGGCTCTTCTTCCCCAGGGTCCCCATGAGAAACTCCTGTCTTGGGGCTGAAGGCCCAGCCCCCACGATGGACTCTTGTGTTTCTTTGCGTGGACGTTCCGAACCCAGTGCCCCCATCCTGGGAGGCCCTCCAACCCTGCCAGCACTGCCACTGTCACCATGTCTGCCGTGTCTCCTCTCCAGGCTCAGCCCTTCCACTCCACATGCTTCCTCTCGGGCCTGGTTCTACTCCATGTTATGAGATGAAGTGTCTCGACCCAGATCCACAGGTTGAAGGCCTAATCCCCGGGACCCCAGAACCTATGTGGAGATGGGTCTTTAAAGGTGAGATGAAGGTAAAATGAGGCCATGTGTGTGGGCCCTGATCCCATAGGACTGGGGTCCTTGTAAGAGGAGATGAGGACACAGACACCCACAGAGGGACCACCACGTGAAGATGCAAGGAGGAGACGGCGTCTACATGCCCAGGGGAGAGGCCTCAGGAGGACCAGCTCTGTCAACTTCTTGATCTCAGACTGCAGCCTCCAGGACTGGAGACCATGACCGTTGGCTGTTTGAGCCCGTTTGGGGCACTTGTTACCGTGTCTGAGCTGACCCCACCCTCCAGGAGGGCTCTCTGAGTGCATTGCCCCCAACACTTGCTGCTCTGCCAACAGTCGGCCCTCCAGGAGTGATTCTGCCCTGTGCGGTACCCAGAGGGGCTGCCTCTGTGCTCATGGTTCCTGCCTGTCTCAAGTGCCTCATCTCCTGCCTTCCTGAGAAGTCTGGCATCCTCTCTGCTCCGCCTTACACTGTAGCCTTGGCCCTGTCTCTGCGCTCACGGCCAGGCGTCCTTGCCACCCGTTTCCTGCCTTCCCCTCACTCTGCAGATAATCATCTATAAACGCTTAAATGATGGGAGACCCCACATCCCATCAGCCTCGTGGAGAAAGCTTTGTGCGATGGAGAGCTGTCCAGCAACACACGTAATCTCTCCTTAACGTATAGTTTTTAAAATTTAACATCAGATTTGCTTAAAGTGGGACAGACCCCAATATTCAGTGGACCAAATGTGAAAAAGGCAATTTTGCGTACAATATGCAGACAGGTTTTATGGCCATATTAAAACACTAATTTGAACATTATATACTGTGTTGCTTTGACTATCTTTACTGAGACAGAGAAAACTGGTTATTTTTGACTCAACTGCATTGGCTCCTTTAAAATCAGAATCTGCTGCGTGTCATGGATGGGGCTATGAGGAAATCACTTCAGCAACAATTTTACATTTCAAACCTCGACAACAAAATGCTGTATCAATGACATCATGAGGAAGGCCTCAAAACAGAATTATTTCTGTGTCAGAGCTGCTCAGTACAGCCCTAGTGCTTGTGGGCCATTTTCCATTTCAAATATCTCATCCCATTGTCTTTATAAATACACGTGTACTTGTCAGGTCAGCTGTCCTGATGTTTGCTTCAGAAAATATGGTCCCTATAATTATAGTCCTTCCCAGGGTGAGGAAATGAGAATTCACTCATAATCCCTTTATCATGGGGTTGGAGGATTTATCTCTCGCCAAATGAGAATGGAGAAATTTCAAGGGCAATTTATCTAATTCTCTCCCTGCATATAATTGTTAAAAGATATTTGCCCTGATGAGGAAAAGTATGTTTTTAAGAGGGATTCTTTAAAGATAGGGATCTCTTGTGCATTCCCTGGCCTCTGATCGACTTTAAATAATTGTCCCAATTAAGCACCAAGGTGAATTTCTAAATCTTTTTTCCCTTGAAGGAGCACAGATGATTTTGAAATTATTTTAATAGTTATTTTTTAAATTTTTTTTCAAAGAAATTGCTGTCATTTAATTCACCTTAATATAGTGTTTTTAATGAAATATGTTGAGAGACAGGGATGATGGAAAGAGTTTGAGCTTCTTTTTTTTTTTTTTTTTTGCGGTATGCGGGCCTCTCACTGCTGTGGCCTCTCCCGCTGCGGAGCACAGGCTCCGGACGCGCAGGCTCAGCGGCCATGGCTCACCGGCCCAGCCGCTCCACGGCATGTGGGATCTTCCCGGACCGGGGCACGAACCTGCGTCCCCTGCATCTGCAGGTGGACTCTCAACCACTGCGCCACCAGGGAAGCCCTTTAATAGTTATTTTGCCTTTGGGATTCTATTTTCCAAAGCAAAACTATTCAGGTTTTCTTTCAGCTTTTCAGACCTATGTTTCACGGCCTATGGGCCTTTCTCCTCCATCTGCTCCTGTTCCCTCCAGGCCCTTCTCCCCACCCTCAGCAGCCTCTGGGCTGCCCTTCGTACTCTGCTGGTGCCTCTGTCAGTGTGCTCGTGTTAAGTGTGGTGGTTCCCACTGGCTAAACGTCCCTAGAAAACCTCCTGGTAAACAGGAGCTGTAAGGGAGTGTCTGCGTCCCCCAAATCCATGTGTTGAGTCCTTACCCCCAATGTGATGGGAGTAGGAGGTGGGGCCTCTGGGAGGTCATGAGGGTGGAGCCCCCAGGATGGGATTAGTGCCCTAATAAAACGGACCCCACAGAACCCCCCACCCCTTCCTCCAGCTGAGGATGCAGAACCTGCCGGTGCCCTATCTTGGTCGCCAGCCTCCGGACCGTGAGGAGTCAGTGTCTGTTGTTGATGAGCTGCCAGGCCTGCGGTGTTTTGTTAGAGCTGCATGGGTGGACAGGGACAGTAGTGCTGCACAAATGATCACGGCTTCCAGCAGGAGCCGGGATGACCGTGTAAACTCAGCCTCTGCCAACCCCTTGGGCCACAGCCTGACCAAAGACTGGTGGTGGTGATGGTGATTTGCAGCCTGGGATGCAGGTCTGTGGCAGGGAGAGTGACCCCGCACGTGTGCGTGTGTGTGTAAATGTAGCTACTCATATACAGCCCCAGTGAAGTAACTTATAAGCGTGAACACCATTTACAATGAGAAATGGAACCCCGCCCGCCCTGCAGACATCTAAGTGTCTGTAACGAGCAGGTCACAGCAACGCCGTGCAGCCCTGCTTCCTGACGCCCCTCAGGGCACCGCACCGTCAGTGCTGGAGAGACCACCTGGGAGCAGTGTGTGTGGGGAACGGGGTGAGGGCCGGGCTGGGCGGGAGGCAGGGCACTTGGGTAGGGCCTACACTGGGGTGCCTGCAGTGGGGTCAGGGTGGCTTGTGAGCCATCGAGACGGACTTGATGTGGCGGTGAGTGGGGTTGGGGTGCTGGGGACAGCTGACACCGCTCCCGCCCTGAGGGAATGGGTGTGTGATGGTGCTGGGTGGGTCTTTAAGCCGAGATGGGCAGATCAGGACATGGTCACATTTTAGAGACGGCTTCCTTCAAGCACTTGTTACACAGCCTCCACGTGTGTCCTCAGAGGGCCTGGACCTGCCCCAGCTCTGGGCCCGGCACAGAGACGGCACTCAGAAACGCTCGGTGTGTGAATTAGCAAGTGGGAAACAGTGGGAGGTGCTCCCCTGGTTAGGGACCCTGGTCCTGGTTAGGGACCCAGGTCCTGGTTAGGGACCCTCCTCCTGGTTAGAGACCTTTGTCCCCCTTAAGGACCCTTGTCCTCCTTAGGGACACAAGTGACAGTCCTAACAGGTTTATGTTATTTCTCTCCTACTGAAGGTAGTTAATGGGGCTCCATAAACGTGCATACTCATAACAGTAATGAGTCATTTTACATCTGATTAATGAAATGCCTTCATTCTTTTCTGGTGTAGATAATAAACAAATGTTCTGCTTTATTTTTTATAATCGACCAAAATGATTCGTCTGAACTTGAGTGCCTGGAAGAGTTTTCGGCACAGACCCACCTTAAAATGTGACTTCATGCCAATTAACAACTTGTGCTTTCGAGGTGCACTTTTAAGAGAATGAAAAGACAAATCACAAAAGGAGAAAGTATTTGCAGGTCACACAACTAGCACAGGACCAGCGTCAGACTATACAGAGTGCTCTCAGTGCAACAGTAAGAAAATGAATAGGGACTTCTCTGGTGGTGCAGTGGATAACACTCCATACTCCCAATGCAGGGGGCCCGGGTTCGAACCCTGGTCAGGGAACTAGGTCCCAAATGCGTGCCACAACTAAGAGTTTGCATGCCACAACTAAGGAGCCCGTGAGCCGCAACTAAGACCTGGTGCAACTAAATAAATATTTTAAAAAAGAAAATGAATAACCTGGTAAAAACCGGAGAAAGGGTTTGAACAGACACTTCGCTTAAGAAGAGACTGGAGGGCAAACCAATACAGGTGAGGATAATCAGTGAAAGTCAGGAGTTGTCTGGAAATGCAAATTAAAGCCACCATGTGGAGCCTCTATGCCTATTAGAACAGCTAACGATGTACAAAACTGAGAGTACCAAGTGCTGATGAGGATGCAGAAGACTGGAGCTCTCATATGGCACCGGTGTGAGTCCAAAACGACATGGCGGAGAGCTGGTCACTTTTTTATAAAGTTAAACAGACCAAGTTCCTGTGAACCAGCAATGCCGTGTCTCAGAAATTACCCAGAGGACATGAAAACATTCCTTCACACAAAAACCTGTGCGTGACTGTTTCAGCCACTTTACTCATAATCGCCCCAAACTGGACACAGTTCAAAGGCTTTCTACTCGGCGAGAAAGGATAAATAAGCAACAGCGCATCATGTAATGGAAAAAAACCGGCAGCAAAAAGGAGAGAACTGATTCTGACTCCAGTGCTCTGTGCTCAGTGTGAGGGGCAGCCTCGGGGTGAGGCGGGGTGTCGTTTCTGCCACGTTCTCCATCGGGGGCGGGGCTGGGGGAGTGTTTCTGGGTATTTTATAGGAGATGGTGCTTTGCAGACCGTCTGTGCTCATCACAGCTCTGAGGCATGTGCACCAAAAAGAGTGGGTTTCCTGTGTGTTAGTTACACCTCGACTGACCTGGTTTTTAAAAACTGTGCGCGGGGCCAAGGAAGAAGCATGACTTCTTTTAGTTTGAAAACTTCAAAAAAGTGCGTGAAGTACCCGCCTCCCTGTGGGCATGGGGGTGCTTCAGGGCAGGGGGGCCGGAAGCTCCCGGCTGCCGTGGTAACGGTTTGGTTTGCTGTTGGCTGGACAATCCCCATCTCCGCCCTCACAGGACCCTCAGGAGAACCGTGTCCTCTGGGCGGGGGGGGGGGGGGGGGGGGGGAGCCGCAAAAAGATAGTTCTGGACACAGATGGATTAGAGAGAGTGACAAGACACCTTCTTCACGTTCCCTGTTAATTTTTAGTGATGAGAGCGGGATAACCCGGATGAACCACGACGCGTTCTGCTCAGTGAGACAAGCCAGACGCAAGAGGACAAATCCTGTGGGACCCCCCTTCTACGAGGGGCCTGAAGAGTGGGGGGGGGGCTGTGGGCAAGTTTGGGGGTCAGTGTCCTCCAAGGTGAAATCTCAGAGTCCTTTGCCAGGTGGCGCCCAGGGCCGGTAGTGCCCGGTGAGGAAGGGGCCGGGGCGGGGTGGCAGGCGCCGCACTGAGGCTGCGGGGAGGGCGTCTGTCTCTGGTTTCCCTTCTCCCTCCGCAGAGCCCGTCTCCAGCCAGAGCCCCAGCTCCAGGAGCCACAGCCACGGCCCCGCCCCCCCGCCCCCCGCCATGAGGTCTGACTGACGCCTCCCGGGAATGTGGCAGGAGGGGGCGGTGCTGTCCCCGTCGCTGGAAAGCACTTGGCATAACTTGGAGTAGGTGTGTCAGGTACCCAGGGACACTGGGCACCAGGGAAGCACAGGTGGTCCAGGTCTGGAGCTGGGGTGGGGCCGGCCACCCTCCAGGACCCCTCACCCACCCAGGAGGGTCCTGCATCGACAGCAGCATCTGATCCTGGCAAGGAGCCTGCTGGGCCCTCGAGCCGTGGTTGCCTCTTGGCTGCTGTGCCAGCTGCCGCCCGAGTCCCATTCACTCCCGAGGTCATGGCCAGAGTTCCGACTGAAGGGCCATTCATTTTCTCCTTTATAATTTTTCATCTGTCTTTTGTGCTAATACCGAGGCCTGAGCTTAGGCCTCTTCCTCAGGGTGGGATCAGATGGAAAACCTAGGAAGTGTGTGGATCTGGTGAGAACTCGCCCGCCAGCACTGCGGGCTGACGAGCAGCAACGTCATTGACAGCATGGGAGCGGTGCTGAGGAGTCCCCACATCCTTAACGCTCACCTCAGGTGAGCACGTCCATACCCTCTGAGCTCCTGGGGGGGGGTCCTCACAGGGGTCACCCACCGGCTCTGACTCTGTGAGATGTCCCACGCCTGTGTCATCCTGGCATCTCGTGGATTCCGGGAGGCAGGCCCCACTGACAGCTCTGGATGGAGAGGAGGAATTCCAGACCCCCCTCCTCCCCCCAGGTGTGGATTGGGCACATGTGTGAGGCCCAGCGAGACCTCATCCTAAGCAGTTGCATACTGTTTCCATCCAAGTGTTTACAGGTGTGTAAGTTCTTCCTAAACAGGTCTAGATCCTTTGAAAATGCCACGCATGCAGGTGAATAAGACAACATCCATCTGCTTCTCTTGGGATCCTCATGGTTAAGTTGACGTATCTGAGGTCACACACCGCGGATAGATCCAGGCCACCCCCATTCTCCACAGAGGAGCCACTCAGAGAACATTTTCCATGAGGCTGTGTTGTAGGGACCACAATTCTCACCCTTTGAATTCATCAGACTTTTCCAGACTCGTGTCCCTGAAGGTGGACGTCCTGTGGCCCGTCAGCACTGCTGTCTGAGCCCTGGGCTTTGGTGCAGATTCAACTTTAATGTGAATTGGGACCGAGGAAGGACAAGTTCAGGCCCAGGCCTTGCGGGTTGAGAACAGAATGGAGGGGATTCTAAGAAGAGGAAGAAAAGTAAGGAAGCTAAGGCGGGTGTCAGTCCAGTTCTGAAGGCTTGGCCTCGACTTGCCATCTTGGCTGTAAATCTATTTACTGCCTTTCTTTCTCCCTCTGTCTCTTTCTCTCCCTTTTCCATGATCCATTCTCAGAAACCAGGAGAGCCATTTCTGGGATTATATCTACCATATAAAAGTTATAATACTTTTTGTCTGTATCTAACAGTTTAAGTGTTTATCAATTTAGCTCTTCACTACCAACTGGAGAGACTCAGGACTCAGGAAGAGCATTTGTGTAAAAAGGCATCACTGGTTTTCAAGCTCCTGTCAGTTCTTCAAGGCAAGCATCTTTCGGAGTGAACCAAAAAAAAAAAAAAAAAAAAAATGCTTGGTTAGGTTTTCAAGAACTCATTAAGGCCTGTGCAGCTTTGTGAGAAATAACTTTCTCCTTCTCAGGCCTTGAGAATTAGACTGAGCTTGGAAGGCACATCGGGTGGGAGCTGTTCCAACTGTTTCTGTTCAGGTCGCGTCGACTTTAAAGCCACGGAGCTTCCACTGCTGGCGCCTGAGGGAGATGCAGGATTAGAGGGTGACATGACACCTCATGTGGGCACTGAACCCACGCCGAAACAGTGCCCATGAAACCAACACACACTGGCTGTTAACTGGTCAGCTTTGTTCCCCAGGGATGGCAAGCGAAACTCAAAATGAATAATGTTCCTGACACAGTTCCGGCACTCCGTGCGTTGGGAAAATAAAAATAAATGTTTGTGCTGGCGGATGGCAAAGTCTCCTTCTACTTCCTTTATTCCATCTTGAGCTTTTTTATTTAAAAGCACATTAAGCGGGCTTCCCTGGTGGCGCAGTGGTTGAGAGTCCGCTTGCCGATGCAGGGGACGCGGGTTCGTGCCCCGGTCTGGGAAGATCCCACATGCCGCGGAGCGGCTGGGCCTGTGAGCCATGGCCGCTGAGCCTGCGCGTCCGGAGCCTGTGCTCCGCAATGGGAGAGGCCACAACGGTGAGAGGCCCGCGTACCGCAAATTAAAAAAAAAAAAAAAAGCACATTAAGCTCACTGGGTAGCTGGCTCTGACACAGCGCTGGGCCCCTCTTCGTGAAATGAAAGCCGTCTGTCTGCCTGGGACACGGAGGCCCAGTAATTTACTCCCTCTGCTGTCATTTTAAGTGCTCCCCACTGCAGGGATGGCAGCCTTCTTTCTATAATTATGGTGGAATTGGAAGTCTAACACTGACATGCTGCACACAAGGCCAGCTATTTACAACAGTCGTTGCTCAGCCGATGTGTTTTTAATATGTCATCCAAGCGAGGTTGTTGGGATCAATCCCATCCTTTTTTTTCTGAGTTTTTCCCTCTAAAATAACAGTATCACTTGAAAATTCAAGTATTCGTGAAACTGAAAAGTAATAGAAAAACAGCACCAAGCAAAATAAAGTCAGGCCCAGTTGCCTATTTAGTCTGTTGTAGGAAACGCTTTCAGACGGAGGCCTGAGCTGGTCCGGCAGTGACCCCTGGGGAGTGAAGGCGAGTCTGCTCAGCACTCGGGCCTCTCGCTCCAGGTCTGCGGTGGGAGCTGCCATCTGCTCTGGGCAAAACTATTCCCTGGTGCTGTGGGTTGACTGGGGCTCAGCACCTGCTGTCCACACCTGACAAAGCATGCCCAGCTCACGTATGCCCGCCCATCTGGGTGGGTCCACTTCTAGATGATCTCATGGCACACGGTACTACTGCAGCGTCCAGATGCTTTAGGACGGAGAGGCAGCCAGCAGCTTGTGGGGGAAATACCAGCTACATCTAAGGAGCTGGAAGAGGATCTGAGTCATGGAGGCCAGCAGACTTTTCAGCCCCAGCAAAGCGGCAGCCCCGGCAGCCCGTTCTCATCATGGGACGAAAGGGACCTGGCTTCTCAGAACCAGAACTTAAGTGAGTTTCCTTTTCACAAGCAGAAGTAGCCATCGTGTAAAGCTGACACCCCAAACGAGCTGGGACGATCACAGGAGAACCACATCCATGTCATAGTGAAACACCTTTAGGCTTGCCTGAGTTACTGAGTATGAAATCCAGGAGAGCGACTCCTGAAATTGTGTTATTTCGCAAACGAGAGGACGGTGCTTGGAAAGATGAAGCTGTTGCCCAAGCCCCCAGCTGGGCCAACCCGTGGCTGAATCGCCAACCCCCATGGTCCTCTGCCGCAGCAGCACTGCCCGGCCACCCAGCCTGGCCCAATGGCCCTCTAGGAGCAGGCGGTGGCTTCAGCTGCATCCGGCTCCTCTCTTCCTCTGCAGCTGAAGGGAGACACTGCAAGCATTCCTATGAGAGCCATGACCACAGGCTGGGTTTACCTTGGGCGCTGACATGGCAGAAGGTACAGATGAGGGCCCCCTGCTGCTCCTTGTGTCTAGAACGTGCTGTTAATTGCACGAGGCCGCTGAATGTCACGACCTTCCTTTTGTTGGCAAAATGCAAGGTTTTCAGATAACATTTAGCAGTCACATCTGGACTTACGCCATCTTTTTTTTTTTTTTTTTTTTTTTTTTGCGGTACGCGGGCCTCTCACTGCTGTGGCCTCTCCCGTTGCGGAGCACAGGCTCCGGACGCGCAGGCTCAGCGGCCATGGCTCACGGGCCCAGCCGCTCAGCGGCATGTGGGATCTTCCCGGACCGGGGCACAAACCCGTGTCCCCTGCATCGGCAGGAGGACTCTCCACCAGTGCGCCACCAGGGAAGCCCTGGACTTACGCCATCTTTAGTTCCTCGCTTGGTTTGGAATTATTATTATTTAGTATTCTGATCTTAGAATTTGTCTTTAAAAAGTGCAAAAAGTTTTGAAAACCATTAGAAACTCCAAGTTTCACTTAATGGATGGTTACCAATTTTTAATACCACACTTTTATGCTGTTATAAAAGTTAAATTTGGGGGCTTACTGAGAAGTCCTAAAGAATGAAGACCTCTAGAATAGATTCATGGAATAAGAAAAGGGTGATCAAGTGAGGTAATAATTAGCTTGAGAATCCTGATGTAACTTATCAAGTTGATTGGTTTGATAGTAGTTACTTAATTGATCATTTATTCATTCCTATATGTTTCATATTTTTAAAAGAGCTTTATTGGGTTATAACTGATATAGAAAAATCTGGACATATTTAATGCACACAATTTTTTTAACATCTTTATTGGAGTATAATTGCTTTACAATGGTGTGTTAGTTTCTGCTTTATAACAGTGAATCATATACATATGTTCCCATATCTCTTCCCTCTTGCGTCTCCCTCCCTCCCACCCTCCCTATCCCACCCCTCTAGGTGGTCACAAAGCATCGAGCTGATCTCCCTGTGCTATGCGGCTGCTTCCCACTAGCTATCTACTTTACATTTGGTAGTGTATATATGTCCATGCCTCTCTCTCACTTTGTCACAGCTTACCCTTCCCCCTCCCCATATCCTCAAGTCCATTCTCTAGTAGGTCTGTGTCTTTATTCCCGTCTTACCCCTAGGTTCTTCATGACTATTTTTTTTCTTAGATTCCATATATATGTGTTAGCATACGGTATTTGTTTTTCGCTTTCTGACCTACTTCACTCTGTATGACAGACTCTAGGCCCATCCACCTCACTACAAATAACTCAATTTCGTTTCTTTTTATGGCTGAGTAATATTCCATTGTTTATATGTGCCACATCTTCTTTATCCATTCGTCTGTTGATGGACACTTAGGTTGCTTCCATGTCCTGGTTATTGTAAATAGAGCTGCAATGGACATTTTGGTACATGTCTCTTTTTGAATTATGGTTTTCTCAGGGTTTATGCTCAGTAGTGGAATTGCTGGGTCGTATGGTAGTTCTATTTTTAGTTTTTTAGGGAACCTCCATACTGTTCTCCATAGTGGCTGTATCAATTTACATTCCCACCAACAGTGCAAGAGTGTTCCCTTTTCTCCACACCCTCTCCAGCATTTATTGTTTGTAGATTTTTTGATGATGGCCATTCTGACCAGTGTGAGATGATACCTCATTGTAGTTTTGATTTGCATTTCTCTAATGATTAGTGATGTTGAGCATTCTTTCATGTGTTTGTTGGCAATCTGTATCTCTTCTTTGGAGAAATGTCTATTTAGGTCTTCTGCCCATTTTTGGTTTGGGTTGTTTGTTTTTTTTGATATTGAGCTGCATGAGCTGCTTGTAAATTTTGGAGATTAATCCTTTGTCAGTTGCTTCATTTGCAAATATTTTCTCCCATTCTGAGGGTTGTCTTTTCGTCTTGTTTATGGTTTCCTTTGCTGAATGCACACAATTTGATGAGTTTGGAGATACGTATATACCCATGAAACCATCACCACATCAAAATAATAAAGATACTTCACCTTCAGGCTTCCCTCCTCCCCTCTTGTTTTTGGTGATAAGAACACTTTACGTGAGATCTACCATCTTAACCATTTTTTAAGTGCACAACACAGTACTGTAAATACACACACTATGCCACACAGCAGATCTGTAGAACTAAGTCATCTTTCCTAACTGAAATTTTATACCTTTTGAACAAAAACTACCCCCAGCCCCTGGAAACCACCATTTTACTCTCTGTGTTAAGAGTTTGACCATCTCACATATGGGATCATGCAGTATTTGTCCTTCTGTGACTAGCTTATTTCATTCAGTGTATCATCTTCAAAATTCATCTATGTTGTTGCATATGGCAGGATTTCCTTCTCTTTAAAGGCTGAATAAAATTCTATTGTATGTATATGCACATTTTCTTTATCCACTCACCCATCGGTGGACATTTAGATTGTTTCCATATCTTGGCTATTGTGAACAATGCTGCAGTAAACTCTTCCCAAAAAACTGATGAAGAAGGAATACTTCTCCAAGCAAATCTTATGAGGCCAACATCACCCTAATGCCAAAGCCAGACAAAGACACTGCAAGAAAAGAAAACTATAGTCCAATATCCCTGATGAATATAGATGTAAAAATTCTTAATAAAAGGCTAGCAAACTGAATAAGAAAGCACATTAAAAGGATTGTACACCAGGATCAAGTGGGATTTAACCCTGGGATGCAAGGATGGTTCAATATATGCAAATCAATAACAGTGATACACCACATTAACAGAATGAAGGTTAAAAATCATATGATTATCTCAATAGACGCAGAAAAAATTATATGACAAAATTCAACATCTGTTCATGATAAAAGCTAAACAAACTAGGTTTAGAAGAGATTTACCTCAACATAATAAAGGTCATATATGACAAGAGCACAGCTAACATCAAATTCAATGGTGAAAAGTTGAAAGCGTTTCCTCTAACATCAGGAATAAGGCAAGAATGCCCACTCTTGCCACTTCTATTCAACATAGTATTGGAAGTCCTAGCCAGAGCAATAGACAAGAAAAAGAAATAAAAGGCATCCAAATTGGAAGAGAAGCAGTAAAATTTTCTCTGCTTGGAGATAACATGATCTTATATTTAGAAAATCCTGAAGACTCCATGAAAAAACTTAGAAACAATAAGCAAATTCAGTAAAGTTGCAGGATACAAAATCAGCATACAGATATCTATTGTGTTTCTGTACACAAAGAATGAAATAACTGAAAAGGAAATTTAAAAACCAAGGCCATTTATGTCAAAAAGAATAAAATACTTAAGAATAAACTTAACCAAGTACGTAAAAGACTTGTACACTGAAAACTGCAAATCACTGATGAAAGAAATTGAAGACACAAATAAATGGAAAGATATCCCATGTTCATGGATTGAAAGACAATATTGTTAAAATACCCATACTAGCCAAAGTAATCTATAGAGTCAATGCAATCCTTATCAAAATCCGAATGGCATTTTTACAGAAGATTTTTAAAAATCCTAAAATTCATACGGAACCACAAAAAACTCAAATAGCCAAAGCATTTTTCTTTTCTTGAGAAAGAAGAACAAATATGGAAGCATTACACTTTGATTTCAAAATGTATCACAAAGCTGCAGAAGTTAAAACAGAATCGTATGGCACTTAGAGACAAGAATGGATGGGACTTGCATGGGGAATGATGAGCAGTTTAGTTTGGAAGAAGCAAATGTACTTCATATGGATGTGAGGTGGGACCTTGCATGTGAGTCTCAGTAGTCTGGACGTTGGCAAGGCAGCCAGAGAGCTGGGACACTTAGCATTGGAAATCCCTTCAAGGTTATGTAGCCAACTTTCTCCCTGATGCACAAACCCTGTCTCAGACTTTCTCAGCCACAGTCCATTTAGCAGGGCATGTACCCTGAGCCACCTCCCAAATCCATTTCTGTTTGTCTGCAGCAAAATAACTCAGATATAACCACAATTGTTTCCAATACAAGCACATTTGAAGGGCATTAGGTGCTTATCTACTTTATCAAAAGGGGTATTAATTACTGATATCTGAAATGCAATACATATATCTTTCCAACTCCAGTGATTGGAAGTTATAAGCCAAAATACTGTTGATGCAAATATGTATTGCCATACACTATAGGCACTGTAGGGTTAACAAATGACATGTAACAAAGATAACTGAAAATGTTAAAGCTGAATGAACAGAACTTTATACTTAGAATGAAAATTAGCAACTTAAAATCATGACTAGCTCAAAATAGCATTAAAGATATATTCCTTTCACAAACTGCAGGAATCCCACTTATCTGTGTGTGCATATATTTAATGGAGCTTTGTAATAGCCAGGATTTATCATAAACACATAATTTCAGTCTTTATTAACTCCAGAACACCAATTTTTTATAAATTTTATGTCATATGGAAGATTATGTGTAAGTGATCTTCAGATGTAAATATAGATAAAATCTATTGTGTAAATTGCTTCTAAGAGCCAAAGAAAGGAGAACCCTTAATAAAGACACCCTCACATTTCTTAGCAGACTCGCACCCTACAGCAGAAAGATCCCAAAGGAGTAGTTTTCAGCCTCCAAAGAATGTGAACTCACTTTTCCACAAAATATTTCATTCCACAGTCAGAGCTCTCCAGAAGGGTTTTCTTACATTATTATAATCTACATCCTTGTAAAATATACCCACTGTCCTCCTTCTGAAACCCCACAGAGCTAGAGAATTCTATTTCTATATGTCTTCAATTATCAGGAGAAAACTAATTGTTCTTATTCTGGTTTTCATTTTGGGGGTGTGTGTGAAACTAAGATATGTTTTCTTTTTAAACTTTCTGTGGCTTAATTTCCTCCAGTTCTAACATCCACTACACTACCCATGCTTCCAGGTCTGTGTGTCTTCAGAAATTTATGATCTATTTCCACATTTAAAAATACTGAATAAGGCAGGACCAAGGATAGTGCCCGCACCTACCCATTAGACATCATTCTTCCCTGAACAGTAGCCTCTGCGTACTACCATTTGAACAAAGCAGTCGTCTTTGCCTGTGGTCATTTAGATGATTACAAATCAAGTTTATTTATGCTATAATTCAATACACCCGTCATCATCTTGCCTTCAGCGAAAACAATTCAGCCTAAGATTTCAACAAACATATTGGGCATCTCCTGTGTGCCAGATAATGAGACCACTGAGATGAACAAGATATAATGTCTACACTTGAGAAAGTGGATCCAAACATTACAGTAAGTGCAATGGCAGAATGCATGGGGTGACAGGGTGGGCGAGAAGGTGGCCATGATGGTGGCCTCGTTCATGGAACCTTTCCTAAAGGATCAGTAGGAGTTACCCAAACACAAGGGAGAAGCGCCATCCAAATAAGGGAATGGGATGAGGGGCCCGGAGATCCGTGTTGCTGGGGGGTCATGTGTGGGCTGTGTGTGTGTGACCCTGTGGGCCTCAGATCAGAGAGAGCCTTGTTTGTGGGGAGGGAAGGGAGTCGAGATATATTAGGACATAAATTTACAGGACCTGTTGACTTGAAATATGGGATAAGGGGAGAGAGAGATTTGGGGTCAGACAATTTGAGTGGATTCTGGTGGTTTTCACCAGGACAAAAAATGGAAAAACAGCAGCAAATCTGTGGAGCGGGGAACGATGGGGAGTTCAGTTTTGGAGCTTTGAAGTGCCTGTGGGTCACCCAGGTAGAAACACAAAACAGGTAGTGGGATGATTTACGGGAGTCAGGGAAACCGGATGACACAAGGCACAGCCTTCCAATGCCGGATCCTTGTATCGAGTCCACTGATGTCTGCTGTTCTGTGGGCCTCGTGTTTACATTTTGTATTAACACCTCACACACACACCTGTGTCTCATCACACCAGCCTTTCCTCGGGCGGATTAATGCCTTCTCCTCCTTTTGTGTATTTGTGTACAAAACACATTTTGCTCTCACACCTTGAACTCTGGGCACCACTGTGCAAATTCCAGGGAATCACAGGGTGTAAAACTCGGCTCCTGCCCCCGGGGGGTGACAGTCTAGGGAGGTGACATTGGTGCTAACTGGCAAAACCTGCAACCCAGGGACCGGTTCTGTGGTGGAAGCGTGTGTGGGACACAACAAAGACGGGGTTGGGAGGTCTGCAGAGACTGGGGGCCAGAAACGGGGAGGGAGAGGATGCCAGGGGAAAGGGTCTGAACCACCCTGCAGGAGGCCACGGGGGTGGGGGCACGACTGGAGGAAATCGAGGACACCTGGTGGGCGCGTGCCAGTGACCACACGGGCTGGGGAAACAGTGCTGACCTGTGACCCCAGGTGCGGCAGGAGGTGAGGGACAGATGTCCCCACCCCGGCGGGTGGGTGGAGGTAAACACCTTCCAGGAGAGTAAGACTTGTCTGTTCAGAAAGCTGGATTCACCCTGTGTGTCCAGAGGTGCTGAGCTGGGGAGCCAGGGAGGGAGAGCTTCAGAGAGAAGAATGACCAGTCCTGTGCGTCCCGGAGGGAGGATCCTGCACATTTACTCTGCAGTTTACTGTGTGTTTGTCACTGTCCCTGCCCTCCTCGATAGTAACTGCTCCCACAGGTGGGGACACCCATTTGCTTGCTACCCAAATTACAGCCTTGATCTGCACTGGTGGGATAAATGGATGGATACGTGCACTTTAAAGAACAGTGAGAAGGAATCAGTCCCCCCAGGGAGGCTAGGGTGACATGATTAGGAGCCGGGGACCCCATCTCCTCCCCAAAGGGCCCAGGCAGTCACTACTCCTCTGTCCGCAGGGGCCTGTGGGTTTAAAATAACCAATGGGGAGAAATGAAAACCATGTCCACAGGCAGGTTCACAGGTTTTCTGAGCAGTTTTCTTCCTTGGGGTTCATTGATTTATTCTCTTACATAGTTACTTAAAGCAATGTGATGGAAGGCATGAGACTTGAGTCTAAGTTCCTGCTTTTTCTCCCCAGACTACCAGTTGCTCATCTCCAGCCCTCCTGCTGGGCTGTACCCACTCGGAGCAGGACGCTCCAGGAAGGAGCCTCAGGCCCTGCGGTGTCACAGAGGGAGAGCTCCACGCCCCGGCCTGGGTGGTTCGGGGGTCCCGCGTTGTGAAGACCTCATAAAACTTGCGGTCTGACAGCTCCTGAGAGGAGGCCTGAAGCTGACGGACAGTCCGGGAGGCTGAGGCTGGGATGGCGCCTGGCGAGTGGATCTGCTCCTGCTTCCATGGAAACGCACAGGATTGGGAGACAAGGTGCAGGTTTTAATGACAGCCTTCTTTTTATAACTTCCCTACCTTATCCTCTTCCATCTGACCGCCGTTCCCATGGCTACCGGATCACACAGGCCATTGGCAACCAGCGCTCCCATTTGCCCAGGGGATTTCTCGGAGTGTTGAGGAGGGCCCGGCTTCCTGGGAGGCCGGGGCTGCGGCCACAGCGCACACCCCTGCTTGCGTCCGCTGGGTGGAGCCCCTGGAAGGGTCCTGGATACTCGGCCCCTGTTGTGTGGATGGAACGGCGAAGGTGAAGGTACGTGAATGACTTACAGTTCTCTCTAACAGTATCAGGCTGCTTAGGTGTGGAAGAGTAGTAATCTTGGGCAAATCATAGTAATTCTCCCCAGAATGCTTCCCCAGCACACAGGTCAGGAGCCCAAGGCACATTATATTGCCAGTTGAGAAAACACTGCCCCTCGGGATGGCACTGCCTCTGTATCCACCCACTGCAGGCACTGGGGCAGCCTGCCCTCCTCCTCTGATAGGAGGGGCTCACAGTCCTTTATTGGAAGAACTGTTACCTTGACCATGTGATGATGGTCCCAAGAACAAGGAGAAGCAGCAGGTAAATACCTGGGGTTGTCAACTTTGAAATGAACACACGGAGGCCAGAATAAAGTGTCACCCTGTGCATCTCCTTTCAGATGAGAATACGATGTTTAATTTTCAGGGAACTTTTTCTTTGCCGCTATTGTCCTTGGACTTAAATGTAGACAATTTCTCTCCTATTTTCTTATTTCTAAAAACCTTAGAAGATTTAAATTATAGATTCAAATGCTGCTAAGAGCAAAACTGAGAAAAATAATAAATTTCAAAGTGGCATTTTCAACACTTCTGCTCCAAACAACACAGTTACTTTGTCAGTTATTTTTCTGGACATTGTTAGCCATAGGTCTTTGGGATCTAAATAGCCCCATCACTGAAACAACAGGATCCTAGTGGTATAATAAGTTGCGGCAACCCGAGTGACAACTTACAATTCAGCAGTAATTCCAAGAAAAATTTAGTCATTTTGTCCTCGCTACGCCAATATTTGCAGAAAACAGTATTTAGTTCTCTAGTGAGCAAGTAATTTTCAACAGCGTTTTGCTTGAGAAGAAACAAAGGTCCGCCTGGAAAACTCAGAGATCCTTTTGTCCTTTCCATCCTAAGACACTGCTTTTCTGATCTCTCAGTGGTGTGCTTTACACAATAAGAAAGCCATTTTGACTGTTACAGGATAACCAACAAATTTTTAAAAAATGACCTGCCTTCTTCCATCTCCATTGTAGAGAAACTAATGGAAAAACAAAACAAATGAGAACAACGCAGCCCACTCAGGGCTGCTGATGTCATTGTGACCTGCGGTGACCTGAAGATGCCTCTGTCGTCATCACTGTCCAGGACTTGGGGTCGTCCTCTGCTGCTGCCTTTCCTTGAGGCACTTTCTCATGTGTGCGTTTGAGAAGGTGGTAAATACACAGACGGCTGTGACACGGTGTCATCTAATCAGGGCAGAACTGAGCTTGTCCGAACGGGTTCAGCTCCCACCGCGTTTACAAATCGCCGCTATGGGAACTGCTGACCCTCCAGTCTCAGCCACGACGCGGAAGCAACGTGATGAAAACATCTCTTCTTCTTCCACTGGGTGTCGGGGGATTTGCCTTTTCCTGAGTGAGAGGCAGCCTCTCATCTATTGACGACGCAGATACACATCACAACTGCTCCAGGTCTCTCTCTCCCCATTTATTTTGCCTTCCTATTTCTACTCCTGATACTTCTTGTTTAACAAATTGTTCTTGATGTGACGTGTTCACAATAAGCCCATAGGCACAGCTGAAACACAATTTCCTGCTCGCTGCAGTCAAAATACATTAATCCTCTGGATACTTCCCCAGGACAATACTATCTCTCATGTGCAGACTTTATTTCTTTTATTCAGCTGCAAAGGAAACAGATCCTTGAAAATTGGTTTGAAAAGTGACACACAGAAAAGTCAGGACTAGAATTCCTGGTGTGCAGAGTTCGCCTTAAACACTCGTGTTTGCAAGAAGCACCGTCTGTCAACCCTCATGTGTGAGAGAAATTGAGAAGAGTCACTCCACAGCTGAGTCGAGGGGGTCCTCCAGAGTCCCCTCACATCCCAAACTCAGGGTGGGAGCAGGGCCAGCCCCGCCACCCCCATCCCCCGCGAAGTCCTGCTCTGTCCCAGTTGTGGCTCCAGGGAGACCTGGCACCACCTCAAGGGACACAAGCTGTGCAATTTTCAGGTAAACAAGGGCATCTCGGCGGCTTATTCTCCTGACAGTTCAGTTGGTGGGGACTCAGGTGAACACACCCTGCTTAGCTCGAAACCTGGAAGCTTTCTACGTAATCAGGCAGGTAGGTGTGCACACCTGCACCTGCACATGTATTTTATGTGTCAAGGTGCATGCTTAGGTAGGCATGTAGGTAGGTATGTATGTAAGTACATATGTATGTATGTACGAAGTATGTAGGTGCATATGTAGACAGCTATGTAAATAGACGCGTAGGTAGGTACGTATATATGTAGGTACACAAGCATGTATGTACATGTGTATATGTAAGTATGCAGGTACATATGTGGATAGTCAGTAGGTATGTAGGTATGTACACATGTAGGTACATGTGTAGATAAGTATCTGAATAGATATATAAGTATGTATGTAGGCACAGGTGCAGGCGGGTTTGCACCCATGTAGGCACAGCTGCAGGTGGGTTTGCACCCATGTAGGCACAGCTGCAGGCAGAGATCATTGATTCCTACTCGCCAGCCTCTCATGCCGCCTTCTGGCAATGGCGACGGGGCAGCACCAAGTCCTCTGGCCCACGCAGTGGGACGCTGCCTTCCTGGCTGCACTGAGGCTGCATCTCACAGGGAAGATTTCACACACAGCTGATGTGAGAACCGAGGTGGCCACAGGCCCCATGCCCACCCAACGGCCCTGCCCTCCTTGTTTTGGGACAGCATGTATGCTGGGACCACAGCCTGTTCACGTCCAAATCCAGCAGGACACAGGGCCCCAAGCGCTCAGGTTTCTCCTGATGAGAAACAAAATGTGTGACTTTCCCCTCTTCTGGCTCTATCATCAGATCGCAGCAGGTGAGTGTCTGAGAAGCCCGGCCAGGAATTAAAATCTACTTCAGCTCCAAGGTGCTGTGTTTCTGGTACCTCTGAGGCCTTATTTATTTAAGGGAGTAAAGGCACAATTCCTGGAGGTGCCATGTCAGCTGGTCATTCACCTGACATTTGTCCCTGAGCCTGTTACCCCAGAGAACGTGTGTGCGTGTGTGTGTGCGTGCGTGTATTTACTGAGCACCAGTACACATGTGATGGTTGCTTTCTAGATGGTAACTCTGACAGAGATCTTTTCTGGCATTTGGGAGGTGACAGGCAGAATTCTGAAATACCACGATATTCCCCCCAAATTCCAAAACGTTATATTCCGAATAGGTAAGTCTAGATGGACAGCTGAGTAAATCATCTGATGAACTGAGTAGACAGAATGTCTGAAAACTTTAGGTCAAGGGCTTAAAAGCACAAATGTCTGTAGGTAACTGGGTCTAAATTTAGATTTGCTTTGATTGCCTACGAACAATCAGGACTGCTCGTCTGCAATGATGTTCGACTCTATTCTTCTTGGTCTGTGTTCTGTTCTATCATTTTGAGGGTGATATGTGTATACAGGAGTCATTATCTACCTCACAATAAAGCACCAGCGCAGAAGTAACGACAGACAGTTCACAAGGAGGGGTAACAAGGGTCAGCGAGGCCGCCTATCACCGCAAGGATGTGGCCAGAACCGCCAGATATTTCAAGAGAAACCAGAAATCCAGATGTATGGGTGGGATTCTCAGATGTAAAATGCCAAGAAAGTAGCTGGGATTTACATCTATAAACATGGGTGTGTTGGTTTGGGACTGGAAGAGGAAGGAAGAGAGAAAACGTAGAACTGTTCCCTCAGTTTTCAACTTAGACCTTGCTCGCTGGCACTTCTGTGGCTCCCAACCCTCCCTGCGTATCCGAATCCCCGAGGGTGTGGCGGTGGGGGCGGGGGCGGGGGAGGGGGCGCTGTGGAGACTGGCAGAGCCCTTGGGCGGTGCTGTCTGAGCCCCAGGAGAGGGTCGGGGTCGGGTCCCTTCGCTGGGGCCTTGGGTAGCAAACCTTGAAAATCAAACAGGGTAACTGGGCAGGGGCTCGGGGGGAAGGTCCTCAAAGTACTAGGTTGATTCTGATGCAAAGTAAGAGGTTGAGAAAGACTCAACACAAAGTGCTTGGGCTCTGTGGTTGCAAATGATTTAAACCAGCAAAAAAAAAGAAAAAAAACACCCACACCCACCTCACTAAATAAACATTACACACACACACACACTCACCCTGGGGTGCAAATGCTTGCTGGTGCAAATCCATGGGAACAAGGGGAGAGTCCAGCTCAGGAGCGGGATTATTTGCAGATCCCAAGGGGAAGGAGGCGGAGGGGCCACCGGAAGCCTGGGCTTGGACCACCTGCCCTGCCACCCCACTCCCCAGGCTCTATAACTTCACCAGTTGGAGGTCATAGGACCCTGTTGTGATATATGACGTACTGCTAAGACATAGTCAGAATTTTAAAAAAAGCATGTATATATACTGCAACAGGCAAGCTTTAGGAAATCCACGTGAAGAATATAAAATGTACAAAAAAGATGTTTTTTGTGCAATTCACGTGTCAGGCTTGTGCTAAACAGGTACAGATTCACGTCTCTGCAGTCGAGAAGGGTCAGAGAAATAAAAGCAGGGGCAATGGTTCTCCACCTATGAGTGAAAAGGATTGCCCTTAGCTTGAGTGGAGACTGCTGTGAGTTCAGAGGAGGAAGGGAATTAATTGAGTTTACAGCAGACTGGAATCCTTCCATTGTACTAATATAAATATTAATATGTCATCTCATTCTTCAAAAATTACATAAATTACAAGAGGGCGTCATATTTTTATTTCTTGATTTGCTTCATGAAAGCGTTTAATATGAAGTATCCATTCTATTTTTTGTATATATAAAAAAATCTCTCTTAAACATAGGATTATTCCATAATTTATAAGAGATTATAGACTTTTGAGGCAAGTAGTTTCTTTGAAAAGACACAGACACGATCTCAGATTTGGTGAGAAAAATGGATGTTCAAAAATTCTACGGTGGGTGCTGCCTTTTAAATCCTATTCAAAAACGATCCTCAGCAAAAGGAAAACGGCAATATTTGTTCACACCTCATGAGCAGGCCTGAGTAGCAACCATCTGTATCTGGGCTGCTGTCACGTGATGTATTGTGGGTCCTACACTTTGCCCCAGGCAGCAATCTTAATTAAGGCCTTTCCTAAAGAGTGCTCCAGGGGTGCATTACCAGATCGGTGCCAAAACAGATGAATGCCTAACTGCCACCAGTGTGGGACCCCACTGAATACACATTTCCCTTCAGAGGTCGTGTTGTCATCAATGGGGCCAGCCTGCACGGCCCTTCAGTTAGCCTTGACCTGCAGGCAGGAAGATGTTAAAACTGGGCGGGGGGAGTTGAAAATATCGCTGTCTTACGCGTGCACCCTTGTCTGCGGGTTCACAGCCCTAACAGGGTTCTGACTGTGAGAACCACGGTTCCTGATCTTCCTCTTGTCCTGACCGGGATGCATTTGTCTGCTCTCCCCCAGGTGGCAGAGGCTGCAATACTTCTGGGGTTTGAGGATGCTGCCTGACAGGCCTGTATTTCAGAGCATACTCTGGGTCTGATCACACGGTAGATGTTTGCACCCCGTTTTGAGGAGCACGGGGAGGTACCCTCTGCCCGTTCACAGATGGGTCGCTCTGCTTACAGCACACAGACCCCGGCAGCGAGCCTGCCGGTACAAGAACGCGGCTCAAATCAGCAGTTTGCTTTCTTCCAGATTTCTCTGGGCTGTGTGAGCTATTGTGGCCAAATGTTTCCCAATCTGCTCATTCCTCAGCCAAAACTATTCCCTGATATTTTAACTCTGAGACACCTGACTAGCATCTCATTTACTTAAGGAACCCCAAGGATTCATCCGACCTTGCATCTCTTGGTGGGATGTGACCACGTAATCCTGGAAGCTTCTGTCCCTCAGGGCACTAGCTCTGCTTCATCATCTGGTGTCATTTGTACATCAATCCACCTTTCACATTTCTCAGCTTCCTCCGATGAAGCATTTTTTTCTGTGATTCCAGAGGAACAAATACCTTCATAGTCCCAACATAATGTGTTTGCCCAGGAATAGTAAATCTACAGATTTTGATTTTCCTGTTTATATTAGCAGAAGGAAGACAACATCAATCTCAGCCTTTTTTAACCATGAGGAAAACATGAATATGGAGCATGTTTCTGAATTCTTGGGTAAAAACCATCACATCTATTTCAACCTGACCAGTCCTTAAATGAGATGAACTCTAAAATTCCCAAAGTAGCACCTTTAAAAGTCCAGAATAAAGATATTTAGGGAAGGAGACACTATAGCACAATGTCTGTATGGAAGAAACACTGGGTGATTTCAGCATATCAGGATAGAGGCACTGAGGGAGTGACACACATGCTCTCTCCTGGCTTCTCTTTCTTGAGTGTGATACCTTGTGAGACTAAATGAGACAGAAAATACTATAGGAGATATATATATATATATATATATATATATATATATATATATATAGCATTCATATGATGAGGTCCATCTATACAAGCCGCTGCTATGGACGTGAAGATGGCTAGGACACCCCTTCTTTAGCATCCCAGCTATCTGGCGCAGGGAGATGGGGGCAAGTCTGTCAACGGCAGCAGCATCAGAGCACCAGCGAGCAGAGACCTGCTCTACGGGGACTGGGGGAAGGCTGCACCGGACTTGCGACGGGACCCAGCCCCGGAGGAGGAGGAGCAGTGACCAGACGGTAACAGCGGGCAGCAGTGCGCTACTGATTATGGGGAGATAATTATAAAGGACTGGTAGTTAAATGCTAAGATAATCTTACATCTGTAAGCACATCATTGTTTATGAGACACGTCCAAATCCATCAATTCAAATGATCTATATAAAAAGCCTGAGGGGCGGGGCTTCCCTGGTGGCGCAGTGGTTGAGAGTCTGCCTGCCGACGCAGGGGACACGGGTTCGTGCCCCGGTCTGGGAAGATCCCGCACGCCGCAGAGTGGCTGGGCCCGTGAGCCATGGCCGCTGAGCCTGTGCGTCCGGAGCCTGTGCTCCACAACGGGAGAGGCCACAACAGTGAGAGGCCCGCGTACTGCAAAAAAAAAAAAAAAAATCCCGAGAGGTGGTTATCATTCCTTTTTTATAGCCAGTCCGATGGCTCACCGAAGGTTATGTACAAATTGAAATCAGATAACCCAGAGCTTAAGTTGGTTCTTCTGCTTCCAAAGCCAATATGCCTCCTACGCTGTGAAGTGGGTTTACAGGAAGCCAGGGGTGGGAGGCCAAGCTTAAAACGTAAACATCTGCAAGAATTCAGGGATGGGCACTAGAAAGCTCCCCCGTGGCAGGGTGCTGAATATCTGTGAGGAAGAATTGCCTTCTGTTGTCCCATCAATTTTGCAACTTCTTTTTAGGACTATTTTGTATCCTTTAAAAAAAAATGAGATATAATTGACATGTAACATTGTGTGAATTTAAGGTGTAGGACATGCTGATTTGATACATTTGTATCTTGCAATATGATTGCCTTTGTAGTGGTAACTAACACCCTATTATATCACAACCCAATTAAAAAATGGGCAGAGGAACTAAATAGACATTTTTTCGAAGATGACATACAGATGGCCGGCCAACAGGTACATGAAAAGGTTCTCGACATCCTTAATCATCAGGGAAATGCAAATCAAAACCACAGTGAGATATCACCTCACACCTGTTAGGATGCCCTTATCCAAAAGAAAAAAAAGCAAAACCACGGAAAATAATAAGTGTTGGTTAGGATGTGGAGAAAAGGGAACCCTCATGCATTGTGGTGGGAATATAAATTGGTGCAGCCACGATGGAGAACAGAAAGGAGATTCCTCAAAAATTAAAAATAGAATTACCATACCACCCAGCAACCCTACTTCTGGGTATTCAGCCAGAGGAAATGCATCCTTTGGGTTTAACCAGTTTTATGATCTCGTAGACACCCACCATTCGTGTCGTGTGCTGCCCCTCGAATTGTTAAGTAAGTACTGATAGCGAGAAAAAGAGGGCAGCGTTTGTGGTGTGTTCCCCCAGGAAGCATACCCCTTTGGTCCAACTTCTTATTCCCTCAACTGTCATTCTGCCTGAAGGTGAACAGGGCCAACTAGTAAAAATTCCCAACGGAGATGCGGTTTTTATAGAGAATGAAATAGAATGAACAGGCTCAGACTGAACGGGCAGCACAGTCCTGAGGACACCTGCTCAGACCTCCTTGGACACGGGGCCCATGGTCCACACTCATCTTTTCACATAAACACACGGCCCTCCACAAGGCGAGGAGCTGGTTTGAAGTCATCATTCGGGAAGGGAGAAAAGAGAAGAAAAGCAGAGCCCAGGACGTTCTCACGCCTGTGCTGTTCGTGGCTGAGCCAACGCCTCCCCGAGCCTCCGCTTTCCATGTTAATAACTGGACCACACGCTCCCTGCTCAGGCAACTGGACTGTTGTAAAAATCACAGGACACGAGAAAGCTATTTTTCATCTGTAAAATGCTGCAATATGAGGGTTATTGTTATTTCTCTGTATACTGTCAAGATGCCACTGGCCCTTCATGTCATTGATAGTTTATTTTGTGATATAAATATATGTTCATTCTGTAACTGTTTATTGAGTGCCGTCTTCTCAATTTTGGGAACTGAGCAGATAACAGGACAGAAAAGGTTCTCTCTCGCTTGGCCCTTATAGTTTAGTGGCTCGAGACAGAGAGCAAACCGAGCAGGGAACGAGCAGGACTTAGCAGGTGGCAGTGAAGCAGGGCCGTCGATGAGAATGACTGGGTCCTTTAGGGAAGTAGTTATTATAGGTGGAGTTGTGTCCCCCAGAAAGATACATGGAGGTCCCACCCTCAGGGGCTCAGACGTGACCTGTGGAAAGAGGGTCATTGAAAGTGAAATCAGTGAGGGTGAATGAGACCACAGTGGGGTCAGATGGGCCTTGAGCCAACCTGACCGCTGTCCTTGTAAGAAGACGGAGACCCAGAGACTACCCTGCCCGGCCTGTGGGAATGAGCCTCCCCGGGGGCTTCGGAGGGAGCATGGCCCTGCTGACACCCTGGTCTTGGATCCCGGCCTCCAGAACTGGGAGCAGCTAGACATGACTCACGGTGACGGTGGGTCATCTGAGGCTAGATGGGGCTGGGGGGTGTGGTTAATCTGTGAACCAGGAACAACTGTCCCCGTGGCCCATGGGAGGGGACTTCAGAAAGGGACCAGGACTGAAGTAGGGTGGGATGAGTGTTTAAGCTTCACGCACGGGCCACAGCGAGGGCTGTGAGCCTGGTTTTTATGACACTGAGCTCAGACCCGACGGAGACACTCAGGCCCGTGTGGGCAAACCAGTCCACCTGACACACCCTGAAATGCGGTGAGGCTGTGAAACGCAGACTTGGACAGGCCACAAGCTGTGCGACACGACACAGATTTAAAAACGCTTCATCAGAACTTTACACCAGGCCACAGTGACTACTGAATGCGCATTTTGGCCAAGTAAGTAATAAAACTGGCCCCAGACTAAAAACCCAGGATTCACATTTTTGGCAACACAGTGTCAATCATAGTATTTTAGTTTTGCTATTTGATAATGGGAGTGTTCACGCTATTTATGAAGTATTAGATGGTGCACATTAGAGAAAAAAATTAAATTCCTTATTTTTGGCTAATTCCTGGACAGTAGGTTTATTCCATCTTTTGTTTCTTTCACTGGCTATATTTTTGCAGTAAGTCCACATGCTCTAGTTTTGGACTGTGATAGATTCAGGTCAGGATAATGAACACATAGGGGGTGGGGGATAAAGCCAGAATGTTCTGTGTCTGCGAGTCACAAAGAAAGTCGTAAAGGAAGGATGAGGGACCTTCATTCACGCTCGTAGTGCTTTCCGGTGATCTGCCTGTGGTCCTCTCAGTGACCTGCCGGGACCTATTTCATCATGAATTGATGAATTTGTTCATCCATTTACCAAGTATTTACGAGGTGCTGGGTACGGGGAAGACAATGCAGTAACAGAGGTGTGGCCCTGCCCTTGGTCTGCATTTTACTCCATTTTAAATTCTCCTCTAAACAGACTTTAAAAGCTTGATGGAATAAGCACCCCTTTTTAGCCAGTAGCCGTGTCTCCTGAAAATCAGCTTTGCGTCTGAGGTTAATGAGCTGCCTTTGATTGAAATAGTGTCCTGTCTGGATTCCTGCTTCTTGTTTACCTTTAAATACGGACATATTTGTGTGTGTGGTAAACTGAAATCCTGCACTTGCGAGAGAACCCCTGCTCCATGACTAACACTGCAATAATAACACTGCCAGCTATGAACGCTAAGGGAAAATAACCCTTTGTTCTAATTTTTAAAATCTGTGGACTAAAACAGCACTCATGGGGCCGATAGCCCGGGCAGTAGATTAAAAGCCCGTTAAATGCTATTGTCAGCTTGGCAGGACACCCACTGATGGCAGTTCCACTCCTTCAGCTCCACTTCTTTTGAAATACGGCAACCTTACTGCAGCCAGGTGACCACATTAAAGTGTCGTTTTAGAATGATTAAATAACCATACGCACAAACGGAATTAGGTTTACTGTCTAACTCCTAACTATAGAATGCAGGCTGAGCCAATGGGTGGGAGGGGGCCTTTGACCTCCCAAAGGCCCACCGCATGCCCCAAACCACCCTAAATAAATTTATAATCTAGTAAAAAGTATGCCTGGTGGTTTAGTCCAGCTTCAAGAGAGGCCACTTCCTTTACTACCCACCCCCCAATTATAAACCTGTCCTATATTGATATTCTTGAGTAATCTTTGGTTAAAACCCCAAACTTGTGCTGATTTAGTGATTTTCTAGGCTTTCTCTTTTTTATTATTTTAAATCATCAACCAAACCACAGGTATAACTTGTATATTTCTGCGCAGGAAGGCTTGGAACACCCACTAATTTTAAATAGCTTGATTTTGGTTAAAATAGTTTTTAGACCACAGTTTGCATGATATGGCTGATTTGAAAATTGCTTTTTGGCATAAGTAGTAGAAACTGGCAATCTGAATTGTTTTGTCTTGCTACAAAACCAATCTTGCAAGAGTATTTCCTCAGTTACAGCACGTGGCTTTAAGAGAATTATCAGTAAAAAGCAACCAGTTGCAAGCTCCATGCTGGAGGCAATATCCAAGTTGTATGTCAAATATGTAAAGTTCATATCAAGAAGGTCCCTTTTACGTTCATTTATGAAACCCCCCAGAGAATTTCTACCTTGCTGAGGACAAAAGGAGAACTCATGGTTTCCCAAATTCAATGGAAAGTGTCTCAGAGGTTATGGTGCCAAGTGAAAATAAATCCAATCCAGGGCCACTATGCAATGGTGAACATACACACCTAAACTGAGGAAGAGAATTCCAGCGCCTGTGCTACATTTTGGTACCACATAGTCTTACAAAAGATTTGGAGCAGGCTTCAGGCATTAGGATGTGTGAGCTTTAGACATTTTCCATGTCACTGAGTCAGAAATAGAGACTAGAACCCCATCATCCTGTTTGGGTCTGAAGAAAATTACAAACCTTTCTAGTCATCATGATTGTCATCGCCATCACCACCATCATCACCATCAACATCACCACCAGCATTACCACCATCACCATCACTGACATCATCACCACCATCACCATCATCACCACCATCATCATTACCATCATCATCATCACCAACATCATCATCACCGTCATTAATCACCACCACCATCACCATCATCGCCACCATCACCATCACCATCATCACTACCGCCAGCATCATCACTGTTATTATGAATGTCACCACCACCATCATGTAACTGAATTTCATCCGATGAAGAGCAATGCACACTGGGCTATGAGCGCATTATTGTGTACTTTGGCTTGTTGGACTGAGATGTGTAGTAGAAACAATCAAATACTAAGGAGCTTTAGAATAGTATTAATAGTATTTAGTATTTATAACACGATGATCTGGTGGTAAAGACCTGGAGCACAGACTCAGAGAACCTCAGACCTAGTCCTACCCTGGCAGTCACTGGCTTTTGATCTAAGACATGCCCCTTAAACTCCATAAGCCTAATTTGTCTCATGGACGAAATGTGGTAGTAATAATAATACTACTTGCTTCAGAAGTTGTTGAGAATTTCACACAACATCAAAATGCCCATTTTGCAAGCTTGAAAATCAAGCTCATTAAGGTTAAGGAACTTACACAAGGAATCACAACTACCAATTAACGCACTCTGAGTATGGACTGGGGTCTTTCTGTTTAGAGAATTCATGTACCTAACCAACTGCCTATATTGGCTCCATCATTTGGAATACTGCACATTTATTGATGATCTGTACTTTAAAGACTAGCAAGAAATTCCTAAGTATGTTTGCTGAAATAATGCAGAACATTTACTCTTTTATTTGAGCTGGATTTTAGAACAGGCTCATTTAAAATGAAGGTCCATTTATAAGCTGTTTTCTTATCCATCCCCTGAGTTCCTTTCAGTCCTATTACACAGTTAGTTTTCCTCTTTCTCATATAAATAATTGATAGAAAACTACTCATAAATTATATATACATATTATATACAATTATGTAACATAATTACAGATATATATATACACACACACCCATAATCACTAATTATGCTCTTTCAGACACTATTCCTTATTCTCTCTTCAACCTGGAATCATCTTTCAAAAGTACCTTGTTCAGTGTGAAATAAAAAATTATATATAAATATCACTTTTGTCTTTCAACAGCTTATAAATTAATTGGGGAGATCCCACATACACACTTAAAATATCTGGTTAGAAAATCCAAGTCTGTACAATTTGGCTAAATAAAGAAGTAACTGTTTCAGAGTATAAATTCCATAGAAGCTGAAGGAGGGGTTACTGTTGGCTGATGAGGTGGAGAAGGCTCCCTGCAGGACATGGAGTTTGGCGTGGGTGACAGTGAGCCTGGTGAGGATGTTTCCAGACACAGGGAAACAGTAACATGACCTGATTGGCAAAATGGAAATGTCTCATGAGATCAGATGTGTGTGTATATGTTTGTTCATTGCTGTGGTGGTAGAAATCAGTAGATACTTTTGAAAACTGTTCGATATTGTCTAATAAATCTGAAATCACACACATCCTATGACTAATAATTTCATTGGTAAATGTATGGACAGGAGGAGCTCTGAGATATATTATCACTATCGTTTGTCAAACTTTCCTTAATTTCATCTCCTCCTCAGTAACCCTCCCCCTAACACACACAGACACGCACACACACAATTGCATATCCAAAATGCCTTTACATAGGTTCTTACAAACCTAGTTATATGTCTATGCAAATGGCTTGTATCTTTAATCAAATTTTCTGGCAAACACACCCTTTCCCACTAGCCTGGAGTTAGCAGTCTTCTCATCACTCCTGCTTGTTCAGTAACTACTGCAGGAGTGGAGATGCTGTATGTGGCCAAAGTGCCTTAACTTTGGATGCTATCTCCCTTCTTCTCATCTCCTGTAAGAAAATCCCATAATTAACCATGCGTTTTTTGATACGTTATTAAAATTCATCAATGGCTTCTTCTTTGGGAAGAGACCTCTTGGGTCCCCAGCACACGGTGACAACAGCAAATCTCTGTGAACCGTACCAAAGCCAACTTCTAAGCAGGTGTAACACTATCTCCCCATATCAGCTTTTAATAAAGCTCAACTCTTAGCTACAAATACACATTTAAAACTTTCATAATAAAAGGGTAAGATGTATAGAATGGAGCCAGAAAAAAAATCAGATTTAAACTTTTCAACGTGTATAAATGTCATTAGAAAAAGTCATCGAGAAAAAAATATGGAACTCCCTAGTCCTGATTTCAAAATGAAAATGCAAATGGAAGAAAATAAATCCTACAGACTATTTTGTAATAATGAGAAAATTGAGTTCTTCTTGGTAGTTTTCAAGACACCTTTTTTTTTTTTTTTTTTGCGGTATGTGGGCCTCTCACTGTTGTGGCCTCTCCCGTTGCAGAGCACAGGCTCTGGATGCACAGGCTCAGTGGCCATGGCTCACGGGCCCAGCCGCTCCACGGCATGTGGGATCTTCCTGGACCGGGGCACGAACCCGTGTCCCCTGCATCGGCAGGCGGACTCTCAACCACTGCGCCACCAGAGAAGCCCTCAAGACATCTTTAACAAAGTGTTTCTCAGAACACGCACAGTCACAGTAAAAACCAATGAATAGCTCCTGTGTGATTCTTCCAGAATTTACCTAACGAATAAGTGTGATTATTTAGATTTGGACCGTACGTATAATCACAGGGTCAAGACCCATCCAAACCAAAATAAACACTTTAGCGTAACATTAATTCAGGAAATCATGTAACACCTGTATATTAAAATCCAAAAGAATAAATTCCTGTGATTCACTGTGGACGATGGGTTCACTAGCTCCTCAGTCATTATCGCCTAGCCTCTCCATCCCAGGCCTTCACCCCTCACCCCTCACTCCTCGTTCTCCTCTCCTGCCTCCTGTCTCTCATCTCTGATCTCTCATCAGTCACTCACGCCTCTCTGTCTACACTAAGAAGTGACTTCTAGAATCGTTTAACCCTTATTCGGCAGGTATTTAAAATGACAACCCACATTCGTGACACATTTTATGTGGCATCATATGCTATTTTTGAATATTTCTACCTAAAAAAGTAGGGTTTTTGACTTTTTAGAAAAACTGTTATTTATCATTCCCAGTTCCCTACTTCTTAACAGTGACTCCTCCCAGGTCTGGTCCCCTGGGTCCCCATCCCGCCCCATATTCACACCCCACCACCTCCCCTCATGTCTAATTGTCCGCCTGGTGCCTCTTGTTATTTTGGCTTTCTTCCTGTGCTCTACAGAGTTTTTAACCTAATTACAGGTTACTTAAACCAAAGTGCTGATGCGTTTCTGTCTTTTTTTGAAAGGTATATGGAGTAGAACTGGCACTGTTGGGAGGTAATGATTCCAGTTGAAATTCCATTTCCACAGCTGTCAAAAAGGGCTCCATGGGACTTCCCTGGTGGCGCAGTGGTTGAGAGTCCGCCTGCCGATGCGGGGGACGCGGGTTCATGCCCCGGTCCAGGAGGATCCCACATGCCGCAGAGTGGCTGGGCCCGTGAGCCATGGCCGCTGGGCCTGCGCGTCCGGGGCCTGTACTCCGCAGCGGGAGAGGCCGCAGCAGTGAGAGGCCCACGTACCGCAAAAAAAAAAAAAAAAAGGGCTCCATGGCACAAACAGTGGAATTCCCAAACCAAGTCTTGATACCTCTATGCTGGTTTCAACTATTAATGTATTTGCTAATTCAAAGTAATAAATTTAACTAATTATATCTAATTATATTCATAAATACTTTCAACACAGAGGATAAAAACAAATTTTGGGTGCGTAGCAGCAAGGAACAATTTGATCAGGCCAATAAAATAGGGGTCAAAATAGGCACACTGCAATAATCTTAAAATCCTGCCCCTCCGTTAGAGGTGGGTGCACAGGTAGCTAAGAGCTTCCTTGTCATCAGTGCGAAGAAATTATGATCTCTGACAAGATTCACAGTAATCATAAAATAAAAACGAACCGCTTGTTCTGGAAAAGCACTGGTCTTGATGAGTCTGAAACCTGGAGATGGATTGCTAGCCTGTCCTGTAGGTCAGCTTAAACATGTATGCAACAAAAAGTTTTTAGTTTGGTATCCATGGAGATACCCTTGATTCTCCTGGAACTGGGCACAGAATTTGGTGTGTGTCTGTACTAATTTTTGTAGCATGACCTGTCCAGAGCTTCCTCCAGGTTCTCAAAAGCAATCTTTTTCTAAATGTGTCCCTCAGACCACTTTGTGCCAGAATCACTGCGGTGACCTGATAAACTTGGGGTCCTGCCCCCAACAGAATGACCGAAGGGGGACCAAGAACCTGCATTTTAATAAACGGCCCACATGAATCCTCTCCCGACATCACGACTTTTTCTTCACACGCACGTGAGTACCCAAACTCACTCATTATCTGTTTCTGGAAACTATCCTTAATTCAATTAAAAACAAAAAATAGTGAAGAACAGATTACAAAGAAGCAATTCCACAGAGGCCCCGATCAAGACAGCGCAGATATATCGCTCTCCTGCAGCCTGTTTGGATCCAAGGGTAAATGTAAACTAGCCGGGGGAATTTATGGGCTTCATGTCCTTCAGACAATCCTCCATAAATATCACTTCTCCCCACTGGGCATTTCAGGAGGATTAGAAAACAGAATTCAAGGTTTTCTTTACTGACAAGAGCCTGGAGGCCAGAAATTCAGTGTCTCAACTAAGGACAAAGCCATTTGATTTGTTTATCAGCCGGCCGAGGGCAGGATTAAGATTTTATTCTCTTCTTTCTAAGAACTCTGCGCACTGAATAGTCATCACCCTCCCTGATACCTGAGGTGGCCAATGATACACGCCACACTCGGGGAGCAGCCTGGTGAGATGGGAAATTAAACCCGCAATCGTGAGGCAATTCTGGAGCTGAGGCGGCGACCTGCAGCCGGGGTGGTCGGCAGGAGAGGATGCGGCTGGCACCTCCTTGGGAGTGTTTGAGGACTGACCCCGTTTCCACTGTTTTCACCAAGGAAGACTTCCACTCGTGCGCCAGCCCCCACTGGCGGTGCCCGGGGGTCCCCTGGTGCTGCACCGCCTACACCCGCGACAGCACTTGCATGACCCCTGAGATGTTTCGCACTGCCTTTACCGATTTTCTATTTCATGCAAACACACCAAGAAAGGGGATTGAATTCTGTACTCTGGGGAAACGTGTACACACTCACATGCATCCTCATTCTCTCAAGAGGGAGACAATGTGGTTTTGTGCACCGCGTGCCTCCTTCAAGATGCGAAGTGCTCCCCGAGGATTCCTGTCGCCCCTTCCCGACTCTGAGACTCAGACGCAGCAACCCTGGAAGAAGTAAATCTACTAAATCTGTCTCTGAGAAGGAGTTAGGCTGCAGCACACCCATCCCAAACCTCGAGCCCCGCGCCGCTCGCTGGGGCCACCTGCCTGCTTCCCGTGGGCTCCATCACGCCGTAGATGCACTTGTCTGGATCCACCTCACTTCCACGAGCGCTACCAGGGGGTGCGGGGACAGGCCTGGTGGCCGAAATCATCCACTTCCCCACCTGTATAAATGCAACATTTATTTTGATAGGGGTCCTCACAACCCCTGACAAATAGGAAAAAAAATGGGATCACGGTGTCTGATTATTGAATGAAAATAATCTTTATGCAAGCAAGAAGGAATGATTTTACAATAAATCTTGCTAAGATGTCTGTGTTTTGGGTAGATCTGGGTAATAACATAACCATATGGTGCCATTCTTTTTCTCTCTCCATTCTACTCCTTTCCTATTTTTTTCTGCTGCAATCGAGCATATTATCTTAATTCTGTTTTAAATAACTTTTGGAAAAATGTTAGAAAACAGCAGTAAGGTTAAGCCTAAATGCATACATAACACGCACATTCTACAATAAAACTTACAAGAAAAAACTAAAAGAATACCCTATCTCCGCTCTCATTAATTAAATTACACCACTTCTCCCAGCAATTGAGGCCCCTTCATTTCTCCAAAACCCTGCTCACGTCTTACTTCTCTCCCTGCTTGATGGGAAACAGTCCATCTGGCTCTGAAACTTCTGACACTATCTTGGTGCTTATCTCCTTGCAAACATGTGCAGTTGTGTACGTTTTTTTAGAGCTACATTTTTTCAATACCTAAAACGGTCTTTACGGTATTTTTTACTGTTTATTTTTGCTACTCAGAAGATACTATTGTGTCACAGTCTCACGTCTCGCCCAACATTAAACAAAATTGTCCTGGATTCTGCAGTTCTCAAACCTGGGAGTCTCGTTCTACAAAACGCACACACGACACACCGTGAATAAGTTTACTCCCTGCAGAGCTTTGCCCACCTAGTTCCACCTGCACTCGTGTTCTGCACAATCAGAAGGTCTGTGCACGATGATGAAGCTGAGAAGGACCACAGTTGTGAAGGCAAGGCCGATGCGAGTATATGAAAGCAGGTCTTTTATTCTTTTGGGGCAGTGACAAACGACTCACATGCCACCTTCCTTTCCGAGGAAGTTCACGGTTGGGTAGCTGAATCGCAGGGAGGTTAAGTGAGCTCCCTGTGGCTTCTCTGACACACACACCTTCCCACTGAAAAGCTCGTTCTGCTTGAATTAGAACCCAAGCACCTTCTAGCCCTGAGTCATTTGCTCTGACTACTGACCCAGGGAGCCCGCTGGCTGGGGCCCCCGCCGCACAGCACCCCACAGCTCTGTGCTCTCCTTCCTCACCATCTGTTTGTCAACAGACAACTTCTTTTATTAAGTACACCCCAAACTCTCTCCTTTATCTCTTTCTGTACATGTGTGGCATGTTAAAAAAAAAAGAGGTAATAAATAATTTTTCAATTTTATCCTTTTTCATGGCTTTTCTCATCCTTGATATCAAAATCAGGACACGTTCTGATAATTATCTGTTACCAGTTATTTCTTTTACTATCTGATAATATACATTAACGCTTGATCTGATAATCTATATTACCGCACCTTTGCGTAAAATAAAATTAGGTGTGCTCGTTGCTGTGAGGATCCTCTGAATATTTTTCACATAAAGATGAATAATATGGTGCTATTGGTCATGAAGAAATTTAATGACACATGAATTTGTTCATAAAAGTTTGAATTTGGTCATGTGGCTCATTTTCAGTTCACCTCCAGCAACCCTTCTGCAATAGAGAAATTCTGTCTACAGTATTTATGGTTTCTGGGGGGAAAGGCTAGAATGCCTGTGGAATGTCCCAAATGATCGAGTCTCAGGCCTACAGGTGCCGAGAGGTCACCTTGTCCAGCCCCTCTGAGCTGAGGGGCGAACCCTAGCTGGGGTGTCTCCGCGTCTGAGACCAGACCGCATCGCTAACTGACAGCGAGGTAACCCTAGCGCATTTACTGTGCACCCCTGGGTCCCACCCCCTGCTCCGGGCTTGGAGCTCATCACTGTGTCCATTTTATACAAGAGGAGCATGGAACTTAGGAGCAAGGAAACTGCTGGGAAGCACGTGAGGCTGGAATGTTCTGACCCCTTCCCTCTCCCGGGCTGAAGCACTTACTCACCCTTATGGAGGGACTTCCTGATATTAGGGGCAGGAGACAACAGTGCAAAGTAGCTACGACAGCTAAATCTGTGTGTGGGATGGTGGAAGGGGCCTTGTGCTGGTGAGCGTGGGTCCAGGGTGCTGGGAGGGGAGGAGAGAGGATGCAAGGACGGGGCTGAGGCCGGAGCCAGCAGGAGGAAGCCTGGACCTGCTGGGAGACACACACACGCACAGCCCGGGGTGCGGGGGGCGATCCCTCTTAGGCTTTCCTCTGGGCAGAAGGTTGGTTCCCTTCTTCCCCTGGGTCCCTCCCTCCAGATCATGGATCGACACCCGCTCCCGGCGCCTCAGCTCCTGCTGCTAATCTGACAGCCACGTTCCCTGGAGTTTGAGTGTCTCCCAGCGATGTTCACACTTGATCAGGGTGACAGTTTTCAACAGGGATTAGCCTATGAGTACAGCTCACACTTCAGCATCAGCTCACGCAGGGAAGGGACACGTCTCCCCCGCCCGCCCCGTGAGCTGGCTCGGGAGACAGGTGAGGAGACAGGACCATCTCGGGGTGGGGGGGGTTCTCCTGGGGGTGAGTCATCTGGGCCAGACAGGCGGCCGGCAGAGACCCGGGGAGCGGGGCTGCAGATGGCCATTAGCAGGAAAGTGCGGAAACCACTGGGAAGAGGGGCTGGACCCAGTATCCCTCCAGGGCCTAGAGGCTGGGCAGGCGGAGACGACGTGGCTCCCATCAGCTCTTGTCACTGTGGTCAGAGCTTTCCTCGGATCTTAGGTGTTTGATCCGGGCTCCGCGATTCAGTAAAGTGTGAGCACAGGAGAGACAAGGAGTCGCCAGACTGCGGGGATCTAAACGGCACAACGGAGATAAGTACGAATACCCATGCCACGTGCTCTTCAGTGTCAGGAGAGGTCGTTTGTACATGCACAAACCACCCTGATCAGCACAACCAGGAGCCCTGGAGGACGTCGCTGACTAGATTCATTAGAAAAGTCACAGGCGCCCTAGAGGACGGAGGGCCGAGCAGGTGCTGAGACTCCCTCCAGCTCTGGGACTTACAGAGCCTCAGCCAAAGTCCCCCGGAGGATGGAGCTGCGGGCAGGGCTGGAGGCTGGCAGATCCTGGCCTGGATCTGTCCCTGGGAACACCCAGCCTCAGTGTCCTCACCTCCAAGATGAGGAAAGTCCAGCCCACCTCCCCGGCACGCTGGTCTCTGCGTGCCCTGCACGCGGTTATGGACGCAACGCTGGGTCAGGTTGGTCTCTGGGGCAGCAGCGCGTGTGAGCTCTGTCCTGCCTTTAGCGACATCAGACCTGCAGGGCTCCCAGAAGTCCCATGTGAACCCAGGCTCAGCTGAGGGCCGTGCCCTGTTCTGCCTTCAGGGGAGGACGCCCCGTGAACCGTCGGTGCAGGGACTGGAAGGAAGAGCCGCTCTAAACAGGCCTCGTTTCAGCGCGTGCCGTGAGGAGCCAGGTCTATGCAGACGCCATAATTGCTCGTTTCCTGCTTTTATTGCGTGCCATGCATTAGATGATTAGTGTGGTTTTCAGGCTCACGGCAACAGCACGTTGAACTAAAATGCCATTCCTGGATAAAATGATCAATCTTGTTGACTTTCCCCATAAACATATCCCATCGGGGGGTCGCTGATATGCTTTTATGGTCTCCCTGTCAGAGAGGTACCATCACCACGCTTGATAAACTATTCTTTGGGGGCTTCCTTTTAATTTTATTTTTTATGCAATCATGGGAGACCATAACCAATAAATTTAGTCTGATGCTTTCTCACTATTAACTAATCCTGAAGAAGCCCTCTGGAGTCCACCTGGCACAAACCCTTCAAAGAATTTGTGCAGGATATTGGAAATGATATCCACCCTGGGACGGAGGTTTAAGGACTGAGCCGCTACTGTGTTCTCTGCCATTAGAGTTACAACTTGGCTAAATGTCATTTAGTCAAAATGCTGGATTGTGCAGGATTCGCAGGAGGGACTGACTATTTGCCTTTAATAAATTCATTGACTCGAGGAAGAGGTATTAGATTATTTGTCTGAGGAAAGGATGTGTAAGTGGCACCAGACTGCTGACGCCCAGCTTCTCATTAGGTCCTCACGGGCTTGAAAGTGCTCAAATCTAAATTAAGCTCCAGAGTCTTTTTTGGAAAACTTTGTAACAGCTGTGAAACGGGAAAGGGAATTTAATGAGGCTCCCGACCAGGGATGCAAAGAGGTGTTGGCTAGAGCCCTTTCCAGGATGAAGAACCACGGGCGCGGCTCTTTTATTCTTTCCTCGAGTCGAGACTGGGCCTTTTAAATTGTGCTTCAAGCTCGAATTGCTTCTGAGCCGCGCCATCTCTAGCCCTCACCCGCGGAGGCGGTTTCTATTGTTTCAACCACGGAAGATGATTATTTTCAAACTAAAACTCATATTTAAGAGATGTCTTGTGCTAACTGCGGGAACAGTTTCTCTTTAGAATTTCCTATTAATAAACCTATCTGGAGCTCTTGGGAGGTGCAGGGTAGAATCGATGCCGCCATAAGGCCCCTTACGATGCTGTAATAATTATTCTCATCCTGGATCGATAATAGCAGTCACTTCTTCATTAGAGCCTGACCTAAATCTGCACTAGACATTAAAACCATTTGCCATAAAATCAGTGATAATCAAATATCATTATAGAAGGAACTCTCAATTCCCAGGTCTTTTTTCTTTTGTTTGTCTTGTTCTATTTGCTTGTGTGTGTTGCCTGGGGGTTGGGTGGGGTGTCCTCGAGGTGCACTTAAGAGGTTGGTGAACATGGACTTTAAGTTGAGTAGCTGATTTCAGGAGAGAGATGATTTGTGGGAGTGAGCTTCATTAATTCACCAAATGTTTACTGAGCACCTCCCCTTTGGTGGGGCCTTGTGCTCACACGCAGAAGGAACAGGGAACAGAACAGTCAGGATCTCTTTCCTCACATAGCTCGAATTCCAGCTGGAGGAGGCAGATTGTTTTTTTTTTTTTTTTTTGTGTGTGTGTGTGTGTGTGTGTGTGTGTGTGCGCGCGCACCCGTGTGCGTGTGCCCATGTGCGTGTGCATGCAGCAAGTCCTTCGGAGGACACAGCAAAACCGACAGGACAGGAGAGCTGGGGCTCGGGTGAGGCCTTTGAGCCTGGAGGGAACGGACAGATGGCACAGGTGGTCCCCACATGAGGCTCCAGACCAGGTAGCCCTATGGCTGGCTGTCAGATCCTCAGCTTGGCCGAATAGAGCTGGCGTCACTGTGTCCATTTCATAGACGAGAAATCTCAAGTCCAAAGAATGGACGCTCTTTCTGAAGAAATCAAGATCGTGCGTTGTTAAGCAGAGGGTTAGGGTTGCAGCCTCTAGACTGCAAGGCTCAGAAGCCCCGGGTTTGCCTCCACTCTTCCCCCCTCACTGGCTGGTGACACCTTCTCTCAGGCTGGACCTCACGCCACAGACTAGAGACGAGCAATGCTGGAAGAGCCCACTGCCCCATTATGCTGGGAAGACATTGCTGGTCCGCGGGGGTGCTCACTGTGTGTCCATCGCAGAGCCTTTTGCACAGTGGACATTCAACAAGGACTTGCTGAACAGAAGGGAAGCTGCCCCGTCGATTCCTGTAAAATTCACTTGACAGCTCACCTGGACGTTTACCAGTTCTGAGGACCCTGTTTCATCCTGAGCTGCAACACACCCACTGATAATGACTCATGTAACTAAACACTCTCCACCAGTGTGCTCTGCGGGGGAGGGGGGGGCTTGCTGTTTCGTGACTTTGCATGGGTCCTGGATGAAAACCAAGGCTGCTTCCTGAAGCAGCCCCTCCGTGCAGGTCGCCCCGGTTCAAGGGTATGACAAGGTGGCTTTTCTTCTCCCTCTCAGCTCGGGAACTCTTTTGGCCTGTGTGAGTTTGGGACTTTGGTGGGTTCTGGCTGTTCCAGGTGTGGTTTGTAAGTAAGTGGAGAGTCTTTCACTACGAAGTGTGTACCCAGGATGCCCTGGCAAGAGGAACACAGTGATTTTATAGCATCTCACTCAATGTGACTACCTGAGATACAGTAGCAAGAGCAATGGTTGGATTCGCTTGGTGAGGAGGAGCCATGGGACGGAACCGTTTCATCCCGTCGACGCTGATCAAACATCTCCCTCTGCGTTGGTAGCTGAGAAGCTTTCTATTTGCAATCAAAACCCTTAACTCTTAAGCATACTTCTGTGTTCTGCCCACTCTCTCTGGCTCCCTCGTACTGTTCTACAACTACCTGCCCCGTTCTTATCCTCTTGTGTCTATGAGTTAGCCACTCAAATATTTTTTTTTTTTTTGCAGTACACGGGCCTCTCACTGTTGTGGCCTCTCCCGTTGTGGAGCACAGGCTCCAGATGCACAGGCTCAGCGGCCATGGCTCACGGGCCCAGCCGCTCCGCGGCATGTGGGATCTTCCCGGACCGGGGCACGAACCCGTTTCCCCTGCATCGGCAGGCGGACTCTCAACCACTGTGCCACCAGGGAAGCCACTCAAATATTTTTTGAATGAGACGGTGTGTAAACAAACTAGCCAAAATACACAAATGCATAAAAATATATCTGCTGTTGCTGATACAGAGCGCTCCTGAGCACTCAGAAGGAGGGACTTAACGTTTGGGAACAAAAGTCAAGGAGTTAGTCTCCGGTACATTTGTACAGCTATTTCAGTGGAACAATCATTTACTCCCAACTGCTTTTCAATGATTTGAATGTGAAATGAATTTGGGATTTTAATGTCTTTCAATGACCATGTGATACTATGTTTTTTTTACTGTCTATTATCAGGAAAATATCTTCCATCTGATGTTCACCCATCAGTAGCGTAATATTCCGTCTGGACCAGGGCTCCGATCAGAACTTTCT
Organism: Phocoena phocoena; assembly: GCF_963924675.1. NCBI lineage: Eukaryota > Metazoa > Chordata > Mammalia > Artiodactyla > Phocoenidae > Phocoena > Phocoena phocoena. The sequence goes on from NC_089220.1 coordinate 148,139,937, forward strand.
GCAGTAATGGAAATGTTCTGGGTCTGGATTGTCCAACACGGCAGCCACCAGCCACACGTTGCTACTGGACACTTGAAATGTGGCTGGTGAGACTGAGAAACTGAATTTTAATGTTGTTCTTTAACTGTTACTAAATTTGAGTAGCCGCATGAGGCTATTAGCTGCTGCACCAGCTCAGGTCTTAAGAGAGATGTCTAAGACGCCACCGAGAAGCTCACGAGTCCAGTCACTCATGCATCTGATGGGTCTGATGTAGTTGGAGTGAGACATCCTGTCTGCAGGCGTATTGACACCTTGCCAAGCACATGGGAAATTATTCATTTTGACCATGTTGCAGGCAAAGGTGGAACCCACCCTGCTCATGGCGAGGCCAGAGGGAGAGTGTGGGCTTTAGCACTGATCTCGGGAACCTCGGCAAAGTCACACCTCGAGGCAGGATATGACTGTCCTGGACACGGTAGAAAAAGAAAACAGAGAATGAGGGGAAAGAATGAAATGGAAAGGTCATAGTGTGATCAAGGGCTGATCACTGAAAAGAATTCAACACCTTTGTTTCATAAAGGCTGAAAAGCAACTCTACGTTCAAACTAAACTTTAGCTGGAGGCTGTAGCAGTGACAGTGCAGGACCAGGAAAAAGAGGGGAATGGGAGCAGGACAGCGGGACTCGTCAGAGCTGTGGCCTCGGTCAGCGAGGAGGGGGTCCGGATGCCCCTGCAGCCTTGCCCTGGGGTCCACCGGAGCCTCGTGGTTCTTTGATGGGGTGCGGGGCTCAGGCCACTGAGCACTGGCCAGGGGAGCATGGAGCCAGTTGGTTTCGTGGGGAATCCCATGTGTCCGGCTGTCACTGGAACCTGTTCTATCCCAGTTCACACCTGGGGAAATATCTGTCACTGGACAGTAAGGACGTCCTTCCAAGGCTACCATGCGGCCGACACAAACGTTTATGGCGACCCTGCTCCCTGGAGAGCTGGAAGAAGGGAGGCGGCTTCTACCTGGACACCCCCAAGCCCTGGCTGGGCCCCGCTTTCCCTCCACTCTCTGCCCATCTCCACTGTGGAAGGACAGATCCTCCTAACTGCTGGGGCCCCGCCCACCCCTACAGCCAGAGTCCCTCAGGGCCCAGGAGGAAGTGACTTGAGATGCAAACCACTTTATCCAAGTCCTAAGAAAGTCAGGGGGCCGCCGGGTCCTGATGGCTCTCACGCAGCACTTGATAAGAACGTCTCTCCTTCCTGAGATTTCGGGAAAGCTTGTGCTATACTGCCCTTGCTTTTGTCCTTAGTTTTGCTCTCTAGCCACAAACACTGCATGTACAACCCCGAGACTCCTCCAAGCCCGAGCTCTGTTCCCACAGCTGTGGGTCTGGAACTGGAGCCAGCCTCAGATCGGGGGGACAAAACCGCATCAAGCTCATGCCAGGCATCCCTCCTGTGGGCATGCTGCGGGGACACCGTGGGGCTCTGACTCAGCCGCTCACCTTTCCTGGTTCCCTGGGAAAGTGAACTCCCACCCGCATGACACGTCTGCCTGGGGTTTCCTCCCAGGCAGGGGCCCTGGAGGCGCTGGGCAGGGAGTGGCTGGTGCACGAACAGCCAGGGGGCGTGGTTCTGAGGTTTCTGAATTGACATGGAACCAACGCCGGTTTCCCCAGAAGGATGAACTCCAGCTGTGCACTAACCCCCCCCGCCCACCCCCCCAGCCCCGGTTCTCTGGCTTGAGGATGAGCCCCGAAAGGCTGACCCTCCTTCCTTGTCTGACCCACACCCCCAGTCTGGCCTGTGTGTCCTGCCAGCTCACCGCAGCCCCGGCCTGAGAGTCTGCTCCCACCTGTGGAAGAGGAGGTGGCCACAGGGTCCTCTGATGGATGCTGCAGCTAATAGCCCCCGATTCAGCAGGGGCGACCTCCTCCTTCTTCCTTTCCCTTCTCCCTTTTCACGAGGTGGATGGAGCCCTGATTCAGATGCCCCCCGACCAGCCCATCGCTCCAGCCCACGTTCTTGACACCCATGCCTCGTTCTGGACACCTGCTTATTTACCTCTATTGATGGGTCTACACTTTGGAAAAGGAAGGTTGGCACCGGCCCCTGTGCCGTCATCAGCCTGTTTCAGGCCGTGATAAGGATGAGGAAAGGAACACTTATTTAATGGGCTGTACGCTGGCCTTGCCCGGGCACCCTTCACGAGAGCCCCGCTGCACACTTCCAAGCGTGACACGATGGAAATGAGACGTGAGTTCACGTTCGAGAATAATGGACGGGATGATGACAGAAGGGTTGCAAGTGGCCTCAGTGGAGGCATTTGGATTTTAAAGGTCTCAGCGAATGGGAGATCTGCCAGGCGGTTTATTTTAAACTCATTTGTTTGTGACTCAGCCTGACATGTGCGCGGTGTAAGGAGTCATTATTCATCTCAAGGAGCAGCAGAGATCGGGAGTCACCCCTCACACTGGTCAGTGCTCTCCGTTTTCATCCGAGCGAGCGCTCGCTATGAGAAGTCGTGTTTGATCCCAGCGATTCTGGCTGCCAGGCTCCCTGCCCACTGGAGGGAGGATTTCCATTAGGAAATTTCAAAGTTTGAGGCAGCTGTGCTGAGCAAGACAGAGATAACGTCACTCAGATGCTGCCGCCGTAAGGAACTCTTGCTTTCCGTCATCCTTTACTGGAAAATGGCAGTATTTGCTTAAATGGTGAATTGGACAGGAAATGATTCTAATTCTTTTTCCTCCTTCAGATCATTTAAGCAAATTAATATCAAAAAGCAAATTTTACTTGTCCTTTATATTCTCACTGAAAGCCAAGTGACGTAGAGGAATCCTGGAATGCTATACTTTTCCTGGGGAAAAGCAATTATTGTCAGTAGAAGGTGCCACTGGGTGTTAGGGGTCTGAATCCAGCTGCTGGTTTGGTAAATCAGCTCTTGATATGACCAGGAAAGGAAAAGGACATGCTGGCCTTTTTCATATACTGGGATCTAAGTTTCTATGTTTACTATTTCCTTTTCCATTTTCCCGACCTGCATTCTACCTGCATTCACCTACTGAATTTGCTGACACCATAAGCTACCTGGGTCCCTAATGAGCAACCGTGTGGGGATGCACACAACCTTCCCAGCTGCTTGCCCAGGATGGCGTGGGTTCCGGGAGCCCAGCCCATGGTGACAGAGAAGAGTAATAAGAACACTCAAGAGAATCATGAGATTGGTCCCAGCTCTGCTGCCAGCCAGCTGGGAAATTATTTAATTTCATTAGGCTTCTGTTTCCCCATCTGAATCACCAGACTATAAGCTCCAGGAGGACGTAGCTTTCCTCACAACTGCAGCTTCAGTGTGGAGGATGGAGCCTACGACATCGTAGGTGCTTACTCAGTATTTCTTAAGTGATTGAGGATGGCGTGATTCACATTCCTTTAAGTCCTAAGCCACCAAGAAATAGACCTTCTTAGTGAGAAGGTAAAGTCAATTCAAGGATAAAACGGTAGGTGAAACGGAGCAGGTGATACTGAGTTTGTGTGTAAAGGACCAGCCGATTAAAAAAAAATCACTCTGGCAATGAAAGTTATGGATATAGGATCCTTCCAATCAAATCACAAAATGTCATACTGACTAACTTTGGAAACTTAGTTCCTCTGAAGCAGAAGCAGTTGCTCAAAAAGATGAACTCACATTTATTATTTACTCGCTACCTAATTTTACCACCATCCTTACTTCAAAAAAACAAAACAAATTAAAACCAAAACAACACTAGATGATTTAATTCCAAGACAAGTGATGACTTTTCAAGTTATTTAATGATTGTTCTAAATTTTATTTTGAAATTTGTATCCATTGGTATGTCCTACACCATGGAACCCCTACAGCATCTCTGAAAGCATGTTTGTTTAATGTTTCAGCAAGGATCCTGTTTAAACTCTATTCTGTACATCAAGTCTTCTGGAGAGAAATACTTATTCCTGAGTCTCTCCTAAGAAGTACTGGGTAGAATCTTTGGGTGTAAGACCTGCACATCTCTATGTGTGTCTGAAAAGCCCTAGGGAGAAGCCATCCTGAAGCTGAGTCAGAAGAGAAGCACCATTTCTCCAGGGTCCTGCTACGACCTGAGTGACCTCAGATGGCATCACCGACCCCTCCACTGGCCCGTGTTCTCCTCTGGTCTCCACTGACTCCTCTGTTGATCTATGTTCATTTTATTATTAGCCCATGAGAAGGTCACATCATTTGGGACTTGGGTCTTTTTGTAGTGTGTTTCCAAAACCATAGAACCAACTGTGTTTCCATCTTACATATATTTTGTAACTTTTTTCTCCTTTTGGTCTCTTGAAATAGAAATTTTAGAATATTCACAATAATTGCTATGCAGGCTACATTCTATCAACTCTGGTGCTTAGATGCCCTGGACAGATTATGTTATTTGGTATCAGTGCCCATGCTGTCTTTGACCCCAGAATTCACTCTGGAATTTATCCTAAGAAAGTAATTGGATAAGTTCACATTGGCAAATGTGCATGAATTTTCATGCCAGTGTTTCTCATAAGATCAAAAAAATATCAGGGCTATAAATATTCAACAGAAACTAAATTAGGTTGTATCCATACAAAGGAGTATATGCAACGTATTACCTTGATAACATTCTTTACTTAGGAATTTCTATAAATTTTGTCAGGTTAAAAATTCATTTATTGGCGCTTCCCTGGTGGCGCAGTGGTTGAGAGTCCACCTGCCGATGCAGGGGACACGGGTTCGTGCCCCGGTCCGGGAAGATCCCACATGCCGCGGAGCGGCTGGGCCAGTGAGCCATGGCCGCTGAGCCTGCGCATCCGGAGCCTGTGCTCTGCGACGGGGGAGGCCGCAACGGTGGGAGGCCTGCGTACCGCAAAATAAAAACCCCAAAAACCAAACCAAACAAAACAAAAATTCACTTATTGAACATCATTGTATGATCCTATTTTTGTAATAACTTTGTATATATGTGTATGCATAAAAATATATCCAGAAGGACATAAACCAAAATGATAAAACCACTTAAATCTGTGTGGTGGGATTGTGGGTGATTTTTCACTTGCATTTTTAATACCTGTATGAATTGTCTGGATTTTTACTGTGGGCACACATTATATTTTTAAAAACCAGACGAAGTACTAAACGTAAGGAAGAAAGACCAGTGGGTCTTACACTTCTTTCCAACACATGATAACAAGTAATGCATCCAGGCTGAATGGGTGCAGAGAGCTTTCCCCAGTTACCATGAGGGCCTCTACTTGGTGATGTTCCAGCACAGACAGGAAAGAACCACCTTGTCTGGCCTGAAAGCGCCTGAGTTAATGTAACCTACATTCATCTTTGCTGGATATAGATCACGTCCTACAGAAAGAAAGTTAAGGGAAGGTTACATCACACATTTCTGGGTGATGGATTGTCGGGCATTTCTTAGGAAAGGACACCATTTCCTACATGATGAGGATATCAAGTCATATTTCAGTATTTACTACGTATAACGACAGCAAGATGCAAACTTTTCAGATGGTTCTTTGACCTTTTCCATTCCTGAGAATTAGGCAAGACCACGATCCAAACCAAAATGTTTAGTTTGTCAGCACACACTCCAGAATTTTCAAGCTCCAAGCCACGACTCTTCCCACGACTCGTGTAAATTCCCAGTTTTTAAAAATAGTTATTTTATGTAATTAATTAATTTTCTTTTCTTTTTTGGCTGCGTCAGGTCTTAGTTGTGGCATGTGGGATCTTTGTTGTGGCGCGCCGGCTCCAGAGCGCGTGGGCTCTGTAGTTTGCAGCACTCGGGCTCTCTCGCTGAGGCTCGTGAGCTCAGTAGTTGTGGCGTGCAGGCTTAGTTGCCCCGTGGCCTGTGGGATCTTAGTTCCCCGACCAGGGATCGAACCGACGTCCCCTGCATTGGAAGGCGGATTCTTTACCACTGGACCACCAGGGAAGTCCCAGTTCCCCGTTTTTGAACCTCGTTTGCTCCTTTCTCTTCCTCTTTGTGTGTTTCCTTGCAAAACAGGATTCTTACCTCCTGGTGAAGGCCTACAGCAATTTCCCTCCTTCAGCAATCATGTTTTTCTCCTTCCTTCAAACTGTCATAATTCGTTGTGTATGAACCTTGGCTTTCTGTAGCCCGGTGGAACGTTCCAGTTCTGCTGTTCAGAACATTTACATGGTGCATTTGGGGGCAGCGTGTGCCTGAGACACAGGCAGGGCTCCTCCTGGGAGCTCTGCCTCCGTCACCTGCTCTTAACTAGACGCCTCATTTGTGCCGATTTTTCCCCACAGTGTGAACTACTTCTCACTCTTTTAAGAGTGAGGATTACAGGGTTATTGGTTACAGAGCCCTTACGCTCTCTTTTCAGATATGTTTCCAATCTTGATCTTCCTCCACCGCAGGGCCCTGCCAGCGCCGGGTTGAGATGGACAAAGTGCGGCTTCCCCTCTATGGCATCCAACCTCCCTCCTTCACAGGAGCCCTGTTTAACATGCCTGTTGGCAAACCGACAGGCTAAGGGACAAATGTGAAGTCAGCTGGGGTATCAGTCAGCTTTAGGTCTGTGCTTTCTTCACGGGGCAAAGTACGGCAGTTATATATGAATGTATTTAATCAGGTGGCCAATTAGTTAACAATAATAACAAATTATTCAGTTAGATAAGCTGAATAATATTTTATAATTTTAAATAAAAGTCATAAATTTCAAGTTTGTAAGCAAAAAGATGACACAGTCTTAATGTGTGATGTTACAGATTTGAGAGTGGACACCAGTGCGTGAAGTGAGGGTGATGGTGGGGTCACACAGCTTCCAGCAGGTAAAGGAGGACACGGTCTCTGCACTTTCCAACCTGCCTCCCTCCTCACTGGGTCTGTGTCGGGTCTTCGGCAGAGTTGGCCGGTTCCTCGCATCCATCCTCCTGTCTCTACTAGTACAAGTCTGGCATTTCGATCGTAAGCCAGGTCCAACAGGCCAGAGATGCTTTAGATCCCCCGCCTCCCTGAGTGTGGTAGCTTTGTACTTCTCAAAGTACTGGTGGCTCTTTCCTTCTCAAACACAACCAGTGACAACAGTGACCACAGCAATAAGGTGCTTCGCGCTGGGTTTAATCCCCTCTCCTCTACAACTGCCTTAGATGCACCATATCCCGGTCTCATCACCACATCATCCCAGATCCTCAGTATTTCCACGTCTAGTCTGTTCTCTGGTTAATCTCCTCTCTGTAAGCACCTGTCCTGTGTATTATATGCGTGTGTTGAGTGGCTGCTGTGCTGTCCCAATCAGTTTGGTTTATTTGTTTTCTCGTCATCCATCTGTTCACTTATTCCTTAATTTCTATTAAGATTTTCATTCATTTATTCCATACTTACTAAGTTCCAGACAATGTTTGAGGAATATGGAGATGATAGATAGATAGATAGGTGATAAATACATAGACAGATGATAGGTAAAAAGATAGGTAGATACCAGTATCTTTATGGTTCACAGAATTCTGCGGGAGCATCTAAGATGGAACAAATTCGCAAGCACGATGGATGTATTAGGTGCAATCGAGCAAAAACAAGGTCTGGGTTTTTGATTCCCATGCACTCAAGTCCAGCAGATCTTTCCATGCTTATAGAATCACTAACTACAAGCTTCACGGAGGTAACAGCCATTCATTCCTAAAATTCAGCAGCAAAGATATAAAATTAAATCCAAATTATCAGGGCTCCTTAATTATCACTTTTTTCCACCACAAACATGCATCCATTTCCTTGATCTTTTTGGCAATTTTTCAAACCCACTGGCATCCCAATTCTGAGTTTTTGCCAAATTCCCTGAACTAGACTGGATTGTGGGTCAGCAAGAAAGCAGTGTTCCTGAGCCCGCAGCCTAAGAGCTTTGGAGCAGTGGATCTAATGAAAAATTTAATATCTCCCACTTCCCCTTTCTATTGCCTTTTTGGTTTTCATGGGAATCTATTTCTGTGAGTGTTTGCTGCAGTCAGATGCTTCCTTGCTCTTGGCCTTTGATTAAGAGAACGGTGCAGCCGGGTGACCACCTGGAGGGAGGTGGTGGAAGGGGTCAGGGCGAGGGAACGTGTGCTTGTGTGCTCACACATGCGTGTGTCCACGTGTGACGTGTGCGTGCACTGTGGGGCTGTGGATGCCAGAGGCAACGTGAAGGTTGGTAACTCTATGCTTAATATTTCCAGACTCAGAAATTGCAATCTGGCTGATATGAAATACACAGAGAATAGGAGAGTCAGATCTATGTTTGAGCCTCAAGATTTAAAGGTAATTTATATCCACTAAGACATGGTGCCACCTCTTTGTACCCTTCCATTTTCACAGCTAACTGCCAATTGAAGTAAGCATCCCTGCCTTAGAGTTGGGCTTTAGTAATAAAATAATGATAACTTTACAATAAGGACTAGATTTTATAAATCCTGACTTTCACATCCGGGGATCACCTCAGGATAAACTTTATGTGCTAACAGCTGTGAAAAAGGTAGCACCCTGGCTTGAATAATTTCTTTCCTTTAGAGACTTTTGGGGGAGGAGGAATTCCAGGTTCTACTTATAATGTGTACACATCAAGATACAAAGAGATTCATCCTTACAGAACTCATTATCCTGAAAATTTTAAATAATCATAATTAACGGTGCAGAATAAAATGATCAAATATTGCCATTATCCTTTTCTTCAGAAATCTCATAATTCCGTCTGGAAGAAGACCTCAAACCTGAGAACGTTTATTTCACTTACTACAATTCTTTTTACTCTAAAACCTTCTTCCAAATTTTCTCCTGCTTTTCTGAAACACTTTTAATCTCTGTCTTGCATAGTTTACCTTAAAGGTGCAATTCCACGGAGGGCCTTTCAATTCAAAGTATTTTAAACGCACAAACAAAAACCACCACCAACAATAACAACAACAGAGCAAAGTATTTCAAACAGCCTGTTGTGACTGTCCCCCAGTTCAGCCCGCAGCCCTTTCCCCTGCTGTGGGGTGAGCGCTGGTGAGGGAAGGGGCTCAGCCGCTGGGCTGGCTCAGATACACCTGTCAGCAGCAGTGGCAGCTGGAGGTGGGGCAGCCATGGGCTGCACCCAGAGAGGGTGCTGTGAGCTGCGGGAAGGATGCGGAGGAGAGGGGAGGCCCGGCCTACGGTGAGCAGGACGGTGGCCCTCTGTCCCCTGCCGTGGCCTCCTGGGTGGCACACGGCCAGTGAAGCAGTTGCTTTGGGATTTCCCACGGTCCACGTGGCACAGAGGGGAGCTGACAAGCCCGTCCCAGCTCCCGTCCCCAACGAGTCCCGGATAGAAGCTCCCAGAGCGTTTGGATCTGCGTCCGTTAATAATTATATAAGATACAGAAAACGGGTCACTGGCAAGAGCTGTCATTTCCACAGCAAACCCTACCCAGGTTTTGGAACCTTCAATGTTTAGGGGTGATATCAACCTCGTGACCACAGAAAGAGAGGGTCAGCGGCCAACTGTCGAATCCAGGAAACTAGCCAGAGGGGCTCAGTTATCATCAATTATGTTTGTGTGTTTGATTTAAAATGAAAATCCATGATGAACAGGTTTTGAATATCCCCGTTTATTAAGCTACTATAAGCAGACTCCATAAAATCATCAAAGTATAATGTTAGACAGCACTTGCTTCATCCTTGAGAGAAAGGGCATCGCAAACACTGATGCACATCGTAGGGACAGAATGCTCCTACAAGGACAGGATGTGTTTACTATACTGACAGAATCATAAAATAAACAAGGATGCCAAGAGTACAGGAAGCAGCAACTTAACGGTTTCAGGGTGTTTAAAAACTTCTTCGTCACTGATTTCCATTTTAAATCAATCGCACAAGTGAAATAATCAACAAAAACTAAACCTTTCACACAGCTGGCAGGAAGGACTCTATTCTGTGGTGAAGATCAGTGGTAATAAAGCCCATCAATATAAATATAGGATGATTACAAATTAAAAATGTAACGTGTGATGCTACTTGGTTTGGTAAAATGGGAGTGTGATATTATATTAGAATAATTTCCCTTCTGGTTGATTGCGTATTTTACTAAAGGAGCGGGAAAGCCTCCCAGCTGAGACATTTCGACTTGTATTGGTGAGAACATCAGATGGATGACGGAGCAGAGCGGGTGATCCCCCAGCAGCAGGGGGAAGTAGATGAGCGATGGGTCTTCGCTGTCGCTAACATTCAAAAATCTATCATTCTGGATGCACAAATTAAAATTACTCACTAAGCAAGAAAGCCATTGAACTGTACCTTATAAAACTCCTGAAGTAAGTGAAAAAGTGCCGGGCTGATATATCTGTGCAGTAAGAGACATATAATCACACCACCATCAATAACAGCCCCACATTTTATGGGCCCTTCTCTTCTCGAGGTGTCTGTGAATAACCTAGGTGCACACGCAGCCTCCTGTCAGACCCGCAGGGTGGGCTGTATCCCGCCTGTACCACCTTCGGCCTCCGTCTGAGCAAGTCCACAGCCGCTCACTCCTACAACCGCTGGCCTGCCCAGGTTTTGCAACCAATAGTAGATGATGCACCTCCACTTAGGGTCCCTGCGGGCCATGCTGGAGTCTCTTTTTCACAGTGCCTGGCCTCATTTCAGTCTTCTTTACATACAGTATCCAACCTGTGAGCAATTATCTGTTGAGTCCTTTCCACACGTCAGGCACTCAGTTAAGAGTTACATGTATGCCAGAGTGAAGTAAGTCAGAAAGAGAAAAACAAATATCATATATTAACGCATATATGTGGAACCTAGAAAAATGGTACAGATGAACCTGTTTGTGGGGCCGAAAGAGAGACTCAGATGCAGAGAACAAACGTATGGACACCAAGGCGGGGAAAGTGGCAGGGGGGTGGTGGTGGTGTGATGAATTGGGAGATTGGGATTGACATGTATACACTAATAAGTATAAAATGGATAACTAATAAGAACCTGCTGTATAAAAAATAAATAAAATAAAATTCAAAAAAAAAGAGTTACACGTATGCTAAATTATTTCCTGGATGGCACACAACAATTCTAGGAGGTTCATATTTTATCCCCATTTCATGGCTTAGTAAACGGTGGCACAGACTTAGTGAGTTCTATGTCTGGGCCTGTAGGGAGGCCACAGGGCCTGGCTCTGCACCACTCCACCTCCCCAGGGCTTTCTGTTTACAAACACTAACACGGCTCCCCCATCAGTGTCCTTAGGGTGAGGAAAGTCTTTCCATGGCCCGGGGATGCTCCCCCTCTGTAGTCAAAATATATAGATGCTGCCCCATTTGGTGAAGCGCTGAGTAACAGAAGGTGGAATGAGGCCCTAACAGCCCAAGAGGGAAATGGTTCCCTTAATGTTTCAAAGATCCATGGAGCCGGGATTTGGAAAGTGCATTTCCCATGGTGCGGCTCACGTGGGCCCTCACATCTCAGCATCTGTGGCCCAGATCTCTGCTTCACACTGGTTCAGGTCAGGCTGTCGCTCTGGGGACGTGTGTGATGCAGGGAGCTGAGTGACCTCCGTGCTCTCCTCCCCGCATCACCTGGCGAGCTCTCCGCCACAGCAAACTCCCATTACGCCTTCCCGCTGAGCACGTGGTGACAGTGCTGTGTCCACTGCTCCTGTCAAGTTTCACCCTTGGATGGAGGTGGAAGGGGAGAGTCTGCAGAACCCTGTGCTCCCCCTTCACCAGCGCCATCATCACAGGCCTGCCCATACCTGTCCATACCTGTCCATACGTGCCCCACGCCTGCCCCATCTCTCTGTGGACAGCCAGCCTGCCCACCTGCTCTGTGAATCCCCAGTCCCGCTCCACTGGGATACTCCTCTCTTCCCCTCTTCATGTTCGTCCCTCAACTGCATCTTTACCACCAGATTGTAACTCAGCAGTTTCAGTGGGAGGCGGGGGGGTCCCCCCAGGGGACATCTGACTGTGTCTGGAGATAGGCGTGGCTGTCAAAGCTCATGGGGGCTCCCAGGGTAGAGGTTAGGGAGGCCGTTAAACATTCCACAATGCACAGGACGGCCCCAATGGCAAAAGATGAACTGGCCCCAAATGCCAATGGTACAAGGCTGGGGAGCTGTTCTAAGTGACCACCTGCGCCCACCATCTCCTGCTCACCTGTCGACCTCCTGCCCCATCACCCACTGAAGCATCGGCCTCCAAGGCCACTGAGGGCCCCTTCTCAACCCCAGTCAGGTCTCGCCTTGCTCGGCTTCTACAGCAAAGGCATCGCACTGCACGGCCTTTCCCTCCTTCCTGAAACACTCTCTTCCTTGTTGTTTTTCACCTGGTTTTGGAAGCCAAAGTCTAGTCATAATCACTTACGCATCCTTTTCCCTCCAATCTCCCCAGCCCCAGTGAGGCCACTTCACCGCTGCCCCTCCTTCATCTTCTCAGTGCTGGCTCACCTGGTCAGCCCATCAGCTCCTGGCTGGTCCATGATGTCACGTGAACTGCCCTTCGACCCGCCCTTCATGCCGCAGCCAGAGCGCTCTCCCCCTTCACAAACCAGGGGCCAGCGGCCCCCACTCCTGGTCCTGCAGTGCCTGCCGTCCTCTCCCGGAGGTCTCCTGATGAGAGCTGCATAGTCCCTGCAGTCTGGGGGCTCCCAGCCTCTCCAGGACCTCTTTTTTCACTTCTCGTGCTCACGACACGTTCCTCCCCACCTGCCTATACCTGCTCGTCTGTCTGTCACTTTCTCAGAGAGCCCTCCTGACCACCTTGACCTGCCCGAAAGATGGAGGTCAGATCCCGAATTAGAAGCTTTCCTAGTGGCCTTCCCATCATAAGCAGGCTCAAGGCCGGGCTGAAGCCGGCCCTGCACTCCACATGGGCAGGGCGCAGGAAGTGACCATTGGACGAAGGAATAAACCAACAGGCCTTTTCTTCTTGAGAGACCAGGGGTCATTTTACATATCTAACCTTACAGGACAAAAATAACAAGGATCTGTGTGTATCTCACACTCTTCCTCCCAGAGACCCTCCCGTGCAAGGTGTAAGCGACCCTGCAGAACACACCTGAGTGCTTCCTGGCCTCTGGCTGTTCACGGTCCCTAGACGAAAAGTCCCATGTCCAGCCCCAAATGGACCACAGATTTCCAGTATCCCACACTGACTGCAGCTCAAGTGAGCATTTTATTCACTGAAGTGGTAGCTTTACCAGCTGAATTTTGTTCTAGCCAAGCAGTAATAGCACTTTTCAAATCCAAGTTTTCTTTCTAAAAAAAGAATGAAAGAACTCCATGTCTGATGTCCCATATTGCTTCAACTTCCTGCCAGCACTCTGTATTTTCTGCTTTTTTCAAAAACCGTCACAGGCTTCTCAGGCTGCAAACTTACATCAAACACTTTTATGCCTGCAATTTGAATTAGAGCAAAATATCCCTGGGCACAGTCCCCAAAGAGTTAATTATTACTGTTCACACCATCTACTTTCCACAGGCATTTTCTTATATCAGCAGCACATCTTACCCTGAAGACAAATCATCCTTTGAGCGTGATGTGGATGCTCTGTTTTTTTCCTCCAAAATATTATGTCAATCTCTGATTCCCTGTACTATTATTTTTTTTCCTTTAGGAAACCAACAAAACCAATATCAGAGAGTAGCTCTTCATCCTTATTGTCCCATCTGAATCTGCCTCTGAAGGCAGGAGGAGATGGATGCACCAGCTCAAAGACAGTTGGTCTGAGAAAAGAGCTCTCTCTTGCTCTGCCTTTTGTTCTATTCAAGCCTTCACCTGATTGGACAAGACCCACCACACTTGGGAGGGCAATCTGCTGTACTCAAATGCTAATCTCGCAGGAAACACCCTCACAGACACTTCCAGAAATAATGTTCTACCAGATGTCTGTGCATCCTGTGGCCCACTGTAGATGACATCACACATCTACAGGTCCAGCAGCAGGACATGACGGGTCCAGCCCTCTTCGAGCCCTTGGGGGCCCTATGAGTCTCTCTACCCCCTCCAGCGTCTTTCTTACTTGGGCATTCGATTGTAAAACCCTTGATGTTGCAACCTAGTGGTTCAGCCACGGGTGACCTTGCACAGGCTGTGGGGCAAGTCCTCTGGTCCCTTCAGCTCAGTGGGTGGACTCAGGCAGGTCCCTGGGCCCCCTGAGCCCTCCTGCCATGGACAGAAATGTGGGGTTGGACCACGTTTGGGGTGCGTGTCAGGGAAGTCGGCATATGCTCTGAGACACAGCCTCCCTGAGGATTCTGGTTCTTCGGGCGGGTGGGGCATCTCCCCGGAGAGGTAGTGAGGACCACTGGGCAGCCCAGCCCTCCTGTCTTTGGCGTCTGGGCTCCTGGTGGAGAACCCAGGCTGCCCCACGTGATACCCACGGAGCTGCAGGTAAATGCACAGAGATGCCGCCCACGTCTCTTTCCACAATCCCCAAGGCTAGAAGCTGTCACCTTACGCATGTCCTCAAGCAGAAGGCAGCATGAACGTCGCCATCCAACTATGACAAGGGACGGGTACCATGGGTCTGCATCTGGCCTGTGTCTGACCCCTCTGCACCGTGCGAACTTGTTACACGCTATTGACTCTTGGAAAGCAAACTACTCTTGGAATTCTCTCTGCATATTCTCTAAATTCCCCTCTGACCAGACAGCACACTGCGGCTTTGACAATGAGCTTGGGGAAATACCATTCGGAAGCTGGATTGGGGGCTTTTGAGCCGATGTTGTGATTATTTCTGCACTTCCCTTTTTCACATCTGGGGTTTGTCGATGAGCTTGCTGGTTTTGACCTCCAATTAGTTGTCACCTGCTCTGAACCAGAAGTGAGGAATGGGCAGCTCTCGTTCCTGAAGCCCGAAGAGGCCCCAGCGGGCAGGATGCTGGAGCCAGGCTATCGGTGGTCTCTTCCCGGGGTGGACACACAGAGGCTGGGGCTCGGCATCTCCAGGGCAGCGTTTCATGCCTCTGTCCCTGATCACTCACATGGGACCATGGTCACTGACGTGTCCTGAGCTGCAATTTTTCCAAAGCACAAATATGAACCAAGGTTCCTACAAGGTTGGTGAGAAAAAGAGTCCATATACTGCATGGTTTTCTGTGAAATCTTAAACTACATGGTGCCTGCTCTCCAATGGGCCCCATCCTGGATGTTTTTACAAACACCCTAAAGCTAATCATCCTGTGATTTTTGTTCTCATGTTAGAGGAGAGGATCAGCCTCCCCTCCGCGGCTCGGAACACGGGAATGTAAAGCCTGCGGAACATCTTTTCTGAGAAACAAAGAAAAATATTAAATGTTGCCCATTATTTCCAAACAAAAGATGAGGTCACACGGTCTGTCAACAAAAGGAACAAACGATAAAAGAGAATGGGAGTGGGCTGGAGTTCTCTGTGGAGTTGCCATGAAATTAAAGCAGCCACGAGACGTACACGGATTAATTGTGCGAAACAGCAGACAGGCTGGATCTCGCTCTGGTTCGTCTGAGCGGACCTCACAGAAAGCGCTCCAGCCCTGGCAGGGAGGGAAAGCCTGGGGCAGAGAGTATAGAGACAGGTGCACGAATGCGTGTGTGCTGCTCCCAGCGCCTCCCCTGCTTGTGGACATGGGCTGGGAGGAAGCTCCTCTCCCTCAGCAGTGCCAAGAGGGCGCAGAGCAAGGAGCCCTCAGATCAGAGGAGGACAGTGGCCTGTCAGGCCTGGGCTGCCCTGAGAGGCAGTTTGGGGCTGTCAGGCTGTCAGGGGCAGCCCTGGGCCTGGCGGAAGTGTGGTCTGACACCTGCGCCAGGGTGGGAGCACGCAGTTCCAGGGACTTGACCCCCTCATCCGCAGCGGCCCATCCCCTCGCGGTGCCTCTTGGACTTCAGGTTCATCCCAGTGCAAGGGGCCTGGGTCCCTGGGGTGCTGAGAGGTGTGGAACAGGGGCCGGCTGACAGCTCTGCACCCACACCCCACTCCTGGGGGCCCCACAGACACACGGATGGGTAAGCGCATCTAGGTCTGTCTGTGTCCCTATATCTATACGTGACATACACATAATACACATTTATAACCCGGGGGTTCTGTTCACTGGAGGACCCTGAGCACCCCACAAACATCACTAGAAGATGTCTTTCCCTGAAAGACCAAAATTCTCTTCTCTTTCCTGTTGAATGTCCCTCATCAGCTGCCCCTGTCCTTTCTGTGTCATCATCCAGCGCTGGCTGCTTGGGTGTCAGTTTGGAGGGACTGAGGTGCAGACGTGAATAAGCGGATGGGGTCCCAGGCACCAGCAAGTCTGTTCCAGGGGACAATTAAGCAGGTCACTTCAAGGCGGAGTGTGCTTTGATAGAGAGTCTGAGAGGTCCTCCAACCCTGTGTCCTGGAAACACGGAGCACGGAACCCACCAGCCCACAGGGCCGTCATCAGGCTGCCAGAGGGAGATGGCAGTTCCGCTGAGGCTCAGACACGGCAGTGTGGGCTCCCTGATCAGGAGAGGGATGGGGCTTCTAGGCCCACGAGACACGGTGATGCCCAGGGGTGCGTGACGCACAGGGTGCCTGCGAGAAACCCAGGATGAGCCGGGTCTCAGCACACGCGATGCCAGAGGGGACAGGGGGTCAGATTACAGGGCACAGTGCTCATGGAGGGGATTTTAAGCAGGTTAAGTCGTGGTCAGATAAACTGGGTTAGATTTCTCTGGGTTATGGTTAGGGTCAGCACAAAGGATTTGAGGGAAAAGACAACCACCAGAGACCGTCTAAGAGGATCTTAGGAGATATCACCCGAGGGGTCTAGAAGTTAAGTACACGGTGCTCAAGATTCGACATTTAGTAAGGGATGGAATCAGAATCCAGCCCAGGCCTCCCACCCCGAGTCCATGCTCTTAACTGACCTGTTATTTTGTCATGTTTGCTGACAGGCATGTGGACTTCAAAGGGTCTATGGACGGCAGGGTAAACTGGGCAGACAAGTCCCAAGTCCAGGGAGGCGGCCAGCCCTGGCGATACCATCAGACCAGCCCGGGTGGACGGGGTCAACACAAATGTCAGAGCAAGTGTCTAAAAGCCAGGAAGCTCGAAGCTCACACGACGGTGCCCAGGGGTCTGCTTAACGCGGCTCCCAAGGTCGGAGTTACAGCAAGAGAGGCCACGGGGAGGTCGGGGCAGTGCCCAGGGCTGTGTCCAGGCTGGAATAGGGGTCAGGCTCTCAGTTACAGGTGACGATCTCAGGGGACAGTCAGCTCGATCTTCTGGGTGGGGCCCCGAGACACGGCCTCAGCCTCCGTGTAGCCAACATGGAGCGAGCATGGGCCTTGTGGTTCTGGAAGGCTGCGGCCTGCAGCCCGCATGGAGGCCTCCGGGCCCCCGGGCTCAAGAGCCACTAGCCTAGAGCTGACAGTGAAACCCCGACAGACAAAACAGAGCCGAGCAGACCCGGCGGGGGGGTGGGGGGGTGGGGGGTGGATGCGGCCCTTGGGGAAAAGGACTCGTAGAACCAAGGGCCCTGGGCTTTCAGCGCTTACCCTTGGTAGTGTCCGGATCTGACCTGACCTGACCCTTAGCTTTGGGAAAGGGGTCGAGGAGGCCTTGCCAGCATCAGATCTGGGCTCTGGGTGGGGTGGGAGCCAATCTCTGCATCTGAAGGGCTGTTGGGATGGAGGACCTGCAGATTCTATCCTGGTCTCTTAAGAACCGTGTCGAGGCAGGGAGAGCTGGTGACCGAGGAGAGTGGGAACCATCAGGGGGAGGTTTGACTGAGGGGCAATTTCAGGTGGAGGGAACCGTCCGCGGGGGATCGATATGCTGGGGAGACGTAGGGTGATCATGGGGTGAAGTCGTGAAGGCGTCCCGGGCTCCCCGCCCCCCACAGCTTGCCTCCGCAGGGTCAAGTTCATGGGGAGGAAGGTCAGGGGGTGCAGAGGCCTGGCATTGGCCTCAGGGAAGGAAGCCTCCCAGGTGTGCCCCTCCTGCGCTTTGTGCCACCCAGCTCCTTCCCCCTAAAAGCCTCTCATGCTCACGCTGACCACTCACCCGGCTTTTTAAGAAATTGCCATTATGGACCCAGCAGTGCACTGGACACAAAGGAAAATCTCAAACACGACAGATATGCGGCTGGTCCCTGTGGAGTTCACAGTCCAGCAGGGGAGCAGGCAAACACGTGGATGTTGGCAGGTAAAGAGCGTGTGGTGGTGAGACTGGGAACCGGGCAGCCGTGCTGTTGGTGTGCACAGGATTCAGAGGGTCCGGAGAAGCTGAGACGGGCTGAGCAGACGCTCGTCCAGAGGGCTGGCCTCTCTCTACTCCCCGTCACCCTGAGCCGTAGAGGGTGGGCCCAGGCCGTGAGCACGCACGGCAACTGCAGGGTCTCTGCTGTGCAGGTGCCTGGAGGGGGGCGGCGCCCAGCTGTGGAGGAAGGATGCCAGGAACCCTGATGCCACCGCCTCCTGAGCCCTCCTCTCCTTCTGGCCTGCGTGAAGATCTTGGGTCAAAGTGACCTCAACCTGCAACCTGACTTCCCAAGGGAAAGTTTTTCAAAAGGCAAGCATCTTAAGAAAAGACTCACTGGGGTTTTCCCTGGTGGCACAGTGGTTTAAGAATCCGCCTGCCAATGCAGGGGACACGGGTTCGAGCCCGGGACCGGGAAGATCCCACATGCCACGGAGCAACTAAGCCCGTGCAAGACAACTACTGAGCATGTGCTCTAGAGCCTGTGAGCCACAACTACTGAGCCCATGTGCTACAACTACTGAAGCCCGTGCGCCTAGAGCCCGTGCTCCACAGCAAGAGAAACCACCGCAATGAGAAGCCCGCGCACCACAATGAAGGGTAGCCCCCACTCACCGCAACTAGAGAAAGCCCGCGGGCAGCAATGAAGACCCAACACTGCCAAAAAAAAAAAGACTCACTGTCCTTAGTTAACCAAATAGTAAATGTCTCCAGTGGTGGGGGGTTTCTTGGGACTGCACTGGCAACTTGGTCCCTGGAGGGAGCCCAGGAGGAGCAGCTGGGTCCTCCTGCAGTCACTGGTGTCAGTGTCCTTCCCACACCGTGGTCGATATCACAACCACCGGTGGGGACGGGGACTCCCAGGGGTGTGACTGGTGTGATGTTGGGTCTAAGTGTGGTTTCCCATCACCCTACAAGCCTCGCTAGCCGTCCACAGGCATTTGGAGACAACGCCATGCCCTCTGTAGAGGCACCGATGGGACACCAGGCAGCAGAAGGCCACATAGAGACCACAGGGGGCCTGTGTCCTGTAGGAGCAGGCTCTTGTGTTTGGCGTTTCCTACAACCAACCAACGGGGGTCCTGACTTGGGTCCCACTATTCCTAACAGACAGGGTCCTTCTGCCCCTGGGAAATGGAAACTTTGAAATCTCTTTGGTTGGTAAATTCTAGGTAATTAGCATCAAACAAACATTTATCAGAACCCTACTGTCATGTCCCTTTGCCTCCCCTGCCCCCATAAAGCAGGTGTCTTGAAAGGCACATGTGTCTGTGACAGCAGATCAACTGGGACATGGGGAGAAAATCTTCGGATTTTAGGATGTCTCAGGATGTCTGTTTGTACATTTATGCATCTCATTTTTGTGTGTACATGTTTATTACCTACACCATATATATACATTTAAAATAGGACACGTCGGTAACAGAAATACATAAATACACAAAAATATAAAGTGCTTGCTCAAAAAAAGTATTTTCTAATGGGGTGTGTGATCATGTCTGGAGAGAAAAACAGGCAAAACTCATCTATGTGGCTGGGAGTCAGGCTAGTGGTCATCCAGGGGGCTCAGGACTGGAAGGGGTTCTTGGGGTGCTGGCACGCTAGGAGGTTCAATCTGTGGACATCTGTGAAACTACACTGATTTTTGTCCTTTATCAAATCTTACGCTTCGATAAAAAGCTTTAGAAAGTTTGGCGATGGCTGCTGTAGAGATCCCTGACTGATGACCAGTTGGTTAAGCTGTCTCTCCTGGTTCCTCGGGTTTGCTCTGGAGCTGAGAACCCCAGGGTCCTTGGAGACACCGAGGGTATTGCAGGTTTCATGAGATCTCGGGGTTCCCCCATGGATGGTTTGAAGCCCAAAGGTGCCAGGCCTGCTGCTGTTTCGTGTCCGGGACTGGCTGAGAGCCACCTGGAAGGCACGAGCTCTTCGGGAAAAGCCCACATGTGTTACTAGGATCTCGAAAGCTGTTCTGAGGTGTTGTGGTCCCTCCGGGGCACAGAGCCCGCTGAACCCCCAGGAACCCCCAACCCATCCACCCCACGACCCACGGGAGGACAAGAGACGCCCTCTTGTCCTCAGGTTCCTGATCTCAGGAGGCTCTGAGTTACACCTGCCGTCTTCTACCTTCACAGCTGCTCTGACCTTGCACTGCACACTCCTGGTTTGGGGGAGGGTGGCAAGAATGGTTTTCTCCATTTGTAATGACATCGCCTGTCTTTTGAGAGGCATATCCCTTCTGGGCCCGTCTGGCAGCACCGCTGAGAGGCGCAGGCAGGGTTCAGGCGGCAGGGGCAGGAGGTGAATCCTGACACTGGTGGTGGGAACACGGGGTTTCAGGTCCTGGGAGGAGCTTCGTTTCATCCTCCCTTCGTTCCTCTGTGCTTCTGAACCACCTCCAGGGCAGACGCACACTCTCGGCTCGCTCCTCACCCAGAGGTCCCACCCCTGTCCTCTGGTGCGCGGCCCCGTGACTCAGAGGAAGCGAGTTGGCTGCTAGTCAGTGCCTGTCCCCATCCCCCGGGACGGTACACTTGGGGGATTCACTCCTCTTCCCTCCTCAGTCTGTCCTGGCTCCAGAGGCCCCGCGACATCGCCGTCCTGGGGGATGTGGAGGACAGAGAGAAGCCCCACTTTTCCGTCCCGTCCTGAGCAAGCGTGGGGTGCCCAGGAGCCTCCCTCCGGGAGCGGCGAACCTCTCCTGATGCGGGTGAGAGAAACCCTCAGCATCAGCGCATCCGAGCTCTTGGTAAACACAATAGATGGAGCTGATGCCACACTGTTTCCTCAGATTAAACGTATCTCGTCCCCAGATTTATATGGCACTCTATGGCTTCTGCAAATGACTGCCTCAGCCCTGCCAAGTAATTCCACCCTGTCATATTTGTCTTTGGAAATTGTAACAAATTACGGTGATTTATAACATCAAACTCAACTCTCTCTTTTCTCCCCAGACGACGGTGGCAGGCTGCTTGGCTGTCCATTTGTTCTGTGCGGAGGTGACAGGGAAGCATGTTTCATCTCTCGTGTGACACTTGCTCCCCTTTGAGGGGAGCCTGTCAACATAAGTCAAGCTGTCGCCACATTTTCCAGGGTTCTGAGCCGGCCCAGGCCCTGCTCACCTCCTAATGAGGTGTGACTTTCCCTCGGGCTGGATGGATGGCACCTTCTGGAATCTCCGTGTCTCGGACCCTGGTCCCCACCAGTCCCGATCTGTCCTGGGGGGAGGACAGCGTGGAACCTGGGTCACAGGACCCGGCCGCCTGCTGTGGACACACCCCTCCCGCCATGGCCTCTGGTCTCCTTAATCCCAGTGGAAGCAAGTGCCCCTCTGCTCTCGCGGTTTCCAGGACGACTCAGAATCCTGGCCTTGAAGAGTAGAAAGAAAATGGAGCAATGTGGCCCCCAAGGCCCAGGACCTGTGGGAGAATGCACAGACTGCAGTGGCCCCAAATCCAAGTGTAGACGCCCAAGCCCAAATGGTGGTATCAGGAGGTGGGGCCTCCGGGAGGTGACGAGGTCATGAGGGTGGGGCCCCCATGATGGGATCAGTGTCCTTATAAAAGAGACCCCGGAGAGCTCCTTCACCCCTTCCTCCAGGTGAGGACACAGAGAGAAGACACGCCTGTGAATCAGAAGAGAGCCATCACCAGGACCACACGTGGCACCTTGACCGTGGACGTCCTGCCTCCAGGACCGTGAGAAACAAGGTCTGTTGTTAACCCCCACCTGTGCTATTCTGTCCCAGCAGTGGCTGCTTTCAGCTCAGCGTCCTGCAGACCTCAGACCGCCCCTGCCTTTGCTCCAGCGGCAGAGCCCCTGGAAACACCCCTCCCCCGGCACCTCTCTCCCATCTCACGGACGGCACTGCCTTTGGATTACTCACAACGGTAACATCTACATCATGCATTTATTCATAAGGAACTCTGACCTTAAAGACCAGGTAATAAAACTTTTTTCCCCTTAAATTATATTGAGCAAATGAGGAGATTAAAACTTTTTAAAATTGGAAGCGGATTCAGAACTGCCAACTGTAGCTGCCAGGGGGGCAAGCGAGATGCAGTCCTGTGTGATCCCTGCTCTGACCCCACGACAGGGCACCAGTACGTCACAGCAGCAACAGAACTCCTCTCCCCCCTTCCCCCCCGCCCCCCGACCTCGGGAAACTGGAGGCTAAACTGACAGGGTGAGATGCTGAGGATGTGGCCTCTGCGCTGGATCCAGCCCCTGGGGGTCTCTCTCCCTCTCTGCGTTTGTAGTTGTCAGTGCAGGGGTGATGGGCACCTCAGAAGGTGGGGACCCCGGCACGCCCGGCTCTGTGCCCACGCAGGAGGCTCAGAAACAAAGGACAAACGCTTGAGGGCCTGGGGAGGAGAGAGATGGGCATTGGCAGTGAGGATGTCGGTGTGAGTTTTATCCTGGAAACGCAGGTGCCGCCAGGAGGGCCTTGGGACGTGCTCCTGACCAGGCCGTGGACGTAAGACCTGGGAGCCCGAGCCCCACGGAAACTGCAGGAGTAAGTGTGCACGGCAGAGCTTTCGGGCATGGGTCGCGTACAGCAGGGCCACCGCCTTGCCTGGAGGAACTGCCCTGCCACGTGGCAGTGAGGTCAAGGCCAGACAGGCCTCTTTGCCTCCTGAGGCCAGTTTCCTCAAGAGAGTCACAGCAAAAGGGTAACAACATCAGAGAATGGAATTGGGGGTGGAGCGGGGGATGCGGGCACAGAGTCTGGCTTCTGGAGAAGCTGCCCTGTGACCCCAGTGTGTGACTTCAAGTTCCTGACCTCAACCTTTTAAAAACTGCTCTTTTGTTCCCTGTCACTCCGCACGTGCCCTATGGAAAAGCTGACCCCGGGGTGAGGCCCCGCCAGCACACGCACCGTGCACCCCCACTGCCGGATGCGCTCACTGGCCAGCAGCCATGTGCCCCTCGCCCAGTCAGGGCTGGTGCAGACACGTCCCCACTCCCCTGGCCTCCACCTCACGGGATGTCAGGCCTGGCCGCTGTGAGGCCAGGAATGTGAGTCACCAGAACAACCCTAACGGAACTGGCCCCATTTCTCTCAAACCGAGGGAAGGACACACAACTGAAAGGCGGAAGCACTGGACGTGGGGAGGCCGCGGGTTGTGTGTCCTGCAGAGACACGTCCCCCACCGCTGGGAGCCGGCTCTGGCCTCCCCTCGCCAAGAGGTGTGAAGCCGCCCAGCCCTGGCGATAATTCCGCTCTTATTTACAGGGCCTGGATCAAATGTGTATTTTACGTGATGAGTGGGGAGTGTCAGAACGAGCCACATACAAAGTGGTGACAAAAGAAATCATTTCAATAAAATTACATAATGTACAACAAATCACTGAGACAGCCACATTAAACACGATCTACAGACAACATAGCATTATACAATTTTTGACGTTCTGCAGAGAGGTATTAGGTCTGAAGTAACTAGGTTGAGAAAGCAATTTGCAGAATTTCTGTTCTTTTAGCTGGTTTGAAAGGAGTGATAATTTTTTTTTTTAATGTGGCTGACAAGTGAACAAAAAACCAGTAATTGAATAGTACCATTTCATCCGGAAGGCAGGCTGATAATTAGAGGTGTAGCAGACAGTTTGGAACAGTGGCAGCTCTGACTTTTTTTTTTTTTTAAAGCTGAGAACCAAATCAAGGCCCCTGTTCTCAACAAAAATGAGAAGAGGACTGTGTTCCATTCCTCACTCCAGGCTGGGTCCTGTTTTCTTGTCCTGAGGGCGGGTCTGTGGGACCTGATTTGGGAGGGAGCATCCCCGGATATCCCTGGAGACAGAAGAGATCTCAGGAACCAGCGTGGACGGCAATGTATCGTCAATAAGATTGGTTTATGCCACTAGGAGCCTCCTTGTGAAATACTCTGTTGGACGGGATTCTCCCCTGTGAGTCTTAGGAGGAAGGGCCTGACCCAGACACGGTTTAGATCTGGTGTCCCGGTCTTCGGGTCTCCAAGCCTGGCATTTGGTCCTGGGCTGTTGTGGCCGTGGAGACGAGGCTAGGCAGGGGCTGTGACGAGTCCCATCCCACTTGGACGATGGGGCAGGTGGGTTCACACATGCAAATGCTCCCTGCAGCCCCATCACATGCTTAGCCTGAGAAACTGAGTCAGGTATGGACCCTGCGAAGCTGACGCTCAGGGTCCTCTACCCTCCTTTCCAGCCCTCCTAGCTCCCACCAGCCGCGCCAGGTCCTTCAAGCCCTGGAAGAACGGCCCATTAGAGGGTGTCCTCGAGGCATCTCTGCAGACGGAACCCAGGGCCAGGTGCAATCAGAGTGCTGGGAGCACAGTTTAAAATCCCTCCCTCCTCCTTTGAGCAGCTCGCAGACAAAAAGCCTGTTATTTAGATTCCATTTTTGATAGCTCATTGTATCTGAAAAGAGATCAATTAAAGCTCTCACAAACCTCTCATACTTAATGGGAGGACAATTTAGACATCACAGCAGCGTGGAAGATGCGTGCGAGTTGCATTTATTGTTTTGGAACTATTTGCGTCTCCTGCAAACCCTCTGAGGATGAGCAGTTTCACACAGGAAAAGAAACATTCGCATCAGAAGGAAGATAAATTGTCACCGACTTCATTCTTCAACGGTTGAGGGGAGCTTTGAAGTACAAAGTACCTCTGACAAATGATGTGGTGGGAACATTCGTGCCTGTATTGCTCTGAATGACCAGGAGCTTGTGTTCATCATCCGTCCTGCGGGAAGAGGGGTCCGGGCTACTTGTGAGAGCAAACCATGGAGAAGTGTATTTACAGCTTCTCTGCAGAAGCGGGGCCCCGGGTCACAAAGCTCAAGTTGGTCCCGTCCAAGTGGACTTTGTCTTTACTTCAGGAACGTCTCTCTTGCAAAATAGTGCTTCTCAGTGTTTCTAAGGAGCCCACAAATAGCTCCTGTTGAAAGCAAGACTTGAAAAGGCACAGAGTTGATGAGGAGGGGATGGTTTCCATGAGGAAAGCAGAGTGGTCCTGGGTGGGAGGATCGGATCGGGGGGCAGGTTCTGCTGTCCCAGCTCAGTGCACTCCAGGGGCTCCCCCTCCAGGAGCGCTGGGCTGTGAAGGACCGTCAGAGAGAGGCTGGGTGGTCAGAGCCAGGGGCCAGTGGCACGTAGGCCCAGGGGTGATGCAGGGTGTTTGGGGCTCTTCGGATGGGGCAGTGTCGCCTGCGGACGCCCACAGTGGGTCCAGGTGTCTCACAGCAGCATCCGGGGAGACTCCTCCAGGGCCTGTATATTCAATACCACCACCAGCCACGGGGAGGACGGGCAGCGTGACCAGCACCTCTGGCTTCCCTGGAGCCCACCCGGGGCCCTCGGGACAGGAAAGGGCGGAGGTCAGCAGGGGTGTGTGGACAAGACTGCGTGGGTGCTGGCGCTGCATCCATGGTGGGGAGGGTGATGCCAGGGCCTGGAGGTCCGTGTGCACAGACACGTGCCACGCTTAAGGGTGCATGTCAGGGAAAGGCTGTGTGACGTGTAGGGTCTGCATAGCTCACAGATGCTGGATGACGTGTAGCATCTATATGACATGTGGCATCTGTGTAACACGTAGTGGTTACAGAACACGTAGAGTTTATAAAACACAGGAACTCTACATAACATGCAGTCTATATTATTCTATATTATATATGTATAAATGTATATGTCAATATACATGTATATATATAAAAAGTAAACATATATATACATACATATAGATATATATATATTTTTAGAGTAGGAACCTGAGTGGTCCCTAGGAATATAGAGTAGGAATCTGAGTGGTCCCTAGGAGGTCCGGGAGGTTTGGTGAATCAACTTCTAATGGGCCTGGGTCAAGGGCCAGGCTCCAAAGGGCAGGACATGGAGCCAAGCTGTGGGCCACGTCGGCCATGCCAGTCACATCGCCAGTGTGAGTACAGAACACTGGCAGAGTGCACTCTTGCGTCTAAGGAAGCTGAGAGCCAGGGTCCTGGACAGCACGCCCTGCTGCTGGGGCAAGCGAGGGGGTGCTGTCCAAGGTTGCGTGGATGCCCTTGGACTTGGATGTGCCCGTCCCCTCCTCCGTGTGCCACACCCTCACCACCTCTTCCTGTGAGCTTGGCTGCACTCGGTGAACACACACGACAGCACTGGATTTGTTTTCCTCTCTCCCACTTCTGACCACGTTTCCAAGCCCTTCTCTTCATTGCTTTGTTCTCCCTGAATTTCCTGGAAGTGCTGACCTCAAAGTACCACCGAGATGCCTTCTTTACTGTCCCTCTGACCTGCCCACGGAGAGCGCCAGCTTTCTTCCAAGAAAGATCATTCTTTCAAGGGTTTCAATGCTGTTGTACTAATTTCTCAGGCTCTGGAAACCTCAGCAGCACCACAGGTCTTTGAAAACCAAGAAAAATGCGGCAAGACATTTCTGCAGCTAAAGACTTTGTGGAAGGGGCATCAGCTCTCTGGCTGATTAAAGCCAAGTGGCTCAAATGGGCAACACACCGCCGTTCCCCGGAGATTTGGATACACGAGTCTGTCCCCTCGGGTGTGTCGCCTCACACAGCCTCCATGGGACACACTTGCTGTGATCGTGTGGCTTCAGGGTTAAATGACTTGATTGCATAATGTGGTTACGGAGTCCACAGAAGTGGTGGAGACTTCGGGGAACATCTGGTAGTTACCCAAACTCTACAGATGGGAAAGCCAAGACCCCAGGGGACCCTCATTTGGAAAGAACGAGGCCAGAAGACCGAAGAGCTACGACCTCCACCACAATCTTCCAACTGGAAGTCACGTGCTCTTTCCACGTGGGGCGGGGCAGCCGCTTTGGTCACAACCGGGTGAAGTGGTGCAGAATTCAGAGACTTCAGTGTGTCGTGCTTTTAAAATATGAAAACAATAGAAAAGTGCTGTGCTGTGGTCTGAGTTGTGTCCCCACACAATTCACATGGGATGTGCTAACCCCCAGCACTCAGAAGGACACTGTGTTTAGAGATGGGTCTTCAAAGAGGTGATGAAGGTAAAATGGGGTCCCTAGAGTGGGCCCTGATCCCATAGGACAGGTGTCCTTATAAGAGGAGGAGATCAGGACACAGACGTGCAGAGAGGGATGACCACATGAGGACACAGGGAGGAGACATGTCTACATGCACAGGAGAGAGGCCTCGAGAGGAACAAGCCCTGCAGACATCTCGACCTTGGACTTCCAGCCTCCAGGACTGGGAGACAATGAACGACTTCTGCTTAAACCCCCAGGCTGTGCTGTGTGTCACCGCCATCTGAGCGGACTGATCCAGGGTCCACAAAACACGCTCCATTTGCTTTGAGAAAGGAAAGCACATTACTCAGAATAGGTCCTGGGGTGGAATCCTTCCAACCAGACTACTTCTCAATGACCTAAGAGATGCCAAGGCAGGCGGATTCAGTCAGGAAAACTCCACCGCGATCAACGTGCTTTTCACTCTTCGTTTCTCAACGGCACTGCTCTCTGTCTCCCACTGTCTTTCTGTCCCTGGCTGGTTTTTGAAAAACAGAAAGGGAAGATTTGTGTATCCAGAACAACGTTCCTCCTATCCACTGAGACAGAAGAATGAGTGCCTCTCGTGCTTCCAAAAGGACAAACTACCGAGTGTTTTTGGAAGATATCACCCTGTTTGCCGAAGGCCGTTAGGGCCAGTTATGCATCAACCGTGTCAGATGACCTCCTCAACCCAGAGAATCACAGGACCTCGGACGTGGAGGAATCTCAGGGCCAAACCCAAGCCTCCTGTCTACTAATGACTGACCTGGGTCCTCAGGGCCCAGCTCCGCATCAGTGCTGATGCAGCCCCTCTGCCGGTCAGGGGACACTCGGACACCCTGGATGCATGGTGACAAGGGCCAGATCCACACACCTCAGCTCTGGGAACCGTCAGCTTCAGAGACCTGGTCTTTCCACGGACTGCGCTGCATGAGGGTTAGAACTGATGCTGTCTGACCAAGAACGAGAGCAGAAATGAATGGATTTCCCTCTTCTGTGCATTTCTAAGGAAGGGACACCTTGCTTAAGCCAGCATCTCCCTCCCCCTGCACCAGAGCTGGGGGTGTTAGTAGCCGTTGGTCATGTTTTCTCTATGAAGTTCAGCATCCTGCGTATCGCAGACATTTCCTCTTTGGCGATGGACTTAAAAAAGGCTGAGTGTCCTATTTAAAAAAACCCAAAAAACTGAAATAATTCCTCACTGCTTGTCACAGAAGAACGGTCAGAGTCAGGATAGCAGGGGCTGAGGCCCGTCCCCCATCCTCCTGGCTGGGCCCTGCCCTTCTCTGTTTTGGACCCAGCGATGGGCCCACCTGGCTGTGTCCTCCCGGGACCCCTGGCTGCTCGGCCCCTCCCAGTCCTCATGTCTTTGGGCCCACATTCTCCACTAGGGGCGGATTCTGGAACTTCTTAAACTTTCATCATCATTTTTAAAGCAAGAAGTCTGTCTTCCAAAGAACAGGATGAAAAAATAAAGCAGGAGCCCTTGGGACACACCAAGGCTCCCCAGGGCCCAGGAGCCTGCACTTGCAAACCTCCTTCAGCCCCTGGGTCAGGGTTGGACGAGGCCTGGAAGAAGCAGAGCCAGGGAGTGGGCTAAATCGATCACAGGGCTGCCGGTGGTTAGAGGGAATCAGGCCCCGAATAGACAGGAAACTAGCGCTGACCTGGGTCGGTGGACGTGGTGTGAAAGCATCACTGCAAAGCAGAGAGTGGACAGGGGAGCAGAGCCCAGCCTCAGGCCAGGAGGCTTGGGCAGACGGCGTCAGACACCCCGAGGGAGGACAAGTTTGGTGGGCTTCCTCCCTGGCCCTCGATGTGGTCCTTCATCACTAGGACCCTGGGGAAACTCGTGAGCAAGTGACCAGGATGCTTCCCTCAGGCTGACCACGTGAGGAGTCAGGGTGACTTCTGATGGGGGTGCGCAGCCTGGTCCCCCTCCCCACATTTGCCCTCCTCTGAGCAGTGGGGGTCATCGCTGTGGACACGCCAGCACATCCACAGATGCCCTCTGAGAGCGGGGGAGGGGGCAGAGCCCAAATGTCACCTGTGCACCCCATGCGGACCTCCCTGTCTTGGGGGGGCTGGTAACGTTGGGAAATTACTGTTTTAATCATTAATTACCAGATAAGTGTCACTTTGCTGGTACAGTATATGCAGTGACTTCTGTCATAACTTGACATCTGTAAGTCATAAGTTGTGTAGTTTTAGCGGCTTTTAATTGCTGCATTTTCCCAAGCTGCACGGCACATGCATTCTGGACTTGGTTCAAACTCCACTGGCACTGACACCTCTGAGAACTGGCCCTGGATCATGCAAACACTGGATCCCGAGGGTCAGCAGAGCAAGAGGAACTGGCCCCTCGCAGGAGCCTCTGGCCTGATCCAGGAGGGAGGGTTCAGAAAGCAGGAAGAGCACCTTTAATCAGAGAGGTGATTTCAGCCTTAAAGGAGCTGCAGTTCCTGTGTGGAAAATGGAAATCAAAAGAAAGGATGCTCTAATGGGCTCGAGGCGTCTGCACTGCTCAGAAACATCTCCGTTCCTTCTGTTTGATTTCAAACAGGCTATTCCTGGAGGAATCCACAGTCCTTTCTACCCAGAGGCCTAAAAATATACACGTTTGAGAGGGAGGCGTAGTGGGGTAGGGAGAAAGGAGGCATTTGGAGCCCGGCTGAAAAGCTCACATGTTTCTCCTTTCTCCTTCTCTGCACGAGGCGATCAGAGGCGTGAGCGCCCAGTACCCACACTTGTGTGCCCGGGAAGCCGAGCTCCACTGCCCAGCCTATCTGCAGACGAGGTCCGTTCTCCCCTGTGGACCAGGAGAACTTTGAAATTACAGAAATGAAGGCACAGGTGGCCGTGTCACGCCTGCCAGCAGCCCATGACTGGAGAGGGAGGGGAAGGGGGCGCTGGCTGGGAGGCGGTTGGGGCTGGGGACGGTTCTGGGGGCTCAGAAGGGAGGGGCCTGGCGCACCTGGCAGGTCTGGCCCCTCCCGGGTGCCCAGCAGGGCCTGCCTCTGCCCTCCCTTCATCTCTCTGTCTTGTAGGATAGGACCCGGGTCGGGCGCTGCGGGGTGGCCGGGCTCTGGGACCCTACCTGCTCCCCTCTGTCCCCAGCTCAGGCCCCTCTGACTTCCGGCTGTGCCCAGTTTTCTCATGGCTTCTCAGCCCTTTCCTCGCCCACGGAACCAACTCCCTGCGCTCATGTCCCCTGTTTGAATCCTTGGAGGGGGCTTTGCTCTCTGGTCGGGACCCTGACGAGACCCACCAATGCCCCCTCTTCCCCAGTCGGTACTAGAGATGAAGGTTTCGCTTAAGGGCAGGACCCAGACGTCCGCCTGCTTGGGCTGCCCTCTGCCCTGTGGCCCAGCCTCCCCACTGGGACCTGCACATCTTCCCTCTTCCCCCTGCATATACCCGAGTCTCTCTGACTCCTGACCCCATGGGACACTGGCCCCTGGCCCAGGAGGAAGCGCCTCCTTGGAGCCCGACGGCCGTGTCCCCCCAGTGCCTCTCAGCACACGTCCTATGTCTGTCTTGCTTCTCACTCCTGAGCTGACTTCAACCACACAGCTAAAAAGGGGCACGTAGTAGGCACAGTTCGCTGCCCAGTAGTCCTTCTTAAGTGGTGCAAATAATGTTTGGGAGACATTGTCTCAAGGAACCACGCGTGTGCTTTTGGTAAAAATGCAGGGTGGTCCGAATGTCCTGGGACAAAAGGAGGGTTTCAGTCTTGGCCTTGGAGGGCTCATCCTCTTAAACAGGCTTCTCCACGGCTGGGGTGCGTTAACTTTCGTGACGGTCCTGAGACCCTACGACCCCAACTCCTGCATCTCCATCTCTGTTCAACTGTTCTAAGGGATAAAGCCAGGATTTCAGCCTCCATGCACAGGTTGGTCCAAGAATGATGGAGTTAAAGAACCTCCATCCTTTTGTGATGGTTATTTCTCCTCTTGGTTGAGGTGCACACGGCCCTGTGCACGTGTGTGTAGGTCACTGGAAATGTTCACTGCTTATGTGTAAGGTCGGTTTCCTTCACGCTGAGCTCTCACCCTTGGTCCCTGTGTGTAGGGGGACCGGCTGTCTGGTTCCCTAGGGACTGGCCGCGTCTACATCCCTGGTGCCTGTGTAATTTGCTTGTCTTGGCGACCCCGATTTCTTTCCTCAGTTGCTACTCTAAAGACCAGGTCCCATGAAGTCCCGACTGCTCCCCTCAGTAGCTGTGCCCATGAAAAGGCACAGATAATGGGAAGTATAGTGGAGACATCCTTCGGGCAGAGAAAAGCACATCCATCCCTGGTAAACCGATTGTCATGTGTCTCAGTGATGTTTACTTTCCCACAGCAGATGGCTGATTCAACGGGAGGAAACACAGCCCTAACCATTAGTTAAAACTAAAGCCACTTTGTAGATAAGGCAATTTGCATTCTAAACGGAGGGTTCGAAGTCATATACAATTTACTTTTACAAGTTCTATATATAACCACTTTGTATATTCTATAAACAGCCATTTTAACTCATAAATTCTTAAATTACATTAATGCTATATGTTCTTTTTTAAAATTGCTTCCAAAAAAACCTGTTTTTTAAAAAATTCTAAAATGCAGCTAAAGTGATTTTTATGAACATATAATGATGTGACTATGACTCAAAAGCAATAAGAAAACCAGACGTGAAGATATATAAATATAAAACACTCCTTTCAGAAAAGAAAAGAAAATTCCCGGGGTGAGAGGAATAGAATTCAAGTAAGAATTCTCTTTAGGTTAGACCTTAGGGCAGACACAGAGAATTGAAGAATTTTACAAAGTGAAGGATTCTATGCTGTCATTAAATCCAATGACTGTAAATGCTGGGGATTAAGAACCCTTTGGACAATCACATGAAATGTGTGAGTCCTCTCCCTAGAAAAAGAAACCTGCTGACAATTTTGTGTGTACGTCTGGAAGGTGGTGGTCTGACCTGAAAACCGAGACATGGGCTTCTGAGTTCTCTGTAGAAACACCTGACACAACCCAGTGCTTCTAGATTATTTCTACCAACATCTCTTAAACTTTGGACACATTAGCTCCTTAACGTGCAAGATGGGAGACAGAGAGACAGAGACAGAGACAGAGAGGGGGAGAGCCAGAGAGAAAGAGACAGAGAAAGGGAGAGACAGAGAGACAAGAGAGAGGGAGAGACAGAGAGAAAGACAGAGACAGAGGGAGAGAGAGAGACAGAGACAGAGAGAGGGAGAGAGAGAAAAACAGAAAGACAGAGATAGAGAGAGGGAGAGACAGAGAGACAGAGACAGAGAGAGGGAGAGACAGAGAGACAGAGACAGAGAGAATAACAGAGAGACAGAGACACCGAGAGGGAGAGACAGAGAGAGGGAGAGACAGAGAGAGAGACACAGAGAGACAGAGACAGAGAGACAGAGACAGAGGGAGAGAGAAAAACAGGACAGAGACAGAGAGAGAGGCAGAGACAGAGGGAGAGACAGAGAGAGAGAGAGAGAGAGACAGAGAGGGAGGGAGGGAGATAGGGAGCAGGGACTCCTGGCTGACCCGCTCGGGCTCCGCAGTGACCATGGCTTGTTCTGGCCTCTACAGTACCCTCACAGAGCCCAGGCCTCACAGCTCATGGCGGGAGTGGGTCGTGGGCTGCGGGAGTGCTGCTTGGGGGACAACAGTCCTTTTCATCCCCGAAGGCACGGGGCTGTGCACCCGACATGTGTGCCATGTAACGAGGCTGACTGAGTGGCCTCCGGGCTCCCACGCCTTCTAGCCTTCAGTTTCTGATTTTACTCTAAACTCCACCCCGAGGAGCTGCAGAGGAGGGAGCCTGAGGAGATGAGTGTTTTTCTTAGCACCTGTCTATCCATTTGCCATGTCTTCAAATCAGTAAAGGATTTAATTGCCTATGAACCTTACCATCTTTACCTTCCTTGTCTAGAGACAGAAATTGTTTTCTAAGATCATATTTTTCCTTAAAATGTAAAGCCACTGCTGGTTTTATAAGATAATACGCTCAAATTAATCCCATTTCTTTATTGCAGTAAGTAAATACTGAATAATGTGAAAAAACCAAGTTTCTAAGAACAACTTCAAACGTGCCCCCAATAAGGTACATTTAACAGAAAAGACAGGTCCCCAGATTTTTTCCCCGTGAATCCCGCCTTTGGAAACCCGTCCACCCTAGAGGAGGATGCACTTGCCCAGCAGAGCTCCGTGAGCATAATGAACTGTTACTTAAGTAAAATAGTGTACTTTTGGAAGTGCAACTTTGGATCTGCTTTTATTATTTTTTTTAAAGCCTGTACGACAGATTTTGTTTGCAATTTCATGGAAATATTTACAGAGTGTTTGCTTGCAATACTATAATTTATTTGTCATGTTTGATTTCTCAGATATTCTCTTTGTAAGTTTAGGAAATGAAACATAGAGAAACAGCGCATTCTGTTCAGAGCAGCACAGCCACCGGGATGTGAGCCGTGTTCCTGCTGAGGATTAAAAGGGGGTGTGGACGTGTCGCCCAGGGGGCACGGGAGCGTTTATGGAGAAGCCGCAGAGCCGGGGATGGGGCCAGTTCCTCCTCCCACTGCCCCCCTCTGGCCACTGCAGGGGTCAGGGCCCTGTCTGTGGGGGACCCGGCTGCAGCCCCTGGCCAGTGCCCCTGAACCCGCATGCCCGGGTATGTCTCTGACCTCCTCCTGTGTTCCTCATGACGTCAGAGGCTTTCAGAGGTGGGTCCACTGTGCATGGCAGCCAGGGAGGTGGGCCCCACTGCTCCTTCTGTCTTTATGTAAAAGGAGAGTAAACTCAGCAAAACCCAGTCCTGACTGCAATGGAGGCTGCTGGGGTCCTGGAGAACCCAAAGCAGGGGTCTTGCGGGGGATCAGACCTGTGCCCACTGCATCCACCCACCTCCCCAGATGGTGAGCAGACAGTGGATCCGGGCGTGGGCTTTGGCTCTGGTCCAGGAAACTCTCAGATCGGGGGTCAGGAGGAGGACTGGCTGCAGACGCTCGCTGGGGTGTGGGCGCAGGCTCCACACGGCCTGTCCATGGAGGGTCTGGCCACCAGAGGGCAGCTGGGCAGTGGGGAGATGATGTCCTTGAGGGTCAAAGGATTCATCAGAAATGAGCCCAGAAGGCTGGCAACTCAATGCAACTTTGTTCAAGCTTAAAATCCTGCAGGATCGAGTGCCCCGCCAGGCACACCAGCCCCGCCATGTGCTGCTACCTTGGATGAAGCTGAGGCCACCACTTGGAGATGGGAAGGAAGCAGTGGGATGCTTGTCTGGGCCCTGGAGGACATTCGGGCTTTCTGGCCAGGGAGGCAGGACCGTCCGTGCAAAGAAACTAGACTCCCAGCAAGGCCTGACAAATAACGTGCAGTCGTGTTGGTCAGTTGTGCTCCCCAAACACATTCCAGGGAGGTGAGCAGGGACCAGAGAATTCAAGAGGGATGCATAGTGAGTCTGGGGAGAGGGAGATGTCCCGGTCTTGAGTGAGAGGATGGTGTGCGGCACAGGGGTGGCAGCAGGGTTTGGGTGGGAGGTCAGGTGTGGGTAGGGCTGGTTTCTCTTGAGGCCTCTCTACTTTGGGTATAGACAGCCATCTTCTCCCTGTGTCCTCACATGTCTGTGCCCTAATCTCCTCTTCTTATAAGGACACCAACCCTATGGGATAAGGGCCCCACCCTGTGACCTCATTTTACCTTCATCACTCCTTTAAAGGCCCATCTCTAAATGCTGTCACCTTCTGAGGTCCTGGGTGCAGGGCTTCCACATATGAACTTAGTGGGGGCACAGCTCAGCCTGTCACACCTGCCATGAGGTAAGAGGGAGGGTGGCGAGGAAGAGGGGAGTGAGGGATGTTTTCTGGGGTGTAGGAGACGCAGGACCGGCACCGACAGAGAGAAACACAGAGCCCAAATGAGAAACTCTGGGTGGTCATATTTTAACAGGCACCTCAGTTTCCTAACTTCGCTTTACAAGTTATTAAACTGAATTGGTTTTGTGGGTAAATTAAGATTATTGATAGAGCAGGATGAATCAACAGCAGTAAAACCTTAATAAGTAGAGCTAATTAATTCATCCCTCATGAAGCAGTTTGCCTGGGATTGGATTTTATGAACAGAGCAATTCTGCTGTTTTGTTTCTTGAAAAAAATTTAAAACTAATATATTCCCCTGGCTGCTTCAGAAGCTGCTGTAAATTAATAGCCAGGCTGCCTGGCTCATTAAAAGCCAGAGGTTTGATTCTGTCGTCTCACTGCTGATCACTCCCTTGGTTGGGAGAAACGGATGACTCGTTTGTGCACAGGTGGTAACCACGGGAATACAGGTCCTGAAGATGCTGGACCATCGAGGAATAAAACGACGGCAAGAGCGCTTCTGAGTGAGAACCTTCTGGATCAGAAAGGCCCTACGACACCTCTTTCTCTCTTTCCTGACACACACATCACAAGCTCTCGGTCACCTGTAAATGCCCGCGTTGGAGTTGTCCTGGTTTTGGGTTCTGCTCCCGACGCTGGCCTATCTGGGTCTCATTCCCCAACCTCCTTCCACCTGTGGTGTCCTCGGCCAGGTAACAGGTGGGACCAGAAGGGTCCACACACCTGGTGTCCAGACCAGGGCCTTTCTGACACCCCCATCCGTCACGTGCATCTGTACAGCCCAGTGGAGGCCCCGACTTGGGCACTGGGCATCTCTGTATCCTTCTAGAGAAGCCACCGCTATGCAGGGGGTACCCTCCCCACACCTTCCTGGAGCAAATCGGGTCCCTCCCCACTGACGCTAGGAGCTGTGTCTCATCCTCCAAGGTCGGGTGGTGCTGGAGGCTCCTGAAAACCGCTGTGTTGGGATCTTACGGAGACCAGGCATTTCCCGGGGGTGGTCCTGGGATGCCAGTCGGTGCCGGAGGACAACCAGGGAACCGTGTGTGTGCACGGATCTGGGAACCACGGGGCCCCTGGGCGACCCCGAGCAGGCAGGTGCATACTGTGTGTCTTTTCCATGCTGCCCTGTGTCTTGTGAGGCCGTCTGCCCATAGGTCCCATCCCCACGTGGGTCTTTGGGGACGAGCTGCTCGTGGCACTCGTGGAACGATGTCCCGGGTCACACGTCCAGGCCCCACTCTGCTTCTCACTGTGGGGGATTCTGGGCCATAACCTCCCCCAACTCTCAGCATCTCCTCTGGGACACGGAGGCCGTGGGGCGTCTCCACCGGCCTCTGAGACCTAAGGGAGGCGGTGGGAGCCCAGCACCTGCCCCCTCACAGCGGGCGGGCAGGCGGGGGGCAATCAGAAGATTGGGAGATTGCTGTTCATTCGGGGTCCCTCAATAGACTCAGGGGCTGTGAGGGGTGTCACCCCATGACCCCGAAGTTCCCCACCTTGGGATTTACAAAACTACTCAGGGAAACAGCACTTGGAGCAACAGTGAGGAGTGAAGAGGCTACCACCAGGCCAACCCTGCCCAGCACTGGGGTCACCACCCTCGAAGTAAGACCAGGAGGCCCATGGTAAGTGAATTCAGGCAAACAACAGGTAAAGTGTAAGTTCCAGATCTTCATTGACTCCTCGTAGCAGCTCTGCAGGATGGGAACTGCCACCCGCTACAAACGCAAACCAAGATGATGCGTTTCCCTGAGTGACAGATGGGCTGTGGCCCAGAGGACTCCATCCCAGGCCCCAGAGGCAGAAGAAAGAAGCTACAAAACATTATGTAGAGTTTTATCCCAGTTTTCAATAAATATTTAAAAAATATTTCTTACTAAAATTTTCTTATTTTTCTTCAACAAATATGTACTATGATATTTTTAAATTTAAGAAATGTTAAAACGAATTCTTTACTAGTAGCATCTCTGAAACCTAAATGAAGAGTTTCTTTTCAGGGCAACTTGAAGTTAAAACAGTATTGCTGTACAATTTTGCATTGGGTCACACGTATTGTTGCATGTGGCATGTGTGCCATCGAGGATTTCCCAGGGTGACCTTAGTGAAAAGCTTTCTGGATGTGCTGGGGACGTTTTAGGGCAGCCAGCCTCCCAGATCCCCTCGTAAGAAGGCTTTTCTCAAGGTGCCCCTGTTTCTCATACTATGCACCCCCTACACACGTACACACACACACACCCAGGTCCCAGCCACTGCAGGAAAGGCAGCGATGGACCCAAGATCAGACTCGAGGTCAGGGAGTCCCAGTAGGGAAACCGTGAGCCCGGCTGAGGAGGGTGAATGGGGCCAGGAGTGTGACTGGGACACAGAAGGGATGTGGTGGAGCTGGGACGACACAGGGCAGAGCGGTGGCCGAGCCGAGGGATGGAGACCCTCAGTTTACACCTGCTTCCAGCCCCTTCCCCAGCTCCTCCGGTGAGTCAGGCAGGGAGCACCACATTCCTGCACTGTCCCCGGTAAGTGGGACCACGTGCCTGCAGACTCAGCCTGGCAACACCTGGCAGCAGACACAGCAATCAGTTTCCTTAGACAAGGGCCTGGGTACAGTCTGGCCACACACTTATTTTTGCAGCTGATTCATGTAACTTCTGAATTTTATTAAAAAAGATGATCATGGGGAAATTATAGGATATTCATAACTCGAAGTTACTCATCTCTTTGTGTCGACTGTATCTGAGAGCTTGGGGTGCAGCAGCAAACGGCACGCGATGTTGCCTGTGTTCCGTGGAACAGACGCTTCTCAGTCACACTCGATACAGTCACAGGCTCGAAGGGGACCCCAAATGCTCTGCATCCAATGTCTACACAGAGCAGAAAGTCTTCACAGAGAATAAAATAACAACTTCCAGTCAGAGCAAGTAGGTTACCTAAGTCTTGAGTTTCTCACATGGGAAAGAGTATCAACAGAAGGAGAATTCCTTGACCCCAGCAGACCTCTAACCTCATCACCCGTGATCCTTATCCCACACCTTCGGCTACATGGCACCTGATCTCTGAGTCCCTGTGTGGGTGGCACAGGCGGGCTGCATGGGTCTCCTGTGGCTGACTCTTCTCCCTGAACCTGGAACCCTGTCCAGACACCGACGGCAGCCACCTCCCCTCTGAAAGCCTCTCTCACCACCTAAGCGACATTCGCATTCCCTGTTTGTAAAAACACCGCCTCCACTCTCGAAGGACTTACAGTTGGCAGACGAGACACACAGGCAAATCATCTATTACGGACAACGCACTCTTATTGCCTAAATTATACCCTGTATCTCCAAAAGAGCAGGTATATCTGGGTCTGGTACAGTCACTTTTTCACTGGTATTCCTTTTTGGGATGAGGAAATTTGTCTTAAAGCTTCTTTTTTTTAAAGACTTTATTTTTTAGAGCAGTTTTAGGTTCACAGCAAAATTGAGAGGAAGGTACAGACACATCCAATATACTCATATTCCCAGGCTTCTTCTACATTTACTCGTAGAGGGATGTCAGCCACCTCCCCTGAGAGCAGAAGGGCTTCGAGCCCCAGGCCAGCAAGCTGGGTCCCGGTGACTCCATTT
This sequence comes from Phocoena phocoena, assembly GCF_963924675.1. Taxonomy (NCBI): domain Eukaryota; kingdom Metazoa; phylum Chordata; class Mammalia; order Artiodactyla; family Phocoenidae; genus Phocoena; species Phocoena phocoena. The sequence goes on from NC_089220.1 coordinate 148,178,585, forward strand.
CACGACTGTGGCCTTGGAGAGGTTAGTAACGTCAGGGCGAGTCTGTAAAATGGAACAACAGTACCTACTGCTCATGGGGATGGTTTCTGAGTATTTAATAGTACCTCCTGGAGGGGTTATCTCTTTGAGTATTAAGTGTGTATATATATATATTTCTACATCTATGTAGATCTAGCTAGAGATCGAGACATACACACACACACATGCACACACACACGTAGATGACGGTATATACATATGTATATATGTGTACCGAGAGGGATACACGTATATACACATATAGAGAGAGTACATACACAGACGCTTATGGAGAGCAGTGCTCTCGATGCAGAGTTCTAGGACGACGCCCATGGTGCTTTCACAGCCCTGAAGCCGAGTGCTGCCTTTCTCCCGTCAGGGCCCTGCCCTCACCCAACGCGGCCCCCAGGCTTGGGTGGCGCTCAGGCTGTACCAAGTGCCCTTGAATTCATGGCTGGTTTACAGTCACAAAGCCCCTGGTCCGATCCAGAGCCTCCCCTGCTCTGCTGAGCTTGTCAATTGATGAAAGTTCAGCATGGGTCCCCTTTGAAAGTCCCAGCTTGGGGACTCACCTGCTTCTCTGGCCCACAGACCACTTTGCCTCTTATGATTGTTTTCCCGGGGCTGCTGGACCCCACCTGTCACCACCAAGTAATTGTCGGGCTGTGTTTTAATGAAAGACCCAACGATTCACCAGAACTACAGCAACTGTGGCTTTACGGCTTAGAGCTCCGGTGACCAAGCTCACCTCCACAGAGGCCACATTTCAACCTCAAATGCTACGAAAGGTCTGTGTCCCGGGAGGTAAGTGAAAAATGCCTCACAATGAGGTGGGCCAAGTGTCCCGCGTTTCATATCCCGACAGGGCCTTCATAACCCAAATGTGGTCTTAAGCATGTACAGAGCTTTACACCTCACAAAGGGCTTTCAAATGTGCTCTTTGGTCTTTACGACAGCCCACAGCAGGAAGTGGAGGGGCATTTCCCAGAGGAGGACGGAGGCCTAGAGAAATAAAAGACTCGCCACGATCAAAAACCGAGTCACAAAGGAACTCGGACCCACACCCAGGCTGAGATTCCCCACTCCTCAGTCCCGAGAGAGAGAGGACAGCCAGGAGCCTGGCAGGGGGGATGGGAGGCCGGGCGGCCGCAGGGAGTGGCCTCGGCCACTCAGTTTGGGGCCACCGAGTCTTGGACTTAAGAAACTCAGACAAGTTGGTGGGATGGTCAGGAACGAAGTGCGACACTTCAGAAAGAAGTGAGAACTTTCACGTGTGAAGATTAACACGGGTGGATATTTAGAAAATGTCCTCAAATGGGGCCATGGTCCTGATTTCACCTTCCCAAGTAAACACCTGGTCCCAGGGAATTAATCCACTCACAGTCCTCTGTCAGGTGACTAGAAACTTGCCCGGGACCTTCATCTTTCAAATGGAAACAGGAATCGATTTTGCCTGGAGAACCAGGAGAACAGACTCCCTTCTGAACAAACACTGGATTCCTGGCTTCTCCTTGATCATTTAATATCAGTTAAACAACACCGTCATTATTATAGTGGAGAAAAAAATGGCTGCACAAATGCGATTTCTATTCAAGCAGTACTTTGGGTTTGTAAGTGGTGTAAAGGAATACACAAAATGGCTCTTTTATTAACTTGTTAAAATGTGAAACAATAAACAAATGAAATACGATGTAACGAAATCAATATATAAGCTAGGTTTGTTTTTAATTATAACTTAAATTAACCAGCATATCTCTATTATGGAAGAATTAATTTCCAAAACAAAAAAGAAGTCTATAAAATTATACTCAGTTACACTGGGGAATTGTAAATTTTCTGTCTTCTGGCACTCAAAAGATTTTGTCTTAAATTCTGGTTAGAATGATCATGACTACAAGTATACTGATTTCTTTACCAAGGGTTCTCATCTCCTTTCTTGTTTACACATAATTTGGCTGTAAAATTGGTTTTCTCCTATGCAATGGTTTTAGCATCAAAAAATTAATGATTTCTGGTGAAGACTCCTGAGTATTAATTGAGTTCCTTGGACCCTCAAGGGTCCCTTTGGCCAGAGAAGAGACTGCTGAAGCTTCACCATCATCCAGAAAGCAGAAAAGCTCAGTTTTATTTGTTTTAAATGTATGACTTTCTTGCTTATTTCGAAAAATAAAGAAAAATATTTGAAAAGCACTGCGTCCACAGGGCTGGCGATCTTTGCATGGGGTAGGTTTCAGGCTCCGCCTCTCCTTCCGCCACAGGATCCACTGTTCGTGGCTGTGTCCCCAGCAGACATGAAACCACGTCTCCGTTAAAGCTTCCAGACAATGAAGACCCCCGGGAGCCCCCCAGTTCTCTCCGGGTCAGGCAAGTGGACTCACTTTTCTTCTCTAAACCTTCAACACTGAAAACTTAAAACTGCCTTTCTACACTGTGTGGGACCAGATTCTGGAGCTGGTAATCCCAAATGACAGCAGATTTGGGGTTTTCTGAGGAGGGACCCCTGCCCGACTCCAGTGCTCAGGTGAGTGGTTCCCTCGTGTCCTGAACCTGAACACAGGCTCAGAATGGACCCTGGGTGGACTCTGGGGCCCTGCTATCTCCATTCCCTGTTTAAAACCCTGTCATGTCTCCCAGATTTGGGGCTGACTCTGGACAGAAGCCCCCCTGCCTCCTCCAATCACAGTAATTTTAAGAACATGGTGACTTCCAATTCCAAAGTCCCAAAGCATCCCCACTGGTCCCCTTTGGCATGGTGAGTTGCTTTGATACACTTTTCCTGCTCACCCACCTGCCCTACAGAAAGGTTTGGACTCCAGACCTTGGACACCAGTGATGGCCCAGGGGGGATGAATTGTCGGCTCTGCGGGGTGTCTGGACACAGTTCCTGGAAACAAACACGTGGGCACAGGTCCAGCAGGACCCAGGAGACTCGGGGAAGGAACCACACAGCAGTGGGAGGCCAGATGGGGCTGGGGGGTGGTCCACGATGTGGTCACTGCTGAAGGAGAGGGGCAGTCAATCCCACCCAAAACACCATGGAGAACTCACCTCCCTGCAGGTACAGGAGGGGCTCCTCTGGGCATCTGGGCTTCCAGAAAACAGCACTGCTGAGAGATGAATGACTCCCACACCACTTCAGGCTGGGGGGAGCCCAGGATGTTCATCCTCAGTCCAATGCCCAGGACTCCTGGAAATGCTGGGACCCCACAGAGATCAGTTGGGAGGGCAGTGCAAGGTCAGCCCCACGTGCGGTGGGCGCCCGTCTGGTCAGCACAGGTGGGCTCCTTCCCAGGAACCGGGGGGCCCCTGGGGGTTTTGTGGGAGAAATAAAGCCACCTCTGGAGGAAGGAGCTTCCTAGTAGAAGCAGTACCATCAATAACTCCTCAGCCCTGAACTCATTTCTTTCGTCACACACATCTTTGACTTTTACGTAACTCTTCCGGCATCAAACCCTGAGCTGACGTGATGTGAGGCTATTTTCTTCATTGTTTATCCCACTTAGTCAGAATGCTCACATATCTGATGCACAAATTATTAATATGGTTCCATAAACTCTACTGGGCTATCATTTGATCTACACTGTTTTACTTTCCTTCACATCTGAAAATCTCCCAAGCTCTGAATTCTGAAACGCACTTAGAACAGGATTGGTGGGCCAAGTCTCGGGATTTTTAAGGACCGACATCACCGTTCCAGACCCTGTGGGCCATCAGCCCAACCGTCTACTGCGATGAGCGAACAGGAGTCCCTCGAGATGCTTCCTTCCATGGCTTCAAGGCCCCGTGGTCTCCAGCAACACCCTCCACGCACACTGACCGGCCGCCCTGAGTTTAAAGCTTCCCACCCTCCGTCCTCGTCTGCTGGTCCCCACCCCATTCCAAAGGCTCCTCCACCACTGCCTGGGTGGGGTGGGGGAGAACCTGGTCTCGAAGGCCCCACGGGGTTAGGGGGGAGTCTTTCTGGGGTCGGGTGAGCCCAGAAGGGGAGTGTGGTGGGTTCCGGACACGCCACGTGAAGATGTGGGCTCCAACCGTCACCCTCTGACCACGCGTCAGGGCTGCCCTCCAACCATGGGGGCCTCCGGGTGGTGTTTGCTGTTCTACTTCCTTCTTTCTCCCTCCTAAAAATGCATCTCCTCCTCCAGCGGAGTCCTATTCCTAGTAACGCTGCACAGGGGTCAGCTGATTCGGGTCTACTGTTTGCATCTGTTGGTGACGGCGTGGACCCAAAGATGTTCAGGGCTCCGGGCAGTGGGGTTACATTTGGGGCGGGGTCTTTACCCCACGCCCATGCAGGTGGCTCTGCTCCCTTCTTACCTTCAGTGTCTGAACAACAGGCAGAGCTCCGCTCTGTTTTGTTTTCTCTTCTGCACTAATCGAACCTCTGATCTCTGTCTCTTCCCACCCGCCCCCCCCCACACACAGACACTCTCACCAGGAATCCCACCCCATCTTGTCTGAGGAGGCAGCAGGATTGCATTTTGCTTGTCCGACATGATTCCACGGATGCCTCGACATGGAAAACCCCTTAGGGCAGAAACTTGGTTCAGCACAACTTCATCTATTATTCAGCAATCTCTGTGTAGCTCTGGTATCTTGTAAGTGATAAATTATTATAATGAAAGAAAATCCGCTCGCCAGTTAGTCCTGGGAAACACGAGATCAGATTCTTCCAGCCAACATTATTCACCCCATTCATGAGCCCAAGAGAGGGGGTGCTCTGAGGCCCCAGGAGGGATGTTCTGTTCGCTGTCCAACCTGGCACATGCTGTGTTTCACACCTTCTTGTCTTCCCCTGATTCTCAGATCATGGTGGGATGGAGATTCTGTCTAGGGAGGCTCAGGAGAAGACATGGAGAGCATCAGAAGCCCGGGGAGGGGCGTCACATCCTTCATAACAGCCACGCGCTCAGCCCCCACCCTGGCTCTGACACAGTGGAGTGGCCCCGACTGGCCGGCCTCCATGATGTCCTGTCTTGTCACACAGCTCCCCTTCCAGTTATGTCCTTTCATTTTCCCCTCCTGCTTCAACATGGAGCCAGGCACACCAGGGCACGTGATGGTCTTGAATTTCTTTAATTTACATTAAGCATCCTTTGGGGAACTTGCAATTAGAAATAAAACTAGTGATGATAATTAAAAAATTATAATTTCCAGAGCATGTTCCATTGTACACTATTTCTGTGAAATATTAAGTGGCAGCTTTAAAAAAAGGGAGAGGATTCTGTCTTTTTAAGAGTTTGGAGAAGTCTCCTTTAAGTTGACTGATTATTTGTTCACTTATTGATGTGGGACTCCTCAGAAAAGTCAACGTGCAAATGTGAGTGAATTCACAAGAAGGTTTACTGTGTGCATTTTTTCCCCCACAAATTTGACCTCCACCCGCTACCTCTTTTTTTCCCTACTATAGTGCTTGGTGGGGCAGTTTGGGAAAACTTCATAAGAATAGTCCCTGAGAGTATTCTCGACCATCTACAGGAGGTCCTAAATGCCACCCCATCTCCTTGGGGCCCTGAGAGCTTTGGGACACGGAGCTGGACGCCACGGGCGTGGGGCTCGCACAGCGACCTGCTACCTGAAAGGCCAGCGTTTCTTTTCTGCTGAATTATGAGCATGTTTCTCTTTTGGTGCACAGCCTGCCGAGGTACCAGGCTTCAGTCTCACAGCCACGACTTGCTTCTCTTTACTTTTTCACTAAAGCCCTCAGGGACGGGGCCATTTACATTTCGGCCTCCAAGAGCTGAAGCTTTCTACCAAGTTTGGTTGGAAAGGATTTGGGCAGGAATGCTGGCTCTGAGCTGATGCTGCTAATTATGTGTCAAATGGCCCAGACGCTGCAAGTGGGCCAAACACCACCCAGTCCAGGCTCTGGGAGTAACTCCTTTGAAGCCACTGAAACATTTGTTCATCTCTGGGTGGATCAGAAGACTCCTTTCCAAAATCAGCACCTAAAGCAGCTCAAGCCCCTGGAGCAGGTGGAAGTGAGTGTGGGAAACATGTACAGAGCCTCCGCCACTCTGCAGCAGAGCTTAGACCTTGAAAACCCCGTGAAAGAGAGTCACAGAAGCTGAAAATGAGGGAGCCCATGGCTCAGTCGTCACTGTACTGGGGGGAAACTTGTGGCCTGCCTGTGACAAGACTAGTCCATTCGCTGGTTTATGCATTTCCTCCCCAACATCGATGAGGCACCTGCCAACTGTTCAGTACCTGCTGGGAATCGGGTGTAGGGAAGAATCTGAGGATGTGTGAGCCAGTCTTCCTCAGGGATGGGTGGAACTGCTCACAGACACACACACTCAGCACGCATGACACAGGGTGCTCAGTGGGGTCTGCGGGCCCAGGGAGCTGCAGCTGGGAAGTAACGTCCACTGGTAAAGCAGGGAGGCTTCTCAGGGCCTTTTGGAAAAAGCATGGACTTTGCCCTCAGAGGAAAGATGATATTTAAAGACCAGAAGTGCTCTGGAGGCTGGCCTGCCCAACGCTGGCCTATCCCGTTGAGAGGGGAGGGCCCTAGTTCGGAGACAACCCATGGGGGGCAGAAGGGCCTGAGGCTCCCAGGGCGGGGGGAGGGAAGCCTCTGGGCACGTGATGCGGGCTCTGGGCTTTGTCCAAACACGAATCTTATAAGAAAGTTTGGGAGGAATCAGAACCACTAGATTCATATTAGAGAAATCGTGTGGAGGGTGGCTTGACGGGGAGCCACTGGGGGTAAGAGGGTGGGTCTGGAAGCCATTTCTGCCCTGGCGATGGGAGGCTAGGCCCTAGAGTGGCTGTTGAAGTGCAACCAGGCACTGGGTGCCTGACCTCTGCTCCGGCCGAGGGCCGTTTTCCCTATGCTCTGCCCCAGGATCCAGTGGGTCTGTGAAGACTCCAGAGGGAACAGAGAGGGGGCGCACAGGTCAGCACCTGTCCTCACAAAGTTTACAGTCCAGCTGAGAAGACAAAGTTATCCCACGTGAAGCATTTTTAAAACATTTTGGCACTGATGGTAACTGACTTCGAAGTTGGCTGTTGGAGGTACCCGTGGAGACTGGAGTAACTCTGTATTCTGAAACTTCTGAAGTCGACTTCTGGGGGCCTTACAGGTGGAATGAGAAAACCTCCAGGAACGTTTCACTGGATTCTAGGACCTGCTTCCCTTGGTGACAGGCTCTGAAGCCTCCAGCAGGTAAGTTTTTGTAGGAGCCTTTATGTCTGCAGCTGCGTGGTTGGTCTGCACGTGCAGCTGTGACTTCCATGGGACCCCATTAAGATTCGTTCAGAGAAACAGGAAAGAACGCTCAGCGTGGGCATTGACTGCTAGGCACAGGTAGTTCCGGCGATTGGATTTCAGGGACAAGCTGAGGTGTACACATTTTTTTTTGGATTTTTGCCTTCCAAGAAACCATACTTGAAAATGACAATAACGGTCTGAGGCGGTACTCAGTGACAATGATGTTCTTAGACAAGAAATAAAAGTGATAGCCAAGGATTCCAATAGCACAGCTGCTTTCCTTATACCACATGTTCTTGGAAAACAAAGTTAAAAACACAATGAATCAGACTTCCCTGGTGGCGCAGTGGTTGAGAGTCCGCCTGCCGATGCAGGGGACACGGGTTCGTGCCCCAGTCCAGGAAGATCCCACATGCCGCGGAGCGGCTGGGCCCGTGAGCCATGGCCGCTGAGCCTGCGCATCCAGAGCCTGTGCTCCGCAACAGGAGAGGCCGCAACAGTGAGAGGCCCGTGCACAACAACAACAAAAAAAACTCCACAATGAATCTATCTCGTTTGGGGACAAAACAGCTGAAGTATAAAGACAAGTCTGTACATAAAGAGGGATCTGTTTTGCCTCCCTGAAAGTATTATTGTCCTGTAAGTGATTTAATGACACTGATCATGACACCAGCGGGTAGAAGAAAATCTGACACCAGGAAGGAGGTATCACTTAACTAACACATTTGTGCCAAGAACTGGGCAGAAGCACGAGCAGACACCCACGAGAGGTGGGGTTTTTGGCAGCGTGGAAGCTGGCCCAGGATCAGCCCTGCAGTGGCCCAGGAACTGGGGATGGGGGTGTGGGTAGGGGCGATGGCTGCCGGGAACAGAGAGGGTCAGCCAGGGCCCGAGGAACCGCGCAACCAGACAGAGGCCCCTGTCAGCTCCTGTGACGGCTGAGATGTCCCCGTGGTTCAGGGAACAGAGAAAGTGACTGAGCAGCAGGGAGGGAGACGTGATTTACCGAAGGGTCTACTTAGACCTGAGTGATGGAGGAGCTCCTGATATGACTGTCACCATGGCAACTGTCTCCACGGCAGCGCCTCCTGCTGGACCCACGAATGCTCACTGGAACCAACCACAGTAGTAAGGAATTATGATTATATAAGCAAACAGCGTAAAGTGATTATACTTTATGCCTTTCTTTTGAAGAGTTGGAAGCCTTCATGAAGGCTCACAACTGCAAATGACAGTAATGGAATGAAAATAAAGCCTTTCAAGTCAAGCCCTCTGGGTTTTTCTTTCTTTCTTCTTCTCCTTTTTTGATATGTGTACATAACAAAAATAAAGCAAGTATTTAGGAGACTGTGATAAGAAGCTATTTTTTAAAAAATCATCTTTAAAGCAATTCCCCGTCACCCTGTCTTGCTTGTAAGCCCATGAGTAGACAAGGAGCCCATCTAGAAGTGAGTGATTTATGGTGAATTTCTTGGTGCTACAGGTTGGTAGGGGCCTGTTTCCTCTATGCACTGGTGGCAAGCTCCATGCTGAATAGCTGCAGAAGCTTCTGGGCAGCGGGGGCCTCGGAAGACAGAGCAGGACACTCCTGGAAGACCGGTCCAGGGGGACCCCTGGGAGCTGGCTGCAGGGGGAGCCCTGGAGCCCAGCAGTCACTCTGCAATCACTTCCTCCCCAGAGGGTGGCCTGCGCAGGAGGTGGCAGCAGGGTCCCCAGGCTGGAACAGAGCAACTGGGAGGAGGTGGTCAGCCCAGGGTGCACGGGTGGGATGGGGGAGCCACGTCAGGGAGCCGGATGCCAGGACACCGTCCCTCGGAGCCGGCTCCTCTCCTGGTCTGCCACCCATGCTGGTCGCGCTAAATGAAGGGGGTGAGCCCCCAAGAGCAGAGCCTGACCGCCGTATGGCCGCCCAGCGGGGACACGAGGTCTCCATGTTGGACGCACACTTCCTTCCTGAGCTGTGCAGGCAAACAGCCTGACTTAGGGGGTGATGATAACAGAAGCACCAAAAATAAGCTGTGTTGATGAATCTAGGAAGTGTGCGTTATGAGCAGACAGTACACCTTAGACGTCTCAGGTTCTGACTTGGCACTGGCAATCCTCCACCACCTTCGACTTGCTTGACAAAGGTCCCAGGACAGAGGGGTACGTGGGAAACAGACCTCAAAGACCACTGATGACCTCACTGTGTATCATCAGGCCTTCATGTATAGCCTTAGTTTGCTAATCTACAAAATGAGGAAGATAATAATCCCAATCCACAGAGTTATTGTGAAAATGAGGTGAGAAAACCTATAAAGTGCCGAATGCACTGTCTGACCCACAAGCACACAATAACTGCTTCTGGCCACTGACACTGTTATTGTTAGCACCACCACAACCCCCCTACAATCCTGTATGCAACGCAGGCACACGCCCCGACATTGCAGATGATGTAGAAGGTGCTGGATAGTGTGGGCTTCGGTCCCACAACGGACTGTTCTTTGGAAGGTGTGGCCCTCCCAACTGACCTGAAAATCACAGCAGGAAGGGGGCCCACTCACCACGCTGCCTTGCTGAGTTTTATGTCACCAACGATAACAACAGCAGTAATAATGTGTCTGGGTACTGAAAAGCCCACATGCTTCCTGCTGTACTTCCTCCCAACAGTGAGCACAGCTGGCGGCGGCAAGAACAGCCGCGGATATAAACCTGTCACTGAAGGGGGTGCTGGATTTGGGACAAATTGCGCCTCAATTTCTGGTTAATGGTTTAAGTTTCTGGACAGCTGCTGCCCCATGAACTTACGTGATGGAACGTATGTACTCACTCACCAGTTACACACACACACGTACACACACGTAGCCCTGCGGCCCGTGTAACAGGAGCATGGGTGCTGCAGTTCTGCCCGCGTGGGGCTGATGGTCTCGCGCAGCCACGTGGAGGAAGGAGCAGGGGGCTGGGATGAGGACTGGCTGCGGGCAGGCCACATGCGGCAAAGCAGCTCAGAAGCGGGAGCCGCAGGAAATGAACGGACCTTTCTGCAGAAGTGGCGATTTGAGGACGTGTTCGCAATTAGGGGTTAATTGTGGATTAACTAACTCACAGCACGACCTACAGGAACTGGCATCGGCGGTACTCCTGGTGGATGCACTGCCTTCCTCTATCTCCGCCATCCAGTGTCAGCGTGAACACCGAGTACACACGGATGTTCAGTCAGGAAACGGACAACTGCAAGCGCACAGATGGCCTGCTTGAACGAGTGCACGTGTGTCCACGCATCATAGGCTGCGTTGCACTCGACAACCCTGCCTCTCAGCAAATTCACCATGTTCCAGAGCCTTGTTTCATCTTACTTTTCACTATAACCCGGTGATGGTGATGGTTCCTCTGTCACCATTTCTGTCAGGACCACGTGCAACCATGAACACGACGCACTCAGCCTGGGGTTCTCAGAGCAGATTGGCTAGTGTTGACACCACGGTAACAGCAGCATCAGAGTCATGGCAGAGTGGTGGCAGCATCTCAGTCCCAGAGGTCAATACTAAATACAGTTTTACTGGAAGAAATGGCCTCTTCCAGTCCCTGGAAGCAACAGCACACAGATGCTCACTGGCCCACAGACCGGCTGCTCAGAGCAGGAAGCCAGTTTGCCTGTTCCCTTCCTCCTTGAAACTCCTAACGCGGTTCCAAACTTCCAGAGACACCAAACACGGGTCTGAACTTGAGTGAGGGCACCACATGGATTTTTGTTATACTTGTGAGTGGTCGTCTGAGCCCAAGGCGTTGATGACCAAATGGAGATGTTGTTAAGAAACAGGTGGGTATCATCAGGTGGGTGCCAGGTGGGTGACAGTGTGGGTATTAGGTGGGTATCAAGTGGGTAACAGTTGAGTATCAGGTAGGTAACAGGTGGGCATCAGGTGAAAAATAGGTGACTGTCAGGTGGGTATCAGGTGAGTGTCAGGTAGGTAACAGGTGAGTAGCAGGGGGCTATTAATGTGTGACTATCTGAACCAAGTCCAAGGTCATCAGCCTGATCCTCTGCGACCAGGTTCTAAACCTCCTTTTCGTCTAATTCTCCCGCCAACGTGCCCGCCTTATCGCGCTGAGGTCTCATTCACACCATTCCCTGCGCCCTCAATGATCTATCTCCCCATACCACCCTGGCCAGGTGCTTTCAGTTTTTCTGAAACAACCTGATTAAAAGCCTACTTTCTTCATAAACACCTCTTAACCTACCTACTCCCCAGGCTGGAAGAATATTCTTGCTTCTGAAAATCTCACAACAATTTATCTTTAATTTTTCTCTTGTCATTACCTATATTTATCTTACATATTTTATACTATATATTTTATACTGTATTTATATATTTTACATTTTATATTTGCATTACATACACATTTACATTATATACATTTACATTTGTTACATATATTTTACGTATTATATGTTGCATATCTTACTTTGCATCACAGTTTAAGAACATGGACTTGGGATTAAAGTTCTGGGACAGGACCCTGGCCCCCGGCTTACTGAGTAACTCTGGGTCTACACGGCATCTTAGACCCCAGTGCTCTCGTCATCCAGGGATCGCGGTACCTTTGGTCACAAGGGTCGTCAGGAGGACTCGTGTGTCTGTGTGCGCACGCGCACGCACACGCGCTGACACAGCCCTTCCCAGTCAGCCTCTTGAGCCTGTGCCCTCTGCCGGGCCTGGGCGCACACACTGCAGACATGCGCTCAGTCAGCCAGTAACTCACGTGGGCCAGGCTGGCCGGTCCTGGGCACCCACCCTGAACACAGCTTCAGTGGCTGCTGTCTGTGTTTGGATACTTCCAGATGTATTTCAAAGACATCTTTAGGAACTTTCCCTAACGCAATCCTCACAGATCACAGTTACAAAGAAAACGGAGCCAAAGAAAAGAAAACAACCCATTACAAGGGAGGCCTCCCTTCCATCTTAGACACCCAGGGCTTAGAGGAAGCCTGGGCGTCACGCACACCCTCCCTCGGGATGGCATCTCACGGCAGCCGCTGGCAGGGGAGCTCACAGGATCTGTGTGCTGGTCTCACCTACAAGCTGGGGAAGAAGACAGCTCAGCTGGGAGACATGGCCGAGGGCCCCAAGGACGCCGGGGTGCCATCCTCCCCCCCCCCCCCCCCCCCCGGTGCCGTTGGCAGGTGAGATGCTGGTCCAGGTGTGCCGGGCGCCCTGCCAATGACCTGAGGACGCAGTTGCTAATCCGTGCTTCCCTCTGCGAAGACCATTCACAAGGTTGGTGCTGGGCCCGGGAGGCACTGTCTCAGGTCCCCCAGCCTCAACTCCGCTTTCCCGGTGCTTCTTCCCACGTGAGCTCCTTCCCCACGCCCTCCAGAAGCCGGGCAGCCCCAGGGACAGACCTTGGGAAGAATGCGGGCGTCGGTGCCTTCTCTCCCCTTTGCCTCCCTCACCTCCATAATGCAGCGGACACACGGCTGCCCTGCCGCGCAGGAAGGCGCCTCGAGGAGCTGTCTGCACGGTAAGGCAACTGGGGAGCCCAGCGCAAGGCGGAGTGATTCTAGGCGAGTCAGTGTGGGGACAGCTTGGGATGTGAGCAGGCAGCGTCGGGGCAAAACCAGCTCTGAGGCTGCTCAGTCGCTCTGGCTGCCCTAACAGACACCACAGACCAGTGGCTTGTAAATAGCAAACTCTCATTCCATGCCTCCGGTTCTGGAGGCTGGAGGTCCAAGATCAAGGCCTCCGCAGATCCGGTGTCTGGTGAGAACCCTCCTCCTGGTTCATAGAAGGCGTCTTCTTGCTGTGTCCTCACGTGGAGGGAGAGAAGGGGTTGGTGGGGGGCTCTGCGATCTCTATTACAAGGACACTGATCTCACCATGGGGGCTCTGCCCTCACGACCTCATCACCTCCTGACACCATTACCTCGGGGGTTAGGGGTTCTTTTGTTTTTTAACATCTTTACTGGAGTATAATTGCTCTACAATGGTGTGTTAGTTTCTGCTGTGTAACAAAGTGAATCAGCTATACTATACATATATCCCCATATCTCCTCCCTCTTGTGTCTCCCTCCCACTCTCCCTATCCCACCCCTCTAGGTGGTCACAAAGCACCGAGCTGATCTCCCTGTGCCATGCGGCTGCTTCCCACTAGCTATCTGTTTATTTGGTAGTGTATATATGTCCATGCCACTCTCTCACTCCGTCCCAGCTTACCCTTCCCCCACCCCATGTCCTCAAGTCCATTTTCTATGTCTATCTCTTTATTCCTGTCCTGCCCCTAGGTTCATCAGAACAAGTTTTTTTTCTTTTTTAGATTCCATATATATGTGTTAGCATACGGTATTTGTTTTTCTCTTTCTGACTTACTTCACTCTGTATTACAGTCTCTAGGTCCATCCACCCTCACTACAGATAACTCAATTTCGTTTCTTTTTATGGCTGAGTAATATTCCATTGTATATATGTGCCACACCTTCTTTATCCATTCATCTGTCGATGGACACTTAGGTTGCTTCCATGTCCTGGCTATTGTAAATAGAGCTGCAATGAACATTGTGGTACCTGACTCTTTTTGAATTGTGGTTTTCTCAGGATATATGCCCACTAGTCGGATTGCCGGGTCGTGTGGTTAGTTCTATTTGTAGTTTTTTAAGGAACCTCCATACTGTTTTCCATAGTGGCTGTATCAGTTTACATGGGAGAAGATATTTGCAAATGAAGCAACTGACAAAGGATTAATCTCCAAAATATACAAGCAGCTCATGCAGCTCAATATCAAAAGGGCAAGCAACCCAATCCAAAAATGGGCAGAAGGCCTAAACAGACATTTCTCCAAAGAAGATATACAGACTGCCAACGAACGCATGAAAGGATGCTCAACATCACTAATCATTAGAGAAATGCAAATCAAAACTACAGTGAGGTATCACCTCACACCAGTCAGAATGGCCATCATCAAAAGATCTACAAACAATAAATGCTGGAGGGGGTGTGGAGAAATGGGGGTTAGGTTTCAACACACGCACTTGGCATTTGGTGGGGACACAGACCATAGCTCAATTCTACTTGCTTCAGAATCTTCATGCTCCCAGCAGGGCCAGCCTTATAGGCTTCCCATTAGACACAGATGTGAAAACAGAGTCCCTTAACGTCTTAGCCACAGATTCTAAAAACCATTCGAATTAGAAGGATTTCCTTGGCTTCTCAGGGAAACCTGAGCGCCCAGGTGTCACACTGTCAGCTCCCCAGTGCCATGTGGGCGTGATCCTGATACTACAACTTACACATTTGTAGCTTACACTGTAACTCACAAATTCATTGATTTTGGGGGATGCATAATCGTCATACATTCTGTGATTGCATTAACTTATAGAATTGTGATCAGTGGTTCTACCTGTTTCAAATTACACAGTAAGAAAGTGTATCCCAAAATTTTGGACTTAGTGGCAAACTATGGTATGAAAATAACCAGCCATTAGTCAATATTTATTCTGAACTTTCCAGATAAATACCACTGGGTCAAGTACTAGGGGAATGAGACAAATCCCGCCTCAGTTCCCAGGACACTGGCTCTATAAAGTGGCATCGATAGTAGTAGTTTCTCTGGAAGCGGTATACACCCTCAGCCTTTTCTCTATGATCTAATTTTAATCCTTACAAGAGTTCTTCCACATTGACCTGACTTTCACTGCTACAGCTGATGTTGAAGGCTGGAGTTCTTTCTCTGTGAAAGGGCTGCAGGCTAGTAGCTGGTGGAGACTTTTGACCTCAAAGCCCAGGGTCCCCATGCTTTATCGACAAGGAAAACGGAGAATTACCGAGAGTGTGTGAGGCTGAATGCTATTTTGTTAGCTCGGCCACAGTTTCTTTTCATGCACTAGAATTAGAAATATTTTAGCACAAGCCATTGGGAGGAAAAACACAAAAATGCAGGTTTTGCAGTGTTCTGAATCCTCTGTCTCTATCCTCAGTGCTGTAGTTTTGGTAAGCCACAGTCTTGCACGAAAATGTCAGAAAATGTCACAGCCCCACAGTCTGGTTGCATTTTGGTCTTATCATAACAAGTGCTCTTTAGGGACCACTGTTAGGTTTTCTGTTTTTGAAGAGGTCACAATTATTCAAAGGCAGAAATCACACACAGGAATTGTTCCTTGAGTCGATATTGCCAGTCTCACCAGAGAGTCTTGGCAGGTGAAATTATCAAGAAGGCACAATGGCCCGAAAGCCACTGCTAAGTCTGGGTTTGGGACTGACCCTCTTGGGCCTCTGAAAGCCCTTCCCATGAGTCAGGTAATCAAGGAAGTCTGTCAGGTAATCTTTGAGGTCCGGGGTAAATCTTAGTACCCAAAGGGCACGTAGAACTACTTGAAACCTGGACAGGAGTGTGGCATACTCTCTAAAATTGTTTTACAGCTTTAAAACAAGTTTGCTTGAGTCAGCTTGGATTAATTATGTTTTAGAGTCTTTCCATGTGCCCAGGACACCTGCAGGCCGGTGCACACGAGCTCAGAACAGTTTCTGTGAAGCAGGTGCTGTGGTTTGGTCCTGTCATGGCTTGTCCACGTCATCTAAGAAGCGGGGGCATGACAGCCGCCCATAGTTGGGGCCCTAGTAGCCCTCCTCCCTCGTGGAAGTTTCACTCTGAAAACGTTTGAAATACAAAAAAGAGACTTCAGATACTGCTGACTTTTTTTCTCACTAGCATTATTCTGTGAAGTTATTCAAAAGTGTTTACCAGTGGCCCTCGTGCAGGAGTTTACACTCAAACGTAAGACTGAATGATTCTGTATTTTGTGTGTGTGTGTGAGAGAGAAAGAGAGAGAGAGAGAGGGAGAAACAGTGTTTCCCAATTACCTCTCTACCCTCTGGGTGTCCCGTTCAGGACCAAGGAGGAAGACCCTTTGCACACTGTTCTCTTCAGCTTTGACAACAAGGAAGAAACACTAAGCTTTGCTTGTTAAAAAATGTCAGGCAATATTATTGCTGGAATCAGAGACACACATATACATACATATGTTTGCATGTGTATACATGCACATACATGTGTGTATACATATATATGTGCAGTTACACTGTAGGAGACCAGGAGATGCCACCCTGAATGTGCCTCTTTGGCATAAGGATTATTTTGAGAAACAGCAGACATGAGAGGAACTCTGAAAACAGAGCAGAAGTTACCCTTTGGGAGGGAATCATGAGGGAAACCTCCACTTGTCAGGGTGTCTCCCCTCTGTACCAGGAGGAGGAGTCTCGGTGGAGACGCCCACCCTCTTCTGCGTGATAAACGTTAGCCGCATGGGTGTACATTTCCGAGTCACCTCCCTCAACCGGCCTCCCCTCACCCATCTTCCGGTTGTAGCTGCAGGTGGTCCTGCAGCCTGAGTTCTAACCTCCTTTGTGAGCTGCTCTTTCCTGAGCTTCTCCCACGTGAACACGAGGGAAACATGAATACCCTTCTGCCTGTTCGTCTTGTGAATCTGTCTTTAATTACTGGGACACCAGCTACGCCTCTTTAACACTAGAGTCAAAAGTTAATTTTATAATGGCATCTGAAAGCACACTTAGGGATTGCCTCGGGGACGCATGTGGAAAAAGGGAAAAAACAAGCACCATCCGTAGGTAAGTCTGCATCTTTTTATCAGTTTACACCAAATGTCCTTTCTGGAACAGCATGGGGGTGGCATGTGAAAAACTGTGAGAAGAAATATTAATTTTTAAGCAGTTGGTTGGTGAAACTGTCTTTTTCATATAGAACTACATAGTATATTCTCTTTACTGCGAGCACGAGAAGGAAACAACCCACATGGATCTGTTACATATAAATCGATCCTGACCTCTTTTTAGCTTACTGCACCTTTGAGTCTATGCCTCCTTAATGAGTGAGGATGTAATAATACATTAATAACCAACTACAGTACCTGGTATATTTCACTGGGTTCTAAATTCAGAGGTGTCCAACCATTTCCAGAAATAAATTTGGTGAGAAAGTTTGTGTGCATCAAGCTCTGAACAGAATTACACTTTCCTCCAAATTTTATCATTTCTGCCACGCTGAAGAAGCACGGCATTTTTTATCTGCTCATTCGGCCATGCCCTCAATATCGTAGCTAAAACTCAGAAGACTGAGATAAGAAAAAGGGCAAAATAGAATGGTCAGAGAATTCAGAAGGCAAATTTTCCATGCAATTATTTTTGTAACGGCAGAATAAACCCATTTATATAATGGAGTTATACTAATAAATAGTATATTAAGCTTTCCTATTGGGAAAGCAATGTAGAGATGATGGAAATCTGATCTATAGAAAGCCAGGTTCAAGAAGCTGTTTCCAGACAGATTCCCAGGGGGAAATCAGCTCCTCAGATTTTTTCCCTTCCCATCTTTTTCTTGGCAAATCCAACCTTGTCTCTGTGACCTCAGGGTCCCCGTACGCCTCTTTCCCATCATTCAGTGAGTTAGAGGAAACTTCCAACGTTTGCAGCCACTAATTTAATCAGGCTTTTTGGATTACGTGCTGCTCCTACCTTAATTATGTCATTGTCCCTTATATTAGCGGCATTGAGGGGTGCAGGGAGATGGCCCAGATGTCACCTGTTGGCCTTTCTTCCATGTGAATCTGATTCCCCTGAGGAAGCCAGGTTCAGTAAAAACCTCCAGGGTGGTCACTTACCCCAGTGGCCTGGCCCCCGAGGAACTGCAGTGCCCCTTGTTGGCCAAGAAAGAAATCTCTGCAACTGGAATTAGTAACAAGTCCTACAGTGACTTGTAATTTATTTTAAATCTATGTAGGTTCTATTGGGGTAGAGAAAATGTACTTTATTTATTAAAGTCATAATAGCTTTCGGTTATTATATGCATTTTCTTAAACTACCCAATCTAATGTACAGCACGGGGACAATGGTTAATACTGTATTGCATTCTTGAAATTTGCCAAGAGAGTCGATCCTAAGTGTTCTCATTACATGGAGAAAATTAGAAAGGTGACTGAGAGGGTAGCCATGCTCGTCAGCTTGATGGGGTGATCACTCCACAGTGTGTATGTTTATCAAGCCATCACGTTGTGTACCTCGAATATATACAACTTTTACCTGCCAACTATACCTTGGTAAAGCTGGACAAGTAATAATGAGGCCAACCTCCAGCTACTACCATGTGATACGAGGACCCCAGGGATTCTGGCATTTGAGGAGGACCTTCATCTTGAGGACTGGGGTTCCTGCTCAGTGAGATGTCTCAGTAACATGAAGGGTGATGCTCAAGGGCTTCTATATATAAGGACCCAGAACATGAATTTATGGACAAGTTAGGGAACATCTAGAGGAATACAGCACATTATTTGCCAAATTTACCCTGTGTGTGGTCACCTTTCGGGGTGCAGAGGTCTTCAACAGTCTCCTGGGACCTTGTCATACCCCTGAGCTGGAGTCCTGGGGAAGGCCCCCAATCTGTGCCCACCACGTCCTCCAGGTGACTGGAGGTACCAGAGCAGGGCCAGGGGCTCTTAGGCCCACTCCTCTCCGTAGTCTGGGACGGCTGGACTTAACAGCTCCCGGGGAGGGAGGGGAGGAGGTTTGGGGTCTGTGAAAAAAACAAAGCTTTTAGGCAGGAGGCTGGCTCTGGACTGGTGATGGGACGGACCCTCCAAGACCCCGCCCCCCAAGACCCCAAGATAGATAGTGGGGGGGTGGGGTGGGCTGCAGAGCCCAACAACATAAAGAATGAATGGGGTGGCCAGGAAGGGACAAGTCCTTTCGGCTGGAACATGCTTCTCTCTGGATCGGAGGCTCAGAGGAGGGACTCCGGGTGGTAGGTGGGGATGGGACCGGCTGGGGGCTGTCTTGGTGCCCCGGCAGCAGCCCAAGGGGACGGCGCTGGCAGAAGCCAGCGAGGGAAGCCAGGCCTCAAGGAGCCGACACATGTGTGCAGGACACGTCAGACTTGAGGCTCCAACCATCTCAGGGAGAGGACGTGTGCTTTTGTACCATCTTGTACCTGTTGTTTTGTTTGTATCTGTGACAAACGTGGGGCAAGCAGACCGTGGTGGGTGACAAAGAGTGAAGTATTCCCCTTAGGACCTTCCAAGGGGCAGTGAGGGTTGTTAACTTAAAAACACATGCAACACAAAACAATAATAAAACCTGTATACAAGACATGTAACCACTGGCTTGCACCTTTAATTTATACGCAATTAGATAATCCATTACAGAAAGTGGGTCTTTGTGCTTTGACAAGGGACAGTGGGTACCACAGCCTCCAGCTTCATAACTCTGGCCCCTCTGAGTACCCCTCACTGACTTCTGTATAGGGTTGGGTGATATTTCAGTGGAAAAGTGGCTTCTAATAGGTAAGCGATGGCTACTGTAAGCTCCACCGTCTCTTCTGCCTGGTAATTCCAAACACTGTGATCTGCCACTCACGCTGACACCAGCGTAATGACAGCCTGACGTAATGTCATTAGCTCCTGAGGGGCTAACCCTGTCTCAGCTGGGGTGATCTCAGATCTCCGTGTTGTGGGAGCTCTAAAAGAAGAGTGGAACTGTCTCTGCCATTAGACCATTTGTCGTCGTGCTCACAAGACAGGACTGTGCAAATGAAAAGCAACCCATGTAGGGTGTAGCTTAAAACCAGGAGCTGAAGTCTGCACGCAGCCCGGAAGGTCTGTGGGACATGGTGGGGAGGAAACATGGGGAGGGGACATTTGCTATTCGCCCCACAGTTTATCCCATAGATTTATGCTAATCGGGTCCCCGTCCCAGTGCTAATGAGGTCAGCTCGCCTGCACTCAGCCTGCACCGTTTGTCCAAGAGAATCTAAATCTAATCACCAGCAGGAAATAGAGAATGAGCAGAGCATAAAAGTGTCCTCCTAGTCTCTCCAGTTGTGATGGCAGAGAGGGAGGGAGGAGGGAGGGGGAAGGGGAAGGGGGAGGGGGGAGGGGGGAGGGGGAGGGAGGGACCACAGAAAGCCCTGGGCTGACCACATCTCCAGCTGCATTATCCTGAACCGTGGGGCCTTGTAGACGATTCTGTCCTCCGTTACATGTAACTTCAGATCACACTTGGGTGACGGCACCCCTTCTTTGCTGCCTCCAGAAGCTTCTGGGCTGCGTGCGGATGACACGGGAGGCCAGAAGCAAGGACAGAAACACTCGCTGTGTGTTATCCTGAGGAGCCTTGGTGTCTCCGGGGCAGGCGTGGGCCGGGGAGGCCCCGCAATCCCAGCTCCCCTCAGAGGCTGACCCCGCTGCTCCCAGAAAAGCACAGCTCGGATTTGTTCAGGTCACAGGCGGGTTGGAAATGAGCTTCTGTGCAGCAGCTTCACACATCCGGATTTAATAGACTTTTTCCCACTGATAAAAGAGCACTAATGAGTTCATTTTCAAGCTATTAAATTGGCTATAATAGCTAGTTCCGCTGATGGTTGCAGGAGACCTGCTGGTCGCACTGGGCTTTGTCTCGTGTTGACTGTTTGCTGCTGGGCCCTGCCATCGACACAAACAGCGGCGTGGAGGCACCAGCCCAGCCCTGTCTGCGCCTTTGGCTTCTAAGTCTGTGAAGCTTGCACACTGGCCCCACGGTCTCTCCTCTCTCGCACTCGTAAAATCACTAAATCACTCCACTCCTTATTAGAAATCTTCAGTCTGGAGCCAGAGTATTAGCTTTCTGTGGTTCACAAAGGAGAGATCCATAGTCACACTTAACACCCCGGGTCCCCTGCACTCTGAACGGTGTGCTTTAAAAGGCCAATCCATGGAATTTTGCCTGGAGTCGTGAAAAGGGACTGAAAAAGACACTTCACTGGGATCTGCTCATCTACACTGGATGCTGAAGCAGAGGGGTGTGGCTGGAATCCACACACTAGCTTGTGTGGATGGCAGGGCTGTTGTGTAGTTCGAACGCGTTTGTCTCTCGTGTGTCTGTTGTCATTGTAACGTGTGCAGTTAGTGAGCAGCCTCTGCAGGTGTCCGGTTAAATACACTTCTCCAGCACTGAAAGGCCGGTAATTCATAGCAGGGCTGCTCGCTGCTTCACCTGCCCTTTTCATTATGAGTGTAGCAAGGCGCCTTCAGAGCGCTGTGCAATGCTATCGTTTATTATCATTTTGTTTTAAGCTATTTAAGGGAAGGTGCCCGGAGACCTTCAAGCTTGGGCAGCCATCAGCTGAACTGATGGCTGATTTTTTTATTACTGTTACTGCCTGTTTTCCTTTTTGAGATTGTTTTGTTAGCGGGGGGGCCGACAGGTCAGAGACATTCCGCTGCATGGTGATGAACCGCACGGCGATTAATGACCGGGGCTCACCCTGGCTGGGCTGTGGCTGTGGTCCTTCTGGAAGCCCGGCTGCCTGGGTGGGGGCCCTGTGCAGGTGAGCACCTCATTTATACTCATTTCATGACTGTCCCTCTGAGTAGCCTGAACGGAGGTCTGGGTGGAGCCAGGTACTGCTTCACACGGGATTCATAAAGGAAACCCTCAAACAAGGTCCCCGTGATTTCGCACAATTCTTCTGCCAGCCAGGCTGGAGGAGGCATCTCAGTGAGTGAACCTGCCATTCTATCTGCCTTCCCAAACCTCTTACTTAGTCACTTTGGAGGGGTTGCCTTTCTGTGAGGCCGTCTCCTGGGACAGGCCTTAGGGTTGGGGGCCTGGGGCGGGGCGCTGAGTGAGAGAGAACTGGGGAGGACACGTACTGCCCCTCCCTCCTCGCAGCCCACTCCTGCTGGCCCCTCGAGCCTCCTCTGCCAGTTTCATCCATCACCTCCCGCAGCCCCTGTGGACCCCGCACTCGGCTCCCTCTACCCAGGATGGTTCTCTGTCTGCACACACGCTCACGGCTCATGTAGAACAGGGTCTGTCTTTCTCAGTAACGTGTTCACGTGCCCCCCCTTTCCTGGTTTGTGGGGCCCCAACCTGCCTCATCCAACCCCGTCCTCCACCCCCAGCAGGTGCTTGGCTTTCCCTGGACATTCAACACAGGTCTTTGCAAAGGAGGGAAGGAGGGTCATTTTCAGCAGTTGGCGCTGCTTTTCTGGGTAAAATAAGCTGACAAAAAGTATCAGGAGACCAGTGGCCTGTAACCTGGAACAGTTTACTCAAGTTACTCTTGGTTCTGGTCTGCTGTAGCTGATGCTGCTACTCCAACCGCAACCAGCAGGAGGGGCCAGAGCCTCGCAGCCCCATCCCCGCCATCTTCCAGTGATCAGTGGACTCCTCTGGTCCACACGCTCTTCAAGGTCAAGAGCTCTTTCTACTTGTGTCCTAGTATTAGCAAGGTCCCTGGGCATCCTAAGTCCCCCTCAGTTTGTGGATATTGCCTCCAACCTTATAATGAAGATTCAAAGGTAAAAACAACAAAACACCTGCTATATAAAGCCACTCAAGAATCCCTTGAGTGTTAAACCATCAACCGTCAAGGCCACAGACTCGTCCATCACCTCCCAGAGTTTTCTCAGCCCCCGTTATTATTAAGATTCTGTGGTAAGAACGCATAACATAAGATCCACTATCTCAGCAAACTTCAAGTGTACAACCCAGTGCTATTAACGGTAGTCACTGTGCTGTCCATTAGATTCTCCAGAACTTATTCATTTTACACAGTGGAAACTTTGTGCCCTTTGACAAGCATCTCTCCAATTCCCCTCCCCCAGACCCTGGTAACCACCATGCTACTCTCTGCTACTATGAGTTCGACTATTTTATATTCCACATATAAGTGAGATCACGCAGTATTTGTCTTTCTCTGACTTATTTCACTTAGCATAATGTGCTCAAGGTCCACATGTTGTCAAAAATAACAGGACTTTCTTCTTTTTAATGGCTGAGTAGTATTCCATCATATATACACCACAACTTCTTTATCCATTCACCTGTCAACCAACACTTAGGTTGCTTCCATACCTTGGCCACTGTAAATAATGGTGCAACGAACGCGGGGGTGCACGTATCTCTTCAAGGTACTGATTTGAATTCCTTTGATACTATACCCAGAAGTGGGATCATATAGTTTCATGGGTGTATACTTATCCCCAGACTCATCGAGTTGTATATATTAAACATGCACAGCTTTTTATGTGTCAACAAAATAAGCTGAATCCTTTATTTGTAAAGTTATAAAACATACCAGAAAAATACCAAAAACAGGAGGAGAGGGAAAAGGAAACTTTTCTCCATGCGCTAGCTCTTCTCCTAAAAGGCTAAGAAAAGTCGCACATTGGTTATTCTCAGTCCACTTTGGAGGCTCACATATAACGACTGCATGTTAAAAGGAGCTGACTTCCCTTTTTCCTCTGGACTGTCAGCAGGCCCGCGGCCCATAAATCAGCCAGCACTCCCAGGGCTGTTGAAACCTGTACCACCTGGTTCCTCTTTCAACTTACCCTCAGAACGAACAATTTAAGACCCTAGATAGTCACAGTATATTTGCTCCAAGGGGGAAATCCACACCCTTTCCTTTGGAAGTCGCCTGTCTAGATGATATTCTTTCTCCAATAATTGATTTTCTCCCCTCGCAGCGTCACCAACCAAGACCCACATCCCCTGAGCGCCTCATTCCCCGGATGTGGATTTGCAGAGGGCCCACAGGGTAGGACTTGGCCTCTGTCGCCTCTTCCCCACACTTGTCCTAAATGCCCTGTCCTGGCCCTCTCTCCCTGGAAACAAGGCCGTCCTTGTGTGACAGTCTTAAGACAGGAATATGACACGTACATTAGGCTGAAGGAAGGGAGAAAAAAATAATTTTGCCTTTGGTATAATTTCAGCCCAGAAGGATAAGATTCATTCCAGATGACCTTAGCTCAAGGTGACTTGATATATTTTCCCAGCAATGAGATTTTTTTTGTATCTCTCACATCCACACTTTCCCTTCTGGGAGAAATCCTTGCACAAGTAAAAAAACAAAAAAAACCCACCCCAAACCCCACAAACTTTTAAATAAATAAATAGATAAATGAAAAAGACAAGCCCTGGCAATGCCTGGTCCTCCTATCACTGCATGAGGGGTCCTGCCCGGACACAGGGCAGGAGGGCTGCTGTCTTTCGGTTTTCACTTGTGCTGAACCATGCCTGTCTCCAACATCACAAGAAATTAAGAAGGGCCACATCTCAAAGGGCTGCAGGGCTTGCTGAGGTTCCTCAAACCCAGCCTGTGGAAACGGCAAGGCCTTTTCAGAACTTAATCACCCAGTCCCTCCTGAGGGCCTGCAGGGCCTTTGCTCTGTCTGAGATTATCTGTAGCACTGGCCACAGGCTGGTTCCAGAGGCAGGCTCTGAGGGTCACCAGTGGCGGGGGGACAAAGGAAGCAGGAGTGGGGGGCAGCCGGCAGGAAGGGACGGGCTGGGGCATCCTCCAGCTTGTCCAGATTGAGGGTGGGGACTGTATCTTCACGTTTCTCTGCCCTGGGGCAAGGCAGCTGTCCACTGAGCAGGAGCTGTTGGCCGCCAACCTTCCAGCAGCTGGGATGGTATGCGAGGCATCCACCAAAATAACGATTGGCCAAAACGCATAAAATAGTAGAAGGTGCTCATGAAATTCTGTTGAAATAAAGACTTTACGACAGTGGTAGCACTTGTTCGGTAGCTATCACCAACTATTAACATTATTCATCTTTACAGCTTCAAGGTAGCCACTACTATTGTCCTCATTTATAGAGGAGAAAAAAAGAGCCAAACGATGCTGAGTAACTTGTTCAAATCAGGAGCAATACTGCAGTCCTGGTTGGCCTGAATTCAGAGGCTGTTCTGTTAACCCTTAATTATCCTGCCTGAGACTCTACTTAAACAGAGATGGGGAGCTATGCCCTTAGGCTGTATCTAACCAGCTATTTTTTTGTTTCGTTTTGTGTGTGTGCCCGTGTGTGTATTTATCTATTTATTTTATCACCTGTAAGCTAACAATGGTTTTTACATTTTTAAGTGGGTGTAACTTTAAATGGCTTTGTAAATACCTACATAATATCCTGATTTTGCCTCTCGACCCCCAAAGCTATTTACCACCTGACCTTGAGGAAAAGTCTGCTGAACTCTATTTTAAACTATTGGGCTATAGTGGCTGGTGGCTGAAAGAAAATTTGTTCTAAGTTAAAGGGGTGTCTGAAGTTTTGATGAAAGCCATTGAAAACAAGGAGTGAATTTTAGAGTTAACCTGTTACGGTGCGTACTGATTAAATGACTTTGAGCCAATCTATAGCGTTTTGGAATTATAAAGGGTCTGATGTCAGCTCTTCAGGATGTGTAAGCCAGAGATAAAAATAACTTTCCTATTATACTAACATCTCAAGGATAGGGATATGTGGAAGGAGAAATACGCAGGGAAAGACACTTACAATTAACCTATAAAGCAGCAACACAGTTCTTGGAAACCTCTGGGGCAGAATAAGCACTGGTCATAATTGAAATGTGTGTCCGTACCCAAAATCACTCCATGAAAAGATTTTTAAGCAAAAATATGTATTTTATGATTCTTCAACAGGATGTCTCTATACACATTTTTCTGTTCTTCTTATCATTACTATTTTGTTGTTGACATCCACAAAGCCATTCTTCAAGCCTCAGGATTAGCCGTGATTTCAAAGAGAAAGTTGAAAAGTAGCTGCAGCAACACCCTGGAGTAATTTGCTCAGAATCTCAAGGAACACAGTGCAGCCACCGGAAACAAAAGTCACTTTTAAAGCAGGTGTTCGTTTTAATTAATTTTGATTTGAGTAATCCATGAACACCTAAGTGTGTCCAGGTTCATGTGCTGTAATCTTGCTGGTCCACGAGCTGGAACTGGACTGGTTATCTTCTGGTATCGTCTTCAAAGGTGGAGCAGAGCAGACATGTCCTGATTAGCTGGTTTCTGCCGCTTTACGATTAGAGCACGAGGGCCCCGTGTCCTGAGCTCACAGCCAAGATAAGCTGCAGCCCGCGCTGGGCGCCAGGAACAGCCCACCAGTGGTTAAGTACGCTGAGCAGCACCCACAGACTCAAGCAGTTTATTTCTCCAGGCTTACAAATTTGATTACTATAGAGTACAAAGCTATTAAAAATATGACCTTTCTCTTTTTCATGCCTTGGCGAAAAGCCAGATAATAACTTTGTTCGACTTGGTTGGTATGATAGAGTGCTTATCCAGATGGAAATAAAATGCCTTTTCTTTACTGGAAATTACACCTTGAAGTCTAAATGTCCATCATCAGTGTAACACACAGACAGACACGTTAAATCAGGCTTGAAAGCGGTGAAGCTGTCAGAGGGAGGAACAGTGTTTCCATCTTCTCCAGAAGAAAATGAGTACTTTTGTACAGATATCTTCAACTTAAAATGGTAAAAGGTAAAACTATTGTTTTAGGACAAGTAAAAAAACAAGTTGATTATACTGTATTATCAGAATATCAAAATAGACTTTACTGAAGCCTTAAAAGCAAATAAATAATATTTTATCATTAAACCATTGTTTTCTTCTAGAGACTTTTAAAACCAGGCAAAACGAACACATTTAACCTCAGCCATGGCTTTAAGTGGAACATCAGAAAATATCAAAAAAGCAATGATTTTATTTTCCTAAATGGCGGATCAACGTTTGAAAGTTAATAAAACCTGAAGTGTTGCTGCGAGGTTTTACAATGAGCTAAAAAGCCATTGGGCTTTTGTTGTCCAGTTCTCATCAGGAGAGCAGGTTCCTTCAGTGTGTGTCAGCAGGAAGAAAATGTGTCTACTGCAGGATTTCTTGGAAGAATTTTATAAAAATATCCTTTTCCTCTCAGGTCAGGCAAACAAGCAGACCTCTAGGGTTGATGAGCTCTTTTCCTTCATGGGCAGCCTTGTAACAGAGCTGCTGATGGGCCCCTGTAAGCCTTCGTCTACCGAGATGGGTTAGTGGCAGATTGCTGTTACAAGCAACAATAAAAGTAATTTTTTCCTGAGGCCTAATATTTTGTTTTATTTTCTTGTTATTAGAAGATGGGGTGAAGCTGGAATGGTGAAATAAGGTGAAGGGGAGTTCTGGGGGGAGCAGATGGCGTGGGGTTCCCCGCCTGCGGCGGAGGCGATGGCTTTCCTTCCTGCCCTGCGAGGCCTGCGGCGCCCGCAGGCATGCACTCCGGGAATGCCTGTCCAAGCACCACCTGCTATCCTGGAAGCTGTTTTCCTGGGAGGAAGTGCCTTCTGGGGCTCAGACCCCAGCACTCACTTCTCATCACCCAGCGGCACCTGACTTGGAAGCAGGACAGGGCAGAGGCTTCAGGGCCCCCGGGGTGGGTGGAGCGGTGGGCGTAGCCCCTCTCACCGCTGTACCTCACATAAAGGGTCTTTCCTCCTAACCCACAACCCTGGGCGTGGTCACTGGAGCTGTTAGTGACCAGAAGTGTCCGTCTGCCAGAAAAGATGCCACGATTCCCTTAACGGGAGGCGAAGGGAGCTGCAGGGACACTTCCCTCTCCTCAGTCCCTAAACCCCCTGGCAGAGAGGCCACTGTCCCCAGTGCTTCCAGCCGTGGGGCAGGCCTGCTGTGGGGATACACAGAATTCTCCAGCACTCTGATGTCCACTGAGGTGGTGACTATCCAACAAGGGCAGACCACCCAGGATGGAGTCCTGCAGGAAGGAAACTTGGGCCACTCTGCCCATTACAGTGTCTAACAGGCTGGGGGCTGGCAGAGCGGAACGCAAGTTTTACAAAGTCGGTGGCAGACGGGGGTGGGGGGAGATTACACAGTTATGCTCTGTACTCTGCTTCGAAGTGAAGAGGGTGGCAACTATATTTTGTGCAGATTAATTATATGTTTCCCCAATTTCCTGCCACCACAGGAAAGACACTGAGGGTGGCTAACATTTCAGTAGAGGATCCCAGTGCGGGTGTGATATCGTCACTCAAACTAACCTCTGCTGATGACACTTCGTGTTTCTCTTGTGTTGGGAACTTGAATGTTTCTTGCAAGAAAAGAAAAGAAAGGAAATGAATGGGGGTCCGAAGGAATGAACAGGGCTGGGCACTCCCCACTTGCCTGTCCAGCTCTGCTCCACCTCCTGGCAGCCTGACCTCAGGGTTGTCTCACCTCTGGATCCAGCTTCCATCAGGCAGACCTACGTCAGAGGTGTGCGGGGGGCACAGGAGCTGTCTGTCCAGCCTCGGTTCCTCCCTCTGAGACCAGGCTTCTCCTGCTGGCTCCTCTCCCTGGCAGCAGACCTCCCTGGCTTCAGATTCAGCGCCCTCCCTTCCCTGAAGCAAGGGCTTCTGTCTGTTACCCTTTCTGGGGCTTCACAACCTCAGTTCCCCTAGTGTGCCCGACACCTCTGAGAACTGCCCCTATTAACTGTCCTTATTTACCCCGATGAGTATGCCATGTGTTGTCTGCCCACACTGGTGTGCCTAAGTTCTAGTTTTTGTTCTAACACATGCCTATAGGCCAGTCATATAATTTCTCTGTAAATTTGAAGAAAAATGGGCTTATGTATGAGTTTTTTTCTCATTTAAGATCTTATGATTCTAGCTTTTTAAAAAAAATATCCACCATCATTACTATCACCCCTTTACCATCATTCAACAACTAAAGATAATAATTGTTTGATGGATATTATAACATTTATTGTTTATCAAAAATTTTAAACAAATCCTCTAAAAGTAACAAACTAAAGAGGAAATGAGAAGATTCTATCAATCCTGAAAACCCATATACTTATAGGAAATGCTGATATAGTCAATCAGAAAATTTTGTCATAATTTCTCAAAGTAATTTTTATACCAGTGAGTCATTTTTTCCAGGTATCAATGTCACTAAGTTTTAAGTGAGGTGGTTAAAATCTGTGACTTGCTGACTGACAGTAGTTCAATGAATTAAACAAATAGGGTAAGGGCACTGTTTAGTAGAGAAAACATTGCAGCAGGCTCAACAACAACAACAATAAAAACAAAACGTCTAAAAATAAATTGCAGGCAGGACTTCTAGCAATGGACAATTGAAGAGATCAACAAACCCTTCCCTCAAAAAGTAGCTATAAAACTGAACATGCCCTCTCTCCCTGTAGCTGGTGGCGATTCTGCCAGGCTAGGGCAAGCTGTGAAGACCTGTAGCCTCTTGGCTGTACTCACTGGCTCACTCATTTGTAGCAATAGATGATGTGAAATAGTCAACAAAGGAATTAAAGTAACACACTCAGTCATTCAAAGAGAGATCTGAGAAACAAAAAAAGGCAGGAGACAAATGGAAAACAAATAGCAAAATGGCAAATGTAAATCTGGCCATATCAATAATTACATTATATATAAATGGTCTAAACACTCAAATAAAAATGGCAGAGTTTGTAAGATTAGATAAAAAAGGATTTAACTATAAGTTGTGTACAAGACACACAACATAGATTCAAATAAGTTAAAAGTAAAGAGAATGAAAAAATATATACCGTGCAAACAGTAAACCTAAGAAAGCTACATTTGCTATATTACTAATTCATTGAACAATTAGACTGAAAATTAGCAAGTATATAGAAGACTTAAACAATGGCATAAACCAACTCAAAATAATTGACAAATATAAACATTCCAAATAATAACTGGGGAGTATATATTCTTTTCTAGCAGAAATGGAACATTTTACAAGGCAGCCAATATGCTAGGCTATACAAGAAATTTCAATAAATTTAATAGGACTGAAATCATACAAAGTATGTTCACTGACCGACCACAATAGAATTAAATTAGAAATCAACAAAAGGAAGAAATGTGGGAAGTCCCCAGATATTTAGAAGTTAATGAATTTCCAAATAACCATAGATCAATGAGGAAATCACAAGGGGTATTAGAAAATACTTTTGAACTGAATGAAGGCAAAGCTTTAAACACCTCTATTGGAAAAAAGGAGGGTCTCAAATCAATAACCTAAGCTTCGACCAAAGAAAGTCAAAAGAGCAGAGCAAAATAACTTAAAGTAAGACATTATGAAGATTAGAGCACAAATTAATGAAATAGAAAATAAACAAAAACCAAAAAAATTGACAAATCTTTAGGTAGACTGACAAAGAAAAGACAAAAGCCACAAATCAGCAAAATCAGGAATAAAAGAAGGGGCATAACCACCAACCTATAGAAATTAAAATAATCATACGGGAATGTTATGAACATCTTTACGCCCACAAATGAAACATCTTAAATGAAATGAAGAAGTTTCTGGAAGTGCACACATTTCCAAAAGTGACTAAAGAAGGAAAAGAAAATCTGAATAGGCAAGTATCAAAATTAAATTAATAATTAAAGACCTTTCTACAAAGAAAAGTCCAGGCTTAGTTGAATCATTAAACATTTAAAGAAGAAATAATAACAACGTTTCACAAACTCTTTCATAAAATAGAGAGGGAAGCAACTCCCACCTCATTCAATAGTTCCATGCTATATTGATTCCAAGTGCAAAGATATGACAAAAAAGAAAGCTACAGACCAATATTCCTCATGAGTACAGATGCAAAACTATGAACAAAACATTAGCAAGCTGAGTCTAGCACCTTAAAAAAAAGGGTATATATCAAGACCAAGTAAGATTATGCCTGTAATGCAAAGTTGGCTTAATATATGAAGATCAATTAATGCCCTGCACCATATCAATCAAATAAAGGTCAACAACAACTGATCATTACAATAAATGCAGGAAAAAATGTTTGACAAAAGTCCAAACCCATTCATGACAGAATCTCTCAGCAACAATGTAGAAAGGAACTTCCTCAATCTGAAGAAGGGCAAACATGAAACACCTACAACTGATGTCATACTTAACTGTGAATGAGTGAGTTCTTTCCCACAAGATCAGGAAAAAGGGAAGGATATCCACTTTCACATGCCAATTCAACATTACGTTGCTGGGTGTAGCTAGTGTGATAATACAATTAAAAAAACAAAGAAAAAATAAAGGTACCAGCTATGAAAAGAAAGAAATGAAACTGTGTTTATTTGCAGATGACATCACTGTCTATGTGGGAAATCTGATGGAATCAATATAAAAGATACTAGAATGATAAGTGATTTCAGCAAGATTGTAGGATATGAGATTAATATAAACACATCAATTGTATTTTTATGTACAAGTAACAAACAAGCTGAAAATGAAAGTAAGAAAATGGTTCCTTTCATAAAAGCGTCAAAAAAAAAAAGTAATTAGGAATAAATTTAACAAAAGAAGTGCAAGACTTGTATTTTGGAAACTATAAAACATTGCTGAGAACAATTAAAGAAGATCTAAGGAAATAAAGAGACACTCCATGTTTGCTGATTAAGAGACTCAATAATGGCAAGACACCAATTCTTCCCAAATTGACCTACAGATTCAATGCAATCTCATTCAAATCCCAGAACACGTTTTTTTTTTTTGGTAGAAAATGACAACCTGATCCTAAAAAATATATGGAAATACAAAGGGCCTGGTAGCAAAAACACTCTTGCAAAATAAGAATAAAGTTGGAAAACTTTCACTATCTGATTTCAAAACTTACTATAAAGGTAATCTAGATTAACTGAACAGAACTGAGAGTTCAGAGATAAATACATTTATGAGAAACTAATTTCTACAAAGGTGCAAAGACAATTCAATGGCTAAAGGACAGTCTTTTCAATAAATGGTTCCAAGACTACTGTTATCGTATTCAAAAAAATGTACTGAGACCCTTACCTCATACCATACACAAATATCAACTCAGGATAGACCACAGACCTAAAGGTAATAAGCTAAAAATTTCTAGAAGGAAACATAGAAAAAAATCTTCATTAGTTTAAATTTGCCAAAGAATTATTAAATACAACACAAAAGCACTATCTATAAAAAAATTTAAAAATTATATTTCATCAAATTTTGAAACTTTTGATCTTCAAAAAACACCATTAAGGAAATAAGATATGCTTCAAACTGGAAAAATATTTTCAAATTATACATCTGATAAAAGACTTGTATCCAGAATTTATAATCTTTTAACTCAATAAGAAGAAGACATAAATCCAGTTAAAACGTGAGTAAAATTTTGAATATTCATGGCACCAAAGATGATACACAGAAAGCAAATAAGAACACGAAAAGATGCTTAACATCATTTGTCATTAGGGAAATGCAAATAAAACCACAGTAAGATATAATTATACTCCCACTAGAATAACTCTAATTCAAAGGACATAAAATTCCAAGTATTTGATAGAATATGGAGAAACTGGAATTCTCACACATTGCTGTTGGGAATCAAAATGGTACAGCTACTCTGGAAAATAGTTCAGTAGTTTCTCAAATCATTAAACATACATTTGCCATATGACACAGTAATTCCATACCCAGGGGTCTGCCTAGAGGAATGAAAGCACAGGGCCACATACAGGCACCAAAGGGACTGTTGATTGGCATTATTCATGCAGATGGGAGCTGGGGTCAACACAGATGTCCATCAACAGTGAGGGATAAACAAAAGTGGAATGTCTATCTATCCCATGAAACACCAGGCAGCCAACGAAAGGATGGACTTCTGATACATGCTACACATGGATGAGTCCCAGAAATGTGCTGAGGGAAAGAAGCTAGAAGCAAAACACCCCTTCCTGCCTGATTTTATTTACGTGAAATCTTCCATAGAGGCAAATACAGAGACAGAAAGTGGGTTAGTGGTTGCTTAGGGCTGAGGGTGGGCATGCAGGAACTTGCTGAGGTGGTGGAAATGTTCCAAAATTGGGTGGTGATGGTTGCTCAACTCTTCAAATTTCCTAAAATCATTGAGCTGTACACTTAATATGGGTGAATTTCCATGATACATAAATGATATGTATCCAGTAACTCTGTAACAAATGAATTGCATTTGGTTGTTTCTAGTCTACTGCTGGAA
Organism: Phocoena phocoena; assembly: GCF_963924675.1. Taxonomy (NCBI): domain Eukaryota; kingdom Metazoa; phylum Chordata; class Mammalia; order Artiodactyla; family Phocoenidae; genus Phocoena; species Phocoena phocoena. The sequence continues at coordinate 148,211,611 of NC_089220.1, forward strand.
TACCACTTACTCTATTTCACTTCAGAAAGAATATAAACTGTGATTTGGGGAACATTCTTGTTACAAAACCAGATTTCACAAAGCCCACTTGAGCCTGTATTTTTGCTACTAACCAAAGAGTTCCGTCTTTGGCATCAAATCCCTCTCCCCACCGGGCTTCTCCACGAGCAGAGCTAGTGCACAGCCAGTGGTCTCCCCTACTCATGGACTCATCCATGTGTGGCATGTATCAGAAGTCCATCCTTTCGTTGGCTGCCTGGTGTTTCATGGGATAGATAGACATTCCACTTTTGTTTATCCCTCACCGTTGATGGACATCTGTGTTGACCCCAGCTCCCATCTGCATGAATAATGCCAATCAACAGTACTTGCAGTCTGTACTGTTTTGCTCTTCCCTGTCATTAAATAATGTGCAGTTTTAGAGAAGTGTCTCCTGCTTTGTGTATGGATACTGTGTCTCCTCGGAGAGACGGAAGGTCCCCTTGAGTATAGCATATCCATCATGAGGATGAAGCCTGGTCCTAACCCTCACTAATACTCACGGAGCCTATTAGATGAACGTAGCATTTAATCCTCAAGCAGCCCCACGGGATTGACACTACTGTTCAGCTTGTCCTATGCATGATGCAAATGAAGGACAACAAGGTAAGATGATTTTCCCAGGTAACTCAGCTAGTTAGGAACGGTTAAGAACCCAGACAGCCTCCACTTTAAACCATTAAAGACTCTTTCAGATTCTTCCCATAATTCCTCATGGAACTACAGGCACCACTAGCTTTTCTTTAGTGGCTTTTCAACAGGTGATTTGAATCACGCCAATCATGAGTTGTCACACTGTCCTGTCCTGCCATTTCCAAACGCAAGCCCAGGACAGTCTGGGAATTGCTGTTTTTCCAGGCACGGCTGACAGTTCTTGGAGCAGCAAAGCACACATACCTGTGAAGACTATAATCACAAACCCAGTGAATCTTCACAAGGTTATGACAACTCTCTACCTCGGAAAATAACGTTGATTGATATGTTTTTAAGAGACTGACATATGTAACTCTTTATTAAAAAATTATTAAATAACTCCTTGAAATAAAAAGGCAGTCGTTTAATTAATAGTTATGCACCACATGAAAGCATAATTATTCATTACCAAAATGCAGGAGCAAAATGACTTCTAATTTCATCCTCAGAATCTTTGAAGGTAAAAAAGTACTTTAAGAGGAAGTAAGCTAGGACGAGAAGGTGGTTTTTGTAGGCACTTGAGATCTTTCTTGACTTGAAATTTAAAAAAAATCTAAAGTGGAAATGACAGATGATGTCATGCTATATTTATTTAAGGAGGGGCAAGTAACTAATTTAAAAACACATGTATAATTCAATAAAAATAGAGTTAAAAAATGTACACGTAGAGGGGTTTCTAACTCTTTTGTTCCCACTGTTGTTTTAGCTAGATTATTTTTTTGAGCTCTCTGGGAAAATGTGACTTCATCTGTGTCTGTTTGGAATTGGCAAAACACTTCTATACGTTATTCAGAATTAATGAGTCCTGAGAGCCAATCCCAAGAGACATTTTTACAGTTTGTTTTCTGTGACATGACAAGGAGTTTGGCACTGACTTAACTCAGGCCCGGCTCCAGGTGCTGGGCTGAGTGTTACACTGAGACCTCAGTCGCCTCTTTACCCTCATTCGAGCCTTCTCCATGGGTAACTGGGACACAGGAAGTAAATGTGAAGCCACACCAAAGGACCCCTCACAGGTGAGTGGAGGTGGTTTAGGGCAGGCGGGCCCAGCAGGGATGAGCTTATGGGGACTGTGGTCTGGACTGCTGGCCGTTGTTGGGTTGGAGGGACCGCCGGCAGCAGGGGTCAAGCATCAGTAAGGAAACAGGAGTCGGTGCCAGGTTTGTGTTCTGACGAGCCTAAGCTTATGTTCTTTAGGAATCGGGGAGCCAGTGAGAGTTCCACAGCATAATCAAGTTGGCATTTAGCAAGAGTAGGCTGGCAGTGGACAGGGGACTGAGAAATGTCAAAAGCAGACAGCAGACTCAATCTTGGATGATGGCCTTCAGAACCTGGGGCCCAGACGGCCCAGGTCAAACGTCTCGTCCCGCTGTCTGTCCACCCCGTCTCCTCTCTAGCTGCCAGCTGCCTTCCCCCTCATCCCCGCAAAGCTGGCGGGCTGTTCCCTGCCCCCCTCCTTGGGATGCCGACCCCCCTCAGTCTTGGATGCCTCTTTCCTGCTCTTTCTCTTGTGTGGATATTGGTCTGGACTGGACTTCCAACAAGATTCTGCACCTGGCCTGCTGTCTTCAGTCTGTCTTGACCCTTCACCGCCTGACCTTCTCTTCCACCTGGGAATTCTCCTCTGTGTATTGCGTGGAGCTGGCTCCAGAGACAGGAGTTTGCGGCCATCCATATATGGAGGACTGACTTCAACTCAAAACCAACAGTGACTGCCTGTCTTTCGTGGTATTTTGAGGCCACACCTGGGCTCAACAGGGAAGAATAATGGGAATGGCTTGCTGGGGCCACAGGTAAGGTGGGGGTGGCCATGGTCAACCTAGATGTCTGTCTTTCCTATGACCGATTGAAAGTCGCTCCTGAAGTAAACTACATGTTCTGAACTTGCCCGATTGTGTATTTTGCGTAACCAGATTCAAGCGTCTGCCCTGGCTGTCTACGTCTGTTCTCATTCATCGCAATTCATCGCAATCCACCGTGCGCCTCTTCCTCTGCCTGCCCTGCTCCTCTCTCCTTGCCCACTCCTCCCACCACCGCGGCTCAGCTCCCGTGTCCTGTCCGCCTGCCCTCTCCGAGTGCGTGCTTGTTGGCCCGGGCTGTGTGCATCTGACTGGCTCCCCTCTTGCCCCGCAGGCGACCCCTCAAGTAAACTGTTAGCCCCTCAAGGACTCAGGCTGAGCTTATACATTTTAACAGCTCCACGTGCACAAGAAGGGGTTGATGAGCTGAGCTGCGGATTGATTTATTGATTCAGAGGTTGCTATTCTAGCCCAAGTTACGGAAGATTAGAGTCTGGGGAGATTGGATCATAGAATCTGAGCCATGAAAGGACCCTGGAGATCATGAGGCACTTGATTCCGTTTGGAGAGCAGGGCTGGTCTGCGTGTCCAGGGTTGCATTGAGTTAAGGACAGAAAATGCCTCCCTGTTTCTCGTGATTGCTTTTCTGTCTTAATTTTTTTTCTATCTCACCTCCTTCTTACGTCCGCTGGAGATTAAAAGGCAGAGCCCAGTGTCTAACACACCAGTTTGACTTTACACTTAAATCTCAGTCTTTGCACAGACCTGATTCCAAAGTATAAAACCACACACTGAGAAAACTTCACGTAGAGGAGCAAATCCCACTGCCTGGCGGCCCGCCCAGAGCTCCCTGGCAACACTGCCAGCAGGTTGACCACCTTCCTGCATCAGCAGGGACCCTTTCTCCTGTGGGGCTCTGGGTCTGGGAAGGCTTTTGTCAGTCCCGCTGTGATTGGGCTGGATCTGCTGCCGTGGCCGCGGGAAGACAGAGGCACTGCTGATTCTCCATGAGACGGTCATCCTCGGAGAACGCTGGTGAGCAGGGCCGTAATGGGATATGAGTAAACATCCCAGGAAATCGAGTTCCCAGAGCCTTCCTTCTGCTCTTTCTGATATGCTTAGGGGGAAAATATGCACTTAACACATACATCGTAAAGGACCAGCGGGGCCTCGTCAGTGCTTTACGACAGCCAAGTGTGAATCGCCTGCGCCGTGGGTAGTTCCATGATTGATTGCGTTCTGTCCACATTAGGCTGCGTTATTATCAGCCGCTTGCTGTTCAGCGCTTGCTAGGCTGTTAATTATTGTTGTGTGGCTCTAAGGAATGTTTTCAAAACATTTTAGAATTCTACTACAGTGATGGCACAGGGAGGGATTTAATAAGCCACTGTTGTACATAGAAAGACGAACAGATATTTTAAAACACGAAAATAATTTAGTTATGGTTTTTTCTTCCCAGGCCATTGCTGGCAAAAAAAAAAATGTGTTTCTAACATTGCACTGCATGTCAGCAGTGACTCTCACCTTGGATTCCAGTTTTATTCTGCACATAAGTGGGACAGAATCCCTCAGGGCCTGTGAAGTAAGTCAGAATGAAGGGGAGGGATTCAAATCCTGAGATACTGCAGCATGATCTTTACATTCTCAATCGAACACTCATTACGGGCCCTCCCTTGAGTTGGGATGGTTATAGAGAGTGTTTATTGGTGAGTCTGTTTCTTTCTATACATCTGGAGAAAATGAAATTACGTCCATGACTTTTTTCTCAGTTCTTTCCCACCAGGCCCCAGTGACCCCTTCCCAGGTACCCAGGTGTTGCTGTGCATGGTTCAAGGTGCTGCACTGGTATTTCTGGAGGCTGGGGCTTTAACTCAAGATCAACCTGTGCTTCTTTGTTTCATGCGAGCACTGGGCAAAGAGCTGGGATTTTATTTTGTTTCATGAGGGACTTGGAGACTCGGATTAGTACCAAGTACAGGACGAAAGTGCAGAATCTACATGTTCTGAGTCTTCACAATGAACCCAGTGGAAGTTGTCATCACTGACACGGAGAAGTTCCTTCACAAGGAAACATAATTAGAACTGGCTCGAGCTATTCACGAGCATTTTCTTTCAAATGTCTCTAAAACATACGAAGAGTCCAAGAGTCACGTGTTCCTTTCTATTCAGCAAGTCTAGTTTTTGCTTTTATTTTTGGCTTCTGTGTAGATCTTTGAGGTTACCTGATTAACCCTTTCCCCTTTATTTACATAAGAAAACCAAGCTGTGAGACCTCGACTCCAGAGCCTTGTCCGCAGGGACCCTGGGCCTGGAACTTGGATTTCTATCTCCTGCAGTGGAGTTCTTCCCATGGTGTTTTGCCATTTTTAAAAAATCTTAAAACAACTGTGGTTTATTCCTTATAATGCTATTCCCTTAGAGTTGACAGGAATCTCTTCACCACGGTGTTCAGATGTCCACATTTGAATCCGCATTTATTTTCTTCAACTTTGTCTCTGCCCCCATTCAACCCAACCCCGTGTGGCCCCGCTGTCTCCACGAGCTGTGCAGACGTCTAGATGTTTCTACCCTGTCCCCTCCTGCATTTCCGGACCCCATGCAAGCCCGGCTCAGCCCCGCCTTCTCTGCAAATCTTCCTCAAGCTCTTCTGTCCCCAGTTGCCGTCTGTTTGCTAAAATCCTCTAGGCTTGTGATCTGAGACACACAACTTAGCACGAAACAGCAGAGAGTTTTGTCTTTTCAGTGACTTCAGGAGAGGAGATGGGGAAACCCTGCCCGGCGATGTTCGTGTGCTTGTGCTTGTGGAAACCCCAGGAAGGCAGACAGAGGAGCTGCAGCCACAGGACAAGACTGGGATGAAATCCACGGTCAGCACAGCAGCCCTGCTCATGGCACCCACTGAGTATCCACCGAATGAAACAGCACCAAAATAAAGTAAATTCACCTGAGAGGCTGGGGTGGAAGAGACACTGAGGCGAGACACAGAGAATGAGGGGTGGGTGGGAGGTGGGGGACGAGCAGCTGACCTCACTCACTCACCCCTTCCTTTGTGCATTTGATCTACACCCATCCCCAAGGAAGCCTCTTGTGCCAACCCTCCTGCCCTGGAGCTCCCAGACTTTATTGGCACTTTTATGCCCAGGATCACCCAGCCAAGGTCCTAAGTTTTATTGGTTGGAGTTTCGGTCCATTTATAAGAGACGACCGGTCACCGGGTAGTTAGGCATTACGTATTTCAACCCAGAAAGAGGAGATACCGTTTTCTTCAAGCATTTAGCAAATATTCACAAAGGGCCATTGCAGGTCTTCGAATAAGACAGACAAGGGCTCTGCCTTGATGGAGCCCATTTCTGGTGAGCGTGGGGTGAATACACATGCGGATACAGAAATAACTCCATGTTCCTGACCTAAAGTAGTGACAGAGGATGAAGATGCGGGGCCTGGGTGGCTGCTCAGCTCTGCTGGTGACATCGTTCACCTCTGCGCCGCATGTCGTGGGAGGGCTGGTGGAGGAGAGCATTTTACACTCTGCTTTGGCTAAAGCAGACCCTCAGCCTGAAGAGCTGGATCATTTACATTTTGGATCAAAAGAAGCGACCTTGGTCTTTACCTCAAATAGGTTCACTATCTGGGTCTTACTTGCTGACAGCAAGCCTGAGCTGGTGGTGGAGGGTAGTGTTGGGTGCCATCCAGAAGCTGCGGTTCTAGGCAAAGGAGGTGATGCTCTAAGGCACGTGTCAGCCCATGTTTCCACAGGCTGCTGTGGGAATTGCATGTGCAGGAAATGAGGGAAATGCTTGTGTCTCCGTGGGGGCACCTCCCACTGTAAAACACAGCAAGAGGAAGGTCTGTAAACCCACACACCACCCAGGGACACCTTGATTCCCGAGAATGAAGAAACTAAGATTTATGACGCACGTAACCCTATACCCAGAGTCGAGAATGAGTCCCAGGCTGTGCCACGCAGATCCACCCTTTCTTCCCTCACTCCGTTCCTTACTTTCTTCCTTCCTCTATTCTGCAGGCTTGTTGAGCACCCGCTGCCTCGGAGACAGAATCTGAGGGCCCAGCAGGGGGCAAACCACCCAAGGTCCCTGCCTCCGATGCATCGCATGCTCGGCTGCTCTTACGCCACCGTGAGCCACAGTCCTAGTGACCTTGTGGCCTGGACTCAGAGCCAGCTCCTCTCATCCCAGTGCCAATGTACATGTTAGGATGCAGCAAAGTCTGCTCAGCACAGAACTCCAGTGAACAATCGCACAAAGCTGGGCTGGAAGGTGGGGGGTGGACAGACAGATGCATAGGCTTATAGACCAAAGGATGGATGGATGGATGGGAAGAGCGATAAGGATAGACAGATCTGGTTATTTGATATCTTCTAAGTGGAGATTTTGGGTAAAATGTAACACTACACAAGGATATGGAACAGCAAGTATTTTCCGTTCTCCTCTAGCTACTCCATCTAGAAAAATGTGACTCTACTTATACACCTTTATAAAGAGGAATATGTAATTTTAAATGGCGATCTGTAAGAGCAATTGTGAGAATTTAATCAGATTATTGTAGTCATTTTATTTTGGAAGCATATCGTGTCACAGAAATTCTAAATAACGACTATTTTCTCCCTTAAAATGATCAACTTCCTCTTCGGAAACTGCTACCAAAAGGTTGGTGAGCATGATCTAGGGAGGGTCTCGGCGTGTGCGCTCCCAGGAACACGCCTGCTCTTTGCAGAGAGAAGTGAGGTTGCAGTAGTAGGACTGAAAGGCATTTTAATGAAGTGCTATTGATTTTCAGTTATAAATCGTAGAAACGTAATGATTTTTAGCAAATATCTTCTACACTTCTCCTAGGGCCGGGCCATAAACTTGGATGATAAATATGAAGAAACACAATGTAGAGCTTTCCAACCACATAAACGCACATGAAAGTGGACACAGGCACACACATGTGCACGGTTTAAATTTCAACCCAAACATGACAAAGTTCGACTTCAGCATGTTTTATTTTGAAACCAGGGCACGGACACAGCACATGGAGATGCTGTTTGGTAAAAACCAAACCAAACCAAACCACAACAGGGCCACTCCTCTGAAATTCTCTGTGTCCCCATCTAATTTAGGCAGGTCACAGAAGTGACCTCAGAGACCTGGTTGTTCTCAACACTCACTCTTTAAGATGGATCCCCAGTTACCACCCACGATCAGACAGTGCATAGCCCCTGATCCCAAACTAGTAGGTTCTTCCCCTGGCTGAGCCCCCCCCACCTAGGAAGGACTTTCTCTCTTCTGAAGTTTGCAGGCTATACTCACACCAGTTGTAAAAGATAAATCTGCCAAATTCTGTCACACACTCAGGGACATTCCTGCACTCATTTGTGTTTCCTGTAACATTTCAGGTCACCTCCGGAGCTTTAGAAGCAACCCACACTATTCTTCCAGTTGATATAATTAAAGATGTGTGTGTAATAAAAACACTTTGAACTGAATTCGTTTCATTACCAGAACAACCAATACTGGTTAACTGAAAGCAATATAAGTGTGCAAATATTCATTAATAATCCAGCTTTAACTAGCTCTAAGAAGCTTTTCATAAAAACCAGTAGTTACTTTCCAGAACAAACACTTGTTAATTTTTCTGGTCAATTTTCATTCTAGACAATTTGCTGTCACGGTTGGATGCAGTTAAGCAAACCAATCTGTATTTATAGAAGTCAATTTTTTTAAACCCTTGAAGATGGGTATAAACTTAAACATTTCTCCAGATTCAATACATATTAACTAAATTAAGTGTATTTGTGGAACTGAAAAGATCATAAGGTACACTGAGAGTTTATGGAATCCTTACAGTTTTTCGTCTATCTTACGTACACCAATGCTTCTATCACCTGTGGTTGTTAAGGTTAAACTATGCATAATTTTAACAGGTTATCTTGAGAAGGATCATCTCCATTCATTATTTAAACCACTTCTCAAGATGAAATGTTCATATGTGAATTCACTCACTAGGAGATTTTGGAGTCCTTCTGTTTGCAAAGCTCTGGATGGGGTGGTCCCTGGCAGGCGTGGTGCCTGGGAGTGTGGTCCATTCTGTGCACGTTTAGTGGGTGTCACATGTAACCTGTGGAGCATCTGAAGGGCCCTCACCTAGGACGGCCTCTCAGAAAGTCCTCTTGTCAGACTCACCCGTGGACAGCACCCAACCTGAAAGGTCCAAGTCAGACATGATTCTGCCCACAGTGTGTAAAAACCTCCAAATAAAAGCCTCCCTGCATGGTCTGCTGTGACCCTTCCCACCCTGGGCATCCCCTGTTTCGGGAAATCCTCACCGTGATCTCAGAGCCACCCACTGTGTGCACGTCCGTGTCCTCCGGAGGCAGAATCAGCAGGCCACACTCCTCCCCCAGAATTTAAAAGTGACTCTCCATGTCCCTCTATGTCATGTGGGGTGATCGTGGCCCCCTTATCTTCCCTAAAACATCCCTCAAACCCAGCTTTGGCTTCTCTCCAAGCCTCTCTGTGTTCATCTCTAGACCATTCCTGGGGCTGTTATTAAAGCACTGCTCTACTTCCCAGAGGGGAGGCCTCTCGCCTGGCAAACAGGGTGACCAAGAACTCTGAAGAATCCCGAGTCAGTAAAAACTAGACAGAGGCTGCCCGGTGGTGCAAAGGCAACTGCTCCAGGTTCATGGGTGGAATTCGTGCCCTTCTCCGGGGGGCGCTCTGAGACATGGACTTGGAGCATTGCGGTCCTTTCTTAGGCGTAATTTTATATTAGCTCATGGCTTTCCAGCACAAATCATACTGGAAACAGCTAACCAGAAGCTGGGCCAGGGGGACGAGTGACAGCAGGGCTGGGGGAAAAACTGAAAAAGAAGTTGGTGAAAACGGACTCAGTGGCTTAAAAAGCACAGGAGAAAACGATGCCTATTTCACGTGGGGACACTCCGCTCACATCAACAGCGCTAGGAGGGGAGAAGATCATCAAAGTAGTCGAAGAAAACTATAAAGACACAGTATTTGAACTTGTTCAATTTGAATATACATATATTATGTATATCATGTATATAATATTTTAAAAGAATTTCCAACCAACAATTTTTAGTCACTTGTTTAACGTTTGGCACTTAAAGGAATAGGTCTTTTTCTTCTGAAAAATGACATGATGACTTAATACTCTTTCATTATTGAGAAGGTATTGTTTGAAATCTCATAGGAAGGTGTCCCTGACATGGCTGAGCAGAGCGGGTCCCTGCCGAATAAGCCGTCTTATTTAAAAATATTGAGGTTCCTTCACAAGTGGCTCTGCTGTAGACAACATCAGACACATAAATCCTGCTCCTGTGGAAACCTTCAGATTCTACGTCTTGCCAGTTTCAGAGCAGGAAGAAAGAGGAGTCGTGAGTGGCACCTCCACCTGGGCAGCCCTCACAGCATCCTCCTTTAAGGATGGCACACTTCCCTGGCCAGAGCTGTAATCACAGTGCTTCCTGGATCCCGGTTCCTGGAGAAAAACTCAAGTCTAACGAAAGCCGACATATTCTTGAAAACCAAATGTGCTTTCCTAGAGTAGATGGGGAAGAGTTTTTCTTACGTAATTACACTCAACTTAGAATTTAAAGTTTTCAAGTACTTTTACATCAACTAATTCATTTGTTCCTTGACACTAAAAAACTAAACAGGATCCATGCAGGATAGAAAATATTGCGATAAGTTAACCTCTGTCCTCTACCAGAGGACCCTTAGGATAAGCTCAAGGCCCCCTCCTAGAACGGGGTACCATGTAACTTTGCTGTCATTCTCGAATTACGTTTCCATGTGGTGCTGTGCTGTAACTCCTCTCAGTGAGTCACCTCCTGACCAGGTGGAGGTTTTGGGTAAAATGTAACACTACATGAGGATATGGAACACCAAGTATTTTCCGTTCTCCTCTAGCTACTCCATCTAGGAAAATGTGACTCTACTTATACACCTTTATAAAGAGGAATATGTAATTTTAAATGGCGATCTGTAAGAGCAATTGTGAGAATTTAATCAGATTATTGTCGTTATTTTGGAAGCATATCGTGTCACAGAAATTCTAAATAATGACTATTTTCTCCCTTAAAATGATCCCCTTCCTACAAGCAAAGCAGGACCCCTTCTGTGAGGATGCGTCCAGATGCTCTTTGGCCATTTCTCCAAAGACATTTGTATCAGGGGTGCCAGACGGGAGAACAGAGATTAAAATGACAAATGTTTGGGTCTTTGAAAGAATACCAATAAATATTTTGTGTGAGCAGGGACAAACAGGGGTCCTCCCACCAACTGACAAGCCTTTGAGGTTTGGGCAGGGAACCGGGTATTTTCAAAATGTTTTATTGGAGTTAACACTGATTTATAACGTGGTAGGTTTCACGAATAAACATTATGTTTCTACTCCTCTACACGGGAGGTTGTTTTTAACCAGGAGGAAACTTTACGGCAATGAAAAGTTCCCTCTCCAGCTCCCACCAGTCCCCAGTATATTTCCTGAATTACCCTGTCAAGTTCAACGTGCAATATAAATGAAACAACTTTTAATCATTCCAGGAGAGACGCGTGACAGATGTAGATATTACACTTCAATATATGGAAATAGCCTCAAAATGTCATTAACTTTTGAATTAACAATGAGCCTTGATTGTTTGAGAAGAGGTGACATATTTCCCCATTTAGAGTTTGGGACAAGAAGTTAATTTAAATGCCAAAAGTACATATATTTGAGTAACATGATGTCAAATAAATCTTTTAGCATTAATATAAAAATGGCATTTATAAAAGCTATAATGAATGTAGCTAAAGGCACAGTTTCTTAAACAGTTTTACTCAATTGAGACCTTACAAAGCTTCAGTCTGTTGTTCCACTTTCATTAGTGTCTTTTTTTTTTTTTCAGCCCAATTATAGTAAAGGATATATATTTCAAGTTAACATTTACCGAGCATTGACTACAGGACAAACACTGTTCTTTATGCCCTGGGTGCATCATCTAGTTCTCACAACAACCCCAGGAGGCAGCTCGTTGTGTTATCATCCTTTTCCAGGGGAGCAAGTGAGGCTTTGGATTAAGTATTTTTTCTGCGGGGACACATCCATAAACAGTGTCTCCTGGTCCAGCCGGTTTTCTTGGAAGGTACCCAGTTCTCCCAGGAGCTGCATTACTCTCTGGACTCAGTGTCCACAGCCGTGGCACTCAGCCCTGCCCTAAGCCGAGAGGCAGAACAAGCAGTCATTGTCTGAGCATATTCCATGTGTTAACACAGTCACCGGGTTCTCCTGTGTTCCCAATGCCTGCACCCACCTGGCAGGGAGTGTTGGGTCCTTGTTTTCACCACCTGCCCCGAGATCAGAGTGTGCTAGGTGGGAAGGGACAGTCTCAGTAAGTTTCTGTTTTGGGACAGGAGCTGTTATCCCTCATTAGGGTCAAAGGGTTTTTGCAGCTGAGGTAGGTAGCAGTGACACCAAAAATGTCTGATAGTGTCAGAAAGTTCTAGAAGAATGAGAGAAGCCCATTTATAAGACTGTGGTCCTATAAACAACCTGCTTTCCCTCCCCTCTGCCCGTGTTGGCCATTTGGGAGCTGGGCTCAGAGCCTATCCCGTGGATGCCTCTGGCTGTTGAGCCATCCCCCAGCTCCAGGGGAGCCCCTGGGAACCTGTCAGTTTTGGTCCAGGCTACCTTTTATCAGCTGTGTTTCCCCCTCTCCTCCCTGGACCATCTGAGAGGAGGCTGATGAGGAAGTATTTGCTCCACACTAATAACAGGAAGCTGTAGCTACCACACCGACTCTGTCCACGTCCCACATTGTAACATTAGGGGCCCCGGCACCACCTCAAATCCTCAGACGTGCCCTTGGAACACAGGGCCTTCAACGCAACTCTACCTCAGAGTGAAACCTGGGACCCCACTGGGCACCAGCGTCGGCAGGGTCAGAAGAATGGTCAAACCCCACTGCTCACAAATGTTCGGATGCCACTGGCCGAGGGGGCACATTAGCTACACTTACACACCTCCAGTGATGGGGGACTCACTACCTCCCAAGCAGGTTTCCAGTTCCTCCTGAGGAACTCTATTCTATCTGTAGGTAATTCGTTAGAGACTTTTTTTGTAGACTCTCAGCTTAACTGTCTCCCTAATTTACAGTTGATGATCACAGTCTAACTCCTCAGATTGACGGGGTTAAATCTAAGCTCACTCCTAAATGCTCAGTTCTTTAAAGGGGGCAAGCTGGAAGGGAGAGGTGGAATATTATTTTTCCCTTTCAGTATGGTAATCACTAGAGATGTTTAAAAGAAAATGGGTGAAAAGTGACAAATGAGCAAAAAATTCTACCTTTTAGTAAAGGTTAAAAGCAGGTGTCAGACCTCGAAGTTTATCACAGCTAAAGGGACTTAAGTGGCCCATCAGCATTTTGACTTGAAGTGTGAGCCAAACACAATTGACAGAGAAAAGCTCAATTGACAGAGAAAAGCACAATTGACAGAGAAAAGCTCAAAATCTGTGGAGGCTCTAAACCAAACATTATAGATAAAGAACCAACCTAGAGTAGATTCTGTTGTTGCCTGCGACACATACAGCTGTGTGAAATATTCTGTGTATGCATATTTTATATGTGCAGACACACACACACACACACACACACACACACTTAATGTACTTTCAATACATATTTTTATGGGAGATCTGAAACACAAGTCAACTATAAAAAGAAATACTTTCTTATTTTCTGCCTTGTCTATGTCAGTTGAAAAATATATCAGTGAGAAAATTACTTTTTAAAGGGAGACTAACTTTAGTAATAGAAAGTAAGGAATAAAGAAGAAATATCCAAATGAAAAGCCTGGTAAACCCAGCTTACACTGACAGGGAATAAGCTGCCCTTTACTCCTGCCTGGCAAAAATAGCAAGATTCTAAAATCTATTCTTGGCTACAGTTAATGTATACTATGAACCCAGAAAGAGTTAGGCTTTTAGGGAAAAAAAAGATTGTTTCTAATTGTTTTTATCCTATGCTGAGGTATTCTTGCTGAAAGATAAGAATTAGCTATATCCAAGAAAAGTTTCAATAAATTGTAAATACATATTCAAAGGAAAAAATATATGTAGTTAATATGGAAGCCGTATGTTACCAACGTAAGCACTCATTATATTATTTAGTGCCTGATATAAAATAGCCCAATAAAATAATCTTGGAGCATTTAAATCTAAATTGGCATTGGCAAGGAATGAAATATCTCCAAAAGGGTGAAGAAGCCAACAGATTTCACTCAAAGCAACACCAGGAAATGGGTCTGTTCCCATGTGGACCTGCCATTCCTGTAACTTCATAGAAAATGATGAAACGGCCCGACATCAGTTCTGAAAACCCATGCAGGGCGTTGTTTAAACCACTGTGTTTTTTTAAAGGAAAGAAAAGGTCTGCATTTCCTTCTGGAGCATAGAAGCTATTGGGCTTTACACCCTGGAAACGGTCTACAGTCAGCAGAGCGGCATGAGCTACGTCTTGCAGGCAGTTTCCTGTGTCGCCCTCATCTTTGTTTTGAAAGAGCTGCCGGGAGACCCCAGACCCAAACATGTCCTACTAGTGGTCAGCCAAGGACCTCGCCGCACTTTGCATCCCCAGTCAGCCTGCCAAGGTGATTTTTCTATAAATCTTTAAAAAATCTGCTCCAGATGGTTGTAAATCATTATACACTTTACCTCCGTGTGGATGTGACATTTATTATGGTTTGTTTTTGATTTTTTAGATCAAAAGTTCTCATTCCCCATATTTGTGTCATTAATGACCAGTTTTGAGAATTCGGCCCTAAAGCTCGGAAATCAAAGTCAGAACATAGGTGAGATCATAAATTCCCAAAGGACACAGATTTTGTCTATATTGTTTCAAACACACCCAAGCAATGCTTGGCATGTGGCAAGTGATGCGGACCATGAACCCACACCCTCTAGCTTTGAGTCTTCTTGGCCTTGAGCACAGGATTTCAGGCCTCCTTCACTTTCCGTGGGTGGGGAGTGATTAAATATTGGTGAAACTGGTCAACGGGCTCCAGGTCACACATGGCTATTTTGGCCAATGCATTCAAGGATTTATTTGTTACAATTAAGCCTTTCCCAGCTCTCATTTCTCAAATTGTACGTTCCTGCCAATCGGATCTTTTGATTAGAGTAAAAATACCACATTGATAAAATGTATACAAAATAAACAAATGCAAGAGGAAAAGCTATCTCTCAGAGTTGGCCTCCTACCTCTGGGTTTTCAAACTATCAGGCCCCCTCAGGGGCATCCTCAACAGACACACACTCCCACACCTCCAGCCCCGTGGCCAGGGGCCTCACGGACCTTCTGGCGGAAACGTGAGAGGCAGACGGGCTGCAGCACTGACCCCAGGACATCATCTCCATTTACAGATGGGGAGACTAGGGTGTCAGACCCCAAGGCCACAGAGCTGGAACTCGAAACTCAGCCCTGACAAACTCTGGCCCGTGTGCTTTAACCAGTGCACTACATCTTAAGTAAAATACGCCCTAGGAAACAGCAAAAAACAAAATCTTGCAGGCAGGACATGAAAGGTTTTTGTAAAGTAGTTTTTGAAACTCTCTCTTTTGCAGAGTTTTTTTTTTTTATGAAGTATAGTTGATCTACAATGTTGCAGGTGTACGGCAAAGTGATTCAGTTATACATATATATGTATTCTTTGCAGAATTTTAATACAAAGCACTTGAACCTATAAATGTAGCCGTCTGGAGGTGGAAGGGGAATGATCCTGTTACCCCACTGCATACACACACACACACACACACACACGCACACTCACTCATGCACGCACACACACATGCGCGCACACACAGACTCACTCATGCACACGCACACACACACATGCGCGCACACACACGCACACTCACTCATGCACACACGCACACATGCGCGCACACACACACACTCATGCACGCACACACACGCACACGCACACATGCGCGCGCGCACACACACACACACACACACACACTCTACAAGCTCCACATGCTGATGCTCCCAGACCAGAAACCACAGGTCATCCCCACAGCCAGGTCACCGGGATGGTGGCTCACAGTGGGGCCTTGGTTTACCTTGTGAGTTTATTTCCAAAACACCAGTGACTTCACTTCACAGAAGGTGAGAAAGTGCGTGAACGAAGTTGGGGAGGGAGGCCCTGGGGCCTCTTAGAGACCCTCCTTCTTGTCTCCCAGTTTCTGCTGAGGAGAGGCGCTTGGCTAACTCACCAGCTCTTCAGAAACCTGACTCAGATCCCAGCCCTTTTCTGAGAATGACCAGGAACTCAGTAGGGACAGTGCAGCCTGGAAACCCCTCCACGGACTGGCCATACTGGCCCAGCCACGTGAGACCAGAGGCGCGGCTCAGGGGACCCCACCCGCCAGGTCACTGCAGAGGCAGGGGTGGGGAAGCATTCACCACGCCCCTCACACGGGCTGAGGACCAAGGATCAAAGCTCCGAGTCGCCCACAAGGAGCTCGGCACAATTTTCAAATGCAGGCGGCACTTCTCCAGGGCTCTGAGTGCCTCTCCTGGGCTGAGCAGCCTTGGGGAGCCACGTGACAACACACAATGCCACGCAGTGCCACACGATGCCACTGCTGATTTACTGCGTGGGAAGCAGCACTCCATCACTGTCCCCCCGCTGCCACTGCCACCAGCTCTGCCTGTCCCCGGGCAGCTTGCTTACAGAGGAAATTATTCACTTGCTTGTATGTTACATGCAAAACAAACTCTTTTTAGCTGTCTCCATCTATCACCTAGCCTGGCTGTGGGCTTGGTGGAGGACAGGGGGCGAGGGCAGAGGAGTGGAAGGTGCCGGCTTCTCCTTGAAAATGCTGGAAGAGCACATGCGGGCAGGGACAGAGAAATGCGCAGGCCGGCCCAGGTGCTGTTCCATGAGGTCTGTCTCGTCCTGCCTGTGCTAGCGCGGAGGGGACGGTCGGTGGCAGCGCTGGGGAGCCTCCAGGGTTTCTTGTCTGCAGCAGCGGAGCTCCGTGGAGTCCCCTGCCCGGCAGCTCACACTTTCCAGAAGCAGGAGGCCTTTCAGACTCTCAGATAAAGTGACAGGTTGCGTTGGCATCGAAGCTTCTTTCTGGTCAGGGATTTTTCATTTTGTTTCATTATTGTTTACATTTAGGACATACGGCTTCACTCTCAAAAAGGTGATGCCCAGAGAGTCTTCAGGTGTGACTTTGTCACACTAATTTTCACAGGCACTTTAGAAAATGCACCTAACGTCCCTGCAAACACACCCAAATGAGATCAGAGAATACAGGCCAGTTGCTGGTCGAGTAGGAGTCTTACCTGCCTAGCAGATGTAGAAGAAACGGGTATTTTGGCGAAAATCTCAGCACATGGAATCCGGATGCTGGCGGATGCTAAGGAAGATGACCAGTAGAAGGACGGACTCATCGCTGAGTGGATGGATGCCCTGCCGGCCTGGCTCTTCATCTGGCCTAGTCGACTGGACGGGCTCCGAACCTACAGTAAGTCCCCACTTGGAGTGAGATGGCTCAGGTGGGGGATGTCCGCCGGCCAGCAGAGCTCAGAGAGACGCGGCAGAGAGACATGAACTTTCCAGTCCTGGGCAACAGAGCCCTGGGATCGAGGCGGCCACGTCCCCGGACTCCTCCCAATTCCAGCCGCAGTCGTTTCCGTTCCTAAATTCTCTGCTCACATAGGCCTGGCATCTCCAGGCAGCCCCACCCTCCTCTTCATTTGTTTCAATATCTGGGAGGGGCTGTGCCGTGTCCTTTGAGGTGCTCCAGGCTCAGTGTAGACCTAGGGGTGTGTGAAAGGCGAGGGTTCTGCATGAGGCCCTGAGTGGCGACGGGCACCCAAGTCCACGTGGTCAGCCTCTGTCAGAGCCAGGCCGGCTTTGACAAGCTGCTGCGCCCTGATTCTACAAGCACAGTGATAGCCGGCGGGGAAATGCAAAGTGCCTGAAAATGTCAGGGGAGAAAATCCAGAGGGGAAACTGCACCCAAGTTCCACCAGCGCCCCGTGGCCTCTGTTGTCACCACTAATGTTATTTATTGCAGGTCCACGCTCCTTTTGAGGCATAATTTAAAAAGATAAATAACTGGAGTGACCCTCGCCAAGATAAATGAATAGTTTGAGGCCTTTTCATTTCGTTGCCTGTTCAGGAACATTAGAAAGAAGGGAAGCTTTGGAGCTGTCTGTAGAAACTTCCCAGAAAAGGGTTGCAAGGTTGCAGGAGCTTCTACCTGCCGTCCTTTATCTGTGGTTTCTTTGACCACTGGCCCCAGGAGAAAACAAAAAAAAAGATATTTCATTTTATTTACTTAGGGTGTATCCAGATCTGGAAGTTCTAATTTATGAGCCTGAAATGCCATTAAGTAGATGCAGGAAATTCTAAATGAGTATATGCATGCCTTCTCTCCAAGGAATAATTTAGGGAAATCCAACAAGATTGGGTTTAAAGACACACAGGCACATTAGCAGAAAGCTTAGGACACTGACAAAAATATTTTTTACAGTTTTAAAAAGATTCTGCTGCTTTTTCTTCTTTTTTAAAGTGTAAAATTTCTCTGGCGTTTTGAGCTTCGGAAGATTATGATATGAGGTTTATATCCTGTCTGTCCTGCACTCTTTCCTTTGCTTCCTAAAATAATCCCTCTTCCTCAGTAACGACCTCTTGAAAGCAGGATTTATCTCTAACTCTTTTGCACAAAACCAGGCACAAAGTGACTTTCTTCAACCAGAAGCTCCCAGACGTGGGGTGGGCCACACAGCAGGCTCTATTTTCAGCCTGTTCCCCAGCCACCCCAGGACTCTGCATAAACTGAATTAATTCACACTTGCCTAGAGACACATTAGGATTCGGTGAAGAGTTTACTTTAAAAGTCTATTTTCTAGGAAATATTTGTTCCACTTTTTCTCATGCTACTTCCCTAGTTTTACAAAATAAACACATTGTGCCTAAAATCACTGCTGCATTCCCTGGAGAGTTATTAACCTAGAAAAAACATGTGTGCCCAAGAATGGGTCCACACTGATCTTCAATCTAGAGATTCGAGCCCTGATAGGAGCATCTGTCCACACGACCAGCCTCTGATGCTGTTTCAGTTGCCTTTCAAGTTTATATCACATTCAGAAGATATGTCTAGAGTTATAACCACTAACAAAGTAGTAATAATGAAACCAGTATCTCAGTGCAAAAGAGACGACCATTTACTGAGTGCTTTTTACATGCTTTCTGTGTTAAAAGCATCTTCCATGCACTGGGCATATAGTCAGCGCCGTGTGCCATGGAGGGCACTGCTGTGACCCGATCTGCAGAGGCACTTGGGCTCAGAAAGCCTGAACAGGTTGTGAGGCATCAGACAGCTCTTCACCTCTTCCCCCAGGCTGGGTTAGGTCTCCATGGTTTGAGTTTCTGCAGCATTTCACATGGATATTATTTTATTTGATGCTTAGAGCAATGTTGAGAATGTAGGTGCTCAGATGAAGCTCAGATAGTCTGAACACAGTACCCAGACACACGGCGACTAGGTCACAGGCCTGAATCTCAGACTGAAACCAACCACATCAGCTTGAACCTTTGATCCATGTTTGACTGAACCAAGCTAACTGGCTTGTATGCAACACGTTTCAGAGAAAGGGGAATTCTTCTTATAGTCTTTGAAACATCCCCAGTATGTATCTAGTTTGAGATCATATTATAACTTGGTGCTACTTACGGATTTGTTGAGTCCTATATGACTCCTAATTTGCTCTCTCCGGCGCTGGGTTTCACAATTTTTTCCAGAAGATCGCCTTTTCTAGCCTCCCCTACGTATCTTCCCCGATCCTCTTCCACATTTGACTCTTTCTTGACTGTTCTAATCTACAATGATTTCTCTCTCTGTTTCCATTGTTTACTTGGTGGCTAACGTGCACCCACTTGCACCATTTACATTTATTTTACAGCTACAAGTGCTTCTTTACGGTGTGGGTGTCTCACATGCTTAGGCCCGCAGGAGGAATTCTAATCTGTTGATTACTTTGCAAGAAATAATCCTGTAACAAGGGTCAGCCTGCCAGATGGTATGGAGGGAGGGGCTCCCTGGAGCAGCCAGGCGTGACGAAGTCGGATGCCCCTGGACGAGGTGGCTGGTCACCAGGGCCTGGTTTCCCCTCCACTTTCCAGCTCCCTGAGCCACGGTTTTGCTGGGGATCAGTTGTATCTTCGTAAAAAGTATATATTGACACAGACAGGATAGCCCATTAGGTTCTGCTGAAGTTCTTGCATCTGTGATTTGCACATAATTACTCTCCAAATCACCTGAGACAGTGTCTGAAATCGTGTGGGTGCTGATGTCCTGAGGAGTGGTGGTCACTCCTGCATTAAGGGCTTGGCCTGGAGGTGTTTCTCATCAATCCTCAGGGTGTCAAGGGCTCACGTGGATAGGAACTGCCCATGAAATACCTTTTCATAGTTCCTTTTCATAGTTAGACTCCCTGAGCACCTTCACAATGTCAAACGTGGGTGGACAATGAAAGCCAAGTTATGTGCTGGCGTCCCACATTGTGACACCTTTGGGACCCTCCACGGTCACCACTTCCATCACATTCTTTGAGGCGTGGGGTTAAGTGACAGATGGACACAGAGGGGGCCTGTCGGCTAGATCACATGCCTACTTGCCCTCCGTCCAGTTCCCTCAAGGAGGAGGATGCTGGGGGTGCCTGGGAGCTGGCTTTTCCTCCAGCCGGCATCCATGAGAGGAGAGGGTGAAACACTGTGAGCACATGTTGACAAGCGTGAGGGCTTTCGGGGTCGCGATGCAGGAAAGACACGCCAGGGGGAGAAGGACAGAGGCAGCCCCATAGATAAGCAGGGAAAGCAGACTCGAAGCACAGGTTTGAAAAAACCAACAATGTGAAAATGGAAGTTTCCCCAAGTCTCTTCTCTGTGAACTTCATCACCTCCCAACATAAAAGAGTCGGCTGCTGGTCCACCTGTTTCAAATCCGTGCTGCTGGCCCATAAAATGTCCAGTCTGCTCTGTCCTTCACTCTCCTCAATTAAACTGGCACCTCCCCGACCCTGACCAACAGCAAAGACCCTTTCAGAGGTGGGATATCTAGTCCCTATTTGTCCTCTGCAGTGAGACAGGCCTGGCGTTTGTTCCATACGGAGGGAAAAACCCAACATGCTTGAAAAGACGCACGCGGTTCAAGCTTCAGTGACCACAGGCGTGTTCCTTTACACGGGAGGCCTCCAGCAAAGGCTGACGCGCAGCCACTTAGATCCCACATACTATGCACGGGGGCAGGCATGGGCCGCCGTGTCAGGACGGGCGGCAGGACAGCCCCAGCCTGACTTTCAGAACCCCCCTCCCCAGTTGAGGTCACCTCAAGGACATCAGGGAGCCGTGCCCTTCTCCCGCCTGCTGAGGTGACCCAAGCTTTCAGACAGTCACACTTGGAACAGGCTGCCTGGCTGCTCGGCCTCGGAGTGGCCTGTGCGGTCACCGCCGCAGGATGACAAATTGCCTCTCTGCCTGCTGGAGCTGCGCCAGCCCCTCTGCGGCCCCTCCAGATGGGCCTGACTGAACTCCCAGCCATGGGAGAGTGTGACGGCTCCATTACGAGGCTCCCACAGGCAGCCGACAGGGGTCTTTCCAGGCTCACCCTGGGGTGCGGGTGCGTGGGTCTGCATCGGCGAGGCCCGCAGAGACGCTAAGCTGGACGGCGGGCGCCCTCCACAGCCCCGATGATGCTCCCAGGGCACTGAGGGCATCACTTTCCTGAGCTCCCCGGGCCCAGGTACACACTCGTCTAAAGGAAAGGGTGTTGGATCTCACTTGTATGTGGGATCTAGAATAGTCAGCCCCCTAGTAACAGGGAGCAAGATGGTGGTCACCGGGGAGAAGCAGACCCCTCCCTCAGGTGGTCCCCTCCCCAAATCCTTGCAAAAAAAGCTCTACCTGGTGCCTGTTGCTCAGAGAACCCAACCAGCCGACCCCCAATCAGCCCACGTGCCGGCCTCCCCGCTCAGGAGGCCCGACCCTTCCGCTGCTTCACCAGGACCTTGGGTTCCCCCCAGTGGCCGCCTTCCCTCCACGCCCCACCCCAGACCCACCGGGAAGGCCAAGTGGGCCCAGTTCCAGACCCACCCAGAGCCCCCTGCACGTCAAGCCCCTCATGCCCTGGAGCCACTGACCCCCACCCTGTATCTTAACATAAAGGCCACTGTCCTTTAGAAACCTGGGTCAGACGTGCCCAGGCCAGGGGCTGTGGTTCTCCCAGTTGACCCCATTGCCCTCCACACGGCTTTCTCCAGCTGCCCTGGGCTGTTTCAGCTTCCTGAAACAGGAAGCTGTTTCATTGCTTCCTCCCCCAAGTGCACACGCCCGCATCCCCAGGACCATCCGGCTCCACTCCGCGACTCTGGGGTCTCTTGCTGATCCACAGCCGTCACCATGTCATGTCACGGTGTTGGTAGATCCGAGACAGCAGTGGCCCCGATTCAGTCTCAGTGTGGGGCTCCACCCAGGGTGGGGGGGGGCAGGGGGCTCAGGACGGGGCTCCATCCCTGGAGGGTCAAGACTAGGATGGGGAAGGAGTACTTCCCAGAACTTCTGCTGCCAGTGTCCTTGTCCCCGTGGTGAGCCACAGCCACCCCCGCCTCTGCAGGAGACCTTCCAACACTAGCAGGGTACTTAACAGTTGTCAAAAATCACAGAGTCAGATCACGGGGGAAGATGGCGTAAGAGTAAGACGCAGAGATCAACTTCCTCCCCACAGATACACCAGAAATACATCTACACATGGAACAACTCCTACAGAACACCTACTGAATGCTGGCAGAAGACCTCAGACCTCCCAAAAGGCAAAACCCCCCCACGTACCTGGGTAGGGAAAAAGAAAAAAATAATAAACAGAGACAAAAGGATAGGGACTCGACCTGCACCAGTGGGAGGGAGCTGTGGAGGAGGAAAGGTTTCCACACACTAGAAGCCCCTTCGCGGGCGGAGACTGCGGGTGGCGCAGGGGGAAAGCTTCGGAGCCGCGGAGAAGAGCACAGCAACAGGGGTGTGGAGGGCAAAGCGGAGAGATTCCCGCACAGAGGAGCGGTGCCAACCAGCACTCACCAGCCGGAGAGGCTTGTCTGCTCACCCGATCGGGGCGGGCGGGGCTGGGAGCTGAGGCTTGGGCTTCAGTCGGAGCTCCGGGAGAGGAATGGGGTTGGTGGCGTGAACATAGCCTGCAGGGGGTTAGTGCACCACGGCTAGCTGGGAGGGAGTCCAAGGAAAAGTCTGGACCTGCCGAAGAGGCAAGAGACTTTTTCTTCCCTCTTTGTTTCCCGGTGCGTGAGGAGAGGGGATTAAGAGCGCTGCTTAAAGGAGCTCTAGAGACGGGCGTGAGCCGCGGCTAAAAGCGTGGACCCCAGAGACGGGCATGAGACACTAAGGCCGCTGCTGCCGCCACCAAGAAGCCTGTCTGTGAGCACAGGTCACTATCCACACCCTGCTTCCGGGGAGCCTGTGCAGCCTGCCACTGCCAGGGTTCCGGGATTCAGGGACAACTTCCCCGGGAGAATGCATGGCGCGCCTCAGGCTGGTGCAACGTCACACCGGCCTCTGCCACCGCAGGCCTGCCCCGCACCCGTACCCCTCCCTCCCCCCGGCCTGACTAAGCCAGAGACCCCGAATCAGCTGCTCCTTTAACCCTATCCTGTCTGAGCGAAGAACAGACGCCCTCCTGTGACCTACACGCAGAGGCGGGGCCAAATCCAAAGCTGAGCCCAGGAAGCTGTGCGAACAAAGAAGAGAAAGGGAAATCCCTCCCAGCAGCTTCAGGAGCAGTGGATTAAATCTCCACAATCAACTTGATGTACCCGGCATCTGTGGAATACATGAATAGACAACAAATCATCCCAAACTGAGGAGGTGGACTTTGAGAGCAAGATTTATAATTTTTTCCACTTTTCCTCTTTTTGTGAGTGTGTATGTGTATGTTTCTGTGTGAGATTATGTCTGTATAGCTTTGCTTCCACCATTTGTCCTAGGGTTCTATCCGTCCGATTTTTTTTTTCTTTTCAAAAAATTTTTTTTTCTTAACAATTATTTTTTATTTTAATAACTTTATTTTATCTTACTTTATTTTATTTTATTTTACCTTTTCTTTCTTTCTTTCCCTCCTCCCTCCCTTCTTCCTTCCTCCCTCTTCCTTCCGTCCTTCCTTCCTTTCTTTTCTTTCTACTTTTTCTCCCTTTTATTCTGAGCCATGTGGACGAAACACTCTTCGTCATGCAGCCAGGAGTCAGTGCTGTGCCTCTGAGGTGGGAGAGCCAACTTCAGGACACTGGTCCATAAGAGACCTCCCAGCTCCACATAATATCAAATGGCGAAAATCTCCCAGAGATCTCCATCTCAACACCAGCACCCAGCTTCACTCAACGACCAGCAAGCTACATTGCTGGACACCCTATGCCAAACAACTAGCAGGAGAGGAACACAACCCCACCCATTAGCAGAGAGGCTGCCTAAAATCATAATAAGTCCACAGAAACCCCAAAACACACCACCAGACATGGACCTGCCCACTAGAAAGACAAGATCCAGCCCCATCCACCAGAACACAGGCACTAGTCCCCTCCACCAGGAAGCCTACAAAACCCACTGAACCAACTTTAGCCACTGGGGACAGACACCAAAAACAACAGGAACTACGAACCTGCAGCCTGCAAAAAGGAGACCCCAAACACAGTAAGATAAGCAAAATGAGAAGACAGAAAAAAACACAGCAGATGAAGGCGCAAGATAAAAACCCACCAGACCTAAGAAATGAAGAGGAAATAGGCAGTCTCCCTGAAAAATAATTCAGAATAATGAGAGTAAAGATGATCCAAAATCTTGGAAACAGAATAGACAAAATGAAAGAAATATTTAACAAGGACCTAGAAGAACTAAAGATTAAACAAGCAACGATGAACAACACAATAAATGATATTAAAAATACTCTAGATGGGATCAATAGCAGAATAAGTGAGGCAGAAGAACAGATAAGTGACCTGCAGGATAAAATAGTGGAAATAACTACTGCAGAGCACAATAAAGAAAAAAGAATGAAAAGAACTGAGGACAGTCTCAGAGACCTCTGGGACAATATTAAATGCACCAACATTCGAATTGTAGGGGTTCCAGAAGAAGAAGAGAAAAAGAAAGGGACTGAGAAAATATTTGAAGAGATTACAGTTGAAAACTTCCCTAATATGGGAAAGAAAATAGTAAATCAAGTCCAGGAAGCACAGAGAGTCCCATACAGGATAAATCCAAGAAGAAATACGCCAAAACACATATTAATCAAACTGTCAAAAATTAAATACAAAGAAAACATATTAAAAGCAGCAAGGGAAAAACAACAAATAACACACAAGGGAATCCCCATAAGGTTACAGCTGATCTTTCAGCAGAAACTCTGCAAGCCAGAAGGGACTGGCAGGACATATTTAAAGTGATGAAGGAGAAAAACCTGCAACCAAGATTACTCTACCCAGCAAGGATCTCATTCAGATTTGATGGAGAAATTAAAACCTTTACAGACAAGCAAAAGCTGAGAGAGTTCAGCACCACCAAACCAGCTTTACAACAAATGCTAAAGGAACTTCTCTAGGCAAGAAACACATGAGAAGGAACTTTTAAGAAAGGAAAAATTAAGAAAATGGGAATAGGAACATACATATCGATAATTACCTTAAATGTAAATGGACTAAATGCTCCCACCAAAAGACACAGATTGGCTGAATGGATACAAAAACAAGACCCATATATATGCTGTCTACAAGAGACCCACTTCAGACCTAGAGACACATACAGACTGAAAGTGAGGGGATGGAAAAAGATATTCCATGCAAATGGAAACCAAAATAAAGCTGGAATAGCAATTTTCATATCAGACAAAATAGACTTTAAAATAAAGACTATTAGAAGAGACAAAGAAGGACACTACATAATGATCAAGGGAGCAATCCAAGAAGAATATATAACAATTGTAAATATTTATGCAACCTACATAGGAGGACCTCAGTACATAAGGCAAATACTAACAGCCATAAAAGGGGAAATCGACAGTAACACATTCATAGTAGGGGACTTTAACACCCCACTTTCACCAATGGACAGATCATCCAAAATGAAAATATAAATAAGGAAACACAAGCTTTAAATGATACATTAAACAAGATGGACTTAATTGATATTTATAGGACATTCCATCCAAAAACAACAGAATACACATTTTCTCAAGTGCTCATGGAACATTCTCCAGGGTAGATCATATCTTGGGTCACAAATCAAGCCTTGTTAAATTTAAGAAAATTGAAATCATATCAAGTATCTTTTCCCACCACAACACTATGAGACTAGATATCAATTACAGGAAAAGATCTGTAAAAAATACAAACACATGGAGGCTAAACAATACACTACTTAATAACGAAGTGATCACTGAAGAAATCAAAGAGGAAATAATAAAATACCTAGAAACAAATGACAATGGAGACACGATGACCCAAAACCTATGGGATGCAGCAAAAGCAGTTCTAAGAGGGAAGTTTATAGCAATACAGCCCTACCTTAAGAAACAGGAAACATCTCGAATAAACAACCTAACCTTGCACCTAAAGCAATTAGAGATAGAAGAACAAAAAAAACCAGTCAAAATGGCCATCATCAAAAAATCTAGAAACAATAAATGCTGAAGAGGGTGTGGAGAAAAGGGAACACCCTTGCACTGCTGGTGGGAATGTGAATTGGTACACCCACTATGGAGAACAGTATGGAGGTTCCTTAAAAAACTACAAATAGAACTACCATATGACCCAGCAATCCCACTACTGGGCATATACCCTGAGAAAATCATAATTCAAAAAGAGTCATGTGCCAAAATGTTCATTGTAGCTCTATTTACAATAGCCAGGAGATGGAAACAACCTAAGTGTCCATCATCAGATGAATGGATAAAGAAGATGTGGCACATATATACAATGGAATATTACTCAGCCATAAAAAGAAACGAAATTGAGCTATTTGTAATGAGGTGGGTGGACCTAGAGTCTTTCATACAGAGTGAATTAAGTCAGAAAGAGAAAGACAAATACTGTATGCTAACACACATATATCGAATTTAAGAAAAAAAATATCATGAAGAACCTAGGGGTAAGACAGGAATAAAGACACAGGCCTACTAGAGAATGGACTTGAGGATATGGGGAGGGGGAAGGGTAAGCTGTGACAAAGTGAGAGAGTGGCATGGACATATATACACTACCAAACGTAAAATAGATAGGTAGTGGGAAGCAGCCGCATAGCCCAGGGAGATCAGCTCGTTCTTTGTGACCACCTAGAGGGGTGGTATAGGGAGGCTGGGAGGGAGGGAGACACAAGAAGGAAGAGATATGGGAACATATGTATATGTATAACTGATTCACTTTGTTATAAAGCAGAAACTAACACACCATTGTAAAGCAATTATACTCCAATAAAGATGTAAAAAAAAAAAAAAATAAAGACCAGGATGGGTGGCAGGAGGGGACCGTGGACGGCGGGAGGGCCAGGGGATTGGCTCCCTCCAGGGGCATCCGTCGGCTGTCTGCTCTATCCGACCGCCTCGTCCTGAGAGGGACCCCCTAGAACAACTGGGGGTTGGTTTCCAAACAAACACGAGGCGCAGCCTGAAGAGCAGGCGCCTGTTAGCGCCCCTTCCTGCACCGACGGGATGGGTGTGGCAGGGGACAGTGGACGGGCTGGTTTGTGGGGATCACCGGGCCCATCAGAAGTGAGCGCTTCACCGTGAGCATCCGACACCTCTGCAGTGCACATTTAATTATAACGAATTCACTATCGATTAGCCATTTGTGCTCAGAAAACCACAGCAAGAATGCCCTGCTTGTTTAACCATCAAAACAGAGGACAACCGAAATCTTCTGTATTTTCAAATACTCCGTCCTCTGGGTGAAAGATCGGCATTTTGACCGATATCTAGAGCAGATGTGGAAAACAACACTAGTGAAATTAAAGAAGAGTGAAAGCTGGAGGACGCATTTTTAATCGGATGCTCCCCCAGGCGTGGCCGACTGGAGCAGGGAATTCACGCTGGTCAGCGCCCGGGTGACTCGTCCTGTCCTGAATGTTGTAGGCAGCATCTCTGCTCAAAGTTGTCCTGTGGGTGTCGAATGACCTCTCCGGGGAGGGAAGAGACCTGTTTTTCATGTTTACATTACATACGAGCTTATGAATTAGTGGGTTTCAGGAACACTTGTTGTGAGGTGTGAAATCTACTGCCTCCCATAAAATAAAGCACAGATTTACTTTTTCAGATAACTGTAATGAGCCCACGCAAGAGTAAAGTCTGTAGAAAATTTTAAGCATTTTTATTAATATATTTCTGGGATGTTTTACTCACTGCCCGCCCTTCGAAGGAGAATACACATAGTGATTCAGCCTTTTTTAAGGCAAGTGATCATCCATATGGGTACCAATATCTTGGAAAGTCATTTTAAAATAATATCCTTTGGGTTAATGGAGTGTTCAGGACAATCTATGCCTATCTGAGGGTCCCAGACGGTCAGTCTCAGACCCTGGGGTTCTGCAGACATCACTCTCAGCTCACCTCCTGCCTCCCCTCCATGGATCCAGAGAGAGACACAGAGAGAGAGGGAGAGAGAGAAGCAGAGCAAGCTCAATTGTACAAAACTGTTTCCCTATATTAGAAATACTTGGCTTTGTGAATGGCCTTTACACCTGATATTGGGACCCTAAGATCTGGACTGGACAGTACCGTATGTGGGATGAGTGTAGAGTTTTACTGGAAGTAAGTTCCTTTAGGCAAATATGCTCTCTGGTATCAAGTTAACTATAATAATTATAACTAGTAATTTTAAAGTAATGCACTTGTCATATGGGGTATCATTATGCTTGGGGCTCAGCTCTCCTTTGGCCCAGGGACACTGGGGTTTCTCCCACATGGAAGCATCAGGTCAGGCAGAGAAAAGCAAAGCCAACCTGCTACACGCAAGATGCTGTAGGAGAAAGAATTTGGAAACCCCGTGCCCGTGAAGCAGTGCCTTCTATCCAATCTGCTTTGAGCGAAGGTGCAGGTGAAGCTGGGGTCTTACGGGGCAGCTCCACGCCCCATGCCCCACGCGTGATATTCTCCAGCCCGTGCGCCGTGTAAAGTGTCGGCGAGAGATCCAAAGGGGTGGCACGTCTCTTCAGATCTAGATTTTCAAGAAAACATGAAAGCAGTGGAACGGTATTAATCAGACTCCGACAGTGTCTCTCAGCCTCCATAAATCGTTTCTGGTGGCACTGCTGATTCTAATTAATGGCGCACTCATTGCTAATAGGCAGTAAGACTCAGCCGTGGGAAAAGAAAGCAAGAATAAGTCATGGAATTTGAAAAATTCATATTCTTTTGTGCTTAAAATTTCCTTCCTCCTTTAAAAATCACAATAGAAGCAACACTTTCACTTCACCTTACTGAGAATTCTCAAGGAATTCCAGCTCTTCAGCTCCTGGCTTCTCCCGTCTCCTAGAAAACTACAACGTCCAGGGCATACAGCTCCTTTCTCTAAAGTCTGTTGAGGGGCCCGACAGCAGGTGACGTCTCCTCGGCTGGAAGTGGTCACCCAGTGACAGATCTCAGAAGACTTCCGAGGATGTAGTGCACTATATCCTTGACGCTGAGCGGAATATTCAGCATCCCAGAATCAGAGCGCAGTCAGGAAAGCTCCCTTTGGCTGGAAGATACTGATGGAAAGACAGAGAAGCTGGGAGTTCCCAGGGGGCCCAGAGGTGCAACCCGTCCCCCGCACTCTGTCTCTCTGTCTCTGTCTCTCTCTCCGTGTCTCTCTCTGGCTCTGACAGTTCAACACAGCACACAGTGGTGACGAGGGTCCTGGGACTGACACGGACTCTTCTGTACTGGGTACCCTGGCCTTCAGCTCATCATGGAGCAACCACTGTTCCATGTTCAGCGTAGTCTTTGTGCTGTTATCTTGTGAAATCACACTGAATTGCCACTTTTCTGTCTGAAGTGCCATGATACCAACCAAGTGGGGAGAAAAGGTTTTTCTGAGATTGATTTTTTTCCAGACACCACGGTTTTGTTCAATTGAATTCACTCGAGTTGTGGTTAACATAAACACTACGGAGAGTAGGACATGTCAAATTAGCAGCTTTGCAAATCTCCTGTTAATTG
This sequence comes from Phocoena phocoena, assembly GCF_963924675.1. Classification (NCBI taxonomy): domain Eukaryota; kingdom Metazoa; phylum Chordata; class Mammalia; order Artiodactyla; family Phocoenidae; genus Phocoena; species Phocoena phocoena. Next base: position 148,241,403 of record NC_089220.1, read on the forward strand.
TCAGCCTAATTAAAAAATTGCTAATTATAATGTTTATAACTTCAAATAACTGCTCAGCTATAAAGTATGGCCTGTCAGGTGTAAACAGGCGACTGGAGGGAAAAAATCAATCGACATCTGTTAATTTATCAACGCAGCAGAGCGCACTGAAGCACAGATCGCCTACTGCCCTGTAAACCTGCATTGCGATAAAAAGATCAGTTCATTCAACACCTGCTTAATAAATGATAATGGCCACTGTCACTGGCTAGTCTCAGGGTGTCCCTGCTTATCAAATCCCATCGTGTCTAGAGTGAAAGGCAAGAGCCAGCACTCAGGACAGATCTGCTGGAGGAGAAGCCTTCGACAGAGAGCTGGCCCCGTTCATCAGGGAGCAGAGGCCCGTGCAACTTGGCTAAAGAAAAACATTTAACGCCCGGTGCTACGCAAAATTAAAAAGAAAAGCAGAAACCTGAACGCACACAGACACGCGCATTCAGATGGTAAAAGTGGAAGGTCTCTCTTTTCCAGAAACAATCCTGGAGCCCTGAGGCCCGTCACTTGCCGCCTCTGGTCCGAACTCCCACTTGTCCACAGTGTCACCGCCTGCTAGATCCTGCGGACACACGAAGTTGGAGGATGGTACCCTCGGCCTCTAAAATCTGTATAACCCCCACTCTGTCCTCTGCAAACTCACCCACTGAAACCAGATCTGCAACTGCTCAGGGCCCGGCCCTGCGCTGGGTCATATTCTCACTTCACCTGGGTGCCAGGGTCTTGAGACCTTCCGAGGGTGGGGCCCTCCTTCTCTGACCCTAACCCTGGTCCCTGGTGCCTCATCACGATGCTCTCACTCCCACCCGCTTCCTGACCTTCCCACAGCACACTCAGAGTGTCCACTGTTTCCCGGAGGAAAAGTCCTGTCCTCACATGGCGCACAGCCTGGAGGGACGACACACAGATCTACGTGTGACGGGCATGGCAGCAAAGCCCTCCTGACAAGCTCTTCCTGGGCTTGATGCCGCGGCCCCAGACAGGGCTGGTGTCTCAGGACAGCTTTTCCCCAAGGTTCCCGGATCCATCATTTGGATCCAATTTACGGGATGAGAGCGTTCAGGGAATGGCAGACCCCGAGGAGGGAACCCAGCAGCCCCATCCCCCAGCCAGGCTGCCTGGCTTCCTGATCTCGGCACTTTTGCTTTGAACTTGGGATCCTGGTATAGCTGCGTCTCACTGGCCCACCCAGGTCCCCCCTCGGTCAGTGTGGCACCTCCCCTCCGGCTCCCCAGCTGCGCTACAGAGCAGGTGGATTTCCAGTGTCCACAGATGGCCTAGGTCCTGGGGGCTGTCCCCTCCTTCCTGGCCCTAAGATCCTCTCAGCTCATCTCCCCAGGTCTGGATCACCTGGGCCCAACCTACCACCTGTAACAGCAAAGCAGAGAACCTTCTCCCACAGAAGCAGAGAGATGCACGCTACAGGGGTCACAGGGTCATGAGAAGGGGTTCATTCCCAACCTCTGCAAGCAAAGACTGCCCCCTCCCGCTGACAGCCTGGGATGGGGCTCAGTCCTACAGCCTCAGGAGCTGAATTCAGCCACAGATCCGTGAGCCGGGAAGGGGACAGAGGCCCAGAGCCCATCTCACTGAGCCAGACGTCTGACCATGGAGCCAGGAGGTGATGAATGGCTTGTTTAAAGCTGCTAAGTGGTGGTAGTTTCACCACAGCTGTAGAAACGAAAACAAGTCAATTTCTTGCTCAAGAAGCTGTCAAATCTGGGTGGCAGCTCCTCACGGTGAGTTGAGCTGTGTGGTCACCTATGGCCCCTTGAAATCCATTGCTTCCAGCTGGTCAAGGAAGAAAGAAAATTCTTCTGAAGACCCCAGCCTGGAGGGGCTTCACATCATTCTGCTCGTTTTCCGCCCATGAGTAGCCACATGACCACGGGGATTCCCGGGGCTGGAACTGGGTCCGGGCCTCACCGCCCCCTCCCAGTAGAAACTCCGTTTGGAAGGAGACAATGCTTTTCTCAATGGACGGACAGCTGCCTTTGCCCTCGCCGGGCATAGAGGTGTCCTGGCTGTCGGCTGGGTGGGTTTTTTGTTCAGGTAAGGACAGTGTCAGCAGGACCCCGGCGATGACCTGGGAATTGCTGATCCAGTTGGACGGAGTGGCCCGTGATGCACGAGGAACAGTCAGCATCTCTGTATCAGGAAGTACTGGGGCAGAGCTGAGCTTACGTCCATGTAGCGCACACATGATTACTTGTATGTTCAATTTAACACTGGAGCAGTTCAGTTAATAAATTATTAGAGTGGGCGATCAGACATTTTTAAATCCATAGGCTATCTTTAGAGCAGCCAGCTTAGGTTTAAGGAAAAACTGAGCAGGAAAAACAGACAGTTCCTGTATGCTCCCTCTCCCCTCCCACACGCCTTCCCCCATTATTTACATCTTGTCAGTGTGCCAATGGATGAAGCGATATTGATGCATTATTATCAACTAAATATACATTTGGGCTCACTCTTCGTGTTACACAGTCTCCTGGGATCTGATAAATACACGTCTGCTATGAGAGTACCATCCAGAGTATTCTCACCACCCTAAAAATCCTCTGTGCTCTATTAAGTCCTCTCCAGCCCCAGCCCCTGGCAACCACTGATCTGTTCACTGTCTCCGTAGTTTTGCCAGGATGTCACGTAACTGGAATCACACAGTAGGCAGCTTTCTCACTTAGTAACGTGCATTTAAACTTCTTCTATGTCCTTCATGGCTTGATGGCTCATTTCCTTTTAACACTGAAAAACATTCCATTGTCTGGATGGACAACAGTTTATTTACCCACCACCTACTGAAGGACATCTCGACTGCCTCCCAGTTTTGGCAGTTATGTTTATGCTATAAACATTTGCATACAGGTTTTTGTATGGATACACTTTCAGCTTATTTGGGTAAATATCAAAGAGTGTAATTGCTGGATCATATGGTAAGAGTATGTTTAGCTTCGAAGAAACCACACAATTGTCTTCCTAAGTGGCTGCACCATTTTGCATCCCACCAGCCAGGAATGAGAGTCCCTGTTGCTCCACATCCTTCAAAGACCCAGGTTAAGCACCTGCACACAGCTGATCTCAGGGCTTCCCTATAAGAGGGCTCACGCTCAGAGAACTGCATTTACTAATGAATTTCAATCAGTTACTAAAAGTGGTCGCTGTCTATTCAGTGCCTGCCTCGTGCAGGGCATGTCCATAGCCATCACCTCTTTTAGTCATCTCAGTGGCTCATTGGGCACATACCTTCTATGCTCTGTCCTTTGCTGATAAGAAACTGAAGACTGGGGAGGCCACAGAACTTTACAAAGATCACGACCAGCAAGCAGTGGTGGGAAGCTGAGACTCAGGTTTGCTGACTCTGGAGCCCAGGCTCTTCCCGCCCAGACGATCTCTCCACCCACCTCAGCATTACAAACACGTCCATAAATGCCTCTGCATCACTGTCCAGGGCAGTGTTGTGCCCAGTTGGGCTGTGCAGGCTTAACTGCTTAGAATGAGATGGGAGAAGCAAGGGAGGAAAAAAAGAAGACAATAGATACGCTTGGGAGGGCACAGAGCCAAAGGGAAAGCAGTCATGGAACCCAAGGTTCATTGAGTGCCTCGATGGGCACTATGGGAGAAGCCCCGGTGTTTTGTCATGAAAAGCCCTAGAGGTGCCAGAACTCATATTAAGAGCTCCCTGTCTTCCACAGGAAGCAGTGCAGTCATAATTTAAAAAAGGAAAAGCTTAGGTTGTTGTAACTATTGCTTGAGCATCTCTAATCTTGGTGATTTCCCCTGGCTCCTCCCTCATTGCCCCAGATCTTTCCTTAATATTTAAAACTCTGCATAAGGGTACACATAAAAGCTTCACAGCTGTTTCCAGCTACTTCACAAAGCACACGGAGGGAAGTATTGTGCAGGGGCCGCACCTGATCACTGTGGGGATGGGGCAGCGAAGCAGCATGAGGCTTGGATGTGGGGCTCCCGGGGCAGGGGAACACTGCAGAGCCCCCTGCCCTGTTGGATCTGGAGCAGACCTCCAGAAGTCACCCTCACACGAGCCACCTGAGGCTGCGTGGCACGGCCAGCCCCTCCACGGAGAGTGGCTGGGTCCAAGCCACCCCCAGCCCCCTGAACACCCCATGCCATGTGACCATATCATGATGGAGGAAAGCGTCAGCAGCTTCAGAACAGCACAGATGAACTGAACTCCTTGGTGCTGAGGAAATCCAGGGCAGAGCATGTGGAGTGATGAGAGGGGCAGGGCGGGATGGAGGGGCCTTCTTCGGGGAAGGTCCCCCAAGAGGTGACTGTTGTGTGTGGCTCTGCTTCCCAAAGAGAAAGGGAAGCATCAGACCAGCAGCACTGACGCTCGGGGCTTCTCAGATTGGCAGAATCCCGCGCCTTTTCTTTAGGTCATCAGGGCTGAAGCACATGTTTTATGAGGGTTATAAAACATGTGAACATTTCATTTAGCTATCTTTTAAGGACTATACAGACATTCAAATTTGGTATGTTTAAGTAGAACTCATATATCATACAGGGTAAGTAAAACTGCACGCCAAATTACAAATGGGATTCTTTGTAAACATCTTAGCTAATAAAAACGTTTTCATTTTGTAGATAATGCTGGAGATAGTCCCAGGAAAATGCATCATGCATTTATAAACAGCGAGTACTTAAAAGAAGCCAACTAAGCAATTTTCCGATCTCCACTGGAACCAAGGGATCCTTGTTTTCACAGCTGAATATTCAAAGAGTTGTTTACCATAATTGGAAGATACTTGACAGTTTAAGTAGCCCGCATTTAGCAGGCTTCAAAATAGGTCCTAAATTATTTGTTGCAAGCCCTTTAGATAAACAAGGGAGAGAGCTGCTCAATTGTCTTCAAAAGCTACCAATTAGAGGCACTGGGCTATCCCAAGTGACTTCTGATGTAACGATAGAATTCTCAGTGCCATTTGTATCCTCTTCTTGAACTTCACAAGAGCCATCTTTCCAGCTTAATAACCTTTCATAAAAACAATCCTAAAACTCTCAACAGACAACCGGAAGCCGCACGGTGGACTGGGGCCTCCCCTGTGGCCATGGGCAGTGTGCTGGACTCGTGAGGGACAAGGTTCCCTTGTCCACACTTGGCTCCAGCTCCTCAGGGCCCCTTCAGGACAAGGTCTTGTCCTGCCAAGCCTGCCCAGTTTTACCAAGAAGCCCGCTGAGCCAGTTTATAGAGAATCCCCCAACCGCCGTGAAAGCCCCCCTTCCCAGCGTCCGGTCCTATGGGGGTGAGTTCACCTCTCTCTCCGTTGCGATGGTCCTGAAGGCTTAAGCCTTTGCTGCCTGTTTAACTGGCCAGGTGTGATTTCCTTTCACACTTAAAACACTAGCTTTTAGAATTCAGCGGCACGATGATGACTTAGTTTATCCTGAATGAGGCATTAAGAACATCAAAATAAACTTCTCAGTTCAATGGAAAGCCTCTCATATACACATCTGGAGACAAGTTACCTATATTTTAGGTAGACATTGAGAAGTCTTGGATTATTGGTTTCCGGGCTCTCAGTGCATTCAAATTTGCTGATTAGAAGCAGCAGAGACTACAAGGCACATTAATAGTAGGGAAATGTGTCGATTGATTATTTACAGTTGAAAAAAGTTACAGAAAGCATAGGAGAAGCCAGGATGAGAACTCAGATAACAAACTGCAACTTGGGCCACACAACAGAGAGACAAAGATCATAAACTTTAAGAGGTTCAGTGTCGGTGGTCCCGTGGCATCTTCTGATAGCTGATTTTTCAAGGATGAACCTTGGACTCTCTAAGAAAAGATTGGGGCTTCCCTGGTGGCGCAGTGGTTGAGAGTCCGCCTGCCGATGCAGGGGATACGGGTTCGTGCCCCAGTCTGGGAAGATCCCACATGCCACGGAGCAGCTGGGCCCATGAGCCATGGCCGCTGAACCTGCGCGTCCAGAGCCTGTGTTCCACAACGGGAGAGGCCACAAAAGTGAGAGGCCCGTGTACCACAAAAAAAAAAAAGCAAACAACCCAATTAAAAAATGGGCAGGGGCTTCCCTGGTGGCGCAGTGGTTGAGAGTCCGCCTGCCGATGCAGGGGACACGGGTTCATGCCCCGGTCTGGGAAGATCCCACATGCCGCGGAGCGGCTGGGCCCGTGAGCCATGGCCGCTGGGCCTGCGCGTCTGGAGCCTGTGCTCCGCGGCGGGAGGGGCCGCATTGGTGAGAGGCCCGCATACCGCAAAAAAAAAAAAAAAAAGAAAAGATTGATTTATGTCTCTGATACTTTTTCATGTGGGCAAAAGGCATTTTAATCTCTTAAATTTTTTAAAGTCAGAAGATGTCTCCCATTTTGCTGTTTACAGAGGGGAGCTCTGATGTAGCAGGAAGGTTCTGTTATGTTCAGGAAGACGCATCTCTGAGAGGTCCTGGCAGCCCAGGTCTGGTGCGTGTGACGAGACTGTAGCGGGTGGTGGCAGGGGAGTACCACCCCCATGCCATGGCTCTGGAGTGCAGCCAGGAGGAACTGGGACAGGAAGAGGGGTCCTCTGCCCCCAGATCCAGCTGTGCGGTCCCGGCAACACAGTGAGGAAGGAACGTGAGGCAGCAGGACTGTCTCAGGAGGCGATGGGGGGCTGGGCATGACCCTCCCAGGACCTGATGGACAAGAGGCCCCACACTCGGGGTTCTGTCTCCCCTCCGACCGCATTCTAAGTCCGGGTGGGCCTCGCAACCATGGAAGCACCTGCCTGCTGTGCCCACCTCTCACTTTGTTCTGGGGTCCCGCTTCTTTGCTGTCTTGGTGTCAGTCTGGAGGGCCGTGGATCCTGAGCCAGGTTCCGGGGTGGGAGGGGGACAGGTTTTGAGGGGGCAAGTCCAGGCCTGCCTCCAGTCCTCCACCAGCAGGGCAGAGGGGATGGATCCTGAGTGCTGCACCACAGTTGGGCCCTCGTATTCTGGGTCTAGATGAGACCAGCCAGGCTCCAGAGAGGAAGCTTCCAGAGCGACCATCCTCCACGGGTCAGAGGTCTGTTCGGTGTGGTGGGCCAGCCCCTCTATGACTTACCAGCCAGCTTCCTCTTTGGGTCCCTAGACAACTCTTCATCCCATGAGGGACCATGCAGAGGCCCAGGGAGGCCCTCTGGGTGGTCGCCACATGCGTCCTTGGAGAGGATTCCAGTAGGGAAAGGGGTCCCGCTCCCAAGGCCGAGGACTTGCTAAGGCAGGCTGCCTGGAGGCCTCCGTCACCCGCCCCCTCAGAGGGGGCACACACAGTCCACAGACGCACAGACAGAAGCAAGGAGCACGGGGTCTGCAGTGTTCAGAGGCTCCGAGTCCAGCACGTCTGTGGGATTCCAGCAGAGATGGTGCGGCCACGGGGAACTCTCAGCCCTAAAGACTCAGAACAGATGGGAAACGTCTCTGTGGTCCAGTCCACATCAAACTTGCTTTTTCTTCTGTTAGCACCCAGTACATTTGGGTGTCCACGTCCTCTGCTTCTCAGCCCCCCACATGCACTGCCTTCACCTCCTGTGAGCCGGCGTTCCCATGGCCTACGTGACACTGGAGCACGTCACCTGGGATCCGGGTGAAGGATGCTGAAGGGGACCGAGTGACCAAGGAGGGCGTCTCAGGCCTCCCTGTGTACCCGGCCTCAGGCCTGGACTCTGACATAAGGGCTGAAGCTCCAACTTTGAGGACGGAAGCCTGATTCAGGAGCTGACGCAGCAGGAAGATGGGGCCTTGCTCTGAATGATGTCCCAGAGCCCCCAGGTCTGACCGCGCCCCCCTCACACTTGGATGTGAGTGGGAAACTTCCTTCCTTCCTGTTCACGTCACTTCTATCTGGTTCTGTAGCACGCAGTGAGATCAAGCCCAAGTGATACACAGGCTCTTAAGGAATATTTCTAGAATGAACGGTCTACGATTACACTGACGGCCTGTCTGAGCAGGTAACAGAGGAGAATCAGACCCCGCCGGCCAGGAGGGTTTGCCTCTGACGGGACTCGGGTGCCCGCGGCCCTGCCTCTCCCTCTGGACTCTGCGCCAGGCCCTCCCTGCCCTCCTGCTGGTGCAGATCCAGCCACGTCCCAGTCCGGTTTTCTTGACGAAATAAGTTACTGAAGACAAATCATTTTATGAATGAGAAAACTCAGGGCTAGAAATGCAGAGCAATTACTCCAGGAGGTCACCAGGCAGGGAGGGGACCCACTTATTTATTTATTTTTTTGCGGTATGCGGGCCTCTCACTGTTGTGGCCTCTCCCGTTGCGGAGCACAGGCTCCGGACGCGCAGGCCCGGTGGCCATGGCTCACGGGCCCAGCCGCTCCGCGGCACGTGGGATCTTCCCAGACCGGGGCACGAACCCGTGTCCCCTGCATCGGCAGGCGGACTCTCAACCACTGCGCCACCAGGGATGCCCGGAGACCCATGTTTAACCTTGGGCTCCCCTCCCACCGCTCAGCCCTCGGTGCCAGCTGACCATCCAGAGCTGCTACCAGCTGCAGGGAGGCGGCCGGACCCACCCCGGGACTCCCTGCGGCCGCCACTGCAGCTTCCTGTTGGCAGAGCTTCTCCAGGGCTCAGGATCCCCAGCCAGGAGTCCACCCACCAGCAACTTTCAGAGGACTGTAATCTTGGCACTGGAAACCCCCAACTAAATTTTAAAAGCATTAATTTTATTAGAAAAAAAAAGTGAATATTTTTCAGTGAATATGTATCAGATAAAGAACAAGTGATTAGTTGATGTTTAGGCTTAAAAACATACATGTATTTATTTTATATATGTTATATATTTAAATATATATTTATTATATCTAATAAATAAAACATATAAAGTAGATACAGTGAATTGCTACTTACAAAGTATTTAGTTTAAAAAATATATATATTTATAGTGTGTGTATATATATGGCTACTTTGTAAGCAGCAATTCCCTATCAAAATCTGAGACTTAGAACATTCTAAGCGAGGGTTCATACATTTTTTTCTTAAGGGAAATATCTGTGAAACCAACTCATTGAAACAAGAAAAAGCATGAAATGATGACTATTTCTAAGTAATTTCTTTACGTTTTAGCAGCAAAGAAAGGAAGCAGCAAGGTCTCTGGATGCACAGGCTGCATCAGAGACGCCTGACTTGATAGTAAGATGAGCAGCACAGGGAGAGGGCAGCGTCCATGCTGCAGAGAATATGAACAGAAACGTCGAAACCTGTGCGCCCAGACCTGCTGCCGCTCGCCGAGCTGGCTGTGCAGCAGCGCTCACGGCGCCCTGGCTCTGCGTCCAGGGCTGGTATCTTACCTCCCTGGGCCTTCCTTCCCCCGTTTGTAACAGAAAATCATTAGATGCCTGCTGGGGTGGGGGCCTTGAGTTCTCCCTGAGAGCGGCTGCTAAGCTGAGCCCCTAGATTCGGCCGCAGCATTTGCCTGCTGCCGTGGTCCTGGCCCCTGTGGCTGGGTTTGGGAGGGTTTTAGCAGCACCCACTTTACAGTGGTGGCACCTGTCATCAGGTGGGTTTCACCAAGACTGAGTGCGCTGCAGTGGAAAGTCAGAACCCAAAGCTGCTACAACCTAATGTGAAACTGTGACATTTGGATTTGGTAAAAGGCCCCCAAATCGTAGCCCAAGCCACAAGTTATCTGTGCCGAGCACTTGGCCGCGTGGTTTGATCTCCAGTCTGCAGGTGGCTCCGTGACACTGCTCCTGGGCGTGATGGATCCCTGAGGTCAATCTACTCACTGGTCAAGTCAGGACCAGTGTAAAGGAGACAAAACACAGCCCCAGAGAGTCCAACAGTTAGAACGATCCGGGGAAAGGTGACTTGAACCTTCAAATCAGAAAGGCTCCCCAAAACCGTCTGTGCTATGGTATCCTTGGCATCAGGTGCTGTGTTTGGATTCAGGGACGCGTGGTGACTCCCACTCAGAACCCAGGCCCAGGGCTGGTCACCCTCGTGCCCTGAGCTGCTTCCCCATCTGTAACAGCCAGGGCATCGCGACACTAAGTCCAGGGACTGTGCAAGCAGTGTGTGATACAAGTCCTTACACGCTGTAAGCACTCATTAATCAGGAAAGGACCACTGACCCCAGCAACCCATGTCTGTGCTGACAGGCTGCCCCCCACCGCCCTCCCCGAGGAGGGGCATCAAAGGCATAGGCGTCCTGACAACCTTGAGGGGCGGCTCAGGCGCCGAGCGGCTCCCACTTACTTTCCTGCGTTCAGACAGCTTAGTCCCCACAGACGCGAATCAAACACGCCTTCTTGGAGTCTAGTGATCGGCCGATTAGACCCAGATGTACATCAGGGGATGCCCGGGCACAGCACTGGCTTTGGCCAGTGCTGTGTGTCTGGGTGGATTTCTCACTCCCGAAGCCCACCTGGTGCTCAGGGGCCTCTGGGTCACACAGTCGCCATGTGCCTGCACACGGGACACGGATGCCCTTGGGCCACAGCCTTCTCCACCACACGGCCCCCCGCTGGCCTCTCCCACACCCCAGATTCATCCAGTGGCCAGTGCACCAGCTCCCTGGGTCTCCCTGGCGGTCCCAGCTCAGAGGCACTTGTACTTCTATGTAACTTTTTGCTTCTAGGAAACAAGTCTGTTTTTTCACAGACAGCAGGTACCTATGGAGTGGTTATAAACGTGGCTGCCTCTTCCTCCACTTTCTCCTGTAAATGTCTCTGACAAGGGCAGCCAGGAAACCCGGCGGAGGTGACAAGCTGGTGGACGGTGTGAGGGCACCCCAGGCCAGGGGGTCTCACGGTCAGTGCCGGTGACCCGGGAGGTGTGACATGAATCCAGCGGAGGCACAGACCACACAGCTCTTTGTGAAGTGACTGCAGAGGCTGTGGGGATGCCAGCCTCCCTCTCTTCCTCTGCGTCTCCCTTTCTGTTCTCTCTGCAGCCCCTGCAGGCTCGGAGCCTACACACACCCCGGGGGTCTCTCCCCGCTGGAATCCCTCCCAAGGGCTCCTGCACGTTCTCAAGTTCACACATATCACGGTGTGTGTGTGTGGGGGGGTCATTTCTTTTTAAGCGGCATCTTCAGCTGTAGGAAAATCCAACTGTGGGCGGCGCTGCTTCCAGCACCGAGAGTGGGTGTCCGTCTGTCTGTCCTCACCTGCTCCCCGCAGGGTCCCACAGCCCTGGGTGTTCCAGGACTCCAGTTCCCCCCTGGTCTTCTCCACCCACCCCTCCCCTCCAGCACTGGCCCTGGTCCTGGCCCTACCGAGCTCATGTCCTCTCAGGGGCCCAGTGGGGTTCCCGCTCCTACAGCCGCTGAGCTTGAACACAGCGACCTTCTCCTCATCCTCCCACGAGCATCCATGAGTCACGATCCGGGTGAGTCTAACAATAGGAAACGGTCGTCCTGTGCTCCATTTCCAGAGAGGCTGCTCCCAGCAACAAATATGGGGCACTTGCTCTTTCATCTTCCCAAAGAGAACTCAGGCCTTTGGAAAATGAAAGGTCCTGCGGCTGATCCTGGGAGGCAGGGTGACCGCACGGCCAGGCTGCCTGGGACGGGCCCCGTTTGTGCCTGTAGTTCTGGCACCAGTGTTAACAGCGGCCTCCTTCGCTTTCAAGGGTGTCCTGGTTTGGATGATAAATTACATCAGCCCCCGTTCCGAGGAGGCCTGTGCCGTGTGTCACCCCAGCCAAGGAAGGAGGTTTTATTTCCTTCCCCGTTCTATCACTGCACACATGTCTTTTCAGGCAGAGCTAATTAGAATTTTGCGTAAATGGAATTACTGATGAGAGATTTACCCGTGTGCTATTATTTTGCCTTGAAATCTGTCCTGACCAAAGTGGCTGATTACAGCCGAGGTGATGGGGTATCACCCAGTGCAGCTCCTGGACCCTTAAACTCTCATCTTGTGTGACCTGGTTAATTGCAGCGTTTCCATTTTAATGCCTCATTATGGCCACTGAGGGGAGAGTTTCAGTTACAATACTTGGCTCACGCTCCACCCTGGCCGTTCTGAATTCCTGATTTTAGAGCCACGGATTGCTCTAGCTCACGTGCAGCACGTAAGTCACACTAAGATTATCTGTTATTTAAGAAATGCCTACACGGCTCTATCACCTGGGCTCAGCCGGGAAATCAGACCCAGGAGGGCAGCATTCTCTTTACCCAAATGTCATCACTTTTACTCTCTGCTGGACAGTTCTTTCCCCAGCTTCACTTTTCTCCCACTTTCAGGTATCGGAAGGTGGGAACCCCCTCCGCACCCTTGTCGACCCCCACAGGGGCCGATGAGCACGGGCTACTTGGCATCCAGTAAACACACCACATTCAGCCCACATGCTGAGCCCAGCTCTGCAGACCCTCCGTAGTCTGCCCCGCTCTCTGTTTTCATGAAACTCATTCATCTACGCTTTCTTTCCTGTGCGGAATCCATAAATCCCACAAACTGGTTGGTGCTGGGTCATTTCCAAAACCCGCGTCTCCGTGCCCTTCTCCCGATTCTGCGTGCTTTTCCTTCATCCCCCTCCTCCCATTTCCATCTCTGCCTATTGAAATCTTAACCAGGGCTGGTCCCGTTTCCCAGCCAGGACTCCTAGGGCATTTCCTTTACACACGCTGTGCCGTGTGTGTGTACCTGCGCTTTCTAAAGCAAGGACAGAGACAACTGTATTTTCCCACCAGCATTCTGTGCCAAAGTTTCCCCATAAGGCGCACTGAACGAGCGAGGACCTCCCCTCTGTATTAGAGAAAAGCCCACCTTCCACCTATCACCTCCCCCACAGCTCCAGGACCATCGCACTTCCAGAGGAGCAGGCCAGGGTAGAGTGACTAATATGGGTGCCTTGCTAGAGGTACCTCAAAGTGACAAGTGCTTCTGGGTTATACCAGGCAGTGGGCAAGTTTTCAGGATACACAAGTATATTTAAAAAATAAAAACTTTTCTACTCCATGAACTCCACAACAGAGGACTGCACCCGTATTGATCATACAAAAATCTTGATTTTTTTTTTTGCTAGAAGAACCAGGTATCCCCATGCAAATGGTGATGGCTGTCTATTTACTAGGGGTTATAGGGACCCTTCTGGAATCATGACTTAAAAATGCCATAAGAGAAAGTGGAAAATGTCAGATGTCATGGCATCGCCAGACTGGGAAAAATGTGAAGCTCTGGAAGCCCCATCTCGTGAGAAGGGTGGTCTTCTGATCATCCAGACTTACAAAAATAAATCCCCTGCTTGGCTTTGCTCAGGGAGGAAAAGCCTCCCCCCACACTAGCAGTGAAACGAACTTCATGTCCAAGCCCTGCAGACCAGACCCATCTCCCCGCCATCCACCACCCCTGTGCCATCTGTCCTACACCAAAACACATTCTGCAACTCTTCATGTTCTTTCCCCAACAACCTGCATGAGAAAATGCCCCGAGAAATCTCATTACGACGGTCACTACTTCATTTCTCTCGCTTATAGGAAAGTCCAGAACTTAAAAAGGCAGAGTAACAGAATTAAAAAACCACAATAGCCCTTAGACCAGGACTTAGGGCCCAGATTCTAGTCCTCGGTCTGCACCATGATAAATTATCTGTGTCTTTGGGCAAATTGTTTGGCCCCAGGGTCATCGTACCTGCACCTGCAAAATGAGGTGATAGAATCCAGCGGCCCTAAGGTTTCCGCGAGCTCTGCAGTCCTACAGTTCTCCAGGGAGGTCACCTCTCCCAAGACCCCCTGGCTCCACGAGGGGCTTCTGTTACCTCAAAAGGCCACCTGCCACCTTTATAGCGTCCCTGATCACACTTACCTCATGTTCAGTGCAAGGAACCCCACCCACGGGGCCTGGGGGTGAGGCCTTCCCTGCAAACACCCCTCCCCGCAACTGAACCCCAGGGAGAGGGCAGCAGGTGAGAGCACGTGGGGACATCCCAGGGGCACGGGTTCCCCCAGGATCTTCTCGGGACAGGAGGTGGTGGCACCAAGCTCTCACTCTCCTCTCAACAAAGAAAAGGCTCTGTGCCGTGAGGCACCCTGGTGCTTGTGTACAGAGATATAGAAATGGATTTCACGGCGCCTTCTCCCAGAGCACCTGACTCATGAAGGAAGACTGGGGGTGAGTCAGGTGTGGAAAAGTGGATGGTAACCGCGGGAAGAGAGAGAAGCACGGAGGAACACAGCTCGTCCTCTAACCAATGGGCACACGGCCCCCCTCAGAACAACAAGCTTCGTCATCTCTGCCCAGCACTGTGGGAATTTAAGAGCATAGGTCTCAGGTTGAGTATTCTTACCACAGTAAAATTAAATTAAATTTAAAAAAAGAGCGCGGGGCCTCACAGATGGACAGATGCCAGCACGAAGCTCAGAGCATGCCAGGCGGCAGAGACTCAGCCACGAGAAGAGGGCCAAGGGGCCTGGCTTCCCTTCAGGGTTTCCCCAGAGCCGCTAAGTGACAGTCAAGGAATTTGCCGAATGAGCAGTGAATGAAGAAAGCAGCCCAGCAAGGAATTATTATTTTCAAGAGGAAAGTATACACAGAAGGTGTCACATGAAGGTCTGTCTTAAACACCAACCAATCACACAAACAAAAAAAGTGACCCAAAGCCAAAAAATCCAACAAACATTCAGTATGAGGTGGTCTAGGCTGGTCACCCCTCCCATCTGGCCTGGAGTTGACGCTCAGGCATGATTTTTGAATACGACACGGTCCCCAACCCTAGCCACTTCAGTTGGCTGCTTCTTCGGGTTCAGAACGTGCCTGCCTGACGGGGAGGATGCAGGTGGGACCTCCCAACTCCAGTCGCCAAGGGCATCTCCTGATTTTGGTCATGCAGTGCTGAGAGGCCCCCAGCTCCAGGATGCTCCTTGGTGTTGGCTGCAACACGTGGGACCAGCAGGGATCAGAAGCAAGAAGGAGATCATCTGTTCTCAGATCCACAGATGCTGGGGGAAAAGCTTCACCAGCTTAAAGCATGGAGTCAAGACAGAGCATAACAACACATTTTGCTGGGTTAACTTTACACAACTATCATTATTTTGAAATAGAGGAGGAGAGAAAAGAGAGAAAAAGACACCATCCCTAACGAAACTGCAGCGTGGAGGCGAGGACTGGGTTTGGGCGAGCAGAGAAATGCGGGGAGGCGAACAGGGCTGCCGGAGCACGTGGGGGCGTTGCAGGGCGGCAGGCGGCTGCTCCCCCGGGAGGGGACCCTGCTCTGACCTAGGCTGTGTTACAGCGATCAGGCAGAGTGAGTTAGGTCTGTGAAGCTCCTCTGTCCACGTGTCAAAATCCCGGAACTCCGTGGGCTGTGCTCAGAAAGAGGAGCTGATAATCAAGCATCTCTTTAGGGGGAACAAAGGCATTTTAAGACCCTGAAGAGTGTAATTTAATGACTTTAAATAGAGAAGTAAACTTCTCAATGATTCTTCAAAGCAAAGAGGTCAGATCCCTCTGCGCTGTTCTAAGGTCTTGAATCTAAGAGAATGTCCTTCTGAAATCTATGACAGAAAAATAGGCTTCTTCTCAAGGTATTTTTTGAGAAGAAAGTGAAAAACTGAAGCCATCCTTCTCAGCTACTAAAAGGCTTTTTAAAAAAAGCTTCCGGAAGCTCTAAGAAACCTTAAAAATATTTGCCAGATTCAGAGAAGCAGTAAGTGTAAAGCATTTGTCATAAGATTCAAAGTAGAATTTTGTGCTGAAAAAACATACGTGTGTTCAAATGCATATATGTATATGTACACGTATGTGTGCGCGTGTGTGCGCGCGCGCGTGTACCTCAATGGAAAGAGTGAATGGAATATAAGGACAGTTTCCTTAAGACACTTTGGGTGACATCACCAAGAATGAGCTTGAGAACTCAGAACTGATTGCAGAAAGAAAGTTCTACATTTCCTATTTCTCTTGGCCCCATAACTAACTGAAGGTTTACGTATCTGTCCAAATGGGAATAGCTTTTTACCCCTTCTAACCACTCCCGTGGCAAACGCTCCTGATCACTTTATAAACCCTAAGCTGTCGTTTTGTTTTGTTTTTAGGTATTAAATGGTGTTGGGACTGGTCAGGTTTTGGCAAACACTAAAGGCTGATTTCTCCAGAAGGTTTTCCAATCTGGGAAGTTCAGACAGAGGTTCTTTGTGAAGGAGCAGCAGAGCTGACCCGGAAAGCAGGTCTCTCTGCGTCTCAGTCAGGCTCCTTTCCTGCGCTGACAGGTGGGTGGGGCCGTGAGGATGACAAGGAGAAAATGGCATCAGCCTCGGGGACAAAATGCTGCAGTTTAGGGACCCAGGATCCTTCTCAACAACACGCATATACTGAAGAGACCCTAGAATGAAAGAATAGGTTTATCTTAAAGTACCTAATCCTTGAGAAAATTTAAAATTTTACCTGGAACGAATTTCAATGCATTCTCATTTTCTCATAAAACTGAACCCAATATATAACTCAAAGTGCTTGCTATAGGCTTGTTTTCTATTTTACAATGTGCACTAACCTTCTCACCTCTGTCTACACCAGGAATTTGGCAGAGGAAAGGGCGGCGACTCAGGAGGAAGATTTGAGTTGTTTAAACTATAAATATCAGCACCTCTTTAATTTTTTTCTTTTATAAATTTCTTTATTATTTTTTGGCTGTGTAGGGCTTTTGTTGCTAGGCGTGGGCTTTCTCTAGTTGCGGCGAGCGGGGGCTACTCTTCGTTGCGCTGAGCGGGCTTCTCATTGCAATGGCTTCTCTTGGAGGTTCTACCTGAGACCATTCTATGTGGTGTGCACACGACAATATTGTGTATTAATTATGATGGTTAAGAATGCCATTATTCATATAATGTTAACCTTAACACATGTTATTGTTGCTCAAGCTCGCAATGATCATCCAAAACAATAAACACGCTGGACTTCGACATTTGAAAGTTCCAGGTAATTCATCATGATCGAAGTCTAAAGTGAAGAAATTATCATCATTTTTTATGTGCATTAATACCTACTGCCTACTTTTCGTGTACATTTGACACACCTGAACCCAAGGTGGGGTCGCCGCCTCCCCCCAGCCTGGTCACTTGAATGCCACCTGAACTGATGCTGTTTGGGCTCCAGAAGGAGGGGTCCTCCCATATCTGTTTAAAGGGAGAGTCCCGGGAAGGCTGGGTTATCTACGAAACCACCACCATCACCTGCTTCTCTGTATCACAGACTCAGGATCCTCTCCACGGTGGAGGCTGAAACAAGTTAGCAAAATCCAGTGGGCGCCAATGCCTGCCTAAGAGTAAGGCTGATGAAAAAGTAATAATAAAAACAAAAGAAATAATACTAAAATAAAAGTTGCTAAAATTCTCAGCTTTAAACTTTGGTGCTACAAAATATTTGTATCATTCTTTTTGATTGATTTTTTATGATGGCAAAGTTATAGGTTTGAGCCATAAAATGAATCTATAATAATCAACATAACGTGTGTAAAGTTTTAATTTAAATAATAATATCATTCTCTTGGTCAAAGAAGATTTTTTGTGTGTGATAAGGATGATCCTGTCAGAGTGTAAAGAGCCCAGGGTCCACGCTGGACCTGGAGTGACGAGTGGCCAGGCGGTGGGGAGTTGAGATGGGAGGCCTGGGGGCCTGGGTGTGGGTGACACTTGGTGGCAGAAAAGCCACCCCCTACCGTTTTCCAGATTAATGACGTTGGAATAAGAAAATATTAAAGTTCCTAGTGGGTATGAAGTGACGGCTGTAAATGGATCGGTTTAAACGTCTGCATGTCACATGTGTCATTTAGATTCACAGCCTGCTTTAAAAAGGCTCTGAGCAGATGGTACTTTGCTCCTAGTGTCATGACTCTAAGATGCAGTAGAAGAATATCTCAAAGCCAAACCTACTTTAAGTGGAACAATGTAACTTACTCCTACTGCCACGAAGCCCTAAGGTGCCGGGCTGTCCGATGGTGAGGCCAGGAGGATGTGAGGCGGTGGGATTCTGGGGCGACATGGCTGTGGGGAAGCTGCAGGCAGGTGGGGTTGGCGCTATGGCCGCAGAAGGCCCTGTCCTGCTCGCCCTCTGCACAGCCTGGTCTGGGCTCCCCGCTAGCGACCCCGCGGGGTCCTCCCGGTGGTCCCCCGTTGCCGCCTTCGCTCGGCCCTTGCCGCTGCTCAGTCCGGCGGGGTCTGGTTCTGAGCTGGAGACCGGTGAGCAGCAGAGGCACTCCGCGCCCTGAAGGCCGAGCCTCCCCCAAGGTGACACGTCACCCAGATGCTGAGCCCTGGGCCCGGCTCGGAGGCACATGCCCTTCAGAAGAAGCATGTTCTGGGGGCTTCGAGAAGAGCAGGGGGTGTGAAAGCCAGGGACGCAGCCGGAACCTCCCACACCCTCCCCCCTTCACCGCGATGCTGGCTCCCCGTCAGCCCTTCTCCCTCAATCTTCCCCCTCCTGCAAGGAGACAAATGGAAAAGAACTGAGGGTGATTTCTCATTAGATGATGCTGCTGGAGAGAAGCTGCAGTTTCCAATTTACCGGTTCAACTCGAGAGGGAAACTGCCTCTACTGTAACCTCGCTGCGCTGGCTCCCAAGCCCTTTCCCACATCACAGAATGTTCTTCTAAGCTTTTGTGCTATTTCTACTCCTGTTACCAACGTGGAGGGATGGATAACTCTTTAAAATTATTTTAAAGTAAAAAATGTATTAGTTGTAAATGGAAAACATATTCACAAAGAATCAAAGTATCTCTATACATAGAAGAGTAAGCACCTCACATCCTCAGCACCCCTCACCCTAGAACTAATGCCCACAGTGTCTTGTGTCCCCTCCCTGGAGTCCTTTAGGACACAGGGTCATCTAGAGTCACATGACATGTGATACAAAGAGGCATCCCTACAAGACACTCAACAACGCACTAAGAGAACGTTCCACATCAGCATGGGTAGACCTGCCCTACTGTTTTCAGGGACACACGTCGTAATCTAGGGTATGGCTGTACCATAATGGGATATGTATCCCCAATCCACGATATGGCTATAATGGCCTATGTATATCCAGGGTACGACTAGACCATAATGGCATATGTTTCCCAAATCTACGGTACGGCTGTACCGTAATGGGATGTGTACACCAAAATCCACGATATGGCTATAATGGCCTATGTATATCAGAATCCATGCTATGGGTGCACTAAAATCTCCTCTTGACAGCATTCAGGCCATCTTCGGCAGCATTTTGCCCTCAAAAGAAATGCTGCCATAGACACTCATTCGAAACCTCGTTTGTTGCATGTATGTGCATGTGTGCAAATAGGGCTCATACATGTTAATATGGACTAGCTGAGTCATAGGTTAAGTGGATTTGGGCTTTCGCTGTAGTTGAACTGACCACTGAGTAACATTCACAGCAATTAGGTACTTGTCTCCCTTCCCACATCTTTCAAGTGTCTTTTTGAAAAATGCAATTGGAAACTCCACTACTGAAGAAACAATGATTGTAGGAAGAAAGAAACTTCCTTTACAAAGCCTGCTAACCCAAGACTGATACAAACAGTTGGTGGCTGTGAGAGGGAAACGAAACATTGCATGCGAGTATGCTAGTTATTCTTGGACAAAAGGCACCACAAAATGCCAAACCAAACGAGAGACTAACTTCCATTGGGAAGTTGCAGGAACACCACACGGGGCCACGCTGCAGCACGAGGCCCAGCCCCCAGGAGCACAAGCACTGCTGGAGTCTCAGCACAGGGGTGATTCCTGCAGAAGAAACAGCACCGGAAGGCCTTGTTTTGAGATCCAATTAAATGCCAACAAGCTGTTTTGGATGTCGGCAACTGACAACATGTCTGCTTCAGGACAGTAAACACGACTTGTCTGGGGTGGTGGGTATAGCTGATCCAAGGTTTTGGTGTTAGACACAGAGGCCCTGGATGTGGGTGCAGATGGGGTGGAAATTGGGGGTCCTGAGGAAAGCTGCAGGGCCCCCATGCCAGGATTCAATCTCGAGTGTCAGAATATCAGAGATGGTTTCTTGTTTCCTGTCCCTCTAACAGGCAAGGGTTTCCTGAGTGCTAGTGGGAAAGAAATGGAAAGAGAAAAGCCGAAGGGAGAGGGAGCGGGCCGGAGCAGAGCACCTACTGGTGCCTCGTCCTGCACCTGTACGTCGACCGTCACCTCGATTACTCATGCCTCACACCTGCAGTGCCACCCAGGCCCGCCGGCCACACTCCTGGACATGCCATCCCTCCTGCCCAACAAACACAAAGAGGTACGTCCTCTCCGGGGTCTCTCCCACAGCCTCGTCTCAGTCCCCACCTTCATCAGCCTTTCTCCACACAGCAGCCAGAGGATCTTTTCCTGCAGATCTGACCCTGGCTGCTCAATACTCTCGGATGAAACCTGGCGCGTGTGGCCCCTGCCTACCTCCCCTCCCATCCGGGTACACGTGCCCCAGACGCTCTGGCTGTTATGGCTGAATTGTGTGCATCTCCACCCCCAGCCCCTGTTCATATGTGAAGCGCTCACCTTCAGGACCTCAGAAGGTGAGCATTTGGAGATAGAACCTTTATGGAGGTAATGAAGTTAAATTGAGAGCCCACTAGAATGGACCCTAATGCCATACGGCTGGTGTCCTTATGAGAGGAGATGAGGATACAGACACACACAGAGTAACAACCACTTGAGGACACAGGGAGAAGCTGGTGTCTACACACCAAGGAGAGAGGCCTAAGGGGAACCAGCACTGCCCACACCTTGATCTTAGACCCCAGCCTCCAGGACTAGGAGACAATGCGTTTCTCTTGTTTACGCCCCTTCTGTGGCACTTGCTATGTTCACCGAGCTCACTAAGACACTGGCCTTTTAGTCCTGGAACTCACTGTGTCTCTGCCTCGGAGCCTTTGTTCTTACAGCTCTCACGGACTAATATGAGAAACATAACATAAAACATCACATTTATAATGTTTTACACTGAGCAAATGTTGAAAGGATAATCTTTGTATATATTGGGCTAAAGAAAATGTACTGTTGAAACTAGTTTCCTTCTTTCTTCTTCCTCTTAATGCAGCTGCTGGAAACCTTGCAGTCACGACTGCACCCCCAGTGCGCAGATGGCCCCGCAGACAGTGAGGCTCTGTGAGGAAAATATTCTTAGGAATGAATCGAGCCCCATTAGCTTTCGGTGACTGACCCTTTGATCTCAGCAGCCAGGGCCTTTGTAACTGGAGGGCAGCGGTGGGCAACGCGTAAGAGTGACTCCACTGAGAGTTAGAATTCTAAAGCATCACGTGAAGCTCTGTGCCAGCTTTTAGGATTAATAGCAGAGACTCGGCTCTTTCCACTGGAACCATTAAATCTGCGACATGGGATGATTTTGTGTGATCATTTCCCCCACACTGGTTTTCACGACCTCCAGGACACTCAGAGGTGGGAAGCCCCTGGCACAGACGAGCCAGGTGTGGCTGGTGGGCGAGTGCCCAGATCTGCTGGGTTACAGAGTCCCCTGGCCTTGGATTTGCATTCCGACAACCTCTGAGTCAGGCCAGCAGATACTCCCCACGACTGTGTTCAGATCCCCAAATCCAGTGGGGATGGTTTTGGACCCAGCAGGAAGATCTTGATAAAAACACTGACAGCTTCTGAGCACATATTCAACATCACGAGAGCAATTAAAGGTGGTGGGGGACAGGGGGAAGGGGTCTGGGACAAATCTACGCCTCAGATACTCTATGTGTCCGACAGTCATCTGACTTTCTACTGAGGCTTCTCTAAAGCAAATGCTCCTCTGCTTGGCTGTTGGGGGCTACACAGCCTTTTTTCCCCCTTAAAACTATAAATAAATACACAAACAAACAAATACATGAAATGGAGAACAAGCAAATGGACTGTTGGGATAAGAATATCCAAAATACATCCCAAGTACAGCAGTCACAGAACTGAAGCATTTTATCTCCAGTTTCTATTTGCCCACCCCAAGCAGCTGAGTTATATTTTAGTATGTTGGTTGAGACCGAAGACTTAGGCATCCACAGCTTCTTGAGCTGACCAAGCTGCTTGTCAGTACACTTCCCCTCTTTCTTTCTCATTTATTTCTACCCAATGGAGTCAGAGTCCCAGAGTCCTCAGTCTCTGGAAGGTCCCCTGTTAGTGAAGCAGGGTTGGGTGTCACTACTGACTCAGCTGAACCTCACCAGCACTGAGGGCGAGCTCTCCAGGGATTTGCTAAGCCTTTTCCAGATGAAGAAGCTGCAGTCTGGGGAGATAGTGGCTCCTCAAGGCTGCTGTGCCCAGGCTCCAGGGCAAACGCTCGGCTATCGTGATGGTGCAAAGTGGGCACCAAAGGAAGACCTGCAAGCCGATGAACTGCTCCCATAAATCCCTCCTATTCTCTCTTCCCTCACTTTTGTCATTTTTCCCATTTGGTAACAGGATACAAATATAACTCAAAACAATAAGTCAGCAAACCAAATAATTTAAGATATTGTTCTTACTGGAAACCATTTGGAATTACTTCAGTTTAGAATGACCTGCAGTACTGTTTTCAAGGAAAAAATACTGGCAGAATCACAGGTGATAAAAATCTTATAAATTATGGTGAAATTCATTCATTCGCTAACGTACTCGACTTTTGTACCATGGAACATACGTGTCATAAAAGCCTAAGTGCTAATATGATGGCCCTTGGGCAATACTGACCTGAGACCATCACTGCAGAGGAAAAATAGTAAAAGCTGAAATTAAAAGTCATCTCAAATATTTAGTTTTATTGATTTAAAAGAATACATTTTTGGAAATTCCCTTTGAAGAATGAATTCTTGCATGTGTAGTGTCTCTATTCTTCCAAAATTATTTTCAAACGGTTGATCATCAGCTGAGGCTCTGCTCTCAGCAGGCTGGTGACGCAGTAGTACCCGCCCACTCTAGATGGTTCCCGAGGTGTACGCCCTGGGGCTCCCATCCCTGGTGGCAGCCAGAGCTGCACAGGGAAATGACTCTTCAGCCAAAGAGCCTTGGGAAGATGAAGCCCTTCTTCACTGAAGGACTTCTCAGAGCCTTTACTTTAATCTAATAGATATCTTGTAGGGGTACACAGCATGCAAATTCCCCATATTTATTTGATTATTCTTAGAGCAATTATATTTTTGTTCAGATTTAATCCAAAGAGTAAGTGTTTCTCTATATTCTGTACAGTCTTCTTACAGGTATTAGCTACAAGGAAGTATTGATAAGGTTCACTTCTTGGTATGAAATACGAAGCTTTTGAAATCCATCCTTGTGAATACCAAACCATTTCATATATTAATTAGAGTAACATGATATTTAGCTGATTCACTGTCTTGCAAACTGTCAGGTGGAGTACACAATTCATCTTTCGCAGTGTCAATGGAGTTAAACACTGCATATGCTTCTTTTGTCTCCTGGATGCTGATTTTTAACTTGCTTGGTCTCTAACTGGACACAAGTGGCCTATGAGCTCTGCACACAGACCGCTCTCAGTGGCTACTGCACTTTCCTGTCCTGGAGGATTCACCTGCCTGCAGAGCACAGGGGGGCAAATGCAGAGGTGGTACCTGGTGGGGCTGCAGGGTACAGAACCTTGATCAATGCTCAGATCCATCAGTCCTGTTGAGGATATTTTGAAAAAAAAGAGGTGTGTGTTGGACAATCAGAGAAATGGGCCAAGCACACCCACACTGCAGCCCATCTTAGAAAGCAGATGCGGCCCTGGTGGGAGGGGCCTGGCAGAGTGAGGGGAGGGTCAGTGGGCTTCTGGATGGTGAAGTCGGAGGTGAAGCAGCAGATGTGCCCTTGGCGGCTGGACAGCAGACCAGAGTGTGCGTGGGGGGCCCCTCTCAGGTGAGCTGCTGGGAGCAGGGGTGACATGGGGGGCGGCCGGCCCACTCCACTCTCAGGGCAGTGAGGGCAAAGGGGATTTTCAGAGTCACAGACCTTGGGTGTCAGCTAAAGCACCTCTGGGATCCTGTGCCACAGACTGAAAACCAGATCTAGTCAGGAGGCGGCTCAGGCAAGCTGGGACCCTGGGAAAAGTTATTGACTCCTCGAGCCTGAGCCTCCATCTCTGCATCAGCAAAGGGAGGCGCCAGCAGCCCTGCAGGGGGAGTGTGAATCCACTGTCCCCTGAAAGAGCAGGGTCTATGGGACCCACATACCCGGGGGCAGCTGGCCCTCCCCTGGGTTCCTTCCTCTGAGCAGGGCCACCCTAGTGAGGGCGGGGCGCCCAGGGGAGCCCAACAGTGATGCCACCTTCTCCCCAGCAGGCTGGGTGGTCCTCCAGCCTCAGGGGAAGCTGCCCACTTGGCAAACAGACAAGCTTCATCCTCCCAATTCCCAGGGAGTGCAGATCCCATTTCTTGTCAGAATCACAACATGGAACGTGGCAGGATTCAAACATTCTCCCCCTAAAGCCCTAGAACAGCCATTGGCTAACACTGCAGATAGGAATGGTTATATGTATGAGGAAAAACTTGATTTAAAAAGCAGTTTCTAATGTTGGAAAAAGGCACAACTGTGAAAGGGTTAAAAGTGGAGCAGAAAATTTGTTTAATTGTAATTAGAGAGGGAAGTTAAAATTGTTTAAGGGACACATGACCCTTCTCTCTCTCTCTCAAATTTTCTTTTTTCAACACCTCATTTGGTCAAGGATGATACTGGAGTAATTTCAAACAAGAAATGTCATCAGTCAGGGATTTATACACCACCACCTGCAACATGCAAGGACCCCATTCCTCTGAAAGACCAGTCACTTCCTAATACGTTCTATCGTGTGAAGTGGGATGTGTGCGGCTGGGGGAAAGGAAGAAGCTGTGGAAGAGACGGAGAGAGGGAGGAGGGGAGCAGACATCGGGCTCAGGCATCACCCGGCCTTGAACACCCCTCCTCTAACTGAGAATGAGAGATGGTATCACCCAGGTAATCAGACCTGAGAATCCAACACCTAATAGAATAAACATGCCTACTATCCAGAGTTGGAAGAGCAGCAAAGCTTTTACACATAAGGACCTCAGCACGGGTGGTTAATTACTGCAGCGCACTCCGTAAAAGCAGCATGTTTGAAGTCCGCTGAATTACGGACAGTAGTGGATGATAAATCAGTCTCCTGATATGGAGTGTCATGCAGGTTTTCTAACTCTTCTCTGACATGAAGGCTGCAGGGGCAGGGAATGAGCAAAGGAGACCCTGGACCCTGACCTCTCTCCTCTCTTGAGGCCCTGGGGTTGGTGGGACCCAGAAATTTCCTCTGTGCCGCCACCCCTTCCCTGTCTCTCTCCAGCCCTCTTGACTAAAATCCAGATTGGCCTAACAGAGGCTGCTAATCCACAAAGACAGTTCCTCTATTCCCAACATCTCTGAACACCGGTGACCCTCTCCTGCTAAAGCCCTGTAAGATATTCTGCCGGGGCTCCCTCTAGCCTTAGGCTTGTACTTGGGAGTAAACACTCGGTCCTGTGGTGTTCTGGTTGATCCTCCCTCCCTCCGCCCATAGGATCCGTTTGAACTTCAACTCACTCTGACTATCGCTCCTTCAGAAGATTATTTCATGATCATGAAATGTACATACGGTTAATTTTGAAATGCAGACTGAATGCAGGCCACAAGGTGTGAGTCACTTGCTACAAAGTCATAAGCTTTGAATAAAGACTGGAAGGAGATTTGGTAAAATATTAGCTGCTGTTATCTTCACACATCAGGGCGAAAGCTAATTTTAATTTTCTTTTCAGTACTTTTCTGTATCTTCATAAATTTCTGCAAGAACCTTCAGTAATTTTATAACAAGGAGAAAATAAAACAAAAAACAGATGCAGAGTGATTTTGAATATGAGATGGTGAAATGTATGGCCAAAGCAGATATATTCATTGATTCATTATACATATTTATTAAGCACTTGCTGTATGCCAGGACCTGCTCTAGGTTCTTGAGATACATGAATTAAAAGGAAAAGAGATAAACCCTCCTGTCTGAGTGGTAAATTTTCAGAGGGTGGAGAGCAGGGATAGACCCTGAAGGCACAAGGATAATTAAAGAGGGGTCAGGGCTGCAGGCCGAGCTAGGGTTTCCAGGGGCATTAGATTTAAAGCAGGATTTGGAAAGATTAAGTCCACCAAAATCATTTGACCACTGTTTGTTATTTGCTAGTGTACAACTGGATCCAAAGTGTGCTAAGTGTGGCCAAGCACGGGTCATTAGTGGAAATCTCATATGGCACTCAACCATAAGAAGCAGTTTCCAGCCAGTGGGTAGGACTCAGTAAACCATCATTGATTTTGCTTGTTTGCTACTGTCTATTGCTGTGTGACTAATAACCTGTGTTACTAATTATGTAGCAGCCTAAAAACGAACACTATTACAAAGGTACAGTAATCTGAGAAGCATGGTACCGGCATAAAGACAGACATATGGACCAACGGAAAAAAGTAGAGAGCCCAGAAATAAACCCTTGCATATATGGTCAAATGATTTTCAAGAAGGGAGCCAAGAATACTTAGTGGGGAAAGGACAATCTCCTCAAGAAATGGAGCTGGGAAAATTAGATATCCACATATGAAAGAATGAAGCTGGACCCTTACTTTATGCCTATATGCAAAAATTAACTCAAAATGGATCAGAGACCCAAACATGAGACCTAAAACTATAAAAATCTTGGAAGAAAGCATAGGGGAAAACTTTATGACACTGAATTTGGCAATGATTTCTTGGATATGACACCAAAAGTGCATGCAGCAGAAGTAAAATTACACAAATTGAACTACTTAAAAACTTCTTTGGGTAGGCAGAGTCAAGATGGTGGTGTGGGAAGATGTGGAGGTTAGCGTCTCCCCACAACTAGGGCGCCTGCTGGCCACTGGTGAGGGACTCTGACAGCCAAGGAGATGGGAGGAACTCCAAGGTGAACCAGCAGCTTGCAGGATCTTGGTTCACGAGCCTGGGGTCAGGCTGAAGCTCCTGCAGTGGGAGCTCCAAGTCCGAACCACTGGACTGACAGAGAACCTCAGACCCCAGGGAATATTCACCGGAGTGAGGTCTCACAGAGTTCCTCACCTCAGCGTCAAGACCCAGCTCTACCCAATAGCCTACAAACCCCAGAGTTGGAAATCTCAGGCCAAACAACCAGTAAGACGGGAACACAATCCCACTCATTAAAAAAAAAAAAAAATGAGATGGCAAAAAAATGTCACAGATGAAGGAGCAACGTAAAAACCTTACAAGACCAAATAAGTGAAGAGGAAATAGGCAATCTACCTGAAAAAGAATTCAGAGTAATGATAGTAAAGATGATCCAGAATCTCAGAAGTAGAATGGAGGCATGGATTGAGAAAATACAAGAAATGTTTAACAAAGATCTAGAAGAACTAAAGAACAAACAAACAGAGATGAACAACACAATAACTGAAATGAGAAATACACTAGAAGGAATCAATAACAGAATAACTGAGGCAGAACAAATAAGTGAGGTGGAAAACAAAATGGTGGAAATAACTTCCGAGGAGCAGAATAAAGAAAAAAGAATGAAAAGAATTGAAGACAATCTCAGAGACCTCTGGGACAACACTAAATGCACTAACATTCAAATTATAGGGGTCCCAGAAGAAGAAGAGAAAAAGAAAGGGTCTGAGAAAATATTTGAAGAGATTAGAGTTGAAAACTTCCCTAACATGGGAAAGGAAATTGTCACCCAAGTCCAGGAACACAGAGAGTCCCATACAGGATAAACCCTAGGAAAAACACACCAAGATACATATTTATCAAACTAACAAAAATTAAATTCAAAGAAAAAATATTAAAAGCAGCAAGGGAAAATCAAAAAATAACATACAAAGGAATCCCCATAAGGTTAGAAGCTTATTTTTCAGTGGAAACTCTGCAGGCCAGAAGGGAGTGGTAGGATATACTTAAAGTGATGAAAGACAAAAACCTACAACCAAGATTACTTTACCCAGCAAGGATCTAATACAGATTTGACGGAGAAGTCAAAAGCTTTTCAGACAAGCAAAAGCTAAGAGAATTCAGCACCACTAAACCAGGTTTACAACAAATGCTAAAGAATCTTCTCTAAGCAGGAGACACAAGAGAAGAAAAAGACCCACAAAAACAAACCCAAAACAACTAAGAAAATGGTAATAGGAGCATACATATTGATAATAACCTTGAATGTAAATGGATTAAATGCCCCAACCAAAAGACACAGACTGGCTGAATGGATACAAAAACAAGACCCATATATATGCTGTCTACAAGAGACCCCACTTCAGACCTAGGGACACATACAGACTGAAAGTAAAGGGATGGAAAAAGATATACCATGCAAATGGAAATCAAAAGAAAGCTGGAGTAGCAATACTCGTATCAGATAAAACAGACTTTTAAAATAAAGACTGCTACAAAAGATAAAGAGGGCCACTACATAATGATCATAGGATCAATCCAAGAAGAAGATATAACAATTATAAATGTTTATGCACCCAACACAGGAGCACCTCAATACATAAGGCAAATGCTAACAACCATGAAAGGAGAAATCAACAGTAACAAAATAATAGTAGGGGACTTTAACACCCCACTTACACCACTGGACAGATCATACAAACAGAAAACAAATAAGGAAACACAAGCTTTAAATGACACAATAGACCAGATAGAACTAACTGATATTTAGAGAACATTCCACCCAGAAGTGGCAGAATACACTTTCTTCTCAAGTGCACATGGAACATTCTCCACGACAGATCACATCTTCAGTCACAAATCAAGCCTAGGAAAATTTAAGAAAATTGAAATCGTATCAAGGATCTTTTCTGACCACAACGCTATGAGACTGGAAATCAATTACAGGAAAAACACTGTAAAAAACACAAATACATGGAGGCTAAACAGTGCACTACTAAATAACTAAGAGATCACTGAAGAAATCAAAGAAGAAATAAAAAAAACACATAGAAACAAATGACAATGAAAACATGATGACCCAAAACCTATGGGACACAGCAAAAGCAGTTCTAAGAGGGAAGTTTATAGCAATACAATCTAACCTCAAGAAATAAGAAAAATATCAAATAAACAATCTAACCCTACACTTAAAACAACTAGAGAAAGAAGAACAAAGAAAACCCAAAGTTAGTGGAAGGAAAGAAATCATAAAGATCAGAGCAGAAATAAATGAAATAGAAATGAAGAAAACAATAGCAAAGATCAAAAAAACTAAAAGCTGGTTCTCTGAGAAGATAAACAAAATTGATAAACACTTAGCCAGACTTATCAAGAAAAAAGAAATCAATAAAATTAGAAATGAAAAAGGAGAAATCACAACTGACACTGCAGAAATACAAAGGATTATAAGAGACTACTACAAACAACTGTATGCCAATAAAATGGACAACAACAAAGAAATGGCCATATTCTTGGAAAGGTACAATTTTCCAAGACTGAACCAGGAAGAATTAGAAAATATAAACAGACCTATCACAAGTAATGAAATTGAAACCATAATTAAAAATCTTCCAACAAAAGTCCAGGACCAGATGGCTTCACAGGTGAATTCTATCAAACATTTAGAGAAGTGCTAACACTCATCCTTCTCAAACTCTTCCAAAAAATTGCAGACGAAGGAACACTCCCAAACTCATTCTATGAGGCCACCATCACCCTGATACCAAAACCAGAAAAAGATATCACAAAAAAAGAAAATTATAGACCAATATCGCTGATGAACATAGATGCAAAAATCCTGAACAAAATACTAGCAAACAGAATCCAACAGCACATTGAAAGGATCATACACCATGATCAGTTGGGATTTATCCCAGGGATGCAAGGATTCTTCAATATACGCAAATCAATCAATGTGATACACCACGTTAACAAATTAAGGAACAAAAACAATATGATCATCTCAGTAGATGCAGAAAAAGCTTTTGATCAAATTCAACACCCATTTATGATAAAAACTCTCAGAAAATTGGCATAGAAGGAACCTACCTCAACATAATAAAGGCCATATAGGACGAACCCACAGCAAGCATCATACTCAATGGTGAAAAACTGCAAGCATTTCCACTAAGATCAGGAAAAATACAAGGATGTCTACTCTCACCACTCTTATTCCACATGGTTTTGGAAGTCCTAGCCACGGCAATCAGAGAAGAAAAGGAATACAGATTGGAAAAGAGGGAGTAAAACGGTCACTGTTTGCAGATGACATGATACTATATATAGAAAATCCTAAAGATGTCACCAGAAAACTATTAGAACTAATCAGTGAATTTGGTAAGGCTGCAGGATACAAAATTAATGCACAGAAATCTCTGGCATTCCTATACACCAACAACAAAAAATCAGAAAGAGAAATTAAAGAAACACTCCCATTTACCACTGCAACAAAAAGAATAAAATTCCTAGGAATAAACCTGCCTGTGGAGGCTAAAGACTTGTACTCAGAAAACTATAAAACACTGATGAAAGGAATCAAAGATGACATAAACAGATGGAGAAATATACCATGTTTTTGGACTGGAAAAATCAATACTGTGAAAGTGACTATACTACCCAAAGCAATCTACAGATTCAATGCAATCCCTATCAAACTACCAATGGCATTCTTCACAGAATTAGAACAAAAAATTTTACAATTCATATGGAAACACAAAAGATCCTGGATAGCCAAAGCAACCTTGAGAAAGAAGAACAGAGTTGGAGGAATCAGGCTCCCTGACTTCAAACTATACTACAAAGCTACAGTAATCAAGACAGTATGGTACTGGCAAAAAAAAACAGAAATATAGATCAATTGTACAAGATAGAATGCCCAAAGATAAAGCCACACACATATGGGCACCTAATTTATGACAAAGGAGGCAAGAACATACAATGGAGAAAAGACAGCTTCTTCAATAAGTGGTGCTGGGAAAACTGGACAGCTACATATAAAAGAAGGAAATTAGAACATTACCTAACACTGTACACAAAAATAAACTCCAAATGGATTAAAGACTTAAATGTAAGACCAGACACTATAAAACTCTTAGAGGAAAACATAGGAAAAACACTCTTTGATGTAAACCACAGCAAGATCTTTTTTGACCCAACTCCTACAGTAATGGAAATAAAAACAAAAATAAACAAATGGGACTTAATTAAACTTAAAAGCTTTTGCACAGCAAAGGAAACGAACAAGACAAAAAGACAACCCTCAGAATGGGAGAAAATATTTGCAAATGAAACAACAGACAAAGAATTACTCTCCAAAATGTACAAACAGCTCATGGAGCTCAATATCAAAAAAACAAACAATCCAGTTAAAAAATGGCTGGAAGACCTAAATAGACATTTGACCAAGGAAGACATACAGATGGCCAAGAGACATATGAAAAGATGCTCAACATCACTAATTATTAGAGAAATGTAAATCAAAACCACAATGAGGTATCACCTCATTCCGGTCAGAATGGCCATTATCAAAAAATCTAGAAACAATAAATGCTGGAAAGGGTGTGGTGAAAAGGGAACCCTCCTGCACTGTTGGTAGGAATGTAAATTGATACAACCACTATGGAAAACATTAGGGAGGTTCCTTAAAAAACTAAAAATAAAACTACCATATGACCCAGCAATCCCACTACTGGGCATATACCTTGAGAAAACCATAATTTAAAAAAAGACATGTACCACAATGTTCACTGCAGCACTATTTACAATAGCCAGGACGTGGAAGCAACCTAAATGTTCATCGACAGATGAATGGATAAAGAAGATGTGGCACATATACACAATGGAATATTACTCAGCCACAAAAAGAAACAAAATTGACTTATTTGTAGCGAGGGGGATGGACCTACAGTTTGTCATACAGCGTGAAGTAAGTCAGGAAGAGAAAAACAAATGCCATATGCTAACACATATATATGGAATCTAAAAAAAAGAAATGGTACTGATGAACCTAGTTGCAGGAAAGGAATAAAGAGATAGACATAGAAAATGGACTTGAGGACATGGGGTGGGAGGGTGAAGCTGAGGAGAAATGAGAGTAGCATTGACATAGATACACTACCAAATGCAAAATTGTTGGCTGGTGGGAAGCGGCAGCATAGCACAGGGAGATTGGCTCAGTGCTTTGCAACGACCTAGAGGGGTGGGATGGGGAGCATGGGAAGGAGGCTCAAGAGGGAGGGACATGTGTATGCATATGGCTGATTCCCTTTGTTGTGCAACAGAAACTAACACAGTATTGTGAAGTAATCATACTCCAATAAGGATCTATTAAAAAAGAAAGACAAAAAAAGAGTAGGTGTGAGCAAAGGAAAAAAAAAAAAACTTCTTTGCATCAAAGGACATAATCAAGAGAATGAAAAGACCAGGCACAGAATGGGAGAAAATATTTGCAAATCACATAGCTAATAAGGAGTTAATATTTAGAATACATAAAGAACTCCTACAACTCAAAAACAAAACAAAAAAACCCACACTGATTAAAAAATAAGCAAAGGACTTGAACAGATGTTTCTCCAAAGAAGATACACAAATGGCCAAGAAACACATGAAGAGATGCTCAACATCACTGATCTTCATTCATTAAGATGGCTACTACCAAAAAAAAAAAAAAAGCCTCAGAAAATAATAAGTGTTGATGAAAATGTGGAGAAATTGGAACCCTTGTGTATTGCTGGTGGGAATGTAAAATAGTACAGCCATTATGAAAAACAGTATGGGGTTTCTTAAAAAAATTAAACACAGAATTACCATACGACACAGCAATTCCACTTCTGGGTAAACGCCCGAAAGAATTGAGAGCAGGGTCTTGAGAGATATTTTTACACCAGTTTTCATAGCAGCATTATTCAGCTAAAACATGGAAGCAACCCAAGTGTCCCCTGACGGACAAATGGATAAGCAAAATGGGATACATACATACAATAGAATATGATTGAGTCGTAAAAATGAAGGACATTCTGACACACACTACAACATGGATGAACCTTGAGGACATTATGCTGAGTGAAAGACGCCGGTCAAAAAGAAAACAAGTACTGTAAGATTCCACTCAGATGAGGTACTTAGGGTTGTCAAACCCACATAGACAGACAGTAGGATGGTGGGGGCCGGGGACTGGCAGGACACTCATCCTGTCTCATTTCCCACAGGTTAGCAGCTCAGCTCGGCCTCTGCCTCAGGGCTTATCTGAAGACCTGACGGAGGAAGATCCACTTCCAAAGTCACTCCCGTGTCCACTGCCAATTTGCCAAAGAGCGGGAGTGAGAGGACCATGGGGGTGGGAGTCTCAGCTGCTTTGTCACCTACTCTCAAAGAGGCCTCCCCCATGGTTTCCATCACATCCCGTCCATTAGGAGGGAGTCACTAGGTCCATCCAGCCAACACTCAAGGCGTGCTTTGAGCAGGGGAGGGTGTTACAATACGTTTCATCTAAATGTGTTTTGGTAACACACGTTTAATAGCTCATCCTTCACCTTTCAGTTCAGGTGAAGTGTATGACTGTGTTTTGCTCCATTCTTTACTATGGATATCTGATGCAGAGAGAAAGGAAACATTAAAACACAGATGAGTACCCAATCACTATAATATGATTTTGACTTTTATTCTGAGCATACTATCTGGTGAGCTAAATACAACAC
Organism: Phocoena phocoena; assembly: GCF_963924675.1. Lineage (NCBI taxonomy): Eukaryota > Metazoa > Chordata > Mammalia > Artiodactyla > Phocoenidae > Phocoena > Phocoena phocoena. The sequence goes on from NC_089220.1 coordinate 148,274,977, forward strand.
ACGCTGTTTTGTGGGACAACACCATTTTCAGGGATAGGAAAAGCCTGCCTCATGCCTGCTCTGCGCCCTCCTTCCTGGGTGGAGCACCATCCGTCCCTCAGCAAGCTCTTACTCCTTTGTTCTGTAGGTACTTCATCCCACTAAACCAACCTGATTCTTTCTCCAAAAAATGGGAAGCATCTGGAGCCCCTGACGGAAACTCAAAATTGACGGCTGGTGGTCCATCCCAGGAGCTGCCTTAGGTAGCTGTCATTATTATTGAGCTCCGATTGTTTGCCTCCAGCTTTGATCTCGCTACCCTTTGATCTCTGTACCCCCAGAACATTTCTAACAAATTCTTCATTTAAGTTACTTAGATTGGATTTCTGTTGCTTGCCAACAAAGAAGTGAAATTGGTACAGATGCCTCTTCCTTGTCAGGCACCATGCTGGGTGTTGAGAACACCGTGATGAAAGAATAATACAGCATCTGAAGGAACTCCCAACCCAGTGGGGAGACCACACACAGAAGAATAATTAGAACACAAGGTGGTTAATCCCATAAAGCCAGTGTCCTAGTTAAATGTGTGGCCTTGGAGAGTCAATGAAATATTTAAACCAAGAATCAGTAATTAGATTAAACCCCAAGAGGAGGGTACAAGATTGTCAGGCAAGAGATGGTAGAAAAGAGAATTTTCTAAAAGGCAGAACACTACCAGAGGGTTGGGATTTTTTTTTTTTTTTTCTGTTTTATTCACTGATGCATCCACTAAGCCTGGCCACATACTGGACATTTGAAAACTTATCTATTTGATAAATATAATAGTGTGCTAGGCACGAGAAGCCTGACTATGATGGAGAAAGGGTGACATGGGGACGAGAGGTCCTTGGGGAAGGACGGTTGGGTCAGATTGTGCAGCCCTGGACCCGCCAACAAGGGTTTGAGTCAGATCAGTTGGGAAGGGGAACCCACTGAGGATTCTGAATCCACAGAGTGACATGATTAACTGTGCTCTTTAATAGGTTAAGTTTATGAACAGTGCAGAGGAAAGAACTGAGGTTATCGAAGGAGGACTCGTCAAGGGGAACGTGTTAACCATGGAGGAACGAGAAGAAGCAGTCTCAGATCCTGATGATCATTTTCACCCTCAACCTCCTGACACCATTGATCTCTTAACCTAAGAATGACATCCCTTGCGCGGTTCTTGCTCCTGTACTGCACCAGTGTCGGCCACAGCTGCAAACCGGAGACCCACTCACCTTCCTATCTGAACCCTCCGTCCAGTGGTTTATCACTCAAACCTCATAAGGTGACAGTGTGGACTTTCTACAAATGACTACAACTAATTAATAACAAAAGATTGATTTGACAAGTCACAAAGGGTTCCTTGCCCAGACTAAAGAAAGATGCTATTTAAGCTGTGAAAAACTGTAAATATTTCTATGTCCTGCCAAACATGTCTTCATAGAATTAGAAACAATCCATCTGTTTCCTTGCTGTAGACACATTAACTTTCAGGGTTATTAGCTCTTATTTGGACTTGAGTTCCAACAGGCAAACAGAAAGGTGTAAGATTTGTTAGCTGCTGACTATGACATTGATGTGTTTGTTTCTTCTTTCTTCATATTTTTTTTTCTTTTCCATGCTGCCTTTATTTTGGACAGACTTTTGATCTAAGGGAAGCGATATTATGCTTCATTAGATGGAATGGTTCTTAGCACCTGGCTGGTGACATGGGCTACCCGGGGAGAGAAAATTCTGAAAGTATCTTCAAAGACAGGAAGAGAGACTGGGGCGCATGCTGAAGATTTGGTATTTTCTGTCAAAATAGGTGTGATTGCATACCTGGTTCTTACAGGGGAGGACCCAGGTGTGCACCTGTTCATCTCCTTCCGTTTACCTCAAGCAGACAATTACCTTGGCAGCTCAGCTGTGTTACTGAGACATTTCAGCATGAAATTTGTTTTTTCTCACTGAACTTTAAGCAGAATTTCAAGTGCCAAGTCTCTGAAGCCAAGTGGGGCTATTAAGAGATAATTACTAATTATGCTAATTTGAGAAGTTGCGGCCTTCTCCTTCCCCGGTCATTTTACGTACGTGCTGCTCTCCTGAGAGCGTCTCCTCTCCAAGGTGTCTGGTGGAGGACAGCACGTCCTGGGCCTTCACACCCTGAGTATGGAGGTTTATCGTCCATCAGAAGATGAAGGAAGACTGGAGGGCTTCTGGGCAGTCCGTGTCTTCGTCATCCCTGATTTATACTAGTTATTAACTTGTCCCATGTCAACAGTATTTATTGCCCTTTATACTCAGACCAGAAGCGTACATCTGTATTTCTCCTCATCATCTCTGAATCTTAATAATAAGTCCTAATCATCTGTGTCCACGACAGTGTCCCAAGGCACTAAATTAGGCACCAAGGGCATCCTGGGTCTTGGATAATTATCATCCTTTCTCCTAAAGAGTTACTATTTAGAAGAAAAATACATATGAATTTCTGTGTTTGGTGCTGATCACATGAACACTTCATCTGTGATTGGCACGCAGACAAGAGGTTGGATCAGTACAAATAAGATGATATTTAGAAAATTTCACCTTCACGTGGGTGTAGGAGAGGTCCCTTCAGCCTGATTCACTCCAGCCCTGGGGGAAGAGGGGAGACCTGTGCAGCCATTGAATTCGGGGGTGATGAGATCGTCTGCCTCACTTCCAGGGGCCGGACCCCAGGAGAACCCGAGCCCACCGACCACCTCCTCCTCGGTCCCCAGCCGTCCACTCTGGCAATCAAACCTGTTCCTCCCTCCAGCCTTGTTTTTTCTGCCATAAAGAGAATATCGGGGCTTCAGCTTTGCTCCTGATACCGTTTCTCAACCTGTTCAGACCATGTGGAGAAGAGCAGGGCTCTCAACACGCTCCCGAGACTCTTCCACTGACGGCCCGGGGAGGCTGCAGTGTTGGGTACCACCACACCTTGGCCCAAGTGTGGAAAGACGTTTGTGTTCTGTGCAGCATCTCATGGTGTTGGAAGTCAGTTCTCTCAAACTCTCAGGGAGATTTCAGCCAGCGGCTGTCACCTGAGCCTTGCCCAGTCCAGGGCTCACCAGGTCCCTGAAATGGCTCCTGTCTTAGAGCTATAGCTGCATCTGTCTGTCCCGCTTCCTGTTCTTTTCACGGGAGCTGGCGTTACCGCTGTCAATGTGAGAAACCAAGGAGGGACCAAGGTCTCACCAGGAAGGGGACACACTCAGCCCCCTGGAGAGGACTCAGCCCAGGCCCAGCTGGAACCGCCGGGGAGGTCACAGGAGTGGTGGGAGCACCTGTCAGCACTGCTAAGCAGCAGGTGTGTGTCACTCTGCTCTCTGATGGAGGACACCTCATCACAGGGAGTCTTCACTAGGGTGCCCGCCCACACTTGACAGAGGAGAAAGGCGCCAGCGATAAGAAATCTGGAGACGTCCAGAGCTAATTTAACAGTTTATCATCTTAATCAAGTTACTTAATTTCTCAGTAACTCAGTTCTGTCTTGTATTATAGGTTCCAATAATTGGGGGCTGTGACCATTAATTACTAGGGCTCTGAAACCGAGGAGTGTGATCCTCTTTTCATGAAAACAACTGCTTCCTCTCTGCCCATGTCATTGCAGATTTACATGTATAGATTCCACCTTTGTAAGGAATAGGAATGGTGGTTCTGGCATTTCTGGATGATTCCAGATGGTGGTAGACTGCCTACAGCCACCTAGAATTTCATACAACTCTGAGCTGTGCTTTGTGCCTCCAAATGCATCCAGAAAAGAAAGTCCAGCTTAGAGACCTTCTCTGGGCGCGCCCCCATTCATGTCAGACTGATGTTTAGTTCTGGGTTCCCAGGATTCTCAAACTGCCCATGATTTTTTGCTGAAAATATACGCATTAAAAAAAATAAAAGAAATTTCCAAATTATGTATGCCTAAGATCCGTTAAGAAAATTCACAGAACAATAGTGTTATAAGTCGTATTTAAAGCAGGTGTTTAAAATTCATGCACCCAAGTTCCTCCAGGACAGAGCCCTAAGTGACAGCGACTAATTTCTTATTTGTAACTGACTTTGCACAGCTCCTGACACACAACACATGCTCAAAACTGTTGATTTATGCAAACTGGCCATTTTCCAAGCAGAAATGCAACCCTTTCTCTTCCTGTAAAAATTAATATATTTGGAAAGAATTCACACAGCTCTTATACAAGCAAAAATTACTTATGTTTGAAGGACTCTTATATACAAAGGTAAGAAATTACCAGGTGCATTACATTATTCATTTCTTTCATTTTCTGTGCATGTTTTGCATGAAGAAGCGGGCATGAAGAGCCCTTGGTGGGGGCATGCTGTGTGGTTCCTGCCTGCAGAGCTGGTGGCTGCCTACCAGTGTGACTGGGAAGGCTCCCCTTTACCCTTTCCAGAAAGATCTCGCTCAGTCTTGCTGCTGCTGTTGCTGCTGAGAACCACCATTAATTACTATGTGCACTGGGCAAAAACTGTTTTCCTGCTCACACTTAAGCCCCCTACTTGTGACAATGCATTTTCCGTTTGTACTTTTTTTTTCATTTATACTCCCTGTAAGAGTCTATCACATCGTTTCCAGTGTCAACTGGTTGACACCAGATTTTGAAAGTGGCCTTTGGAGGAAAATGTGTAGCTGAAGGAGGCAGGTGGGAGTCTCGTCTGGGGGCCATGCGGACCCTGGGGACCTGGAGGAGGACACACATGCAGAGGTTGCAGGTCACTCAGGTGGTGATGCAGGTCAACACTGGCTGATCCGTTTCACAGAAGCTTTGAGCTGAACAGCACAGAGTCCCAGCAAAATATCCAGGGTCCTGACCAGAACTCACCTACCTACAGACCTGTCCTGGCTGTGTGCAGAATTAGGGAAGAAAATCACATCAGGCCACGTTGCTCTTGGGATGTCTACAATTTGACGAGTGAGTAGCAGGGCATGAAGCTTGTGAAGGTACAGGGCACTTAGAAGTGCCTAAACACAGGCATGCAAGTCCCGCATGTGTGTAAATATTCACAGCGAGACCATGTTACAAGGTTTTCTTCAGTTTCTGGTAGGTTTTAAAGATCACTTTTAAGGTCAAAAATGCTCTTTTGTTTGGCCAAAAAGAAATGAGAATTAAGTGTTTCAGGTGAGGCTTTATGTAAAGAGACTGTAGGTCAACCTAAGCATCTTATGTGCAGGAGTCTGTTCCACAAGGAGGTGGACTAGAATTCAATGTACGCACATTAACTGAACACCCCCCATCGGTGAAGTTCTGGGCTCCAGATCTCGTGGAGAACAAGGAGAGATAAGAGTCATGCTCTTTGTCATTTTCAAGCTGGCCATCATCATATTGTATTTACTTGCTTCCATAAGAGAATAGAGACAGCTTAGCTGGGGGATGCAGCATGGGAACACACTAAAAAAGGTAACTACTTTACAAGTTGCATCAGGGTCCAATGCTTGGTCAACCAGTGGTTTACAAAATGTGTTTCCTAGACGTCTAAGGGTTTACAAACCTGAGCGCTTTCTTTTGCATGAGGAGATCTACATGATTTCAATGTAAAAATATTCTACTGCTTTAAAAAACTACATGACATGGCTAAGCAGTATGTGTGTAGGAAATTTAAGAGAAGGAAAGTTCTCCTTGGGCTATCGCGGTAGTTTTAAAAAAAATGAAAATTTAAGCAGTTTCTATATACAGTTGGAGGCCAGAATTTGAAAGCATCAGAGGTCAGGGTCCAGGTCACTTTTGCTCTGGGAGGAGGGGTTCACACAATTCAGGCTGAGTTTATGATTGGCACCACGAAGCACCTCCATAAGCAAGGTGTGAGCCCCTCAATCCAGAAATTGGCGTGAGGAGCAAACAGAATTGAGGCACAAGTTTTTAAAGGCAAATTGCTAATCTTTGTTTCATTTTAAAAACCAAAAGTAAGATAATTCACCTAATGAGCATTTGTAGTCTGCTGGGCCTTCGCTTCTCATTGCTGGCTTACTGGGTGGGCATCCAGCTCAGAATGTAAAATGGGATCCTCAAAATTCAGCTTTACATGCAAAAGCTAGGTCTGGGTCCTAACCCACTTTTTACGTTTTTTATTTAAATAACTTGAGCTGGATTTTATTCAGTTGGGTACTTACTCTCTTGCTTTTCTGGTCCTGACACAACCCTATCAGCATGAACCCTATGAAGTGATGCTGGGTACATGTTTAGAGCTGGCTCTGCTTGGACAGTCTGTCAGAATCAGCTACTTAAAAACCAGATGCTTCATTGAAATTTGCATGTTATATCTTCTCCCATTTTTTCCCAAGTCAAATAACCTAATTTTTTTCTTCATGTGGTTTGTCATCCTGAGCTGACTGCTTCTGTTAGAAAAGAAGTCTCTAACTCTTTCCCTTTTTGCCTTGGCTACCAGGAAGCTTAGCACTTAGCATCTCATGTTCAGTTACAGTAGTCATACTGTCTCCCCAGACTGTTCTTTTCAATCTGCAAGTATATTTTTATCTGCAAAGGTCCACTGTACCTCTGTGTTTTATGGTGACTCTGTAATATTCTTTTTGAAAGTAAGTAGGGTTTAAGAATAAAATTAAAGCCACTAAATACACTTTAGTGTCTTTTACTGTATGAATAATAGATTTTGATTACTTGGCTGAGAAACATTAAAGGTTATTTCATAGTAAATATAATAATAGAATTCTTTTAAAATTGTGGGTGAAAATTGACTCCGAAGTTCTAGGAAATGTAGGAACGTGCAAGTATCACAATGTTAAAATTCAATCGTCTCCTGAAGAATGCTGACCAGGAGTAAAACAACTGAGCTGGAGGCGACCCGGCCAATGACTTAACAGCCACTTCTCACCAGTGTGGGTTCCATTTTTGCTTTTCTCTATTATTCTAAAAAGGTCCTGAAAATAAAATAATGTGCTAGTACTTATTTATAAGCTGTTGAAACTAAACCCATTAGTTTTAAGAAAAAAGAGCCTTTATTAGAAGTGAACAGACGGGGCCAGGGGCTGAGAAAGCCAGGCAGTGCTCAGGAAGGCTCAGAACTGGGAGGCTGGACATCGGGTCGAGGACCCCCTCACCACTGCCCTCCCTCCTCTTCCAGCTGCTGGACCAAGCTCTGGGCACCTTCCTGGACAGTCACATGGCCGTCAAGGAGGTCAGCTGCCCATTCTGCTTTGCAGAAGCCACCGCAGGTCCGTGGTTCTGGGAGCTGTGTCACACCCCAGCGCACAGGCTAGTCCTGTTGCCAGGGTCCCAGAAATAGGCAGGCTTCCCTGCCAGGAAGGTGACTTAGATCCCGCTGGAGTACAGACAAGAACACTAAATCTGGTCAGCATACGTCCAATATGGCTGGTGACAGTAATAAAGGCGTGAAATGTATGGCTCTTAGGAAGAAAATAGAAATTTTACATAAATTCAAAAGCGTTACACAGATTACTTAGCGGCAGAGTCCGTTGTGAAGGAGCCTGTGAAACATTCAGTAATGTTCAGTCATCTGGGCATTCCCTAAGTTTTATCCCACTGTTTGCTGGTGTTAGCTGAGATATTAATGTTTTGTCCCCCAAAGTTTTCAAGGTTGAAATAAGTTTAGAAAACACTGTATGCTTCTCCTTGCCTGGGATGTTCTCAAAATGCACTGGACTCTGAGAAGTCTCACAGCAAACCAACCTGCTACATTTATATAAATCAAAATATCCCAAACTTAAAAAAAAACCAACACATCTCACACGCTGTAAGGAACTTCACTTGGAGATTTTACTTTGCGCCATGGGAGAAAGGACCTGCTTCGGCAGACTTAAGATTCACAAATCTCTGAGTATATATTTCTTATGGATGTCAAGGATCTAAATGTAGAGAATATTAAAATAAAATGATAATCACTTTTTAAAGTCTAGAAAATTACCTCAAAGTTCACGTGTGCCTTGGACAACTATAAGCTATACCCAAGTCTTTTAAACTCACACTGGGACATATGGAATTGAGAGCACACCTAAAATTCCCTAACGTGTATGTTTTGTCAAACATGTTCCTTCGATTCTGCTCATATCCTTTACTTATGGCCTCACTACACAGGTGTTACACAGCAACATTTCCTGTGTCTCCACCCGGGTTTGGTGTGCTTTTCTGCATTCGTTTTGTTTTTGGATTTATATTCGGAAAATCTCCTAGCTCTTTTCATTTGCATGTAAGATTTGTCTCATTTCTCAGTGATTTTGGGGCAGAAACCACACCAGCATGTACACGTGGGGGCCTGATGTCCAGCCACTGGAGCCCCTTGAGTCAGGCCGCCGAGGGGTGTGACAAGGGGCAGCTCTTGGACCAGAGGCAGCTGAGCATCCAGCAGTGGACCCACCTGACCGTGGGCATCATGGGTGTGGTCCCCCCGCCTTGTGCTCCTCTCCTCCACTGGGGACTTTGGCTCACTGCACTGGCTCTCTGCTTGCACCCCGGCTCTGAAGTCCTGCTTAGAAATGGTTCCAGTCTCTCCTGACATGGATGCAAACTCAGGGTGGTATGCGAGAAACACTGTAGTTTAGTGAGAATTAGACAGATATAAAGCAGGAACATCACACCCACAAATGTATGGTGATATATAGCTCAGGAAAATGTAACAAAGGAGGGAAGGATGTCTTGAGGGGGTCTTTGAGGAACAGTGGGATAATAATAACAGTATTGTTTCATAAGTTATGGGGCGTGTGATTGCGTGGTTAGCCGTCTTAAGTTGGGATGCTTTCACGAGTGAAACAGGGAACCATGTCTAATCAGTCCTACACTCAGGTGTACACAGGCACCACCTGGGCACACCTGGGTACACGAGTGCCCTCCTTAACAACCAATTGGCAAAGGCTTGACAGTCCACTGAAAACACATTTTAAGAGCAGCTAAGACAGCAATGAAAAGAAGAGGAGTGATGAACAGTGTATAGATTGCTCTTTTTTGGCTCATGTGTGCCTGGTCTCTTGGCAACACTTGCTCACCGTGGATGCTTCCATTTGCAAGGTTATCAGAAAGTTTAAGGCATCCATTATTTTCCTTAAACGAGTCTACATTGAACATTATCCATTTGATTTTCCCATTGATTTAATGAAAGTGATTCCAAAAGCGTAGTACCTTTGTGAAACGTGATAAGGAAAACGATGAACATAACTGGAAGAAAAATCAGCACTCATGTGAATGAAATGCAGGAAGTCGTTAATGAACAAACCTAAATTTCAAGCTCAAGTTTTCTACCTTCTTCAGCTCAGAGGGGCCTCAGCTTCAAGACTGACCACTACAGGGTAACTGATTCATTATCATTCAACTTGCGTAAAAAGGCAAAGTCACTTAAAAAAATAAGGCAACCAAGAGAAGAAAAGGAACCAAAATACTGCAAGAGGCGAAAGTTTACTGTGTGTTTGAAGACCAACAAATGTTAATGTTGATGTAAAAGAATTAGGAAAGAACAAGTATTGAAAATAAACTTTGAAAATACAAGCTCATTATCAGAGTACTTTCTAAATTTGCCCATGCATTTTTTTTATCTGTAAAGATTCTACTTATACTAAGTGACCTGGCTTTTCTTTTTCCATATTTGTGACATGGTGTGCAAAGGCACACAATTGCACCCACCCTGTCTCTCTCACACACACACATGCACACACGTGGAAACACTCAGATTAGGGACAACTTCTATTGTAAGTCAATTGGGAGTTGGAAGATATTTTTGCAAATAGGGAATTTTATGCATGGTTGGTACATCCATCAGCAGGGAAGTTCAGTCTGTTTAAGCCGCATACACTGCCTGCCACACGTAACCTGAGTCCCAGGTATGATGCTGTTGAAATGCTGCATCCGTGTCAGACCTGTTCTGGGCTGGGGGCTCAGAGGCCCTTCCATTGGACATAGCCTGTACTTTTATCTACCCTCAACTCCTCCCTTGACCCCTCCAGGTCGGGGTCTGGAGCCTCCGTCAGTTCCACAAAATGATCGGGGAGGGGTCTACAGAAATCTGCTCAGGCCACTCTCCTCTCAAGGTCAGTGGCACGAGGCAGCCTCTCATTCTCACTGCTGAAGGTAAGGGATCCAGATTCATTCTCCAGTTATAAACACAATGTCACCAAGAACTGGTGGTTTGTTTACAAAGAAATTTTACAAGCCCAGAAATCTACCTGTGTGTGTTTATGTAAAATGATTTTATAAATAAGACGTTGAACAGATGGGAAGAGCAATTTTAGTCCATTTGTGCCAGTGGAGTTGCATATATTCCCTTAATGCTAATATTCCTTTGTTACACTGTGGGAACAGTCTGCTTACTTATGAGGGTCACCGTTATTTAACTGTTTTGTTTCAAAGTTGATACTTTCAGGATCAGTAATCATATGCTGAGTTCGGATGTCCCATTTGACTATTCTCTACCCAAATTTGTTTTGTAATCCACTTTTCGTCCATTTACTCAGTGAATTTGAAACAGAATCTATATGTTTACTTGTGGCTTCAAGCTGATTTTGACTTTGTACAGACAGCGCAGACTCTGAGCTAGCTTAATCTAGGAAATGAGAACATTAAACGTATCCTTTATACATGAAAGTTTATGAAAAATATCCTGTGCACAAGCACAGACACACACAAGGTAGTTCAGGATGTTCTCCTTTTAAATCCAGGAGCACAGTAAACAAAAAGTGTATTTAAGTATGATGAGAACATTTTAGAGCGTTCAGATTTAGTTCCAGGGTTACACTGAGTGAAGAATGGGCTTCATTTTCACCGCAAAATATTAACTAATTTGAGTATCACTAAAAACGGTGTGCTCATCTAGACATACCTTTTTTGTGTGTGTTGTGTATGCAGAAGTTGTGTATGCAGATGTTGTGTATGCAGATGTGTATACAGGTGTGTATGCAGGTGTCTATGCAGATGTGTATGCAGGTGCTGTGTATGCAGGTGTTGTGTAGGCAGTGGTTGTGTATGCAGGTGTTGTGTATGTACGGCACTAGGGCTTTCTATTTTTGTATTTGATTTTTAAAACTAGAATTTAAAATTTCCTCACCTCTAATATTAATTCATTGTAGTTGTTGAATATTTTTGCCTTGTACAACAATTAATATTTATTGTGGAGCAAATCTGTATTATTTAGATATCTGAAAAATGAAGATAAAAATGAAAAATGTCTGAGTTGGTTGAACCATCTCTAAGGGTTTCTTTAACCTTCAAATCAGATAATTGTGTTGCTGAGGCTATTTGAGCAAATGAAAGCACAGTTGTATATAAATATTTCTCTCTATGTATGTATTTACATATATGCAAATACATGCCCACAAACACATGTTCTTACACACACACACTCACACGCATTACGATATCATGAGCTGGCTTCATGCTCTTCAGCATCTTTGTGAAAACGGGAAGCGCAGACCCCACAAGTGCCTCACGTCATGCTCCATGTCACGCTCCATGCCACGGCACTCACGGGCACTGGTGACGTTCTCTGAGATGTTTGCTCAGGGGTCCCCAAGTGGCAATGAGCCCCGCTTTCCCAGAGACCACGTCACCTCACCCTCAAAGTCCCCTCCTTCCAGGGACCTGCATGCTCAACTCCACAGCAGGATGGCAGGTCCTCACCAAGAGCATCTGACTGAAAACCACAGGATCCAATTCAGGTTCTCTCATGACCCAGCTCTCGGCAGTAGCCACTTGCCTCGGAGTCTCACTCCCCTCATCCAGAAATATCCAGAAATAAAGAGGATCTTTAGTTAACTTCTCAGTAAGGAAGGCACAGGACGATTCTAGTCAAGCAGGAGAAAGAGCCCTCCATGGGGTGTGTGTGTGTGCACGCATCTGTGGGATCCTCCCACCACTTACACTGTGGAAGAGAACCCTCCTCGGAACATCACGGTTCACACTACCTTTAAGTAGAAATGGGAATCTTCACGGGGCAGGAAAGGAGGACACAAGAGGCCGAATAAAATAAAATCCACGTAGGTTTACATCATCAGATCAGATGGCAACACTCATGACAAAATAATCAAGAAAAAATATTCTGGACATTATTTAATCAAGTCTAACGTTAGTCCAATTCTACAAGCATTTCTCATCCACCAGAGATTTTATGGTTTATATACTAGAGATATCATGGTGATGAAAATGGAACATGAATTTTCTGGCCCTTATTGAGGTGGAGGTAATGTTTCTGGAAAGAGGGCACTGATAACCCAACAGTGTGCTTTAGTTTCAGGAAATGTCTCTAAATGTAAAAAGAACAGTGCTTTCTGCTGTTACGGGCTGAGTTCTGTCCCCCACACATTCACACACTGAAGCCCCAATCCCCAGGACTCAGAATGTGACTGTGTTTGGAGATGGGTCTTTAACGAGGTGATTACGGTAAAATGAGGTCATTGGAGTGGGTCCTAATCCCATATGACTGATGTCCTGATAAGAAGAGGAGATGAGGACACAGACACACACAGAGGGAGACCATGTGCGGACACAGCGCGAGGCAGGCCTCAGGACAATCCAGCCCTGCTGACACCCTGACCTCCATCTCCAGACTCTAGGACTGGGAGAGAATAAATTTCTTTTGTGCTGTTGGTTACAGCAGCCCTAGCTGACTAATATACTCTCTATGTAGACTTTTTTGTATGGTTAACTTAGACTGATAAGTACAAAAAAACTCCTCTATTCTACATTTTATCTTAAAGGTTCATTTATAGGTCACCTAAATATGAAGATGTTTTGCTAATCACTGAATGACTGTATATATATGCACACATATATGTACGTGAATGTATGTGAAATATATATTTATATATCTCACAATCTTATGGTTCAGATATTGTTCCTACTTTATAGATAAGTAGGTGCCGCAGAGAGAAATTTCTGGAGTAGAACAGTGTAAGTGCTCAATAAATATTAGTGACTAATTTTTAGTTCTTATTGTCTATGGGCCAAATGGGCAGTCGGTTGAATGGCCTCAGCAGAGCTAATTTACACGTGACTAATCAAGACAATCTTGTTGAAAGCTCAAGAGCAGAGTATCAACTAAATGAATCTTTCAGGACTTGTCCTCCCTTGTGTTTTGTTAACCTTTTGGGTGAGGCTAACTTTCTGTAAAATAGACACATCCAGGCTCATGAATGTTTAGTTCATACGCTTTTCCTGGGATGTGGGTAAACTCAACATCCCCCCATCCTGGACCAGGGAGTCCAGTGATGTCACACCACGAGTATCTCACACCAAGTTCCTATTTATTTTATTACAAATATATACAAACGGGATGTAGCATTCAATCCATTGTATGGTTTCAATTTTATCAACTTGCATTTTTTATTGTTTCCCTGATGTTCAAGTTTGGAGACTTTCCTAAGTATCATTACAGATAAATATCAAGTCCTAACTGGTGCAGCCAGCATCACTGTAGCCAAAGTGAGCAGACCACGTAAGTCATGCACTAAAGAATTTTATCTCCTAGCGCTATACACACATCACCTGCTTAATTAATGTATGTGAAATAGAGAGAGAGAGAGAGATCATTCCAAGGTCATCTAATAGGTAAGAGATATGAAAGACCAAGAAACATGCTATCTACACAAAAACAAGGGACAGGATCAATGGCTCATCTTTTCCACAACATATCTTGTGTCCACAGTATTGAGTGGACATGGTGGTGGGAACACCTCCTATGACTGCTGGGATGAGCCCTGTACCTACTTTGCATCACCTCCAGGCAGAGAGATGCCAACCATCCCACGTCTAACCAAGTTAGACGCTTGGTTTACTCACTTTCTCAGGCTTGGTGCTAGACTTCTGAACTACACAGATGCACACAATGTTTACCCTCAGCCATGAGGACAGAATGGAATTTTGTGAAATGAGAAGCAGGATGGTGGCTGAGTTTGGGGTGGTGCCTGGTCCTGTCTCGAAGGAGGAGTCCGGGCGCTGGTTGCAGGTAGGATCGATTCAAGGACACGTGCGCACCCACGAGACAGGAGGGGGTGTGCCTCTGTGCCCAAGCTGCAGGCACAGGACGGAGAGGCGGAGAAGAACTCCTCAGGGTCAAGGGTAGGGGGGCACCTTGGGAATTTGTCTGGGTCTGAGGGTTGCACCTCACCCCATCCACACGAACACCCACGAGCGTGACGATCATTGGCGGGGCTGGTTTGGCAAATGTGCCTCCCCAGCTTCCGGCGGGGGGACTGTGCACTATCTCTTCAGCATGGACTATGGAGAAGCCAGGGCCATGTTCAGATGTGCCGTCTGGCTCTTTCAGAACATTTTCCAGAGCTTCTGTGACTGCTTAATCCCTGCCATTTAGCACGATGGCTGACACATAAAGATGTCCCATAAATGTTTGTTGAATGAATACATTCAAATTTCCATAGCAATGGCTTAAAAATAAGTCAGTCAGTGCCCTTTATAAATTGATTCTGCAACAACCATTTATTGATGGTGTACAATGAGAGAGCCTGTGTGCTAATTTCTGGGACCACACGAGTACATCTGGCCCCTTGAGAAATCACCACGCACAAAGACAAACGCCCGCCAATCAAACCTTCAGACAATTCCACAAAACAAGAATGGGAGAAGCCACATCCTTCCCTAGCGGTCATCACTCCCAAGGTAACATGAATGTCATCCCACTCACACCCCTCATGTGGTTTGTTCCCTGCTGTAAACTGTAGCAGCTCATGTGATCTGTACCCAATCTCCTTAGAAAAGCCTCCCTTTTACTACATTCTGATTATTTCTTTAAACAACTGATTTCAAAAATGAAATCAACTTTCTCAGTGAATTTTAATTGAGCAGCTATTATGTTTTGACACTGCGGAGGGGATAAAAAGGCTTAAACCTACAGGAGTTTATATTTTAATGATTTGGTTTTTATACAGGAGGTTTCACCTGCAATGATAAAAGAAATACAATAGAAATTCAATTTTGTAAAATATATGCTAATATTGGGTATTAAAAAAAATTCCCATAGGACCTAATACTATGTTGGGGTCCTGGTGGTCTGCTTTTGTTCCCTGATTTTACATTTGTGTGTCTATATCCGCAAATCCAATACAAGCTCAGAGAGAAGGAGGACACTGTTGACTTTTTTTCTTTCATCTTTTTAGTTCCTAGTTCTTTGCCCAGTCCAGAGTAGGCACCCAAGGAGACACGATTGCAAATGAATAAAAGGTACTCACACAGGTCCAATACAGCCCTTGTTTGAATACATATGCAATGTTTAAGGCAAACTGCAAACAGAGCAGAACTGGATCTCATGTCCCCTACTTTTCAATCAAGAGCCCTCTCTGTTTTGGAAGATACAGAAAATATGCAGGAAGATGAACTCTGATCAGAGCACAGGAAGAAAGAGATCTGTAAGTTATTCTCTCTCTCCTGTCCCCTCTCCTTCTGTTCAAATCCCTTCATACCACCATGGTTTCTGTTTCTCTCATTTTATGATGTAAGGGGATAAATTAAGTCTTATTAGAGGAAAAGACAAAAAAGATTTATTTCACATCTTTATGAAATTTTAAAATTTTAAATATGATGTTTTTCTCAACACTAAAAAGCATGATCATCAACCAAGTTCATTTTTTCACTATTTCTTAAGGAGTTCATGCTCTCAGGATTTTTTCTATACTTAATTTTTTAAATGTTTATCTGAAAATGAGTATATATTAGAGTTCCGCTATTCCAGACAGCTGATGGAGAATCTTTTAATATCTCAATATTCATTATCTCAATAAATGCTTATATGTATTTTAAATCTTGAGTCTGTCATCTGTATATATTATATGTATATATTAACAGTCTACAGAAAGTGCAATTTTTAACAACTTGAACTCTATTCATTATCTACATACAAAAGCCCCAAATAAATTTAACTTCACTAAAAAATACTTGTTTCTCAAGTGACGACAATAAAATGATATGAACTCCACATTTTTTAGATCTAAAATGAATAAACTTATCATACTAAATGCTTAAGAAGAAAATATCTCCCTGGATTTCAACCAGCCCTGAATAGACCCCCCTGCAGCTCTGAGAAGGGCTGGTACAGTGACACACGTGCTGCCACCAAAGCCACCGTCAGGGGGATAGTATTTGCTCTCAGCTCAGTATCGTTGAAGGGCTGTCAAAGTTACTGTATTTCCTGTTTTACTGTCTTAAGAGTATTTTTAAAGCTATTATTTAACCTAGGGACCAAGCAATGATTTTTATTTCAAATTCACTTCTTCTTTAGAAAGAAAATTAGCAGCATGGACTCATTTGAATTAAAACAATTTCTCCTTGAACCATATGTTTTGAATTAAAAAGTCACTTTCTGTTAGAATTCTGTTAGAATCCGGATGGTCCTTTACAAACTTTCATCCACAGTGTGAATATTTAGAGTTAAAACACAAATAAAATATCTTTATGTCTGTGGTTAAAGTAGGCCTTCCATGCTTTTATTCACCTAAGGAATAGTAAAAGGCAATATTGTTTTGTTCAACATCCAAACTTATAAAAAAATCTTTAAAAATTGTACATGGCTGGCAGTCTCTGAGCTTGCGCACCTTTATGTTCCTGTCCGGGCACAGTCTACTAGAAAGAGAGCATGTTTTCTTTAAGGACACGTAGATTCCACAGCCATAAGCCAAATGCAGGAGCAGCATCTGTTCCAGACAGGGATGAGTGAGCGCAGCCAGACTTGGGGGTAGAGGAGGTCAAAATCTATTCTGCTGACGTTTCTGTCACGTTTATTAAATTGGACTTTTCGAAAAGCAATTAAACTTTTAGGAAATGTTGCATTAATTTTTAAGAGAGGACATCTGTGTACTTCCGATGGACTTTGATAAAATAGTTTTAAAATCAATTATTGGTGTCCTAGGTGTACACTGTGAGCTACTTTATCATGATTCCAAAGTCCTGCTTCTGAGAAACAGAACCACCCCACTTTTGGTTTGGTTTTAACAGAGAAAGTATTTGACTTGGGCTCCAGTTTCAGAGAACTGGGTCCCCCTCTGGCCTATTTTCATGCCATATTTGAGCAATCACCTAAGACATTATACAATGATGAGGCAGATCTTCTGCCTATCGGTGGCAGGAAACAAGAATTAGAGATTTCACCTCAAATAAATGGAGTGGCAAAGATTAATTAAATCTGTAAAAGTCTCCAAAGCACATCCTAGTTGAAGTATTTAAAGGAGCACTTTCTATTATGTGCGATCACCTGGCAGCCCTGAGCTAACATTTGGATGTAAGAGTCACCTCTGTATAGTAGAGAGTCCAGAAAGGAAGGATGGCTAATATATTCTGAGCAATATTAGCTGTATTTATCATTCAAATGGTGAAACAGCAGCAGAAAGAAACTTCGATCTCTTTTGTGAGAAAGTTCTCTGTGGGCACCATTATAAAAGCGCTTAGTGGAATGGATGTAACCAGATTTTAGCTAAAGTGAACAGGTAATTACACTGGAAATGATAACTGTCCTATTCCACCTTTTGTTTACACACCAGCTTCTCTCTCCAGTCCTGGGAGGTTTTGATAGTAGCCGGTGTGGACATGAGCTGGAACTTTTTAGCTGCAGGGCACAGCCCCTGTGACTATTCACATTGGGGCTGTGTTAGTAGGTATACAAGCAGGACTGCTCTGTCTGCCTTCTCTGCATCAAAGCAGCCACATGAAGCCACCTCCAGTCCTGTGATTTTACGTGAACACAGCTTAAAAAAAGCTTTTAAAATTTCATCTCTTAGGGATTAAAAAAAAAATGGTCTTAAAATCTAAAAGTCACCTGATATGTCTCTTCCATCTTAAATGCTACTCTTTATCATTATAAGTGTCCCATTTATTGGACACTATTTCTTAATCAAGCATAAAATGCCCTCTTTAGTATGAACATAAAATTTATATTACCTGCTTGCTACTTTTTGAGATTTAAAAATTTTTTAACATTAACTTGATAATTTTCATAATTTAAAACAGATGATAGTGAATTTGTGTGTGTGTGTGTGTGTGTGTGTGTGTGTGTGTGTTTTATGACACAAAGGGACACTTACTAGCTGCTTTCTTACCAGAAACCAGATGCTAGTTGTATTCATTCCCCATCCGTGAAATAATAAAATGAAATTATTTTGCTACTCTTCATAGTTAATACCTGTAACTATAATAAAAGATGACTAAATGTCCACAGTGTATGGAGAGAACTCAGGCACTCAGATTAACTCTTTATTTTCGAATATTTATCATTCTTAAGAAAAAAATCAGCTGTCTTTGCAAGTGGCCAAGTTTATTTTGGGGAAAATTATTGATAGCTTAAAAAGCAAACATTTCCACTTCTAGGTTGCCATTTCTTGGATATGGTTCCTGGGAAAATGGATTCACTCACAAATCTGTGGATGGAGGTTTAGGGCTCTCAGAGCTACATTTGCTGTGATGTGGCTTAAACATCAGGAAATCAGAGGCAATAGCCCCCATCCCCATTCCTTTTAAATAAAATAAACAGGGAAATAAAATTTTAATCACCCAAGAGGGATGTTTGGAACCAAGGCAGTCACATATGCAAGTACAAGAGTCTAGGTTTTAAATTTCTCAGTGTGCCCTCCCCTTCTGTTTCTGGAAGTCCCACAGGAGGGTATCAGATTCACATGTGGATCAAGAATTAAGCAGGCGTTTTCCCCTCTTTCTGAAAGTAATGTCCCTTTCTTTGATAGTGATACATTCTTAAGGGAATTATAATATATTAATAGTGAGGAATAA
The DNA here is from genome assembly GCF_963924675.1 of Phocoena phocoena. Classification (NCBI taxonomy): domain Eukaryota; kingdom Metazoa; phylum Chordata; class Mammalia; order Artiodactyla; family Phocoenidae; genus Phocoena; species Phocoena phocoena. The sequence continues at coordinate 148,293,675 of NC_089220.1, forward strand.
ATAATTCTCTTTGCATAATCCAGTATTTCACAGCATATATTTCTGTATTTCAGTGCAGGAGAACCATTTAACTGAAAAGACGGGTTAACTTGGCTTCGCTATTTACAGAGACTCGACAACATGAAACAGGTCTTTGCTGTGCTCAGGCAGTACATGGCTGTGTGGCTTTTTCTCGTGATGTATAAGCTCATGGATACGTTAACACTCAACAGTTTGACTATTTTGCGAAGCACATCGTGCTTTTCATATTTCACTTGTTTTCTTTATTCAGTTTAGTAATGGCTAAAATAAGTGCTTTTAAAATCTTGCTTACCATGTGAAAATTTATCCTTTTAGAAATCTTGTTTGCTAGTAATTAAGAGCTCCATTATCAGTGCAGCATTTAGAGATAATATTTTTAAATGATGAAGAACAGAGTAGTATAATTATTTTTGGGTTTATGAGTTGTTCAAAACTGTCCATATTACAAAAACAGTGCTTTCATTTTCTAGCATTTTAGAAAAAGCAGGCAGACATAAAAAATGCTCAAATGTTTCCACTGTCTTCACTCTGTATATATGTATATAGGTATACACACACAACTACAAACATCTATGGTTTATAAATTGAACATTGAATGCTTTCAGAGCATAAGTTGTCTCTCCATGCCTCAAGAAAAGAAAAATGCAATTTCCTTATTCTGCATTTCCTTACATAATGCTCTTCTGGGACAGCACTTCTGCAATAACCGAATCACCACTATTTAGCTATGGATACATGAATCTCATATTTTTATTCTAAATTCAAGTTCACTCATCATATCTAATGTCCTTGAAGCAATCTCAAATTACTGCTATTACACGGGTCACTAGAAACCAGAAGTACTAATACAAATTTTAAAAAGAGAAAGGAAGAAGCCCTCACATAATTAGAGGATGGCGAACAGTTTCATCAATTTAATTTTATCACCTAATCCAGCCCTTCCTCTGGAGCTGTGGGCGAGCGAGGCAAGTGGTGAGCACGGACGCTCGGCTGTGATGCAGGAGTAAGTCCCCAGCAGCCAGGATGAGACCCGCCAGCTACTCTGCCGCTGCGGGGGCTGAGAGCCACAAGCCTCCCACCTTCATCCTTGGCCCATCTTTGTATTTCATTAGCTTTGCACGGAATTCCATTTCACAACAAGCCTGTGTCTGCAGTCCATCTGCTCTACTTATCCTGTTCCTTTTGCCAACTTTTTATCTGCATTTCCCCACGTTCAGCAACCGGCCACTCCTACCTCCTCATGATTCATCAGCTTACTTCTGCAGAGATTTACCCGTGTGTTAGCTTCCAAAATTCACCCTCAATTTTCTAAAACTCTGTGTAACTGATCCCCCTGGAACAGTATGTGAAATTCAAGCATTAACTTAGTTTGCCGTCAAATGCCTCAAAAAGACAGGTGGTGTGCTGATGCTGAATTCAAGGGGACCGAGTTACCAAATGATTGTTTCTACAGCATTTAAAATAGTTCTCCAAAGTTCCCTCCCTTTCTCTGTTTTAATGATTGACGCACTTCACTTAAAACCTTGTCTTCCTGTTTACCTCCTGATACTGAATTAGTATCAGTACCCAGTCCATTTCCTAATATGTTTGTATTGAAAGAGCAATCTTTTTTTATTTCCAGAAATTTCAGTCATTTTATACATTGTATATACTCATGGGTCAAATGTTAAAAACATTTTATTCACAAAATTCATTTCATGCCAACACACAGCTTCTTTTTGGAAAACTACTCTCGCCAAAGAAAGATCAAGAGAAACAAAAGAGAATACATATACTATTTTAATAATTAAAAATACACCTGTGAAATTCCTCAGGCATATTACCCTGGAGGTATCCAACGGTCCAGAGATTAACTGATAAAAATTTAAGTGACTTATCTTTATATACTACACTGTTTTGATGATGCTGCCTTTTGTGCTACCTGCTTGAGTTGATACTAATTTAAGAACCCTTCAACCTTTGCCTTTATTATTTAGGGTTAAAATATGTACCTTTTACAATATTCACACATTCAATTCTTTTGTAATACAGGCAGACATTTCTCTAATACAGCCACATAACAGACGTGGTTGTGTGCAATCACCCCACGTAATTTTACCCAGAACTGTAAAGCAGAGCACAGTCTCCTAGAATTCTCCGAGAGAAATGTGCTAAGTGGGTATTTTGTGTGGGCAGGCAGCAGTCAACTCTCCCAAACTACAAGAGCTGCCAGGGTTTTCTGAAAGTCTTTGCATGAAATAGAAGCAGAATCAACTGACGGGTCTCACATGTTACAGGGGAGGTGAACACTCCTTAACCACATGTGTAAAAAAAAAAAACTCTGTCCTTTTCACAGATTTTTTTTAACTGCCTGTTTTTTCCCATAAAAACGTTACAATTTGACATTTCTTGTTTGTACAGAAAAAGTAAAACATCCATAAATAATTTCTAAGGTAAAGTCCCAACTAAAAAATAACACATGGAGAGAAATGGACAGCACTGGTTCCTAATAAAATAACAGGAGGATTGGTGGGTGGGGAGGTTTGCTCAGTATCCTTTTGAAAGTTTATCTGAGAGACAAATGCAGGTCTCGGCTAGGTAATACCCAAAGTCATATTCTGTGACTAAGTTTTATTTTGATTTTTAGGGTTTTTTTGACTTTTAATGATATAAACTACTTTCTGTGTGGTATGGTGACTAAAAAATACCTCCTACAGGAAAAAAATTTACTTCCGAGACTCTGGATCATAGTTAATAATAATGGGAGTATGGTATCAATTCCACACTTATACTGTAGCGACAGAGTTTTTATTTCGGAGCCCACAGATTTTGACAATAAAAAGCATAATAAAGAAATCATAACAAAGCCACTTTTAGAGAATACATATAGCAAGCCAATAGCACTTCGGCTGACAGCTCCAGGAAACTAAAAGTTATGATGCAGCTTCAAAATGACTCTTGTTCATTAGAACAGGTGGAAAGTATACTTGTCATTGGCCAAAAAAATGAACGTTTATTTTAATTTATTTATTCACATACAAAAGGAACTCCTTCTTTGTGCTCACGATCAGTGGCTTTAGTTAGTACTAAGTAGAGCCTTACCAAAATTCCTTAACAGCCACCCATACACGTGTGGATTTTAAATTGTGACAAATATAGAGCTTTATTATTAGATAAGCTTAAAAGCTGAGGCTATGCTATTCAATTAGTGTTATTAAGATTCATGCATATTAGAACATAATTTAAATTCACTATTGTCCTCATAGAAGAGGGAAAAAAGCATCCGTAATAACTGGGCATTATATACAAACTGATCTATTCCCAGGAAAACGCAAATAAAGATTTAAAGTGCTCTGTCATTGCTGTTTTCTTTTCGTTTGACCACACACACTTGCACTGTTAACTTTCCCCTAAAAAGTGAATACTTAGCAGTTTGATTTGACTCATAGACCACGATAAGCTGTCGGCAGATGCCATAGGAAATTTCACCCCACGGATAAATTTACGTATAACAGGAATTAGCACACACATCCTGATTACCCTTTCCCACTTCAGTTTTTGGCTATAAAAATTAAGAGACTTGGTATATTGAAAACAAAGCATATAAATATTTCATATAAAATTTATGTTGGATTGTCATAGTTAAGTTTATAGCCAATAAAGTCCTCCTTCAGATTTTCTTGTCTTCCCTTCCGAAATCGAATGCCTTGTGAGCCGGCATGACTGACTTTTAAAGGTACAAAAAATGAATTTGGAGAAAGGCACAAATGTTCATCAGCTTATATTTTCTTTCTATAGGTTTTGTTTTATTGCAAAATATTATTCCATGCTTTTCAATTTTAAATATACTAAATAAAAAGACTGGAAAATAAGAACTCTTGAAGTACACAAGAGAACATTTCCTTTTTATCTCTTTTAAAACTTATATTCATTATTAAATTCTGTGATTTTTTTCAATACCATTGTCACTTTCTGTTAGCATTATTTTTGGAAGACGTTAACAGATCTGTTTCAGAGTGAAATTTTCAGGTAACAAAGTGAATAGTTGGCATTCATTTTAGCAGCCCAAGAGTTAAACTAGAATGACAGAATCACCCCCTTTGACATGGAAGGCTCTGAAACCTTCCTGGGAAGTTGTCGCCTTGCTCCCTGCCACCCTGACATACAATCATAATTAACGACTGTGTGCTATTGGCATTTATGTCTTCAAACCGCCCGGCTAATTTCTATTATTGGAAGAAGTTGGGAAGGACTCAGGGACTGTTTGAGAGCAGTTAGGAAAATATGGGGCAGAAGTCCTCTTGGGAGAGGACTTACAACTTCAACCACATCTAACTCTGCACGCTCCAGCAGAAAACCGGAAAATCTGATACATTTTAGTTGTGTCCTTTCAACTGTTCTTTATGGCTCTCTGGTCACTTAAAAAAAAAAAACAAAACGCCTTATTTCAAATAGTAAGAACTGAACTTTCTCCTGCAGACTCATGATAAGGAGCTGCTGATAACAAGTTCCTCTCTGGGGAAGAGCTGGCAGCCCTGGAAGACTCCTTCCACCCTCCCGTGGAAGGGACACCGACTAGGATGACATTTCAAGACCGGCCTCCTCCGTGGAGCTGGGCCGGCTGTGCACCAGCCCCTGTGGGAGCCCTGGGCTACTGATGGGACTAACTTCAGGTGGCTCCTCTCCAAACAGATCGGGAACCAGGCACAGACACGATGGTGTGTCGGGAGCAACCTGTCATCGGCTGCTTTTTCTCCTTTTCTGGTTTGCAGTTTTTCTCACCTCTAACAAGCTGTAATGCCTGTTTCTCTTTTCATGTATTAATTTCCGCTTATTCCCCCCAGATAAGCCCTGTTTCTCTCTGCAGGTCCCCGTGCTTACAAAACAACGGGTACCACTCTAAATAGAAACTGTCAGCCAACGAAGGGACGCTGTTTCCCGGGTTTTGCCCACTCCTTCCTCCAAGACAGTTTGCATGGAAAAGCTGGCACGAGGTCCCGTCCCTCGTTCTTAGGGATGCTGGCTTAAGAGAGGGTTTCCTTTGGCCCCTGAGCTAACGTTGCCTCTGCGAGGGTCAGAGGCAGTGCAGGTGGCCAGCGGCCAGGGAGTGCGAGTCCAGGGAGGGCCCGTACTCCAGTCAAAGGAACAGCCCCGTCCTCAGCCCCTCTCCTCTGCCTTTTGCTGAGCCCTCTGCTCCGTTGGTTCGCCACCCTCTCTGGGCTTGCGGAAGCCCCGGCATTTACAAACGGATCTTAACTCCAGAGGCGAGCGCTCTGCTTTGTACCGACCGACATCCCACCAGCATCCTGAAGTGAAGCTGCTGGAAACAGGCAAAGCCCACAGACAAGAGGAGGCGGCGCAGCGCGGAGAGTTCGCGGGAGACGGCGCAGAAAACCAGCTCCTTACCTTTGCGCTTGGACCTCCTCCTCCTCCTCCGCTTGGACTTGCATTTCAGTTGACTGCTCAGCCCTCCGGACCCTCTGCTGGTCCCCAAGACCGATGCCATGGCTGGGACCCGGTAAGTGGAACAGGGCAGGAATCCCTTCTTAAACAATTTCACCTTTCCTGTTCTTGTCGCCCGCCGCCGCCGCCGCCGCCGCCGCCGCCGGTAAATGCGTCTGCAAATCAGGGAGCGGGTTCACTTTTTAGGACTGAGCACTCAAGCGCTCCCGCCCGCCCTCCTCTCTAATTGTTCTCTGTCACTTGTTTCCAGCTGGGCTGAGAGCCGCGATCTAAGCTCCAGTACCAAAGCGCTCTAGGGCCGGAGGGACCGCGAAGGAAAGGTGCGCCCAGCCCAGGCCCCCCCTCCTCCTCTTCCCCTTCCTCCTGCCCCGGCAGCCTCTCTTGATCTGGGCTCCAAACGCAGGGCTCTACTTTGGCACCTCTGCTAGTTGTTCGGCACCAGCCACTTTGAAGCCAATCACGCAGGGAGCTTGTCTATTTGCTGCTGCAAAGTCTAATTAGATCCAATCACAACTGTCTGCTGGCTCTGACATCAGCACCACCAGCCCTGTGCATGCCCTGTCAGCTTGCAAACTCAGCTCCCATTTGGACGGATGGAGCTGCCCAGGACCCGTGGAGAGGGAAGGAGATTGCACAGGAGGGAGGGAACAGGCAGGCTGAGCCAGCTTCTCAGGGAGAAGCCTGAGGGGCAGCTTGCAGAGGAATCTACCCCAGATCCAGGCTTCCTGCTCAGACCAAAGGGACAGGGCATTACCCCTCTGTGCGCTCAGAAAGATGCAGAGACTGTATCTCCAACCAAACAGTTTTTAACTAGTGAATCCGTTATAATGCTTGTGTGCCAAGGGGAAAGTCTCTCTCTAAGAAATACCAAGCTCTCACTTCCTCAGAAAGGGGCTAAGGTTTGCAGTTCCCCGGGAGACAGCCTCTTAGGGGTATTCATTTTTCAGAAACTGCATGTTTGTCTGTTTGCTTGTTTTGCTTCTTCCTTCATATCCCTTGGCTGTTACCTCTGCACAAGAGAAATACTGCATAAAGACGTAGGTGTTCGGATCTGAGTCTGATTTTTAAAGCGAGGGATTTCAGTAGGTTGCTCTATTTAGGGAACAATGAAATGAAAGGCAGAGAGGGCTTTCATCTAATAGTTTTATTGCCAAATGTAACATTTGGAAGAAAGTAATATTTACAAGGAGATGGATTGCAAATTGAACTAGTTTTGAACAGTTTTTTCAGGGTTATCCTATTTTTTCAAGACTATGCTTATGCAACCTTAAACATCTAAAGTAAAATATAAAAAGGAAAGTAATCCAGCCATCGTCATTGCATTCTGCATTTAAATCACATAAGCTATTAATTATAATAGTAACGGTTTGGGAAAAAATCCACTCTAAAAGTCATTAGCATTAACACGATGATGTGAAAATGGCACACAAATACTTCTATTTCCTACTTTACATACACCATTTTCAAGCTCCTTATGGACCTAGAAATTTCCAGATAATTTTCTATGAGGTACACAATACTCTCTCTAAGGAACGCTGGAAGCAATCAGGATGTTGGGATATGTTGCTATGTGGTGAGCTGCTGGATCCTGGCTCAGTTCTCACTGAAGAGAGGGAGAGAGGAGGGCATCTGATTTCAAATCCTAACCCCACTGCTCTGACTTTGGGCAAGTGATGTAAACTATGCCTCAGTTTCCTCATCTGTGAAATGGGGGTAATCACAAAGCTGCCTCTCAGGTTCATTCATCCCTGAGAATCAGTATAAACAGTGACTGGTGCATACTAATCACTTTATGATTATTTAGTAAATCAATCCAATAAATAATTTTGAAAGAATGAGCACATTATTACAGGTCGGGCTCAGAAAGCAGGGGCTTGTGTATTTTCCATTTAGGAGTTTAACTGTCTGGCTTATTTCAGGCTGATAAATGCAGTCACACCAGGGTCCCTCTATGTGCCAGGTTCAGCCATTTCCTTCCACCGACAGCACAGCTCAGTGCTGCTGCTAATTTCTAGAGAATGCTGGAAAAGCGCACTGCCCGCCTACTTACTCTCTGTGGCATAAGAGGTATTGGAGAGCATCAACTGTTATCTGGAAACACAGTTGTAGGACTCCCCCTGTGGAACCTCTGAGCTTCCACAATACACCTGTACTAACCCAGAGTTTCCCTATATAGGCTTTTGCCAAAGACCAGTCCCTGAGTTCAGAAGCCAAGGGAAAACGCTTTGGGGAGAAATACGAACAGCTGCACCTTCCAGCCTGTCTGCATTGATCAGGGCCCCCTCGCATCCCATCATCAAAGATGCTGCCTACGAGGCTCTGGTGTAGTGAATCCCCTTTGTTGGAGAGTGGGTGTGGTTATCGGAGAATCCAGCTTCCAACCTTGGGGAGGGGGCTGGTCAAGGCAGCAAAATCTAAAACTGGACTTCAACACTTAGTTTAAATCCTGATTTGAAACTTGGTCAAGATCAAAATCTTGGCTAATCTTTACCTTTCTTAAAGTTCCCTCCAACTTGGTTATTGTGGGGGTATAATTTATGCAAACGTTATTTTTGCACAGGTAGGTACTATTTTCTGTTTTTTATTTATTTTGCATAAGATCACGCATAATAGGTAAGGCAGGGTACACTAAGGCCCAGCAGCAGCAATAAAGTTGTCTCTCCTTGGAGGAAAGGCTTTGAACAAGAGGCTCAGGATCACACACTTTTTGACGCAGGACGGCAGGAAGTGATCAGTGCTCACAGTCTTCCTATGAGCCTTTTTTGCCTTTTATCTGTTTCTAGATCACTTCAGCACAGCTTGGCAGCTTAAAACGCTGCACAGAAGTTGGAAGAGGATCAGGCGCCCAAGTCACCCTACTGGCCATCAGGAGATGTTGCTGGTGTGTGTCTTCAGCCCGTCTGAGCCAGAACAAAGAGCTGGGGGTGGGGGGCCCCAGCAGGCTCGGGGCTGCCCAGACAGTCACATGTGACCCACATGTATCTGTGCAGGGGAGCTGGACAAGGACAGAAGGGGGTGCTGGCAGAGCCTGGAGGGAAGCGGTATCCTCATGCCGACACTGCCTTTGTGCTGAGGAAGGTGTGGCTTCAGTCAAGGCTGGATGGGGTCCCCGTCGGCTGTTCCCAGCACCCCAGGATTTCCATCCTGGGTCTTATCAGGACTGTAATTGCATAGCTATTCTGGGTGGTGGTTTTGTTCGTTCCTCAAATGTCTCTCCCTCCTTAGGCCCTACGAGCTGTGAGGGGACCCCCGTGCCGGGTCTGTGGTCCAAGCACATGTGGGGGACATGGAGCCAGCCCAGATCAGATCTGCCCCTGGTTCAAGACACGTTACTGAGTTTATACTGAGTCTGGTTAGATCTTCTCAAATCCTCCTTTTACCCAGGAGGAAGCTGAGGCTCAGAAAATTTAGGAAATTTGCCCAAATTAACCGAGGTTAGAAGGAAGCTCTCAGTGGGATCATTCCAACTGTGATTTTTACCACTTTCCTCTGCTCATTTTTATGCTAGAGTTGGAGACCCAGTAACTTTGTGAACTTCTGTAAGCCTTCTTGGAGAGAGCTGAAAATATGTTAAATGGTGATTCTGAGCTTCAGTGAGCGTATATGTGTGTGTGATTTATAAATACAGAAAGAACTCAGCTCTCTCTCTATATACGTGTATCGTTACATCTGTATCTGGACACCTCTTTCTACCTAGATGGGCATCCAGACACAGATGTGCACGGTGTGAGTGAGGAGCCGGTGGCACTGGGACACCCACTGGTGCCGAGTACAGCCGCAGGGACCTGTGAGTGTGCTGATGGCTCTCAAGGGCCCTGTTTACCTTTCCTGCTCAGAACAAACCTGGGGTACGGACATGGAAGACCTTATCATCCTAGTGTCCCCCTGAGGTCATGGAGGCTCAGCATGCAGCAGAGTCTAGGCCAGTGTTCTATCACTAGACAGAGGCAGACCCAAGACGTCTAGAACGTTCCAATGTATTCCAGGAAGAACACAGATCAGAAAACTCACACTCAAACGGACAATCTGACTTTCCATTTCTGCAGGAGAGGAACCTGAGGCCTGTGCCAGGACACAGGGTCACAGTAACTGCACCTTCTCACCTAAAGGCAAGTCCCCTTTCCCTTCCTGTGTGTCCCCGCTAGACTCCTGGATTCAGCATCTGTGGTTGATACCAACGTACGACTTCTCTCCTTAATACATCACAACGTCTGCATTTCCAGTCCGTTAAAAGTATTGTTAACTTGGTTTCTTACAGATTTCCAAAAACAAATAACTCCCACAGAAACAAACTGGACTTGTTTAGAATCCAAATTTCAGTTAATCTTCCCTCCCCCATCAGACAATTTCCCCCAGGTGGAAAATAGCAGGACAAAGTGTTACCTGGAGGGATCTATGTTTGCTGACTCACAACATCGTCATCTACGACACTAAATCATTACTTTTCACAAACAGAGAAATAGCATAAGAGGGCTTTTTTACTCTTTCATCTTCAGCCATTGTTCTTTAATTTAAATAACTCACATTAAAGAAGTTGGGCATGAGACCTGCAAGTACTAGGAAAGAACACATCCGGATGACTTGCTGTGACTTATTCTTATTCTCATCCAAGGTGTGGAAGCAACTTGGCAAGAAGGGGAGGGGTGTGGAGAGGTCTGGGCACAGAAGAGAGCTCTGAATGTGAGAATGCTCTTTATACAATGTTGCTACTCGAATTATCATTTCCTTTGTTCTTTTTCTCCTCCCAGGCATGCCTGTGGTTTGAGAGAACACCAAATGCATTCTTTTCAATTTCCTGAAGGAACCTGGTATACAGCAGATTTGCAAAGATACTTTTTCAGAGTTCCATGTGCTGCTGATTGCTGATTATTTCTATGTGAGCTCCTAGATCAAATAATTTTGGCATACAGAGTTTTCTTTCTTGGTCAATATCACAAATTTTAATTTACCAAAGTATATCTTCCAGCTAAAACTCACCTGAGTTCTGTATTAATGTTTAAAGGATACTTGGAAAATACTGGTAAAGAGAAAAAAAGATCCTAAATTTGCTACCACCAGACCAGACTTCACGTTCTACTTATCTGTGCACTGTGCCTACTTCTGGAAAAGGCATTTAACCCTCCTGAGCCTCTTCTGTCAAATGAGGGGAAATGACACCGCAGAGCTGCTGGGAACACCGAATTAAGAACAAGCACGCCAAGTTCTTTGTAAAGGGATCCTGAAACACTAAAGTCACTTCAGGTGCTTATTGTCTTTCAACACACAGTGCGCTGATTTTAACCACTGACTTCCCAAGACCAGGGAAAGTATTCAAATCAAGATGGCCTTTGCAATAAAAGAGGATGGTCTGCCACTGCGTGGGTCCCGAGGGCACCCCAGGCCCTGTTTATGATGCCATACAAGTGACCTTGAGGCATGAATCTTTCCTCTGGGCTAACTGTAGCGTTGATTCCATTTCTTCCTAGGATGCAGGCTGCCAGCTACAAGACAGCATCCAGAATCAGTGTTTTATGATCTCTGCGACCTTTGGGATAAAGTGTGGTTATCTTACCACTAAATGTTTGTGCAGGATATGAGAAATAGTGACCTGAAATAATCCTCTTCAACATTACGGATAGATTCAATAACTTACATTTACATTTAAAATGCCCTTGGTTGCTAGTTTCAGAAATGTGAAACCTTAATATTTTATTGAATCATAAAGAATTACCACTATTTAAAGCTTCCTTAATGCACACCCTATCCTAGATTTTCCCTTGTGTTTTAAACCAATACAGTTCAAAGAGTTAATTTTTTTTTTTTTTAATGTTCCAAATCTTGTCTTGGAACCAGTGATTTTCAAAACGAACAATGTCATATCCCCAGAGTGCTGTGTGTGACAGCATGAAGACAGGAAGAAAAGGAAACACAGATGGAATTAATGGTTTGGGGTGTTAATCAATGTAAGAAATTGAAAGGAAGGGAAGGGAGCCTGTCAGAATACATTTCTGGTGTTTGAACTGGGGTGGGCTGATGCTGTGGCTTTATTTTGATTCTCTTCCCGATGTTTAAAGTCTAAACACTTCATTTCCTCCTCTGGTTTCCTGGATTCTTCCCTTGCCTGGGACATAGTCTGTTCATATATTACGGATCTTAATTTGCTGTTTACCTGGTCTTTTCCTTACCTCTGCCCACAATAGTCACAGGCAGAGAAATGAAAGAACATCGACCTATCCCACGCTTCAGATGGTTTGAACCAGGATCTTTGGACCATTTATGGAAATATTTTTTAAACACTTGCTCTATAATTCCCTACTTTTGGTCAAGGCAGGGAAAGGAAGAGTTAGGAAAACACTAGAAGGAAGATAAGGTGGGCTCCTTAGTGGGTTTAGAACAGGGATGGGCACGGGGGAGATGCACGGCTCTGGGTGGCCATTTCCCAGGACACTGGACACCCCTGCCCTGGTGTCTCCTGCCCTAGCTCTGGGGAAGGTCATGAAGACCCTCAGCCCAGGCCCCTCCTCCTTTCTGAGCCCTTCTGAGCTTACATATGAGGAGCGTCGGCAGTCACAGCCGACGGCTCGGCAGGGATGGGGGTGTCACCATGAGCAAAAACCACTTAATATAATCCCATCACTGAGTAGATGTGGTCCCTGTGAAAGGGAACTAGACATATTGGCAAGAAATATAATTTGGTTAGAGGAGATCTGAGCAAACAAGAATGTGACAAAGCTGACGCCCTCAGACAGCCAGCTTTGTTGTCACCTGTCAATGCAAGATGTGTGTTTGAAGGTCCCATGGCTACATTCCACAAAACGCAGCATTATTCTTTTAGTAATCAAAACCCTGGGCCCAAACAGAACAGCCCTTGCTCTTAGGACTACTATGTGCTGGGAAAATCACTCATCCCCACTCATTTCCATGGAGAACAGCAGCACCTCCCCACTCCATCACAAAAGAGATGCAGGAAGAACCGAAGACAGTGAGGAATTGCCCTGCGAGTGTGCCCACAGAGACCATCGGCCGAGTGCATGGACGACGGACACCTTCCCTGGGTCCCTCTTGGTCCAAAGTGAAAGAGAAAAAGCTTATCAAAGCCTTTTTCCAGGGAAGCCATTCTTCTCAGCCTGACTCTGGAAAACCTGGGCCTTCGTCCTGGCCCTGGGCTTCACAACTATACAGGTCGTCTTGGGGATGCCCTGACATCGTCTGAGCACGAAGCTGCCTTTCCAGGAACTGTGGCCACGTTTTCTTCTTCGTACTTCTAGTGCCCACGAAGTTATTTACACAGCAATCCTGCTTTCCACATTCTACCCAGGGACATTCCCGGAGGGGCATTCTGAACCACGGAGCGCAATCCCCTGGACGGGGCCACCTCTGTGCCAGGGAAGCACCGTGGAGATGAGAGGGGCTAAGATTTGTAAAAGTTGTTGGAATGGTGGAAAGCTGTGTGCAAATACAAGACAGTGTTGTTATTGACATAAGCCAGCCTTGTTTCACCAAACTCCTCACTGGTCCACAGACCTGTGGTGCCTGGACCACCAGGACCGGGCAGTGCTGGGCATGGTGTCCACAGCACAGTCGGCAGAGCTGGCCTGACTCCTCTCCTGCCCAGCCATGAGCTTCAATTTCGTCCCTGGCAGGAGGCAACGCCCATCAGTGTCCACTGCTATGGCTGTTGGGAAGTTGAACTAATCAACTCTGTAGAGCAAGTAGACCAGCACCTGGCACAGGCACCTGTTAATAACGGTGGGAGTTACAGGGCACTCCTGGCATCACTCTGACATTAGCGTGGGAGCGTCACTTTCACACCAGGTTTGTAGCCTTGGGAGGGTAAGCATCTTTCTTCCACCTTCCAGATCCCGCCCTTCACTGCGTATCACAGACGGCAGGTGCCTGGACTCCTTTCCCTCTTTCTAGGTAAGCTTTGAACTGGAATAAGGTGGGGCTTTAAGGGAACACGCTGACTTCATTACTTCCTCAATTCCTGCTTCTCTTATAGGATCCTTCTCTTTACCAAAAAGCATCCTTAAAAGATACTTTGGAGAAGTAATGGGAGAAGGATTGCAGTCTTTGAAGAAGACAGGATGCAGGAAGGAGACAGTGCAGAAGCATCCCAGGAGAAAAAGGTTGAGTAGGAGGGAAGCTAAGAGCTGGGAAGACAAGTGAGACCAAACCAGCTCCCCTAAGACGCTGTACCTGAGGGGTTCACGGGGGTACATACAGAACACGGGCAAGGGGCTGGTTTTTCAAGCTAAGCAGATCTAAGTTCAAATCTTACTTGAGTCACAGTTTGGCTGTGGGAATCTGGGCAAATCACATGATGTCTGTGGACCTCAGTTTCCTCATCTGCAAAACGAGCCCACAAATTTCGATTTCATGGCTTCTCCATGAGGAGTTTACATAGTGTCACACTAACAGGTGCTCACTGTGACTACTTACAGGATCTCTGCATGTTACACAAAAACAGGGCAGTGTTATCCACGGCCTTGCTTCTTTTCCTGTGCGCAGTTCTGGTGATTCATGGCAAACAGGACATTCAATACAGCATACTTCCTAGCTTTGGTGAAATTCTATTGTCTGAAGCAGCGTCTAGTCCTAAGGGCACTTTGGCATTTTTGTCCCGAAAGTGACACAGGGCTGTTTCAAGTCATGGTGGTTTCCGTCAGACACTAGTGATGGCCTCTGGTCCTCACCAGCTAGCCGCCAGCCTATCAGAGGGGGAATGGGACTTTCTCAGGACCTTGGAAAGCGATCTCCGTAAACTGCAGTTTCAGGGCAATCAATAGATGTGACAAACAGCCAGTGCTGGTCCTGGGGACATAATGAAGGTTGACTGTGTAAACGCACAGATAGCAATGCAGGGGAGATTACAGGGCAGGGAGCATTGGATAAGCGGGGTGCAAAATGAGCTGCGGCACTGGGGTCAGGCTTCCTGCTGTGCATCTGTGCCCCTGTCCCTGGTAATTGTTAGTGGCAGCAGAGCCTGCAGAGCAGCAGGGGAGGGACTCAGCCCCATTTGTTCTGCATCTCAATGCAGCGCGGGCTGCTGATCTGTCCTGTCAGTGACCACCTCCCAGTGGACAAGACACCACAGAAAATATCAAGCCTTCTCGGCCAGAGTCAAGAAGCCCATCATTAAAGCAATAATGAATTCCGGGGCTCTCCTGGAAAGGACTGGAATGGAAAATCACTCTGGACTATTACTAAAATGTTTTCAATTTCTTCCGTATCCAGGAAACAGTTTGTGATAAATGAAGGGAAATATGCTAATATGGTATTTCTTTTAAAAAGGGAAAATCTGAGAGATGCAATTTGAAAAATTTAATCTTACATCTACAATCTATATGTACAATGGTATTTCAATAATTTTAGTATTGAATTTTAATAATTTTGAAATGTGAGTTTTTTGAATTCTATGATTTGTGAATATATTTCTATTTCCCTAAAACTATGTTTTTTTGAAAAAATTATAGTAAAATATTACTAGGTGCTGCCATAATTGCACTTTTACAAGGAACTCACAGTTTTATGACTGAATTGATCATTTATGTCTCTGAAAATTGCTGTATTGATAATTAAATATATTGCTTTTTAGATTCTTTAAATCTTTAAATGCAATGGAAAAATAAAATCATTTGCTAGTTGAGTCATAAAAGTAATATGTGTATTAAAAACTTAAAAATACCAAAACAAATGGGTGTGGCTACTGAATGGGAGAAAATATTTGGAAACGATGTGACTGACAAGGGATTAATCTTCAAAATATATAAACAGCTCATACAACCCAATATCAAAAAAACAAACAACCCGGGCCTCCCTGGTGGCGCAGTGGTTGAGAGTCCGCCTGCCGATGTAGGGGACACGGGTTCGTGCCCCAGTCTGGGAAGATCCCACATGCCACGGAGCAGCTGGGCCCATGAGCCATGGCCGCTGAACCTGCGCGTCCAGAGCCTGTGTTCCACAACGGGAGAGGCCACAAAAGTGAGAGGCCCGTGTACCACAAAAAAAAAAAAGCAAACAACCCAATTAAAAAATGGGCAGGGGCTTCCCTGGTGGCGCAGTGGTTGAGAGTCCGCCTGCCGATGCAGGGGACACGGGTTCATGCCCCGGTCTGGGAAGATCCCACATGCCGCGGAGCGGCTGGGCCCGTGAGCCATGGCCGCTGAGCCTGCGCGTCCGGAGCCTGTCCTCCGCAACGGGAGAGGCCACAACAGTGAGAGGCCCGCGTAACGCATAAAAAAAAAAAAAAAAAAAAAAAAAAATGGGCAGAAGACCTGAATAGACATTTTCCCAAAGAAGACATACAGATGGCCAAGAGACACATGAAAAGATGCTCAACATCCCTAATTATTAGAGAAACGCAAATCAAAACCACAATGAGGTACCACCTCACACTGGTCAGAGTGGCCATCCTCCAAACGACAAGGAATAACACATGTTGGCAAGGATGAAGAGAAAAGGGAACCCATGTGCACTGTTAGTGGGAGTGTAAATGGGTGCAGCCACAGTGGGAAACAGTATGAAGGTTCCTCAAAAAACTACAAATAGAGCTACCATGTGATCCAGCAATTCCACTCCTGGGTATATATCTGAAGAAAACAAAAACACGAATTTGAAAAAATACATGCAACCCAATGTTCATAGCAGCATTATTTACAGTAGCCAAGATATGGAAGCAACCACAGTGCCCATCAACAGATGAATGGATAAAGAAGATGTGGTGTATATATACAGTGGAATATTACTCAGGCATAAAAAAAGAACGAAATATTGCCATTTGCAACAACATGGATGGACTTGGAGAGTATTATGCTTAGTGAAATAAGTCAGAGAAAGACAAATACTCTATGTTATCACTTATATGTGGAATCTAAAAAAATAAAACAAAGGAATATATGTAACAAAACAGGAACAGACTCAAAGATAAGAGAACAATCTAGTGGTTACCAGTGGGGAGAGGGAAGGGGGGGCAAGGTAGGGGTAGGGGGCTAACAGATACAAACTACTATGTATAAAATAAATAAGCAACCAGGATATATTGTATAGCACAGGAAAATAAGTGGAATATAATTTACAAAAATGTTAAATCACTATGTTGTACACCTGAAACTAATGATATAAATCAACGATGCTTCAAAACAAATTTTTTTTAAATAAAATAAATGGGTGAGGTCCCTACACTCAGGTTGGTCACATTCTCATGATATATAATTGCAGTGGTAACTGGAGATCAAACACAAGCTTCCCACTTCAGAAAGCAGGGCCCCTTAGCTCTAGAAGAAGAGGAACCTCCAGGGCACCGAGTCTCAGAGTCTCAGCACGTGTGGCTGGTGAGGGTGCGTAGGAAGTAGGAAGATCCCTCTCATTCTCGTCCTTTTTCAACGACCATGACATTTAAGCCACATATATATTCAGCCATTCGTCTTTGCTTTTCAGATAACAAGTGTGGTTAATAGTCTTGCATCCATCGGTCATGACCATCACGATATTTACGCATCACGTAACTTTCAGCTGAGTGGTATAGGCTTCCTGTTGAAAAGCACCCGTTTTGTCAGGACTAGCCCCTGTGTGGGCCCAAGCTTTCCAGAGGTAAGTAGGATTCAGAAGGCATTTTGTGGTTCATCCAGAAGAATAAATCCAGGTAAGGTAACCCCGGGAATGGAAGATGGTGTTGGGGAAAGGGTGGCACAGGCTCATGGCCCAGCATTAACACCATCCTTTTAGGGCACAATTTTAAAGGAAAGTCAGATTTAAAATTTTAAGTAAATTTTGCTTCTCCCTCTCTTCTCCAAATAATTTGATTTCCTCATCCTGGCATTCTGTGGATTTTATAGAAAGTTAGAAGGAAGGGAAACCTTAAGTGACTGACCTGAGTAAGAAACTTCAAAGCTCTTCTAGCCCAGGGCACTGCCGTTCACATAGGACTGTGGACGTCAGTGTGTGGGGCCCCTGAGAAGGGGGCTGTCTGTTGGGGGCAGCTTGAGTTCTACCAGCGGACACCCCCACTCTCCAGGAGCCCTTGGAGGCACAGCCATGCTCAGGCTCCTCGAGGAGCAATGTGAACATCACTAATCTGCTCCAACCCCCTTCATTTTTCAGATGGGGAAACAGGCCTTAAGGTCAAGTAAACGAGCCCAGGGATTTCCTTCATTGTCTGACCCTAAGCAGGCCATCCAAGAAGATGTACCTAATGGTCTTGTTTCTAAAATATTCATCTATTTTTCTATCAAAATTAACTTGAAACTTCTTTCATGAAGCTTCACTTCATGCCCTCGCAACCTGGGTGGCACACTCCAGCGGACCTGCTGCTGAGTTTGTTAATCATGTGGGATCACAGCTCCCTCCACCCACAGGAAAGAGGAAGGTGATAGGTGACCTTTATTTTAAAATACCTTTATTTTCAGAAGTGAGAATTCGTTTTGAATTCCTGATCATCAAGCAAAAGAATACTGATTTTCTATTTGAATGATAAGACTTCCAGTTTCCAGCAGGGCATGCAAAGAAAATCGTCACTCTCATTTTTACTACCAGAAGAAAGCTGAACCTACCGAAAATCAACAAGTCTTCTTGGATCCGTCAGAGAAGTGAGGTCACAGGGAAAACTGCTGCCTCAAAAACTGGAGAGACAGACAAGCAGACAGAGAGCATCACAATTCACAGGAGCAGAAACCCACAAGGAGAGCCTCCCTGGGAGACCAGAACTACAGCTGATGAATTGCTGGAGGCTCAGTACAGACAAGTCTGAGAGTTAAAAACTCCAGGGGGACCCAGCCATAGGGGTCCCACGCTTCTTGAGAGTTTTACCCCTTGGAGCCCTACTAGGTTCTCATAATGGGTGCTGGAGAAAAGTCCCCAGAGGCTCCAGCAGCGGGAAGGGAAAGGAACCATTCTGAAATGGGACAGAGCACTCTGTTCTTCTTAACAAGACCTGCCTCGGGGGAAACCAGTTAACCTGAGCCAGTTAACTTTAGCCTCTGATACCTGTAGTTACAGCAAACAGTAAGCCTGGCTTAACTTCTAGCCAGATAAACATAAACCCTCACACTAAAAGTCTATTCGCGTCACTTCCTTCTATTCAGTACATCATGTTCAGCTTTAAACAACAAAGCACACACTTAAAGACAAAAATAAAACAAAACAAAAAAAAACCCCACACAGTTTGAAGAGACAGACCAAGCATCAGAACCAGACTCAGATTTGGCAGAGATGATGGAATTATCAGATGGGGAATTTAAAATAACTATGATTAATATGCTAAAGGCTGTAATGAAGCACATGGATAATGTTCAGGAACAGATGAGTAATGTAAACAGAGAGATGGAAACTCTAAGAAAGAACCAGAAGGAAAGGCTAGTAAAACTGTAACTGAATGAAAAGCACCTTTGATGAGGCTTCAGTGGACTGTGGCTGAGGAAAGAATCAGTGAGCTTGAAGAAATTTTAAGAGAAACTTCCAAAACTGAAATACTGAGAGAGAGAAGAAAAGGAAAAAGACACAATAGAATATCTAAGAACTATTAGACAATTATAAAAGGTGTAATAGGAATACTGGGAGGAAAGGAAATAAACAGAAGAAATACTTGTAACAATACTGACAAAATTTTCCAGTTAATGGCAGACACTAACCACAGATCCAGGAATCTCAGAGAACACCAATTAGCATAAATATCAAAAAATCTACACACAGGCTCATGTTTAAACTTCAGAAAATCAAAGACAAACAGAAAGTTTTAAAAGAAACTGAGAAAAAAAGCCTTATGTACAGAGGCACAAAGGCATGAATTACATTAGACTTCTTTTCAGAAACCATGTGAACAAGTAGAGAATAAAGTGAAATATTTAAAGTGTAGAAAGAAAAAAAACCTCACCAACCTAGAATTCTGTATCCAACAAAATTATCCTTCAAAAGAGAGTGAGAAGACAAACCACAGACTGGGAGAAAGTATTTGCAAAACACTTAGCTAATAAAGAATAGGTATACGAAATATACAAAGAACTTTAAAACTCCATGATAAGAAAATGACCTAACTAAAAAGTTGGCAAAATATCTGAACAGACACCTGACCAGAGAAGATATACAGATAGCAGATAAGCATAAGAAAAGATGTTCAACATCCTATGTCATCAGGGAATTGCAAATTAAAACAACAACGAGATACCACTATACACCTACTGGATTGGCCAAAATCCAGAACACTGACATCACCAGATGCTGGTGAGGTTGTGGAGCAACAGGAACTCCCATTCATTAGTGGTGGGAACACAAATGGTGCAGCAACTTTGGAAGACAGTTTGGTGATTTCTTACAAATTAAACATATTCTTACCATACATCCAGCAATCATGCTTCTTGGTATTTACTCAGATGGACTGAAAACTTGTGTCCACACAAAAACCTAAACCTGCACATGGACATTTATAGCAGCTTTATCCATAATCACCAAAACTTGGAAGCAGCCAAGATGTGCTTCAGTAAATAATAAATAAATAATTGTGGTACATCCAGACAATGAAATATCACTCAGCAATAAAAAGAAATGAGCCATCAAGCCATGAAAAAGACACAGAGGGAACTTAATTGCATGTTGCTAAAAGAAGAAAACCCAATGAGAAAAAGATACATACTATATGATTCCAACTATATGACATTCTGGAAAAAAAAATAGGCTAAAGACTGTAAAAAGATCAGTAGTTTCTAGAGGTTGGAGAGAAGGAGGGATGAATAGGTGGAGCACAGAGGATTTTTAGAGCAGTGAAATTACTCTCTATGATACTGTAATAGTGGTACAGGTCATGTTATATTTTCCCAAACCCACAGAATGTACAACATCAAGAGTGGATCCTAAAGCAAATTATGGGCTTTAGTTAATGATAATTAACTATTAATTAATTAATAATATTGGCTCCTCAATTGTAACTGTGTACCACCCTTATGCAAGATGTTAATCATAAGGGAAGCTGGGGTGGGGGAGTGATTTTATAGGAACTCTCAGTAAAATGTTTCTGTAAATATAAAACTGCTCCTGGAACTTCCCTGGTGGTCCAATGGTTAAGAATCCGCCTCCCAGTGCCGGGGATGCAGGTTCGATCCGTGGTCGGAGAACTAAGATCCCACATGCCACGGGGCAACTAAGCCTATGTGCCACAACTACAGAGCCTGAGCGCTGCAACTAGAGAGAACCCTGCACACTGCAATGAGGAGCCTGTGGCGGTGGAGGATCTCGCATGCCACACCACAGATCCCTTGTACCACAACTAAGACCCGACGGAGCCAAAAAAAAAAAAAAAAACTGCTCTAAAATATAAATCAATTAATTATAATCATATAAAAAAGCTAAGAAAACCTTACTCCAGATCATTTGATAAATGTATATTCAAGTACAATGACTGTTCCTGTTTTAGAGATACTAAGAAGAAGGTAAAATATGTGAGTAAATCACATGGGATTAAAAATTAGAACATCTTTATAGAAAGGGACATTTTTTCAACATAGGCCAATGTTATATGACAAGGGACATAATTCTCTAAGCTCTCTTATAAAGAGAGTCATTCTGCTTAAGATGAGGCCAATTATTTAATGATACTGGACATCAAGTCCTCTTGAAAATGAAAGTATTTCTAATTAGACACATATTTAAAAATATTAGGTAACACTAATTATCTTGACTGCTGGTAGGTGACACTAGCCACCCAGGAATAGCATTTTCCATAGAACCCTAAACTAGTAAAGTGTAATGGGAGCTCTAACCACAAGAGCATTCAGTCAGATACAATAATTTTCACTACTTAACAATTGGAAACCACAGAAAATGGGAAAAAAGAAAAAACAAATCGGTATCAAAGATTTATAAAAATTGAAAGCAACTTTTAGAAAAGTTCCTGAGGTCACTACATAGTCAGATCCATATTCACACAGCGATTCTTAACCTTGGTTACTTACTACAGTGTTAAATAAAAAACAGATGTTAAAGTCCCCACATAAGACAGGAATTGGATTTCTAAAGGTAGAGTCAAGGATTAGTACCTTTAAGGCTCCACAAGTGAATGAATGTCTAGCCAAGTTTGAGGACCTCTGCCCTACACCATCTACGGGGAAAGCGAGGACCCCTGCCCCACACCATGTACTGTCACCATGATGGTCACTCATTCATTCACCGGTATGCATTTAGTAAATTTTAAGGGATAGACACTCTCTTAATCACTGGATACTCTATATAAACTTGACTTAACTGGTCTTTACCTTTAAGTCATGTTCAGTAACGAAGGCAAATAGTGATTTTTGTAGAACGTATTAAGTGGAAGGGGAGCTCTGAAGGCATCAGGCACCCAAAGAAGAAAATCCTTCAGCACACAATTCTCTTTACTACCAGCCTTGAAACATTTGTGTGTGGGGAGCATGCTTAAATTATTGATATGAAAGAGGAAAACACTGTGCATTTACTTAAGTGTCTACTAAGAGAGACCCTGAGGACAGATGATGTCATCAGGTTACTACTGGGACACAGACGGTTAAGAGAAATGCTGTAGCCACTGAGCAGGTCACTGAACTCCCACCCCCTCGGCTGTGCTTTCAAACGCACTGGAGCTTTTTTCTTATGGGAAGGTTCAGGATGTGACAGCCACAATCCTTCTTGACATGACATCCCAGAGAGCTAGGAGAGGAGGCAGCTGTCTAAAAATGGCAGTGAGGAAAAACAGTAAATCCACATCTCTACAAAAACCAGATGCTTCCAACCAATACTATTATATATGACAATTTCTACAGTTTGTGGAAAAGCTCCCATAGGGTTTGGTTCCACCTATACATGGGTATGTCTACTAAGTACATTAGTCTAAAGAGTTTTCCCAAAACTCAAGATAGAAATTTTCACACCTTGCACATGTAATAGGATCTGGCTTACTTTTAAAGCTCAATTAACATCCAAATGTTCAATTCCCCAGTGGTTTATTTCACATTTATGTGATGTTTTTATTTTTACCTACTCTGTCTTTAAATTTTTTTTGGTAAAAGTGGGAAAAATGTATGAAAGAGAACTTTCACATCTCTCTGTGTTTAACAATTCACATCTTCAAACTTAAGGAAACGATATCTGTAAATTTTGCTCTGGGCTTCCTAAGTGTTTACTTGAGGTATGTAAAATTTTGGTCCTCTTTTCTATTTTTGTTGTTGTTTTTCTTGGCTAGAGATATTGCACAAGGATTTTGTGTCTATCAGCCATCAAAGCTGTAATAAAGAATGATCCCATCAAAGCTGCACTTCATGTGTATCTTCACATGTGTTAAAGTGAAGATGTTCAAATACACTTTCCAATTTTCACACCCCATGGACAGTTAGGTAAGGCTTTTTTGGGATTCTTGCATCATCTGTGTCTCATGAAATGAATCACAAGGTAAGTTGGCAGGAATAAAGCTCTTTTACAAAAGAGAAATAATTTTTTGGTATTTTAAGTGGGTCTCTTGGTCAGCAGAGGGTGTGAAGGGCTAGTCACCTCAGCTAAAAACAAAGTCACAGTGTGAAGATGATTTTCTTTTCCATGTCACCAATGCCTGGCCCGCATGGACACTCTTTTAACACTTCATCAGTGGAGCTGGAGAAGAGAGATTCCCTTGTGGAGTTCGAGGCAGAGGCCACACTGCTGATGCTGATGTCTGCCAAGTATAATCCACGGGCGAGAAGCAGGGACAATTACAGCTCCCCTGTACTTCCAGAGCACAGGGTCATGACGATGGCCTCGTTATGCTGCTGGAGAGAGATAATTCAAGCCCTGCTTGCCTGTGTGGAGCCAGGGCGAGCTGCGGGGTCAAACGTGGTTATCCTGTTACCAGATGGCCTGGGATGTGAGGAAAGGGCTTCCACCAGCACCGAACGACTGCCGGGTGGCTGTACAGACGTTGTAATGACCCTCAGTATATGCTATCTCCATATTCGTGGAAGAGGGAGAGGAATGTGTCTTTTATCTCTGAAACACAGACTTTGTTGGAGCCTCGAGCAAGCAGCGAAGAAGCCAGAATTCCTCTGATCTCTGTTGCCCCCTCTCCTCCCTCACGTCAGTCTCCCAGTGCACAGGGGGTTAATCACCCTGCTCCTCCAGAGGTTGGTCTGCATTTAAGGATGCTGCAGCCTTCGGGTTTGAGCCAGACGGCAGCGTTTCAGGGAAGAAGGGCACGACACAATAAAACAAACACAGCCGAAAACAACATGAGGAGACAAAGGAAGAGAGAGGAAACAAAAAGGGCCCGTTTGCAGTTACCTATCATGTGCATGTGACGAGCTAGCTGCTTCCCTGTGCATCATAACTAATGTGTCCTCACGGCCAAGACACACTTCCTCTTCTGTGTCCTTGGAGTAACACCTGCAGTGTCCCCCCAGCACAGCTCACCCCTCAAGGCGCCTCAGTTTGCTGACGATTTTCAACGCTAAATGTTCATGATCCTCTGAGCCTACGTCCCAAATGTTGCCTGTTTTCTGTTACTGGGTTCTGAGAAGTAGGAGTCAATTTTCAAAGAGCCACACTTTCGGGTTAACGTAACTCATCATAAAATCTGTCTACCTGTTCTCTCCAACTCATTCACACGTAGATACGCACATGCACATACTAAGACACACACAGAAACACCAGCAACCTGAGCCCCCAGGACACTGGGACACGAAGCCGAGTCTCCCTGAGCAGCCACCGGGGGGCACTGCAGAGCAGCCCAGGTCCCGGCTCAGGAGAGGAAGCCCTCCTCCTGTCTTTTCTGTGGTCATAGAGCATCGAAGTCGTCAGAAACACTCTTGCTCTGCCTTAGAATGATTTTTATAAAGAATAGGAGTTTTTAGTGAAGCGAGAATATTTGAGGGGAATCTATTCCCAAGGATTTAATAAAGGGGAACAAGATTCACAGATAAATCATCTTGTGAAGATTCCTTCTCTACAGAGGCTGCTGTACGGCTAAGTGCCCAGATGTTGAGATCTCAGAAAAGAGCTGAGAAAAAAGTGCCAAAGAATTAGACCTGAGAATTTAAAAAAGAAGTTTTATTGCTAAGGGAATAGTTAAAAAAAAAAAAAAAGCCCACATCAATGAATGGACGTAATGCCATAGTGTTTAGAGGATAAATTTGAAGAGCATAATAATAACTATTGTGCCTGGTTTAGTAAAAGGAAATTGAAAATTCTGACATGCTGAATCTAAAACCTAAAGTGTGAGAGGATTGTGTCTTATTTCATTCTCTGGTATAATCTACTGAGTCAAAAGGAATGGGTAGAGTTCACTAATTTGATGGGTATATCTAATCTTGGGCAGCCGCATCCCTGAAGGAGAAAACACATGCACATATTAATTCTTATTTAAAGTAAGAGAGAGAGAAGGTTCGCTGTGGGCCAGAACGGTGAGATAGGTTTCTGAGAGCTTTCAGTTACCAAGAATGAGTTATCAATTGTGTAAATATGGATTAGTGATAGACAGAAGGACAGTCAGTCAAGGATCCCGGAGCGCCTGCTATACATAAGGCACCACAAGATGTTTCGTGGGATGTGTGCGTCATGATCGCTCAATGGAAGCTGCTTAGTCTAGTGTGCACGAGGGTAAGATGCTGAGATACGAAAGCTAACTAATAACTCACAGTAACCTTAAAGTAAGTCCTGGGAGTTTTGACATAAACAAGAGGAGATTATGGTTTAAGAACAGACATCATGCTAGCAGTCTGAGAAATCTTCATTTAGTAGGTGAGTTCTTATTAATCCAGTACACATTATTGAGCACATAATAATCTTGCTGTAGAAAAATGGCTTTCCTTGGCATTGCAGATTTATGGATTTGAAGACTGGAGAGATATTTCAGGCAGAAAGGGACAGGGATGGTCTCGATTTTTTTTTTTCCCCCAGGGATTCTGAGGAAATCATTCTGGCTTACACAGAATATAAGAAATAGTAGGAGATATGGCTAGACAAACTGAGAAGAGTCACTGAAAGGCTTTTAATAGGAGGATAAAGATTTTGAATTTCATTTTGCACAGAAGCCATGGAAAACATTTCAGTGAAGGAATGGCTGGCTGTTGTGAACACAGTCATGACCTCCTGCATCAAAACTCTCTCTGTGGTACTCATTTTATCTTTAGGAATCTTTTTCTACTCGCCTCCTATTTTCCTGGCTCTAATGCACCCCAGTGGAAGCTTCCTAGAATTGATGAGGAGTTGGAGAGCAAACACTTGGCCCAAGCTGATAAGCCACTGTGTTTGTCATCTTTTGTAGGTTATACTGCAGTAACAAAGTCCCGAATCTAAAGAGCTTACAATAATAAGGGTCCGTTCTTGATGTGAGTCTTCTCCAGAAGGTCTTCTGCATTCTCCAATCAAGGACATGGCTGTGCTCATGGTACAGGGAAAAGAACAATGGCAGAACCATGAACCAACAGCTTTCAAAGCCTGGTCTAGATGTGGCATCCATCATGTCCAGTATCCTCCTGTGGCCAGAGCAAGTAACACGGCCAAGCCTGAAGTCAATGAGATGAGAAGCATGATCCTATCACAGGAAGGGGCAGTGGATAATGGCAGCAGGATGGACATCCACCTACCTGGACAGAAGGGTTGCTTCGTGAATTAGGTTCTTTCCCCAGATTTTTCTTTATCTTCTTCTTGTCTTTCCTGTGGCTTGGGCAGTGGGGAGGTTGTAGGGAGGAAAGTGCCTTCTTCTGTTGGGAATCGGGGAACACACAGTGTCAGAGCCCATCAGCCAGCATCTTGTCGGGGTGGTTCATGGTGTTTGAGAACCTTGAACTTGATTGCCTTCTAAATGGGGCCCTGTGCTCTCCAGTTTGCCATAAACCACAGCTTCCCTTCATTCTCTGATTTCTGACTTGCGTCCCCTCTCCCTGCTTCATTCAAGATGCTATGGACATGATGCCTGAAGGGAGGTCTCTGAGTTTACTGCTCAGCCCAAAGGAAATCTGAAAATTCAGAGGAAAGTAAGTACAAGTCTATAACTTAACGATAGTTAAGTGTTGGAATTCATGTTCCTTGAGGTGGTAAATACAGCCTGAAATCTAAGCTATGAAGAGAAACTTACGGTATGTCTTCAAATATAATAATGCTGATGATGGAATATAAGACCTACTGAAATAATCGTCTCCTTTTTACAGCAGTTTCTTGGCTGCATTGGTGACCAGTCATACCCAGAGAAAAACAAAAATTTTATGCCAAAATGGTTTTAAATTTTACAAATGTCAAAGATAATTGGTTGTTCTGCTATAGCCATACGTTTTGATTAATTCTGTTTTGATTCAGGGTGAAGAGTCCAATAATAAAGGAAGTTTTCATGTTTAGAAGCTGTAGGGTTTGCTTATCAATGTACAGCCAACATCATGAGATGTTGGAGCATTTTGCTATTAAACATTGACCAACAAATTAGCATGATGAAATATGTACAAGTTGCATAGTGATTCCTGTGCATTGGACCATACAGGTCCTTGTCAGATAATCTATAAGCAAGTTTTGTATCTTACATACATTTTTAAATGTTATGAAAAATTAAAAGAAATATTTCATGAAAAACAGTGTTTTTTTAGTTTGCTTGCTTTTCTTGACTAAGGTGAAGGATGTAACATGATTATTGGAAACCCTGCATGAATTATTTCCAAACCCCAATACGCATCCCCAGATTCTTTTGAAGTCTGTGAAAGAGCACGAGCTGTTTAATAAGCTACTTGTTTCAGTGGGAAGAGGTTCTTTTCTCCACCTCACTGCACTCTCCCTGGGAACTATTATCATCTTCCAATGATAATACAATATTGATCCATATGCTAAAATTTTAAAATGTAGCATTTATGTTTATCCTCATTACTCTTAGTTTTCCTATTTGTGAATCCACCCACTGGATAAAATGTATTAGTTATCACTAAATCAACACCGGCGGGCTTCTGTGGAGGCTGTTCTTGGATATGTGCACAGCCAACAAAGTTTGAGTCGCCCATCACAGATGTTCCCAGCTGAGGGTCCACAGGGCAATGCTCTGCCTTCTTGTTTCAGATGACAAGTAAAGGTCTTTTTTGCATTTTCATGCTTTTTGTTGGTGATTTTCCTGTTAAAGTGGCTCCAGCCTAGTGCTGAAGTGCTGTCCACTGTCCCTAAGCTCAAGAAGGCTTACATGGAGAAAACACCCATTTGCTAAGTTTTTTTCAGGCATGAATGACAACGCTGTTGGCAGTGAGTTCAATGTTAATAGATCAACAATACACATTGAATAAACTACCTTTAAACAGAAACACACCGAAAACAAAGTTAGGTGTTGATCGGTTGAGTAAAATGTGACCAGAAGCTTGCAGAAACCTAACCCTGTATGTCCCCTACAAGCAGGGGCTCAATATTCACTAATTCAGGGTTCACAACGAATTTATAGAACATAACCTCCATGAACAATGAGAATCACTTTCTTTAATCTGCAAACTGTCTTATTTAGCTACCCCATTTTAATGCCTCTTGAGTGCCTGACACTGCGCTCTGAGGTGGGGCTGTTGCTGGACCAGGGCAGACGCTTCTGCGTTTTCAGTGAAGACCGTACCACACGCTCAGCAAGGCAACCTTTCAGGGACCTCATGGATCCTTACCAAGGAGGGAATGGGGGCAAGGAGCACCCCAAAAGAGGGGGTGCTATTGAAAAGCCCCGAGGCCAGAGAAACATTGCCTTTCCTAAGGTTCTGTTAATAGAACACATGGTTGCTGGAGGGAGGGGTGAGCGATCACTGCCCCTGTTTCAGGAAGCGGAGACTAAGGAAGAGAAGCAACCTGCAGAAGATCCCACATTCACCCCAGGCAGTGCTGGCCACCTGCGGATGGGATGCAGAAGCTTTTGACTGAAGCCCCGGATACACTCATTCCCCTGTCCCTTCACCCACATCCTTCCTCCACCCCCATCTCTCCCCACCTAACCTTCAACACGGTGACTTTTCAGCTGAGTATTGTTTTCTTATATTATGGGGGGAGCAAGCACCTTCTCCTTGCCCAAGCCTGTCCTGAAATCTTAATTCCTCTCTTCCCAGAAAACCAGGATTGACACTCATCTTAAACAGACCTAGAAAGGCAGCCTCATGCCTGCCAGGGTTAAATGGCCAGAAAACTTCATTAATTAATTGCATTCTGTATGATTAACCCTGAGGTCAGAATAAGTCAGCTCTGGTAAAAGCTGATGTCCAAAAGATAGAAATGGGTAAGAAAGTGGTCCAGGATACTACAGGAAACTTACATTACTGCCACTTCACCCAGCTCCCCTGCCAAAAAACCCCCCAAACACCCTGGGACTTTAAAAATATCCAGAGACCTGATTTCTTTAGAAACATCTTCATATCTGTGTAAGTTCACATATGTATATGTAGGTATACACATGTATTTATATATACTTGTGCACACACACATTTCAACCTTCTGCTTGTAAAAAGTTACTTTCAGAAGTTCATTCAATCTACTGCAGTGGCGAGATTCTTTCTTTGCTGTTATTGATAATTGCTGTTTGTTCTTTTATTGGTTTGTTTTTAGTTAGTAGTATAAGTTACAAATGTTTGTACAACTCCAGTAAATCAGTACGTGTGTGATGTCACGAAACCCAAACTGCCAATTCTTTGTACAAAAATTGAGTCTCGGTGGCCGACCTCAGAGCTCACTGTGAATGGAACTGGATTTCCCGAATTGCTCCATATGAAACCCTCTGCTCACAGACTGATTCTGTGAGCACTGGTCACTTCCAACTTCAACCGCAGAGTAAACAGCCTGACTTGCTTCTCCTACTGCTCTGCAGTGGGGCAGTGCTCCGCACAGAGGGATGCTGGCCTCAGAGCAGTGGGTGCTGGCCGTGTGCTCTGAGGAAGCCTCAGGAATCGGCCAATTCTGACCAACTGAGGGGACTGCAGGAGTACGTACCTTCTGCTGTTGGAGTAGAGGCACCGTATCCTGCACTGGGGCAAAGGATGCCCTGTCTCCTCAACCCTTCTCTCCCCAAACTCTCCTTATCCATGAGCTGGCCCTCTATTTCAGTCCACCCACAGCCCCAGCTTCACCTGCAGTTTCAGAGGTGTCTTGTTTTAGGGTGCCTCATTGTAATTGTTCCTCAAACAAACCTGCAGTACAGAAAATGATGTTTACTTATATGGTCGGACTAGAAATTCCTTGCACACACGTGCTCAGAACTTTCTTGCTAAAGTGTGAAACCTGCACCATCAACACACGAGTCTTCAAGCAGCACCACATGCAAAGCAGCACCGTGCACTTTTAAGGTACTGCCTGTAGCACATGGCTGGTCCATGTCCAACCCCTGCCCCTTAAGTAATCCCCTTATGGCAGCAGGACAGATGGACGATCATTTCTACAGCCTCCTTTGCAACAAAATGTGCTCCCGTATCAATTCTGTCCAAGGAGATATGAACAAATTCTGCTCAGGGGAAGAGCGGCTTCTGGAAAGGGATTCTACATCCTGATAAAGGGACACAGGAGAGACTGCCAGCACTGCCCATACCCATCCTCCTGGCTTCAGTACAGGGAACTCAAAGATTTTATAAGGAGGAGGGACAGTAGAAAACCAACAATACCAAGATGGCAGAGTGGAAAGATGTGAAGACAGCACACTGAGCAGTGCATACCTGGAGTCTTCTTGTTATTTATAATAATGTTTTTGTTTCATATGTATACAAACTACTTCGATATATTTTATATGTATGTAAAGTGTTCTTTGCAGCCGAGTACATCTCTAACTGACTTACTGTGGCAAACATAGTTGCCCCTAGGTGTCCAGGGGGAATTGGTTCCAGGAGCCCCCAAAGATACCAAAATCCACAGATGCTCAAGTCCCTCATATAAAATGGCCGGGGCATTTGCATATAACCCACCCACACCTTCTTGAACACTTTAAATCATCACTAGGTTACTTATAAAACCCAATGCAATGTAAATGCTATGTGAATAGTTGCCGGCACATGGTAAATACAAGATTTGCTTCTTGGAACTTTCTGGAATTTTTTTCCAAATATTTTTGATCCCCGACTGGCTGAATCTGAGGAAGTGAAACCTGAAAATAGGGAGGGCCGACTGCACTGCTGTGCCTTTTGGGATGTGCCCCCGGCCCCAGGCTGGGTTCCTCAGGGCTGGGGCTTGGTGGGCCTGTGAATGGCGAGGGTAACACCAGCTTCCCAGAGATGGTTCGAGGAGTCTGTGCTTCTCAAAGGGTGCTGGGCATTCACCTTCAGAAGGCACGGCCCCTCCATTCCTCCTCATCTGGGCATATACTAGAAGTGACTAATCACCCCAAAATAGTACATACTCCTTATCTCACCCAGACTCTGAGGTGAGGCATCCAGAGGCACTCCACTGGGTGGTTCTGCCTCAGGGCTGGGCTCACAGTCTTGGCCAGGGATGCCGCCTTGTGTAAAGGCCTGACTGGTGGAGGACCTGTTTCCAAACTCACTGAGGTGGTGTTGGCCAACCTCAGGTCCTTGGTGGCTGTCCAGAGGAGACTTTAGTTTATCACCACGTGGACCTCTCCATAGGCTTCCCTAGTGTCCCTGCAACGTGGCAGTGGGACTCCCCAGAGCAGGTGACAGAAGAGGGAGAGACAGAGAGAGGGAGAGAGTCACAGAGAGAGACAGAG
Organism: Phocoena phocoena; assembly: GCF_963924675.1. Lineage (NCBI taxonomy): Eukaryota > Metazoa > Chordata > Mammalia > Artiodactyla > Phocoenidae > Phocoena > Phocoena phocoena. The sequence goes on from NC_089220.1 coordinate 148,324,726, forward strand.
AGAGAGACACAGACAGAGAGAGAGAGCAGGAGCCCAAGACAGAAGCAGCAGTAGTTTGAATATTTTGTAACAGTCTCTGAGGTAACATTCCATAACCCAGGCCATCTGCTTGAGATGCTCCTGGTCACACCCGGTACAGGTGTGAGTACCAGGAGGTAGACGTCTTTGAGGACCATCTTGGAGGCTGCCTACCACAGTCCTCAAAAGATACTTAGTTGCAACAATAATTAATTCATTTGAAGTAATAAGAAACAAGAACTAAATTGATCCAGTGATAATAAGAACTTCAAAATGACCACAGCCTAGACCAGTTCTGCCCAATAGAAAGAACGCAAGTCACAAATGTGAACCACACAGAGAATTTCAAGCTCTCTGAGCCCCAGCGTCTCTGCCCGTAAGTGGGAGAATCTGCAGCCCTCATCCTAGGGCCACTGTGGAGACTGAATAGAGCTGTCAGGGGAAGCACCCAGCCACAGTGAGTTCCCCAAAGGTGCACTATGAAGAGGACTGAGCTGCTGTCTTTGGATTCACTATGGATTTGGCCCTTGTGGTCACTGTGAGAAGCAAAGCAACTGGCTCCTGAATGAATCAGCTTGATGGTGAGCTGAGCTATTGACCTAGAGGCACTAGAAAAAGTTAAATGATATGATAATCATCAGAGCTGTTGCAACAGTTGTTGTGAACAGAAAATTTATTGACAAAGTTTAGCCCCAAAACAGCATGTAAGAAAATGCTTATTTTCTAAAACCATGTCTTCCCTGCTTTGATTACATAACTCATAAGGTTTCTGAAAGGAGAGCCAGAATCACTACTCTATTTCTATTATTGCATTTGCTATTCAAGAGATTATAGTTACATAAAATACTGGTCTCTGTAATGCCAATAACCACTGTGAGCATATGAATTTAAAAGTATTATCAATTTTTTATATGGTTAAAAATGCAGTTTTAAGACAGTTGTTACCAATTAAATCTGTGTGTGTGTGTGTGTGTGAGAGAGAGAGAGAGAGAGAGAGACAGACAGAATTTTAATAGAGGTGGTAACATTATTTAATCTTCTTTTATATCAAGTGAGTTTCCAAAATATATTTAAAATTATCACCTCTCTACTTTCTTTATGGCATATTTGGTTTTATACTAAACTGAATTCAGAAGATTCTATTAATGAAGATGGTTTAATGCCTGTGCATTATTATAATGGACTCTTTTGTTCTACAGTTTCTCCCTGTGTCACAGACTAAGTCATTAATCAATGGGTGCTGAAAAATAATTGTCTAGTTCTAACAATCGTCTATTGTTGAAACATTTGGAATTTTAAGATAAAGATGTACAGGCTGTTCTGAAAAATGGTTTAAGATTACCCTTCATGGAATTGTGGACATATTGTTGAAAATGTCGAACAGCTGACCTGGTTTTAATGCATTCTTGAGTCCCGTTGTTCAATTGCCTATTCAAATTGTGCTGGAAAAGTTGACTTCATTAATGTCAGGAAATAGTGATTTCGTGTTTTTTTTTTTTATTGAGCTGGCACAATTATTAAATGCAGAAATATCATAGGGTTCTTTAGCATTTCAAAATAGAAATGCAGCATGTTAATAATCATGATGACAACTTTTCATCTACTTATCATTTTTTTGTACATGGCACTCTCATCCTAGATACCTGGTATAAATAAGAATCCTATATCTCTAGGTGATTACTATTCAACATGAAATATATGACTACACCATGCTGTTTTCAGTAGCTCAAAATGAGATACCTTTCTCATCGAAAATGCTGTAATTTGAAATGTCAATAAATACATTTCATGCCATCTCATACTATAACAGATTAGTGCTTAAATCTGTCAAGATTGAAGTCCAACTCACAACCTGAAAGAAATGTGAAATCTGAATTGAGGGAAAATGTGTGCCTGACTTTTTAATGTAACTCGTCTTTATGTAAATATCTGTATCATTGCATATTTATTTGATTATATGTCTACCTCTCCACAGACAGGGCGTTCTCATGGACAGTGGTCATATTTAGTCATATTTATTTCTGGTAGATCGCTAACCTATTACAGACCTAAGTTAATAACTATACATTGGCTTTTATTTGATGAGTGCCTGAAACAAATATTATTTCTTAATTAGAGAAGAAATAACTGTATTTCTCTCAGTACCTCCACTCCAATGGGACCAGTTGTAATTAATCACTCTTCTTTCGTCCCCAACCATAGACTAAAGTGAGGAGCCCTTTCCTCTCTTTGATGTGTTTTCAATGAATCTTCATAGTTCATTTGGGAGCAGACTGTTGGCATCAGATGGCCCCTTCCAACCCTTTAAAGTCTAGGTGCGTGAGACCTATCCAGGGCACCTGATTATTTGAATGGTAAGACTTGTCCATTAAGTAGCTTCCTTAGGCAAATCACCATGCACGCTATCCATTTAAGGATATACATTATCATAGATATACAGGGAAGGAAACAGGGTGAATGACCCATCTGTGGTCCCACAGAGAGAGACACAGAGCCAGAATTTGAAGCCATTCTGTCTGATTCCAGAGCCTCAGATTCCTCCATCAGGAAGGGTACTTTCCCTTCTTCAGCTGGACTGACTTATATAAATTATATTATGTTAAAAATATGTATTTATATCCATGCACACCTTATACGTATTTGTACACATACATAATATATATGATATAATATATATAACATGATGTTCCTCTTTCTTCATGTAAATGGCTTACATTAGATCTATTCTTTACTTATATACCTGTGCCATCAAGTTAGACTGTATTTTACTGGGTTCGACTTCCTTCTGACTATGTATGTATTCTGTGTATTGAGTGATTTCCTATAAGACTTACTATCTATAAATTTGCTACCTAGTAATCCATCTTCATTCAGCAAGAACATGGGCAAAAATCAATAATTCTAATAAAATGATATGGATGGATATAGATGAAATAGGGTTCTGAGGTTATTTTACTTATTATCCTCATTATAATACCTGACCATCTTCCCTAAGCCTATGAGTCTTTCTTTTGGCTTCACCCACATGTCCACATTGTTATGGGACTGCCTCATATACCAGACAAGCGCTGGTGCCGGGCTGTGTCTGTCCCCAGCTCCGTCTTGGGGTACAACCATGGCTGTGAGGAAGCTAAGTCACCTCACAGGTTAAGTGCATGCAATTTTAGAGCTAGAAGGGACATTTAAGAGAATGCAAACCAAGCCTTCATTTTTCGATAAGGACCCTTGGTCCCTGAGAGATGTTAACTCAGACTCTTGAGGGTTAGATTTTGGAACAGGATCTGAAATAGGGCCACTGCTCTTCTGAACTCTGCTGCATCATTTGTGACCTTTTTGGTGTCCCTCCAGGGCAGCATGCCTTCTCATACCCCCTGGACCCTGGAGGGATCCTTCACTTCTTTGGAACCAAGCTCACAGCTCTGGGAGGGATGCCCATGTAAGGGAGAAAGGAAAGCATCTACTTGATTACCCATGTCAGCTCAGTCAACTCTAGCAAAACTGGATGGCAGGCATTTGCTGCTTTTAAAACAGCTCATAACCAAAAATTATCAAATAACAAATGTGCACTGACTCTGTGAAGAAAGTAAAATGTTAACTGCCAAAAGTAAAAGGACCAGAAATCTATCTGTACAGTGGGAAAGAGCAGGGAGTTACTTCGGAGAAGTTTTGTATCAAATGTAAAACCATGCTGAAAGCTGGCACACGAGGGTACCCATCACATTTCTTCTGGATAAAACCCTTGTCTCCAGATCTTGGTGTTTTCAAGTACAAGTCAAGCAGGAGCCAGTTTCCGATCAGTGTAAATAGGAACTGTCCCAGCCAAATGGATTTTAATACTCTTCTGCTTAATGACTGATAAGAAGGAAACTAGAGAGTATTTAATGTGCTTTTTATTTAAAATTCTGTTTTCATTCAAGTGTGTTAATGTCGAAATCATATTGATCTGTGCAATATATTTCTTAACATGAAAGATCTTAGAAAGTACGTCCTGGTATTTGTCCAATCACTGTGACCCAAATTCTGTAGAACTTAGAGCTGTTTCTGACAGCTGACAGGCACTAAATAAACACATTCTGCCCATAAATAATGACATTTTGGAGCACTGCATTTAGAAGAGACTGTACTAATTACATTGACAGTTGACTTATGGTCAGAGATGAAACGATTTTGTATGCTTACTTATCAGGATTTGTGTACGAGAGTCTTCAGTTCTGGGATGTCACAGGAGGGTCCTGCTATCACAGACTGAGTTACTAAGGAGAAAAGGAGAGAATTCATGTCTCGGAATGAGGATTTTTTTCCCCTCTTACTTTACTGGGCAGGACCATTCATTAAATGAAAAATCCCCTTGGACTTATGTGAAACTTTAAAATAGAAACATAAAAATTTATAGTAATAATAATGATGCAAATCTAATAATTTTTAGTCTATTTACTGCTGTTTAAGAATTTTATGTATTTTGTACTCCTTTCCTAGATGCATGTCATAAATAAAGGGTTTGAAAGAGATTATCGGCCAGCTGGGAATATGTGGACACATAATTCAGTTTTAGTGTCTAATATGGGACAGAGAACGCGTTAAGATCGGTTTATTTTTATGTCCCCTCTACTTGACTGGCATGTCTAAAGCAATGGAAAAATCCATATTGGAGGCGTGAGACAAATGGCTTTGCTGAGAGATATTCTGCTTTTTACAGTGAGTGTTTCTGCCTTTTACAGTGAAGTCTTCAGTGGACACGTTGCCCGTCTTACAACTGAACAGAGCTGAAGAAAACATCCCCCTATTTACCCCAGAAACTGTTTTGTTTCACGTGACTTTCACTCTTGATCCTGTCCTTGAAATCAATGACTGTTCCCCATTTATTTGGGACCTTTTCATTTTGCACTCACTTCACTTGGATTTCCTTACAGTCTTATTTGTATTTTTTATACCATAATCTGTTTCTCTCCCCTCCCTCAGAAATCCAGCAGGCGATAATGCTGGACCAAGGCCAAGAAAAGGAAAATGACAGGGCTCTTTGCGGAGGATCACATGTAGAGAAAACAACAAAAAATCAACTGCTGAATCTACATCTGGAGAGACCTCTTTGGGCCCAATACCCGTGCGTGAAAGTTGCGAGCTTTAGTGGACAGTAAGCTCAAGAGGAATCAACAGCGACGTTCTGAATGTTCGTGGGGCCAGTGAAAGCGAACCACAGGGGGTGTGTCTGGGACACTTTGAGGAAGTGACACTGATAACTTATAATCTATCCAGAGAAGAATGAGCGGGATAATCAATCAGTAACTGCTATTGTTGGCCGGACTGTGCTCAATCCACTGAGAGTGGCTGAGGGGCCTTGTCTGGTTCATCCTAAAGAAGCACAAAGGACAGTCCTGAAACTGCTTTCAGTCCCAGCGGGGATGCAGCACGTTGCTCCATGTGATTCCAGAAGACTGGACTGAGAGGAAGGTTTAAACATTTAAAAGGAGCCAGTTTGGGTATAAATGCAAGACTTTCTTAATTAAGGGGACCAGCTCTCCAGGAGGGGGATTTCTTGGGAGGAGGTGAAGAATACAAGTGAGTTGTTTGCTCTGGAGGAAAACGAGCACGGCTCCTCCCTCCTCCCTCTGGATATGTCGGAAGCCTGGGATTACATGTGCCCCATCTCCTCGCCAGCCAGGGACTCTCTGGTGGCAGCGGTGGGGGGCTGGCAGTGGGCCTGAGAACCAGTGACTAGAGTCAGCGTCGATCCTTGAATTCTGGAATTTCTCCAAGTCATGCTTCCTCAGTCCTTTCAAAGCTTGCATAAATCCAAATTTCCTTGAAATACCAGAGACAGTTTTTGTCACTGAATACTGACCCATGCGCTGCTGAAAAAAGATGATTCTTTGTCCATCTACTTGGGCCTATTTTGCGAGTATAAATCCCTGTGTTCCATGCAGGAGCGCAGAGGGTAGAGGTGTGAGTAGGGAGGTGAAAGTGGAAACGAGTGCTTTTGTGAGGAGCCCCTCTGCCCACGCCCCCAGGCAGGGCCAGGCGTCTTCCTGCAGGTGCGTTTCTGCGTAAAGCTGGGCTCTCAGTGTCCCTTCAAAGCCCTGCAGTCCCAGGTAAATGACCAGGTAGGTAAAGAAAATACTGTTTGGAGTCAGAGCTTCAGACTGCCCTCTACCACCAACTTGCTGACAGCCCCTGATTATATGATTAAGGCCTCAGGTTTTGTCCTTTGCTATAAAATGTGCAAAGTTTGCTAAATGATCTCTTAGCGGATCCTCCCAGCTATAATGTCTCCTGAACGTGCACCTGGCCGCCCAGCATTTATTGAACCCATCTCTCTACTGAACAAATGAGAAATGCAGGTAATTTTGGAGACAGAGCTTGACTTAACCTGGGCCAGTTCACAGAAATGAGCACAAATTTGACCTGAGTTTTTTAGACTTAATCTCACGGCCCTTTTTTTTTAAAAAAAATTTTATTTATTTATTTTTAGCTGTGTTGGGTCTTCGTTTCTGTGTGAGGGCTTTCTCTAGTTGCGGCAAGCGGGGTCCGCTCTTCATCGTGGTGCACGGGTCTCTCACTATCACGGCCTCTCTTGTTGTGGAGCACAGGCTCCAGACGCACAGGCTCAGTAGTTGTGGCTCACAGGCCTAGTTGCTCCGTCGCATGTGGGATCTTCCCAGCCCAGGGCTCGATCCCCTGTCCGCTGCATCGGCAGGCAGATTCTCAACCACTGCGCCACCAAGGAAGCCCCTCTCACGGCCCTTTGGAGAGAACTTCTGAGCTTGTCACACACCTTTTTTTCATGTTGTCTGTGGTCCAGAGAGGCTGGGAGAAGAGGATTCTGGCTGTTTAATTAATCCCATCTAAGTGAGGACACTTGAAGGACCCTACCTCGTTTCCTTCTATTCCACTCTAAAAGGAGTAATAGTGCCAAACAACAAACAAACCTGGGCCCAGGTAAGCAGTGGGGAGCAGGGCCCAACCTTAGCATCTCTAAGGATCTCAAAGTCAAGCAGATCAGACTTCTCCATAATAGGGAGGAGTGAGCGCGATCGGTGATCACGGGGTGTCTACACGCGCGAGCAGTTCTGCCGGTGCTGATTCTGGAGGGGCTGCTGGAGGGGTCTTCCGTGTTCTGATGTAGCTCCAACCAAGGCCAAGGGCCTGCGGGAGAGAAGCCTGGCTGAGGTGGGCTCAGTTCAAGTTGTCCAGAGCTGATCCTCAATGAGGCAGAAAGCAGGGTTTGGGGGTCTGTGCCTGGCTTTGTGCCAGGATCAGACAGGGTCACCGCGTGTCTTATCTAAGTCCTCTGGGGTTAACCCAGAGTGGTGGGAGTTTCCATGTGGCTGTTTCCAGGAGCCCAAGTTCAGCACTGACAGTAGAGAGGGAGATTAGAATGCTGAATCCACTTCTGAGAAGCCCAAGCCTTGTCCTGGCGCCAGGACCACCCTGAGCACTTAAGCTCCATGGGAGGTCAGGCCCCAGGTGGGGTCCTAGAGGCTGAGACAGGTTGTGGTGTCTGGGGCTGGGGGGGTGCTGCCCATGGGGCGAACCTACCCAGAGTCCAAGAATGCAGGTCGGTGTGTGCAGGAGTGGCTGGGATGTGTCTCAGGTGGGTCCAGCACTGTCCTGAGGCAGGAGGAGGGACTCTGGGGTGTAGGGAACTGCGGAGTTTCCATCTTGGGAGAAGGCAGCTGGCGTTTGCCCTTCCAACTGGGCTTCCCTGCCTATGGGCCACCCCTGGAGAGGTGGCTTCTGTCGGCCAAGGGTGTCTGAGAAGGGGGCAGCAGAGTCATTACCAGCTCACAGTCAGAGCAAGGGGAGAGGGGGGCTGGCTCACCTGCCCAGGTAAGAGCATGTGGACAGGGATCCAGTTCCCCCAGGGTCTCTCTTTGGCAAATATGTTGGCAGCAAAATTCAGGTTGAATAATTATTACATTACTTGGACTTCCCTTCTTTAATTAGGTAATTATTTCCCAGCTTGATGCAGAGAGGTGAGCATGTACAGCATATTCAACAGTGTTTCTGAAAAATGGAAATTGTACTGTGCTGTTAGGACACCAGGAGTAGACCTGCTTATAGATCAGTAAAACCTTCAGTTTATGTCCCCAGATTGTTCCCCGTGTCTGCTTTTTCCCTTTTTTTTTTTTGTAAGTCATGCTGCATCAGCATTCCCTTCAAGGGCCATTCATTTCAGGAGAGGTTTTGAAGTCAGATGGAGGTTCAAACCCTGGCTCTGGTACTGCTGTTTGACAGTCGGGAAGTCCGTTAACTGCCTTGAATCTCCACACGTTAAACTGGGAGAGAAACTGCCGTGGAAGTTAAATGAGTTGATGTGTGTAAGCAAGTGTCTACCACACAGCAGGTGCCAGAGAAGGTGGCTATCACCGCCGTTATTGGTACCATTTCCTTAACCAGAACACACATTTCCTGTCTTTCTAGAGCGTACTTGCCCTTCGGACCAGGTATCCATCTCCCAGAAGCCTCCTGGCTGATCCACCACATGCATCCCTCTCTTTGAACGCTCACGGGACTTGCGATGTCCTCACACAGCTTGGTACTTGATTGTACGATGTAGTCTGTTGTCTTGAGTGTGATGGTCCCTTCTCCCCTCTTAATTATAAATATTTGAAAGTCACAATCCATGCTATGGATATATGGCCCTTCACACTGGCCCTTCATAAAATTTTCTTGATTGACTGAGAGGAAGCAATTTCAGCTGCAGGTATAGCTGTAATCAGGTGTTACACTTATCATGGGAATTGCCTGATCCATGCAACTCCTTCCTTTTCCTGGCAACTGGCTAAGAAACAACAGGATGGTGATATGCTCCAGGGATTTTAATTCTCAGCCTCTTAAAAAAATAAAGTGATGTGTAAAATGTTGAATCTGTGAATTTTAGACATTAAGCAGAAAAACTTAATGTACTTATTTTAGAATAATAACCATATTTAGCCAATACAAATAGTTTGTAAATAATATCTCAGCCACCTATGAATAAATCTCTAAAATACAGACTTTTCTCCTCTTTGTAAATTAGATGTACATTCTACAGTCAAAATCAAGTAAAAAAAATGAACAGAGAAACTCTTGCTGGCCCCAGAGTGATTTTTGTCATGAATTCAAAAGTTTTTTCTTAAAAAATCCCAAGTTGAAAAAGGAGGTGTTTTGTACTTTAAAAGAGATGACAGCAAAATCAGTCCTATTTGTGGAGTTCTTTTGTCTTTTCTTTAAATCATGGCTATCAGAATAAAAATTTAAAATATGGTCAAATATCAGATAAGAATTTGAACAGCACTGTGTCTACTGTATTTAGATATAATTATATTTTTTCAATATTTTATTAACAACAGAGTCCTATTATGAGAGCAAGACATATTAGCATATTTATAATTTTAGCCTCCGTGACCAGCCAGTAACTTGTGGGCTCCCTCATTTGAACAATCTTTTGTTTAAATGTAACCACCTTCCACTGCTAACAACACCATTGACCCTGATGTCAGGCAACATTATCTACTCAGTAATATGCACCAATAACCTCATTGCATTTCATTTAGCAGAACGCTTATCAGGGAAAAACAGGAAGAGAAAATTCCACAGCTCTTTGCAAAATAAATGGAAGTAATAATAATAAAAAGATAGGACATTAGGAAGCAGACTGGGAGAGCCTGTGGACAGGTGACGGAGAGACCAGGTATTAAGCCATTTGATGGTGGTGATAAAACCAGGAATGTCACTGGCCTGCCTGCCCCTTCCCCCCCTCCCCGCCCCCCCATGAGTGGCTCTGGGTGGGAAGCGTGGGGGCCACAACTGAGCCCCTGTTCACAACTGAGTTCTTGTCAAAAGCAAATCTCACTTCTGGCTTTTGGGTTTGAAATAAAACAAATGCAGATGCTTACAGATCTTATCAAGGAGGAGGCGGGAAGAAGCGGGAGCTGGTTACAGAGGCTCTGATGCCCTGAAAGGAGCTCCTGAAAAGATGGACTGGGCCTTCCTTCATTCCGTGAGTCTTTGTCTAACATTGCATTTGTGTCTGGCTCTGTTTAAGGCCCCTGCTCTCAGGGTCTCCACACTTTGCTTGGTGGAGTCTTTATATCAAATCAGTTCCCTGTTTGGCCGGGTCGTGTAGCAGCTGGAGGACGGGCTCTGGAGAGGCTGTTTGTGTTCAAACGCTGCCCTTACTGGTTGAGTAGAGAGTAGCTGCTGGATCCCTTGCCGCCTCGGTGCCCTCCTCCTCTATAAAGTGCGGACAGCAATAGGACCTTCATCACCTGCGAGAGGCTTAATATGCAAACGTACAACAACAGCCAGAACACCTAGACAATTGGACTCAGACCCTCAGGCTGCGGCCACCAGCTGGAGAGGCGAATCACAACCTCTCCAGCAACTGGCCGATATGGACCAATAACTGATTTGGTCAGCAGAAATCCTCTGAGGTCTGCTCCTGCTTCCAACCCAGGCCCAAGGAGAGAAAAGTCAAGGCTGCTCCCTAAGGCGTCTGGTGGGATGCCGCCCCAGCAGGGCACACCTGGACCCTTCTCTCGTGCCGGGAGTGCTCTCCCGCTGCCCTGCCTGCCTTTGATCTCTTGCCATCACAGTCCAGGACAGACAACCTTCGCTTGCTCCTCAGGGTGGTCTTCCTTGACTTACTTGTGCCTGGACGGTGCTGCTTACAACACGGCAAGCAGCGGCTCGGGTTAGTATTAGGTGATTGTACTCAGATGTCTATGGGCATTTCCAAAATACTGCAAATCATAACTTCCTGTGTATTAGTCCTTTCAAAAGACGGTCGACTCCAGCCATGAAAATATAAATAGATGTGAGAGAAAATAGAGAAAGAGAAAAAAGCGCTATTTAAAACTACAAATGATTCAAGCTGATCCTGTACCTGAGGCACTCCTGGCCTAAACTGTCTTCTGTTTTCATCAATCTACTGTTAATTGCACTTCAGATGAGAGCTCATAAAGGAAGAGAAGGAGCAAACACTGAAAAGTTGCTAAGCAGCTCCACGTGGCAAAATAACAGAAAATGGTTACCGGGTGGGTCCAGGGCACCAGGGACTGAGATGGCCCTGGAGGGAGCGAAGGACTCAGGAGCTTGGCGGCCAAGGGCTGGAATCAGCCAGAGAGAAACTCCCAGAGAAATAGTCTTCACGGTTTTCCTGGGACCTCTGAGCTCTTTGCCTCGTGATGCCACCTCCCGTCCCACTTCCGGAACTTCATTAAAGTTTGCAACATCCCACTTGGCACCCCGACATCATTGCCAAGAAAAGAGGGAGGTCAGATATCAGGGAAGCTGAGGAATTCCACAGGGACAAGAATTAGGGAGGATTTCAGGACTGGTAGGCGGGGAACAAAGCTTCCCATTCACTTTGGGTAGAAGGCTTTAGTCAATTTTACTTAAAACTCAAAGGACAGGGTGATCCCAACAGACATTCAGCTAAATTTTAAAATTAAAAAGTATAATAAAAAAGGGAACTAGGTCATATATGGTTATCTTTTAAACTAAACCGAAAGCTTAGTTTTCAGTTGGGCTATGTGTGTGGATATTTAAGGCCATAGTGCATTTTGATTACTGGCTCTTCTTGCTCTGTTGTGTTCAAGCCACAGAACTTGTGATTGAGAGAACTGCCTTTGAGTGTTATGTATTAATCAGCACACAGTTATACACAATCTGAAATAGTGTAATGAAATCCTCTCAAGACCACTCTATTATGGAAGAAAAAAATGAAAAAAAAAATGAAACAAACCTCTGACTACATGCACTTGTAAAGGTATATGTACAGGTGCACACGACCATACATGGAAAGGTTATTTTACTCATAGCATCTTTGATACCTTTGAAAATTTGTGATAATGCCATATTTCCCAGACAAAAACTGGCTTTTTGCAAAGCTTTTTTGGAGCGAGATACTTTACTATGGAATTTTTTTTTTGCCATTAGCAACGACCAAAAAAAATTTGGAAATGTGGTGATGTACATTTTTAATGGCATTCCTAAATTTTTGATGAGGAATTAAATGGCTGCATGTAGTTGTGGTTATCTGAAAATTGTGGGGCACTAATTTTAGAAAACGTTGGTGGAACTAATGCCTGATTCTGCTTGGTAAGTACACGGCAAAGACTCCACAGGAAGTAATGGGGCGAACAAACATGAAATCGGACCTGGTTCTATCATTTCCAAACTCAGAGGCCGTGGGCTGGCTATTTAATTTTTTGAACTTTCCTTATGAGAACTGATGGTAATAATCACCTTTCAAGAGTTATTTGCATCAAATACTGTGATAAGCCTAGCTCAGTGCCTGGCTCACACAGATGTTCATAAGTGATAGCGAGTTTTTTATTATCATAGATATTGTTGCTATTATTATCATTACACTGGGTAAGAGGCTGATTGTTGTTGACTTTGGCTTGTTTACTGGTCCAACACTAGCTACTTTAATAACTCCTTTAATATTCCCTGGTTAGAATATCAAGTTAACCTCACTGAGAAGAGTATTTAGGATGCTGAGGTGGGGTCATTTATTTCAAGCGCTCAGACGGTAATGTTGACCATCTTTTAATCTGAAAGAGAAGCAATTGCAGAATCACAGAATTTTTCTGCCGGGAAGGACGCTGAATAATTGTTGAACCCACTCACCTACTCTCCCAGCCCCCGCTCCAGCCACCATGTGGTGAGGATACTTAGGCCAAGAAAAAGTACATTTTTCAAAGTCAGGCAGCTAATAACAGCCCATAGTAAGGCCAGAACAGGAACCTGGTCTCCCATCCAGGGCTTACTCCTTTCAAAACCAAGCTTAGATTTGGGCTTGTTGGTATTACAGGAAGTATTGCAGCAGCCTTTTCTGGCGTATCAAAAAAATATGGTATAACAAAAGTTAATTACACACAACCAGCCAAGTAAAAAAAAAAATCTCAAACTATAATTCATGGTAGAATCTTTGTGGTTTCCATGGTAATGGGAGGTTGAGAGTTTTCAAATAGAGCAATCTTGCACAAGAAATGTACTTGGTGATTTTCCCGACATCTCATAAGTGGTTAATCAGGCCAGATCCGTCATGATGTTACTGGGAGCTGAATGTTAGAGGAAAAAGCAGGCTGTGTTTCAGTTCAACCCCATGGGTACCACACTCAGCGCTTCCTTTGAGCCCAAGCTCTGCTCCAGGCAGCGTGATCCTGAGACAAATGGGGAGGGTCCTTGGTGGGCAGGATCCACTAGAAGGGGTCCCTCTCAAACACCCTTTCACTGCTGCAAGAGTCCCAACAGTGCAACAAAAGCAGGTCTGGGGCTGCGTGCACTGGTTCACAGTAAAACCACTGACTGAATCACAAACAAAAAACAAAACTAGAAACAAACAACTGGCAGAACAATTATAACAGCAAAGTGTGCCCATGTTTTTCTATTATGAGGCTGACAATTACTTTACTGCATTGATGTAATAAGACTTCTGCTCGCTGTTGAATCTCCCTCCCTCCCTCCCTTCCTTCCTTCCATCCATTCATCATAGTTTACTCGCTTCCATTATATCTTGTAAGTGGTATTTATTTGCATATATAAAGGCTATTAGTTCTGTGTGTTGATTTTTCAACATGCTACTGATAAATTATCTTATTTTTTGGTAGTGGATTTCTATCAATTCCTCTGGTTTTATCTGATACATAGTTATATCATCTGCAAGTAACAATGACTTTATCTTTCTTTCCAACTCTTTCTCTTGTGTAATTGTGTGACTGCACTGTTGGATATCTCCACACAATGCTAAAGAAAAGGGGGTGTACAACATATTTGTGTTTGGACTGAAAAAATATATATAACAATGAGAAATCATCTGAGATTAACAATGGCAAAACCATAAACAAGATATAATTATTGAAAGAAAAGTTTCTTACATATATATGGATTCTACAGGTATTCTTGAAGTGCTGTCACTTTCTATTGTACTGTTTTTAACTTGAATAAGTGATACGTGATTTTTCAAAATGCATTTTCTGAATTCTTAGGGATGACTATATGATTTCTGCTTAACTATATTAATATGAGATATATAATACATAAAGTTAAAAGAGTTAATGCTTAAGAGCTAAAAAGTTATAAGTTAAAAGTTAATAGATTTCCTATTATTAAAGCACTCCTGCATCCCTAAAATAAATCTTCCTTGCTCAGCTGTATTAGTTCTTAACGGGACATTAGATTCAGTTTGCTTGTATGTTATATAAGATATATGTATTTATTGGGTTGGCCAAAAAGTTCATTCAGTTAATGAATATGTTGTTCCATAAAGTTCTTGGTGAAAATGAAAAATGTGTCTTTTATTTTTACTTGAAACCAAATGAACTTTTTGGCCAACCCAATACATTAATAAGTGAAAATGGCATATAGGGGGTTTCTTGTCAGCATTTTGTCAGGCTTGGGGAATCAATATTTTACTTTCTTCATAGAAAAACAATTGAGGTCTTACTTTTTCTATGCTCTGAAATAATTTAAGTGACATAGTGATTTTCTGACACTTAAAAACATGGTAGAATTCCTTTGCAAAACTATCTAGGCCTAGTGCTTTTTCTCTTTCTTATGGTACTTATCTGTTAGACTTTCTCTAATGGGATTAATTTTGTTAAATTGTATTTTTTGGTAAAGTTATGTTTTTCACTTAGGTTTTCAAATATTTTTTTAGTGCACATTAATCTCATAATTTAAAGAATCTATTTTAATGGTTATTTCTTTAGGTGTATTTTCTGTTCTTGATAATTAGTGCTTTCTCCCTTTCCTCTCTTCTTTAAGGTTAGCTGGTATTTTTTTTTTCCAATTTTGTTGAATTTTTCACTTATTTATTAATTATGTTGTTTTATTTGGAAACTCTATTGATTTTTTCTTCATTTTCTCAATCAATAAGTCTTCTTTTAATTCCTTCCTTTTGCTTTTTATTTTGTCTTGCCCTTTTTTAGTTTTTCTAGTTGGGTGATAAACTCATTTACCTTCTTTTTGTCATTTCTATTTAAAATGTTATTGTATACTATACATTTTCTTCTGTTTGGTTTTAGTTGGATTCCATGAGTTCTTATATATTTTCATTATTACTTTCAAGAGTTTCTGAAATTTTGCTTTGACTTTCCTGTCTTACTCAAGTGTGTGTGTGTGTGTGTGTGAATGCTTGTGTGTGTGTGTTCAGTTCTCCCTCTCTCCCAGCCATGGTTTAACTTCGCAGTTAAAAGAAGCTAAAGGAAGGTCTTTTTGCTTTAGATCTTGATATCCATTTTAATTTTCAATATTTTTGCATAATGATCAGAGAGTGTTGGTTTTATTATTTTTCTTTGGGACATTGAAGTTCTGGTCATAACCTAAGTTTTCCCAAGTTTTGAGAATGTTCCAGATGCACTTAAATGCTCTTCAAATACAATGCAGTACTACCTAGTTAGCTTTAGAGTATGATTCACAGAAATACAATATGCCTTCTTGATGTGTTGTTTATGTCCTCTCCATTCTTTTCATATCTTTGCTATGTTTTGTGGTGAGACAATTATGTGAAGGTCTCTTATTATTATGTCTCTGTCTATATAACTCTGTGTTGCTTGTAGTTTCTGCATTATAAACAATGTTGCTCTTTTATCTGGTTATATTTCTCAGTGACTGCTAGATCTTTATTGTTAATTGTATCCTTCAGCATTATGAAGTGTGGACCCTTCTTTGCTTTTAAATGCTCTACTGTCTGGGTTTCTCTGCCTTCTTGCCAGCATTTGTCACGTATCAAGGTGTGACACCTGCTTCGTTTTCATTTGCATTCACCTGGCATAACTATATTCATTATTTACCTTTAATCTCTCTAGAATATTCTCATTCATTTGTGTTTCCTGTGTAAGCATTGTATTATACCACCAGCACCAGAAATGAAAGAGAAAATTTTACTACAGGTTTAATAAACATTAAGGGGAAAAAGAAATGACATTCTGAACAAGTTAATGTCAACAGATAAGGCAACTTAGATAAAAGGGACACATTCATAGAAAAGTAAAATTAACCAAAACTGAATGCAGATGAAACAGCAAATATAAAGAGCCCTATGTTAATTAAACTAATTTACTTAATTATGAAAAACCTTCCCACAAAGAAAACTCCAGGCCCAAGTGCATTCACTATGAATTTTCTAAGAGAGGAACAACACAATCTTACATATTTCAAAAATTAGAGCAGAAGGGAACACTTCCCAATCAGACAAAAAAAGGAAAATTTAAGAAGTATATTCTTCATAAACAATCACCTAAAAACCAAAATTACTCATGGGCATAGATGCAAATATCATTAAAGATTTATTACCAAACCAAATCCATCAATAGATGAAAAAGATAACATACCATAACCTAATGGAGTTAAATCCAGTAATACATTTAACATTTTGAAATAAAATAATTTACTATCTTATAAAATGAAGGGGGAAAGACATACAATCATTTCAATAGATGCAAAGAAAATTGACAAAATGTAATACCCACTGATGTTGAAAATAAGAATCTCAACAAATTCTCAGGGAATTTACTTAACCTGGTAAAGGTTATCTATGAAAAATTTACAGCTACTCTCACATTTTATGTGAAATATGAGTTATTTCTCCCTAAGACCAGGAACAAGGGAGATATCTACTCCTACCACTTTTATTAGTCATTATACCAGGTGTCCTAGATGATATTACAATAAATAATGAAAAGTCCATAAAGGGCATAAGTATTTGAATGGAAGAATTAACTCTATTTTCAGAGACTTTTTTTAAGCAGAGAGAAAATCCTAAATAATCTACAAAAAACTTGATAATCAAATAATTGAATTCAGAAGATTTCAGGATACTGGGTCATATAAAAAAGCCAATTGTGTTTTTACATATGAGCACCAAGACTTGATAAATGAAATTAAACAGAACATTCCATTTACCATGTTTTCTAAAAAGACAAAATACCTGGGAATATGTTTAGCAAAAGATGTGCAAGATCTTTATACTGAAAAGCGTAAAATATCGAGAGGAATTAAAGACCTGAATAAATGGTAGATGTACCATGTTCAGGAATCAGAAGAGTAATTTTGAAGGTGTCAGTTCCCCACAGTTCACTGTGCTTCAAATCAAAATCTCAGAAGAGTGTTTTGAAGAATTAACAAACTGACTGTAAAATCCATGTGAAAGTGCAAAGGACAGAGACTTTTAAAAAACAGCCAGGAAAAATAACAACAAACATGGAGTACTTATTCTACCTGTTATCAGGACTCACCACAGGTTACTGGAGTCAAGACAGTGTAGAACGGGCACAAATATTGGCAAATGGTTAAAGTCACAGAACAGAGAACCCAGAGACAGACCTGCACTTGAATAGACAACAGATTTTCAACAAATGCACCAAAACCGTGCAACAGGCAAAGTGAAATCTCCTCAATAAGTGGTGTTGGAACAATGTTATTTTCATGGACCCCAAAACAGACTTCACCTTCTGGACCTCATGTTATACACAGAAATCTGTTTGGGATGCATTATGGATATAAACATAAAAGGAAAAACTATAAATCTTCAGAAAATAACATAAATGAGTATCTTCACAACAGGGGTGAGCAGATGTTCTGTAGACAGATCACCCGAGCAATAACCACAGAAGAGTTAAGTGATAAATTAGTTGTCATCAAAGTTTTTAAATCTCTTCCAAAAGACATCATTAAGAAAATGAAAAGGAGGGTCCATAGTGGGGATGAATGTTCACAGAACAAATATTTGAAAGAACAAATATATTTGAAAGAACAGTGGCATCCAGCATGTACAAAGGTCTCCTATAACTCAATAACAAAATTACAAGCAGCCCGATAAAAATGGGTAAAAGATGGCATGAGACACCTCCCACAGGAAGACGTGCAGGTGGAGAGTAACCATAGGAAAATGAGCGACCGCTGCATGCTGACTAGACCGCTGCAGTGCAAAAGCCTGAAATACAGAATATTGGTGGGATGAGAAGCACCCAGAATTCATATATTTTTGGTTGGAGTGTAAAAATGTTAAAGGCATTTTGAAATAACACATAGCAGTTTCTTATAAAAATAAATATGCAACCACTCTAGGGCCCAATAATTCTACTCCTGGGGTATTTACCCGAGAAGTGAAAATGCAAGTTCACAAAAAGACTTGTACAAGGATATTCATGAAGCTCTATTTGTAATAGACAAAACCTGTAGACAGCTCAGGTGACAATTAATACAAGGATATATGAACAAACTGTGATATAGCCCTACAATGGATACTAATTAGCAACTAAATAAAAACCACTGATACATGCAATAGCATAAGTGAATTTCAAAAAACAAATGAGCTGAATGAAATATGCATTAATAAAAAAGATTACATATTGCAGGCAATACTTTCTATGTTGAGATAAAAGATCTGAACATTTACTTTGGAGGTGGTCGCGGGGGTGAGAGCCCGGTGGACTCGGGAGGAAAGTTTCTGGAGCAGTGGCAATGTTCTGTAGCTCAAACAGAGTCTGGGTGGCACAGCAGCAACTATGTGATGATTTAGACACTGAAAGGTTTCAGAAACGGGAATTATCAATTCTAGGCTATAAAATAAGTATGAAATATTTAAATAAATAAATATTTACCACAGAAAAGTGAGCAAGCAGCAAAAGACAATTAAGGAGAGCCAGGCAGGTTTGAAAACAAATGGAACAAATAGAAACGAAAATTACAAAGGCTGAATTTTAAGTCAATGAACAAATAAAGAATCAGATCTGACTCACATGAAGGGAGAATTCATGAAGTACAAGATAAGTCTGAGGAAATTACTCAGAATGTGTGACAGAGAAAACTGGATAGAAGTTAAGGGATATGAAGGCTTTAGTAAGAGTGTTTAACAAGAAATAAAGACAGTTCCCAATGGAAGCAGTGAGCCCAAGGGGACAGAAGTGTCAGTGGAACTGCAGAGGAACACTGATCACACGTACAGAGAGCACAAGCACGACCTAGGAGAAAAAAAAAAAGGAAATAGATATTCCAGTATGTCATAATGATACTGTGGAATAAAGAAAACATAAGGATCTTAAATATAGACAGAAAGGCACACTGTCTGCTAAGGAACTTCCCAACTACAAAAGTGGAAATCAGACGACAGAGGGAAAAGGTCTTCAAAATGTTGAGAGAAAATGAACGAAACTTAGGTTTGTATACCAGCAAAAACATCTTTCAAGAAGAAGAGTAACTACAGATATCTTCTGATAAACAGACACTGAGAGTTTTTCTCCAGCAGATCTACACCAAAGGAGCCTGTAACAAACGGGCTTCAGAAAGGGGAAAATCACAACCAGAAAGAAGGTCTGTTGTAAAAAGTGTACTTATTTTTAATAAATCTGAGATAGCTACAACTAGAGAAATGACTTCCGTTGTTTGATATTTATTTAGAAATTTAAAGAAAATAATTAATAAATAATACATCCTGAGCATCTGGGTAGACTCTCAACTCTTGTGCTCTGTTGAGTTCTCTAAAAATATGTTGTCATGGCTTTGTCTTTCTTAGTAGAAAAAATAAAGGTCACTGCATTTCTATTCATAAAGATGTTGAACATCACAAAAGAATTATAAAATCTGGACAGAACTTGAAAATGTGTGTAGTCAGTCCCTAATTGCAATACAAAATGAAAAGTTGAGGTATTTGCCGGGGGGGGAACTTAATTTTTAATTGTTGATTCAAGGGTTATATATGAGAATTTCTTAATTTGGTAAATTCATTCTAGTATATGTATCTATCTATCATCAATCATATAAAAACATTGAGAGGACAGTTTTGAAATTCTCAACCAGTAGCCTGAGTATCAAGCACACACGATCTTCAAACAAAGAGACTTTAAGTAAAAGAGGAACTTTAAAAAACTTTACACAGTATAATCTATATTTTCATAAAATGATACACAGATCTTGATGAAACTTAAGATATATAGACAAGGTCCATAGTCTAATTCACCTGCTCTCCACAGAAAGGAACATTCATGAGGAAGATTAGGGCACATTAGAGGAACTTTACTAGGCTGTCCCAGAACGTCCATTCTTAGGATGTATCGTAATTCAGCTAAGCACTTTTCTCCTGCTGCGTATTTAGGCTGTTTCCCAATCTACATCTTCATAAATGATGCCATCACAGACATACCTGCACACAGATCTTAGCACGAATCTCTGATTAGGAAGGTGAAGCTGATTCCTAATACAGAAATAACGAGTAAATGGATCTGAACTCCAAAAGATCTCTATCAACAATCCCAAAGCAATTTACAGTATTCTAACACCAATATTCCCATAAGCAGTGCATGATAGCTCTCTTTTCACTGTGCTTTGGCCAATATTTAGTACTCTAATTTAGATACGTTTTAGGCCTTTTGAAATGTAAATTATGGCATCTAGTATACTTTTGCAGTTTGTTGCTTATTAGTAATGTTGCACACATTTTATATATGTATTGAGCTTTTTTCTCTTTAGATATTTGCATATATTCCTATGTTTCTGTTCATATTTTATTATTTATTTGTAAGAGTATATGTTAAGGCTCTTAACTCTGTAATTCTTGAAGCAGATAACTTTCTGAGTTTGTTGAGTTTGTTTTGTACGTGTGTGAGAGAGAGTCAGAGGGACTTAATATTATTTTCCTTTCTTTGATTTGTTTCCTAATGGACTTATACGTTGGCCAGTGTTCAATAGGCCCTATTTTAAATGTACTTATTCAGAGTGGATAATTTTATCATGTTTACCCAGTGTTTTAGTTTGTTCTTTAGATGTTGGTTACTTAATTAAGGGCCATAAATGCTTACATTAAAAAAAGCTGTTTTATAGTTGTTTACCTGTATCTAATAATCTATTTGAAGATTTAATGTGGGTATTTCTCATCATGCTACAAAAAGGCAGACTGTATCAATCCTTTTTTTTTGGATGTGTGGAATGATTTACTGACAAAACCAGTTTATAGGTTGCATCTACTAAAGAGGTATTTAGTAAGGGAACAGTTATGCATGAAAATCTATTTGTTTTCCCAGAACTTTGCAAATCTGTGAAGATGAAAACTCATGTTACCACCTGTTTGTTCTGCTTCTTCTTCCTAAGGAATGTATGCTCTCTCTGAGAAATCCAGGCAGCACTATGGACAGGGTGCTAAACGAACAGGAGGTGATGTGAGGGCACAACACAGCGTATTATGGAAAAATCCAAGGACTCGGAAAATTAGAAGTCATCCAGAATCACAATGGACATGCATATGTGCATGTGTGAGTATGCATGTGGATGCATGTATGTGTGTTCACGTGTGGTTATGAGAGCTGTGAGGGAGTAAGGCTCTAGGGGTAAAAATAGAGTTAACCATACGATCCAGCAACCCACTCCTGGGTGTCTATCTGGAGAAAATGCTAATTTGAAAAGATACATGCACCCTAATGTTCATAACAGCACTATTTATAATAGCCAAGACATGGAAGCAACCTAAATGTTCACCGACAGATGAATGGATAAAGAAGTTGTGGTACATATAGACAATGGAATATTACTCAGCCATAAAAGCAAATGAAATAATTCCATTTGCAGCAACATGGACAGACCTAGAGATTATATACTAAGTGAACTAATCCAGACAAAGACAAATATCATATAATATCACTTACATGTGGAATCTAAAATATGACACAAATGAACATATCTATGAAACAAAAACAGACTCACAGACATAGAGAAAAGACTTGTGGTTGCCTTGGGGAGGGGAGTTGGGGAGGGATGAACTGGGAGTTTGGGGTTAGCAGATGCAAACTGTTATTAGGATGGATAAACAACAAGGACCTACTGTATAGCACAGGGAACTATATTCAATATCTTGTAATAAGCTATAAACTAAAATATATTACAATATAATATATATATGTGTGTGTGTGTGTGAGTGTGTGTATATATATATATATATATATATATATATATATATATATATATATCTGAATCACTTTGCTGTACACCTGAAACTAACAAAGAAAAAAAAATCCCGGGGATAGGATGGGTCTGCCGCACAGTTAGAGACCAGGGAGTCTTCTGTCAAACTTTTCCAGTTCACATGAGCAGGCATACAGTTTAGATTTTGGAAGAAAACAGAGAACTACTGTTCTTCAGAGAGAAATGAATACACAGACGTCCTTCCGAACATGAAATGTTGAATGGGGTGGACTTGAAAATGTAGCTGCCATTTGGAAATTATGGAAGAAATTCTCTCACTGCACTTTTACTCTTAAGTCTTAGGGGAAATCCTCAGCAGATAAAATATAAATTAATATGTTTTGTGAAAACTCAGAGAAACTCTATTGTGATTCTTTTGTATGATAAGCTTTAGCCATCTGTTTCAAGTTTTCATTTTCTTAGTATTTAATCTGTGCTTAAAAATTAATTTATATCATGAAAAGTGACGAAGCTCCTCACTAATTCCTGACTCAGTTTAACAAGATAACCATTGAATAGATGAAGTTCTAACCCTTTTTTCATAGTGATTAGACTTCAGCAGACATATTTTTTCAATCTAATAATAAACGAAAATTAAAATGACCCTTTAGTATTACTTTTTACCAGTATCTACAGTTCTGTGATTTCATTATATTCATAGAATGAATGTTAGAAAAATCTTGCATTAAACTTTATAGACAATGCGATAGATGTGTTAACTGCAAGAAAATTTCAGATTAACAAGAATACAAAAGAAACTATATCTTCCTATGTTTATAATGTTACGTTCCTGATAATAGAGACTAGATATTTTTAATATAGAACTTTTTCAAACATTTTTTACTATCTTTAAATCATGCTTAAAAACTACAGCTTCATATTTTTATTCAGAATATAAAGATAATATGATTCTACCTTTTATGAAATTCTAAAATGATTTTTATGGTTCATGTAAGTCTTCCCACACCAGATATCGGATATGTTCACAGAAAGGCACTGGATTGGAAGCCACGTGTCATGTGTCTAGTCTTGGCTCTGGGTGTCGGGATGAACGCCAACCTTTCTGAGTCTCTGTGATGTGATTCTAGGCCCCCCCCTTTCTGCGGAAGCTGATGAAAACAGGATTACATAGGGATCAGGTGCTGCCATGAGGCAAGAGCGGTGCAGGAATCAAGTATCCAGTTTCCGGGTGGGAAGAGCCAAGGGGCTCTCGGGGGTTACTGGAAAGAAGCAACAGTCACTCAAAGGAGGGGTCATTTCACAGCTGCTGCAGGACTCGGGGAGGAAGACCACCTTCTTCAAATCTTCAGCTGCCTTGATCTAGGTCTGTCCTCCAAGCCCGATCAATGACAGGGCTATTTTTTGTCGTCTTCTTTTCAGTCTAGCTGATTCTTACTCTTACAGTCCCTGAAAAGTTCTTACTGTCTCAAACTATAACAAGCAACCACAATATCTGGTACGTTACTACGCTTATATATGCTATAAAACAGTCCAGGGAAGGAAGATTGACAGTCCTGGTGGAAGGTGTCCAAATTTCAGATTGGTTGGTGCAATCCAACGGCACAGAGACACAGGAGCCGCTAACAGCCTTAACTGCCCGCTGTACAGCTTAACTCGGGTAACACTTGATCCCTATCAACACTGATTTCTTCATTTGCAAATATCGATAGTGATACAGACACATGCCTTGCAAAGTGAGGTAATGTATGCGAGAGACCCTCCCCTCTCATCGCTGGTGCACAGCAGACCTGCAGCAACAAACTCTGCTCACTCTTGCCCCATCTCCCTTGTCCCTTTTAAGAAATTCCTTCCATGATTCTTTCCTGCAATGATTCTTTCCTGCTGTTATGGTTCCAGATGGAAACAGAGATGGAAAAATGTTGGCTTGCCTAATGAGAAGCGTAAGCCTGATGGTCAGAACATGGGTTTAAAATGGTTTATAATGTTCATAAATTGGTTTTATGATTGTATTGCTTTCATGGACCTGGATTATAGGCCTTTGCAGGCTCTTGCTCTTAACTGCCCACAGACCCGGCCGTCTGCTGGTGGAGCCTGAGGCTGTCACCTTCACTGCCTCTCAACAGTGTGACTGTCTCAGCTTCCCCGGGGTGAGGCCTAGCCTTCGTGCCTGCCATGCTGGGGGCCACCTGGAATCATGGCGCCCACCTCTTCCTAATGCAGACGAATTGTCATGAAACAGGAGTGGGGTCTGAACATCCTACTCAGAGCTGTGCGGTGGAATCTGGGAGTGTGGCGGAATCAACACCTGTGGGGTGTCCTTGGGCCCACGGGTGACAGAAAGGAGGTTGTAAACATTCATCTTCCTTCTCCCTCCGGGGCTCTGTTCTGAGGGGTGGGGAGGCTCAGAGGGACCTGCCTGGGGGACTGAGCAGCAGCTGTTTTCCCTGAGATTGTGTCAACCTCTGCAACTTAGAGCCTTGCATGTTTTCTCTCCTTTCTTGTCTCACCTTCGCCCCCTTTATCCCCATGTAGTCTTTCCATGTTGGAACTGCACTTCCTAATCAAGTCTTAGTGTGAAAACTGTGCCTGGCCCTCTCCTTTCTAGGGAGCAGAGAGAACTAGGAAAACCGCTACTGTGATTTGCCCTCAAAGGCAGATCTGCAGACTGGAAATTGGGGGGTGAACTGCCCACTACCTCAGCTTTCCGCTCAGCAGGAAAGTGTGAGCCCTACTTCAGCAGGAGACACCTTGCCCAGAATGTAGGGCACGACCACACCCTCCGAGGCAGAGAACACTCCCCATTTGGAAAGTATTGTCCACTGGCTGCTACTGGGTCCCACAGGTACCCAGCTACTGCCAGTGCTCAACGTCCAGCACTCCAGCATCAGAGATGATGCTTAGCTCTGGGTATGGCACCATTCCTTGATGGGGCAGGGGGGTAGGTCACACAAGAGACAGCAGGACAGTTACACCTGCATAAGAGGGAGCAGCCATATATCCCACTGGCACTGCACATGCTACAGGTGTGGCTGTACCTTCCCTGCCAGGAATACCTTAGCCATTGCAACATCTGAGGCCAAAACTGCCTGACCAACAGAGTCAGTAATTCACACAGCTTTACCTCCAACCCAAAGACCTGTTTAAAGGAGAAATATGTGTACCAACGGACTAAGGATGCAGAATTGCTGTTCTCTCCTTGGGCTCATCGCCTCGCCTGGGGCACTGGACACCTAGAGCGGTGGAACGACCCACTGACTATTCAGCTTGGTCACCTTGTTTCTTCAGTGTTTTCTCAGTGTTTTTTGAACCCATAGAGTTCTAGGGGAAAACACACAAATGACAAATTTGAAAGGTGATATGGAAGCACATTCAGGACAAGTGTCACAGAAGGACTACACTGAATATGACGCTATAATGCACAAGAAAACATCTAAAACGCACCGCCCTTTGTTGGTACTCAGCAAGATTTGCACACTATTTACAATGGTGTGATATTCTCCCAATTTATTTAAAATATAATTTAACACATCTGTTATTAAAATGAGGGGTTGAAATTGGAAAGGTAAACATATTTTTTATACTAACATCAGTTGATAATTTTTTATATTGGGAAATAAGTTCTATGCAGTGAAGGGATTAAGAATTGAGTGATATTTTAGCCCCCAAATGTCAAACTAATCTTGCATTCCTGAGATCAATATGATTTGGTAATGAAGTATTATTTATATATATGCATATACACATATATATAATATTAAATGAATATATAATATATATACACATATAAAGTATATTATATATATATATGCTTTACTTGGTTAACATTTTACTTTTTTTTTCTAATGAGTGATTATTGACTTTTAATATTCCTTTATTTTTTAGTCTTCAATAGAAACTGGTTTCAAGATTATGTTTGCCTCATAAAAGAAATGCATTGGAAATTTCTTTCATCTCTTCAATATAAATATTTATAAATATAAATAAAGCTCTTCTTTCAGTTTATTCAGTATTTGGCAGAACTAACTTTTCATGTCAATCTTGTCACTCCCATCAGTTTGTGTTGGTGAAAGGGACAGTCCAAAGTTTTATACTAATTAAGGCAAAAAAAATCAAGTTTCAGTAAACTCCTGAATAATTCACTGGATAAAGTTATTTCTCTGACCTCACGCTTGGTAATGGGGCATGCAGTTTAATGCTCCCTGTGCTATGATGGTCCATCCACTCAGGATCACATCTCATCCTTGTTGGGTAAGTTACTTTAAAGATTCTTCATCAAAATATACTCATTAGGGACTTCCCTGGTGGCACAGTGGTTAAGAATCTGCTTGCCAATGCAGGGGACATGGGTTCGATCCCTTGTCTGGGAGGATCCCACATGCTGCAGAGCAACTAAGCCCGTGAGCCACAACTACTGAGCCTACGCTCTAGAGCCTGCATGCCACAACTACTGAAGCCTGCGCGCCTACAGCCCGTGCTCTGCAACAAGAGAAGCCACCGCGGTGAGAAGCCCACGCACCACAACAAAGAGTAGCCCCTACTCACCGCAACTAGAGAAGGCCCCGGGCACTGCAATGAAGACCCAACGCAGCCAAAAATAAATAAATATATATTTTTAAAAAATGTACTCATTAGCCACAAATTGCTTAGCTATAATTCCTTGTAAAAATTCCTTGTAGAATTCCTATAATTCCTCGTAAAAAACTTTTTTTTTACAACTTGATTTGGGTATAATTGACATGCATTTATCTACATATTTTAAAATGTAGAATTTGATGAGTTTTGACATATGTATATACCTAAGAAACTACTACTGCAATCAAGATAATAAATATATACACCACTCTCCAAAATTTCCTGTCTCCCCAACCCCATATCCCCAGGTAGCAATTTCTATTATTTCTTCCAACCTGCTCACTTTTAATTTTTAAAAATAGTTTCCTTTCTTTGTTTCAGGACAGACTCAACTGTTTATAACACAGATTTTGTTTTGAGAATCAGTGATCCTGGGAAGAGCTTGTTCTGCCAAGTATTGGGTCTTCCTCTTTTGCTGCATTTCCGTTTCACTCTTTTACTTTGCAGTCTAAAAACAGGTGAACATGCACTGCCTAGCTGATTGCTTGTTCCAAACTGCAGAGCATGGCAATGCCAGGCAGCATCTGTTCTCTTTGACAAGGCTCTTGGAGGTTGACTTTGCTAGACGTTGAAGGTCTGGTTGGCAGATGTTAACATAAAAACCAAAAATATAATTATTGGAAAATTAGTTGATGGCTTTTTCAGTATGTCAGAAAAAGGCAATATGATATTTCTAGTATATGTTGATTTGTCTGCTCAGAAATAAAAACAGAGAAAGATAGCCTGATGTTTTCCTTTGAAGATTTTTCAAATAGAAGTTTCACATATTAAAGTTGTGGATATAAACTCTGGGTGCAAAGTGGCTTCCTCAGCCCTTTGACTGCCGAGTCACTAAGAAATCCAATTTTAATTATAAATAGGTTGACTTTTTTTCCATTAAAATCTCCTCATGTTCACATTTTACTTAGATATAATTAGGATCAAATATCAAATAGTGGATTCTGGGTTGTTTAGCCCCTTTTCTTGGTAACTAGATATTCCACTGGGTTGATTTTTTTCATATACTTTCTCAGGCCTGGTTCTTTTAAATCTTCTGAACATCCTTTTGGAACTGACTCAGTTGGTTATAAAACACTAAAACCAATGCTATTTCCTCCAAGGCATGTCTCATGGCCCCAAGTCATTCTTTATTATTTGTGTTCATTTTTTAAACAAAAATATGTTATAGTTCTAAGTACTCTGGTGAAGTATCAATAGAGCCCAAGGCTGGTATGCAAAATATAATCCTCAGAAGGTTATAGGAATGTGAATTCAGACTTGAAAACGGACATGGGGACAGAGAGGATGAAGGAGGGAGAGACCGTGTAGGAATAAAGAGTGGGAGAGAAGCAACGCATCAGGGGATGTGTACAGGCAATGAGGAGACAATCAGAGAAACCTTCTTACTGAATTAAGTTAGGTAGGAGCAAGAGTTCTCTTAAAAACGCTCTTTTATGAAAATCAATCCCTTCATTCAGGATGAATTAAGTTCCTATTATAAACACAAAACCATTCTGGAAACCATTCCTAATCTTGGCTTTTCCTAATTATGCAGTGACTTGGAATCCTAAAGCATCAACACTGAATGTACATGGAGTTTATATCTACTCTAAATAAAGCAAAGAGAAATAGATTAGTATAGCATTTGGAGTCAGAGTTATGAGTAAGCATTTATATCCCAGTCTTTTTCAGACAGAGAAAGACAAATACCATATGATATTACTTATATGTGGAATATGAAATATGATACAAATGAACTTATTTACAAAACAGAAACAGACTCACGGAAATAGAGAACAAACTTATGGTTACCAAAGGGGAAAGGGTGGGGAAGGATAAATTAAGAGTTTGGGATTAGCAGATACACACTACTATATATAAAATAGATAAGGAACTGTATTCAATATCTTGTAATAACCTATAATGGAAAAGAATCTGAAAAAAATATATCTCTGAATCACTTTGCTATACAACAGAAACTAACAGAACATTGTAAACTAGCTATACTTCAATTAAAAAATAAATATACCCTACTCTTTTCCATCATACTGTAAGGGTTTTCAGTGA
This sequence comes from Phocoena phocoena, assembly GCF_963924675.1. NCBI lineage: Eukaryota > Metazoa > Chordata > Mammalia > Artiodactyla > Phocoenidae > Phocoena > Phocoena phocoena. The sequence goes on from NC_089220.1 coordinate 148,353,325, forward strand.
AGATAGGTCACTTGAATTATACTTTGTGGATGGTGAAAATAATTAATGTACCTTGCTGTGCAATAAAGTTTTCTGTTTTGAGGGAGAAAAACTGGCAATGTATATCATAGTCAAATATAGAAATGTAAGAAGAAATTCATTTCAGTGTTTTTTCATGTTTGGTTCCATTCTTGCTTACAGTGCACACACACATATTTGTTGAATTCAAATTTTGATAATCCATAGTCCTTTGTTTCCCAGTTAGATTTACTGATAAATTGCTTCTTTTCTCTCCCTTTTTCTTTTGCCCATAACTTCTTAACCTTTACATAGCTCAGTTCTTTCATGTGTACATATCTCTTCGTAATTTAGTTACCAATATTCTCACTCCCTTTTTATTTTTCTTTGTAATGAGTTAGTAAAGCATAGCTGTTCCATTTTTCTCAATATTTCTGTGTCATTTGAAAATACGTTTATCCTTGAATGAGTATATGACTGAGAGATACTTTTTACATTAATCTGATATCATTTTATTAGGAGAATATAACCCATTTACATTTATTGTTAAAATGGAAATTATTTATATTAATCTAGCAGCAATGTATTACATTTTCTCTTTATTATACATTTTTGTTGTTTTCTTATATCCCATTGTTAACTGATACTGATTAATGAAATGTTACTGTTTCTCATATCATAATCCTAATAGTCCTAGCCCTCTAAATTTTTATAAATACATTTAAGCTTTTGTGTCTTTATCAACATCTATAGGATAGAAACATTTCTATGGCTCCCACTGATATAAACATGCCTTTATTTCTCTCCTAATTCCACTCTACTACAAATATCTGAGGATTTTCTTTTAATGGTCTTTAATTTTAGTTTTGTTTTTTGACATTAAGCATCTTTAACTTAAAATTTAAGCCACTGAATTAAATTTTATAAGACATATTATCAACAATTATTTTGACCTAACTCTGAATTTTACTAGAGTTAATGGTTATCACTATTTTTTCTACTATATCATTTCTTCTTTTTAATGTTTATTATTCTTAGGTTTTGCTTCTTTGACTTACATACAGCTTGAGTATGTATAGGAGGTATGTTTTCAGAATCATATTCCTATAAACATTCCTTTAGTTGCATCTACTTTTTAGTAAATTTGATTCTTGGTTTTGGAGGTGCTGATGCTTCTGTTACCTCATTACACTCCTGGGTAGATGTTCAGGGTAGTCAGTCAGGATGACGTATGTGGCTTTGCTGACCATTGGGAGTCACTGTATGGTTTCCCTAGAGCCTCTTCTGAGCATGGCAGTGCCTTCATTCCCTGGGAGGACTCCATCCCATGTGTTTCCTGGGAGGGGAGTCTTCTGTCCCACATGCTGGCAGGAGGTCAGCCACAGTGGGCGCCCCCTGATAAGGTGAAACTCTGGGGCTCTTCCCTTCTTCCTCCCTAGGAGTTCCCAGCAAGAGAGCTGACTCTTGGTGCAGGATCCAGTGAATGTGAAGGGAATTCAGACTGTGGATAGCTTGAGGGCAGCTTTCCTGGGAGCAAGGCTGGAGGAATTCCCATCCCCGTGACTGGCACCACTGAATGCCATCAACTTCTGAGTATGCGAAACCCAGAATCAGGGTCACTGGAAAGACTGACCTTCACAAAGGAGAACGGAGGTTAAGGAAGAAGTTTATAATTGTGGGGCTTGGAAGACTATGGAAAAAACCACTGCTCTGATGAGTAATTTTTCAAGGCAAGATTAAACAACCCTGTCTTCATTGTGCTGCATTCACCCCACTGATTCAGAGGCCAGACAAGTCACTGACCTCTTTATGGGGGGTTACAGTCCTTGCCATAAGTACCACTGCCAATGAAAACAAGCTGATTCCACATCACTCTTGTAGTTCACTCTTTTACTAGAAATCAGAGCATAATTCACAAGCTCATTGCCCTTTATCATGGCCGTTTCATGAGCTTCCTGGATTAGCTAATGTATGTGTCTTGCATTATTTCTTCCTCAAAGACTTCTGGTCTTCACACGTGCACAGAACACACATATGCACATGCATGCACACCCACGTGCACATACCCTACCTTCTCGGTGCACACAAACTCACTATTGGTCTCTCTCTGAGCTTCTGTAATGCAATCTGCTGCAAACCACACATAACCTCAGAGTCCACTGTGAAGTTGATGTCAATTTTAGGACTGCAACAACATTACATAATTTTTTTGTGAGAGCATGTCTTATGTCCCATTATTTGTCCCAGGGGATCAAGTAGAGGCCTCTGTATAGAACAGGTCCCCAGTAATTGTTTCTTAATCTACTGATTGTGACTAATATTTCAGGACCTCTTTGAGAAGCATGAGTACAACCAGAGCACCTGGGGGAAAAGGGCAGGGCATGCCCCCTGGATGGTTTTCCTATACCAGGTATGGGTTTATACTTTTTCTCAGCATTCTTATATAATGAAGTGAGATGCCTGCTAAAAATACAAGTTTCAGAGATTTTTTTTCCACTTGGACTGGAGCTGAATTGCTTTGCACATTCTTTGGAGAAAAGACTGAAATCCTGTTAGTTAGCATTATGAGTCAGCTGTCTATATTTATGACACCGATTTTAAGGAGTGCATATATTTATTAGGAAATGGTACCTGAGGGAATAAGGAAATCAAGATGAATGTCTCAGATTACCTCTACATGATACCTGAGCAACTTACATATTCTACCAAATCAGTTAAAAAATCATGCAAGCATGCAGGATAATTGCTTGGAATTTTGAGAGCAGAAAATCTGAAAGAATGAGTTTTTCATTTTTCTTTATTTTGCTCAGTGCAGATACCACTGAAATACTAAGAATTACATCACACCTTTAAACCAAATACATAAAACTTTTGCGACTCTGACATTCTCCATCTTTCACACTTATATGTGAAGGGGTTCCACATCAGGCATCAGATGGGGGAAAATCATTGTTTGGAAAAATATTTTCTACCCTCAGTGCAGATCAAGTCAAGACCCTGGGTGTTGGGGTCCCCCAAGGTGTCAGGGAAAAGGGATGCTTCTCGGCATGACCAGCCAACTTGAATGTACTTACTTCTCTGCAGAAAGAAAGAAGAAAAGGGTAAGAGAGGAGGGTGGTTAGACCATGGAGCAAGCAAAAGCATGTGTGATGGGTGATGGGCATTGCCTGCAGGCAGGCAAAGAGAGAAAGTGGAGTCACCAGTATGAACTTAGAAGCTAGGAAAGTCTGGCATGGATTGGTTCCTTGTAGGAATGGGGACCACACTCAGATCCCCGTGGCTGTCAGCATATTCCTCCAAATGCTTTCTTTAGGTTAACTCCATGGATCACATGAAGCAGGTCTGGACATGCTGAGGAATCTTGGAGAACATGCAGAAGTAGTTACTGGGGGGGACAGGGGGCCTTCGAGTTTCCCCTGGCCGAGAAATGGGGGATCCAGGCAACCTCTATGGCAGAGGACAACCTAAATTCAAGTTGCATTTTCACGGTAACTTAATACTAACAATATTATCCTATTTAAACATATGACAGGTTTTAGTATCAATATTTAATCAATTCAGTAAACACTTGCTATTGGAAAGGCACCATGGCAAGCTTTAGGGAGGATGCCAATGAGCTTGGAAGAGACACAATGCACCCATGTACAGAAACTAGATAAGCGAGAAATGTGATTGAGTTAAAATACGAGAGAGTGCTGTGAAAATACAAGAGAGTGATCACTTTGGGATAGAAGTAGGGGAAGATTTCTTTGCAGAAGTTGAGAATAAAAGAAGGGAATGGGCTTGGTTTCTAGGGGGAAGGGATATAAATAAACCAGGGACTTGTGCAGTGGACACACCACAGAAATGTGACACAACAGTCATTACCAGCTGTCAGTAAAATGCCATCATTTAGAGTCCCGGTACCTGAGTAACCAGGACCTGAGGCCATGCCTCCTCCCATGCTCTCATCGACCTCTTTCCTGACCCCAATTCACACTTCTCAATTCCTACAATCCTGCCACTTTGGCCTCCAGAACTGCAAGTCAAAGGTTAGCAAAATCTCCGAATCTCAGGCCAGTTCTTTATTTGCTCTTCTAGGCTGGCTGAAACCGGGTCTGCTCAAGGGCACAGCTCCTCTGGGGGCTGGTTCCTCCCCCAAACTCCTCCCAGTGCCAGGCGAGTGTCCACCCTTCTTCTCACTGTTTTGTCCACCCAGTTCCATCTCCGTTTCCCCTATAATCTCTGACTGTCCTGAATGGGTCTGAGCCACTCATTCATGCAGCATCTCTCCTTATGGTTCCCTCTGTCCTCCCCCACACATTTCAGCCCCTGATCCCTGTCACATCCACCTGGAACATCCCCCAGCCTGGGCCTGGCCCCCTCTCCCCTTCTTGGCAAGGCCATCTGAATCATTCTCTCTGTGAGTCAGCCCCTTTCCTGATGCATTTCTCTCCATCTCTCCTGTCACCTGTCATCACTCTGCATGTGCACACTGTGCTTGTTGCGTCATGTTCGGCCTTTTCTCACAGCAACACTCCCTGGGGGAGGGGAGATTCCCCTGCTCTGTTTACTGCTCTGGCTTCAGCACCCCGAGCAGCTCCTGGCACACAGATTCCCTCAGTCAATATGCTTCACGAATGAGGAGCCTTCTGAGCAACCTCTTTAGAAACAGAGATAGACAACAGCTCCTTAAGCAGTCTGCTGGCGTGGAGAGACAGCTTCATCCTTGGCCAACCTGGGCATTTTTGAGTCTGAACTGACCAATCTGTAAGGAAAAGATTAATGCATTCCAGAATCCATTCCTAAGTCCAAGGATATTTTGTTATAGATAGAGTCAATTAAATGGTTAACATTTTTCATTGATACTTAAGTAAAAGATGCTATACAAACTCAAATGATTTTTTTTTTTTCCGGTACAGGGGCCTCTCACTGTTGTGGCCTCTCCCGCTGCAGAGCACAGGCTCCGGATGCTTAGGCTCAGTGGCCATGGCTCATGGGCCCAGCCGCCCCGCGGCGTGTGGGATCTTCCCGGACCAGGGCACGAACCCGCGACCCCTGCATCGGCAGGCGGACTCTCAACCACTGAGACACCAGGGAAGCCCTCAAATGATTTTTTATGCATGATACAGCTACTCTTTCTGTGTTTGAAGCTTGTAAATGAATGTACACATTTATACCTCCTCTCATTATTCTAAACAAATACACTGAAGAGTTGGGGCTATACAGGAATTAAAAGTCACAAAAGAAAAACAGTATAGCTATCATCTGTATCTGCAAACGCGTTTTCAGATAATTGGTAAAGTATAATTTTCTGCCTCTACAGCACTACATTTCCCCAGCTATTTTCAGGGTGGTGTCTGGGGGCCCCAGGAGTGAGTGTTCAGCCCTACTGCCTTGTGCAGCTTCTGCGGGTACTGGCTGAATGTACTGGGAGGTGGGCTGGACCTTGAAATGGAAATGTGTGGGATAGGAAAGAAAGGGTTGAGTACCAAGTAGACATCTTGTAGAAGGACTGCTTTTTCTGTGGATCAGGCAGCTGTGATAGAGTTAGGAGTGAGTGTCTGATTCTCAAAAATACCTGTGAAACTCCTATCTGGAGGAGACGACCGATTCATCTTCTGGAAGAAGAACCCGACAGAGTTTCCTTTATATGGAAATTTCTTAACAGCCATTCTGTATAATATTTAGGGAAATGTTTCTTTTGCATCCAAAGAGATCAGCCTGGGAGTACTGGGGGATGCTCTGCCCGCCTGCTTTAATAGTTACTTTATTTTCTAAAGGAGCAGGTCTTTGATGTTATCAATAGGCATATATTAACTTTTTTTTTTTTTTTTTTGCGGTACGCAGGCCTCTCACTGCTGGGGCCTCTCCTGCTGCGGAGCACAGGCTCTGGATGCGCAGGCCCAGCAGCCAAGGCTCACGGGCCCAGCCGGTCCGCGGCACGTGGGACCCTCCTGGATTGGGGCACGAACCCACGTCCCCTGCATCGGCAGGCAGACTCCCAACCACTGCGCTACCAGGGTAGCCCCATATATTAACTTTTGAGAAATGAATCCATGACTAACACTCCAGATGTACTTTCTGGGGCTAGAACACTGAACAACTTTTGACCATTCATTATCTTGTTTATTAAAAAAAAAGGACTGTTCATGAGTAGAATTTGATGAATATTGGCTCAGCTGCAGCAACCAGAACTGATCATGGACATGGAAGCAAAGAGCTCAGCGGCTTAGTGAATTAGATGTGAACTTCCGAATTAAAGCTAAATCCCAAACAAATGTTCTAAATGACACTTAAGAAAAAATATCATTTAAGAAATTTAAGAAAATTTAAGAAAAAATATATCATTTAAGAAAAAATATACCCACACATGTGCAAGGGATAAGTTTAAAATTCTGCTATTGTGTCACATATGTCAAACAAATATGGCTGGTATTTTTCTACACTTGGGAATTTATGAATGATCTAGTATACAGGCTTAATTTTGAATATGGGCACTCAAAAGATAGTCTGTTTTTAGTATATAATACAACTGGAGATATTTATATTTTTATTAATTGCATATTAATTTTATGTGTTTTAAGCTCTTTTATGTCTATTTGTTATATCAAGGCTGATGTGGTTCTGTATACTCCACTCCTTATAAATTTCTGTTATTTTTTTTTTTATCAGTTGTTTGTTTCATGTATTTTGGTGATACTGTTTCAAATGTTTTTAAGACCCAGTATGAGATTCATTGTCTTTCAGGAAGCTACTGTTTTCTTCTGCTATGTTTTTATTTCATTTTTTCCCCTGATCTTCCTTTTTTTTTTTCTATTTATATATGCCAGTAATTTGGAAGGAAAAATACAAAACTATTCCTTTTAATTGTTTTTACTTATCTAATTATCAAAACATATTTTGGCTTCTGGGAGGGGAGGGACTTATACATGTATATTACACACACCACTTCTTATGTCCACGCTGATGAATACCTAGTCTTTTTAAAATTTTTATTTAACAATCATCTAATTTAAAATTTATTGACCCCCATTTATCACATTTAGAATATGTGACCCAGGTTTACGCTTACCAGTTTTCAATGCTCATCATCAGTTACTGTATTCCATGTTTTTCATCCTACTTTAGTCCTAAATCACATTAGTTTAGCTTTAAAGTGTTTATTGTCTGATAAATTTGTAGTTGAAATTGTGTTTAAATTCTTTTTTTTTTTCAAGAAACACAAGAGAATAATTTATAATTTGCATAACATTTTTTCTGATACTTTTATTTTTGGTACCATGACATGTCAATGAAAACTTGGCTGGTTATAAAATTCTCAAGTTTTCATTTTTACTAAAAGTACTCTAAAATGATTCATCATTGTCCTTTGGAAATTAGAACTAGAGGGAATTAGGAGGCTACTATGATCTTTATTTATTCTTTGGAATTTTTAAAATTAACAATATGCCTGTACAACATTTTTTTAGTTTTATAGTGAAAATTTGCCCTACTTTTTTGTAGTTATTTTATTTAAACAAAAAATAATCGTATACCATGTTGTTTTTTCACTTCTGGATTTTATCTTGTGTCTTTACTCTTGGCATCTGTTCCAGTTTTTCCACGTTCTTCCACAGGTGTCTTAAATATTCAAATTAGGTCTTTCTCTCTGCCTTCCATTTTTATCATCTCCTCATGATACTTTCTTCTCTTTGCACTTTTTCTCTTCTAAGATGGTTTTTCATGTCACTTACTGAATTTTGCATTTTAATGAATTCTGCACTGTAATGAATTTCAGAGGAATTTTAGTTACTATTGCATCTTTCAGGTTTTTACTTCTCTTCTCCCTCACTTCTGCTTTTTCTCCTTCACGTACCTGAAATGTCAACATCTCTCTCACCTTTAGTTTATGAAGACCTCACCTTGTTATGTCCAGTTAACACCTTCCTTTTAAATGACCTCTGGTTCCTTCAATAACTCACCTTCAGGTGTGTTATATGTTTTCACAATCACAACCCTTAGTATTCCCTTTCCCTGTTGAGGTGACATCATGGTGGTACTTGTGGAGTCCACTCCCCATGAGCACAGGTGGGACCTGCCACGTGGCCTCTAGCAAAGGGGATGGATGTCACTATCGTGCGTTGCTGAGAGCTCCCCAGTGACAGCTGGCAAAAACCAGGGCTTCCGTCTCCACAGCTGCAGGAAACTGAATTCGGCCGACAACCCTGTGAGCCTGGAAGAAAATCCCGAGTTCCAGGTGAAATTACAGACCATCCAACATCTCCGCTGCAGTCCTGTGAGACCCCGAGCAGGCTCCTGATCATGGAAACTTTGAGATAATAAATATACGTTGTTTTTAGCTGCCAAGATTTTAGAAATTGTGACTCAGCATTGGAAAACAATACGTTTGCTTTGAAGTATTTTGAAAGTTCTATGTTATTCCTTCTCCTTACTCATTTTTATAAGCAATCCCATGGCTGAAGGTCCTCATTTATTGCATAAACCTTTATTTCTCTTTCTTCATCACTAGAATAAAGAAAAGGTAAACTCAGAATCAAAGCTTCACATTTGTAAAAATTTATTTGAAGGTAAATACATATTTCTTGTCTGTCATTTATAGAAGCTCTTAAATTTGCTATCTAGAGGTGTAGAGATATTTTTCCATGCCTAGAAAATATTTGTGATATTAGTCAAAATACCTAAAAAGTTGGAGCAATTTTGATTGACATCTGAGAATAAAATGTTGCCTTCTTCTTGGCATCCCGAAAGATGTTTTCAAAGCTTATGACTGAAAAACTTGGTCTGTTCAGTGTCAACCTGGGAAAAATATGCATAAAATTTACCCCCAAAATAGTAATCCTAATTTATTTATATTTTCTATTTTCCGGTCAAAGCCACAACTAAAACCTTTGACCCCCATGGGAAGGCTATATTTTTGTTCTAAATAGATACACTGGCATCAGTAGGGTGTATTGCAGCTTTGTAGGTGTGGTCACTCAGCGTTCTCCTCTCTGTTCCTGTGGACACGTCATCTCTTATGGTTTAGTAGGTTGTGCAGGTTAAAAAGAAAGTAGAACTTCCTGCATTATGCTCCATGTGCATTTGCAAACCTCTCTCTAGGACCAAGAAGAGAGGGACTTGCTGGTCCTCTGGAGGCTGGGGTGTGGTTCACCCACCAGGAAGCTGCCCCCAGCCACCCCTTGCATGGGACTAATCCTACTAGGATCTCTCTGAGCCCACAGAACCCCCTCAAAGCCTGTATTAGTGAGCTCAGGTTCCCATAGCAAAACACCCCAGAGTGGCAACTTAGACAATAGACATTCATTGTCTCCCAGTCCTGGAGGCTGCAAGTCCACGGTTGAGATGTCTGCAGGGCTGGTTCCTCTCGAGGCTTCTCTCCTGGGCATGTAGACATGTCTCCTCCCTGTGTCTTCATGTGGTAGTTTCTTTGTGTACGTCTGGGTCCTCATCTCCTCCTCTTATAAGAACACCAGTCCTATGGGATCAGGGCCCACTCTAGGGACCCCATTTTACCTTCATCACCTCTGTGAAGACAAATCTCCAAACACAGTCACATTCTGGTCCTGGGGGTTAGCACAAAATATATGAATTGTGTGGGGACACAACTCAGCCCTCAAGACTGCCAGCTTCTGCATCCAAAGAAACGACATTGTCCTACCATGTAATCTTTGATTTTCAGGTCTTCATGACATCAGCCCCAACCTGTTCCTGCCTTAAATCAGCCCCAAATCCACACAGGCCCATGGACCTGCTCATGGTGAAACTGAACAAAAGGGGCTTCTCATGGTCTTTTTGCCATTTCTCCTCTGTTCCTCTAGGCTGCCAACTCCTAAATGTATGAATTTATGATAAAAGACACTTCCAACTTTGGAAAGCAGATGGGGTCTGGGGTGTCTCACTATGATTCTCACTATACATTTGGTTGTTTGGCATATTAGATACATAAAGAGTAGGCTTTTCTTTAAAAATCATAACATTTCTTATGTTAGTATAATTGGTGATAAACACTGGTAAAATAATCTAAGAATTTTTTTGTAAAAAACTTGGACAGGAAGGAATAACCAAATGTACTACTCAATCTCCCATTTTAAATGATGAAATAGTTTGCCTTTTTAATATAAAACCAAAGCCAAGGTGGGTAAGGAGAATTAATTTATGGAGGAAGAAATTACTTACAGAGAGAATCTATATCTTAGAAGAATGTATCTGTTAGCAGTGACATATGGGTTTCTCTCTAAAAGCATAAGCTTTTTCAGATCCCATTAGGCATACATTTTTCTAAATAGTTACCCTCAAACTTCATAAACAAGCCAAACAACATATGGAATGATTACGATTTGCATAAAATATGATGTGAGAAATGCCCTATAAATTCGTCCTAAGTTTGTTGTGCACTTTCTTTTTGGAAACGAAAAACCCAAAAGAAAAAAAAGGCTTTACTTCATGATTAAAATCTTTTTCCATTGACCTTTCTCTTTGGTTTTTTTAAAAAATCTTTATTGGAGTATAATTGCTTTACAATGGTGTGTTAGTTTCTGCTTTATAACAAAGTGAATCAGTTATACATATACATATGTTCCCATATCTCTTCCCTCTTGCGTTTCCCTCCCTCCCAAACTCCCTATCCCATCCCTCTAGGTGGTCACAAAGCACCGAGCTGATCTCCCTGTGCTATGCGGCTGTTTCCCACTAGCTATCTATTTTATGTTTGGTAGTGTATATATGTCCATGCCATTCTCTCGCTTTGTCACAGCTTACTCTTCCCCCTCCGCATATCCTCAAGTCCATTCTCTAGCAGGTCTGTGTCTTTATTCCTGTCTTACCCCTAGGTTCTTCATGACCTTTTTTTTTTCTTAAATTCCATATATATGTGTTAGCATACGGAATTTGTCTTTCCGTTTCTGACTTACTTCACTCTGTATGACAGACTCTAGGTCTATCCACCTCATTACAAAGAGCTCAATTTCGTTTCTTTTTATGGCTGAGTAATATTCCATTGTATATATGTGCCACATCTTCTTTATCCATTCATCTGATGATGGACACTTAGGTTGTTTCCATCTACTGGCTATTGTAAATAGAGCTGCAATGAACATTTTGGTACATGACTCTTTTTGAATTATGGTTTTCTCAGGGTATATGCCCAGTAGTGGGATTGCTGGGTCATATGGTAGTTCTATTTGTAGTTTATTAAGGAACCTCCATACTGTTCTCCATAGTGGCTGTACCAATTCACATTCCCATCAGCAGTGCAAGAGTGTTCCCTTTTCTCCACACCCTCTCCAGCATTTATTGTTTCTAGATTTTTTGATGATGGCCATTCTGACCAGTGTGAGGTGATACCTCATTGTAGTTTTGATTTGTATTTCTCTAATGATGTTGAGCATTCTTTCATGTGTTTGCTGGCAGTCTGTACGTCTTCTTTGGAGAAATCTCTATTTAGGTCTTGTGCCCATTTTTGGATTGGGTTGTTTGTTTTTTTGTTATTGAGCTGCATGAGCTGCTTGTATATTTTGGAGATAAATCCTTTGTCAGTTGCTTCATTTGCAAATATTTCCCCCCATTCTGAGGGTTGTCTTTTCGTCTTGTTTATGGTTTCCTTTGCTGTGCAAAAGCTTTGAAGTTCATTAGGTCCCATTTGTTTCTTTTGTTTTTATTTCCATTTCTCTAGGAGGTGGGTCAAAAAGGATCTTGCTGTGATTTATGTCATAGAGTGTTCTGCCTATGTTTTCCTCTAAGAGTTTGATAGTTTCTGGCCTTACATTTAGGTCTTTAATCCATTTTGAGCTAATTTTTGTGTATGGTGTTAGGGAGTGATCTAATCTCATACTTTTATACGTACCTGTCCAGTTTTCCCAGCACCATTTATTGAAGAGGCTGTCCTTTCTCCACTGTACATTCCTGCCTCCTTTATCAAAGATAAGGTGACCATATGTGCGTGGGTTTATCTCTGGGCTTTCTATCCTGTTGCATTGATCTATCTTTCTGTTTTTGTGCCAGTACCATACTGTCTTGATTACTGTAGCTTTGTAGTATAGTCTGAAGTCAGGAAGCCTGATTCCTCCAGCTCCGTTTTTCGTTCTCAAGATTGCTTTGGCTATTCGGGGTCTTTTGTGTTTCCATACAAATTGTGAAAATTTTTGTTCTAGTTCTGTGAAAAATGCCAGTGGTAGTTTGATAGGGATTGCATTGAATCTGTAGACTGCTTTGGGTAGTAATGTCATTTTCACAATGCTGGTTCTTCCAACCCAAGAACATAGTATATTTCTCCATCTATTTGTATCATCTTTAATTTCCTTCATCAGTGTCTTATAATTTTCTGCATACAGGTCTTTTGTCTCCTTAGGTAGGTTTATTTCTAGATATTTTACTCTTTTTGCTGCAATGGTAAATGGGAGTGTTTTCTTGATTTCACTTTCAGATTTTTCATCATTAGTGTATAGGAATGCCAGAGATTTCTGTGCATTAATTTTGTATCCTGCTACTTTACCAAATTCATTGATTAGCTCTAGTAATTTTCTGGTAGAATCTTTAGGATTTTCTATGTATAGTATCATGTCATCTGCAAACAGTGACAGCTTTACTTCTTCTTTTCAGATTTGGATTCCTTTTATTTCCTTTTCTTCTCTGATTGCTGTGGCTAAAACTTCCAAAATTATGTTGAATAAAAGTGGTGAGAGGGGGCAACCTTGTCTTATTCCTGATCTTAGTGGAAATGCTTTCAGTTTTTCACCACTGAGGACAATGTTGGCTGTGGCTTTGTCATATATGGCCTTTATTATGTTGAGGAAAGTTCCCTCTATGCCTACTTTCTGCAGGGTTTTTATCATAAACGGGTGTTGAATTTTGTTGAAAGCTTTCTCTGCATCTATTGAGATGATCATATGGTTTTTCTCCTTCAGTTTGTTAATATGGTTTATCACATTGATTGATTTGTGTATATTGAAGAATCCTTGCATTCCTGGAATAAACCGCACTTGATCATGGTGTATGATCCTCTTAATGTGCTGTTGGATTCTGTTTGCTACTATTTTGGTCAGGACTTTTGCATCTATGTTCATCAGTGATATTGGCCTGTAGTTTTCTTTCTTTGTGACATCCTTATCTAGTTTTGGTATCAGGGTGATGGTGGCCTCGTAGAATGAGTTTGGGAGTGTTCCTCCCTCTGCTATATTTTGGAAGAGTTTGAGAAGGATAGGTGTTAGCTCTTCTCTAAATGTTTGATAGAATTCGCCTGTGAAGCCATCTGGCCCTGGGCTTTTGTTTGTCGGAAGATTTTTAATCACAGGTTCAATTTCAGTGCTTGTGATTGCTCTGGTCATATTTTCTATTTTTTCCTGATTCAGTCTTGGCAGGTTGTGCATTTCTAACAATTTGTCCATTTCTTGCAGGTTGTCCATTTTATTGGCATAGGGTTGCTTGTCGGAATCTCTCATGGTCTTTTGTATTTCTGCAGTGTCAGTTGTTACTTCTCCTTTTTCATTTCTAATTCTATTGATTTGAGTCTTCTCCCTTTTTTTCTTGATGAGTCTGGCTAGTGGTTTATCAATTTTGTTTATCTTCTCAAAGAACCAGCTTTTAGTTTTATTGATCTTTTCTATTGTTTCCTTCATTTCTTTTTCATTTATTTCTGATCTGGTCTTTATGATTTCTTTCCTTCTGCTAACTTTGGGGTTTTCTTGTTCTTCTTTCTCTAATTGCTTTAGGTGCAAGGTTAGGTTGTTTATTCGAGATGTTTCCTATTTCTTAAGGTAGGATTGCATTGTTATAAGCTTCCCTCTTAGAACTGCTTTTGCTGTGTCCCATAGGTTTTGGGTCGTCGTGTTTCCATTGTCATTTGTTTCTAGGTATTTTTTGATTTCCTATTTGATTTCTTCAGTGATCACTTCATTATTAAGTAGTGTATTGTTTAGCCTCCATGTGTTTGTATTTTTTACAGATCTTTTCCTGTAACTGATATCTAATCTCATAGCATTGTGGTTGGAAAAGATATTTGATACAATTTCAATTTTCTTAAATTTAACAAGGCTTGATTTGTGACCCAAGATATGATCTATCCTGGAGAATGTTCCATGAGCACTTGAGAAAAATGTGTATTCTGTTGTTTTTAGATGGAATGTCCTATAAATATCAATTAAGTCCATCTTGTTTAATGTATCATTTAAAGCTGTGTTTCCTTATTTATATTTTCATTTTGGATGATCTGTCCATTGGTGAAAGTGGGGTGTTAAAGTCCCCTACCATGAATGTGTTACTGTCGATTTCCCCTTTTATGGCTGTTAGTATTTGCCTTATGTATTGAGGTGCTCCTATGTTGGGTGCATAAATATTTACAATTTTTATATCTTCTTCTTGGATCGATCCCTTGATCATTATGTAGTGTCCTTCTTTGACTGGTGTAATAGTCTTTATTTTAAAGTCTATTTTGTCTGATTTGAGAATTGCTACTCTGGCTTTCTTTTGGTTTCCTTTTGCATGGAATATCTTTTTCCATCCCCTTACTTTCAGTCTGTATGTGTCTCTAGGTCTGAAGTGGGTCTCTTGTAGACAGCATATATATGGGTCTTGTTTTTGTATCATTTCAGCCAGTCAGTGTTTTTGGTGGGAGCATTTAATCCATTTACATTTAAGGTAATTATCGGTATGTATGTTCCTATTCCCATTTTCTTAATTGTTTTGTGTTTGTTATTATATGTCTTTTCCTTCTCTTGTGTTTCTTGTCTAGAGAAGATCCTTTAGCATTTGTTGTAAAGCTGGTTTGGTGGTGCTGAACTCTCTCAGCTTTTGCTTCTCTGTAAAGGTTTTAATTCTCCATCAAATCTGAATGAGATCCTTGCTGGGTAGAGTAATCTTGGTTGTAGGTTTTTCTCCTTCATCACTTTAAATGTATCCTGCCAGTCCCTTCTGGCTTGCAGAGTTTCTGCTGAAAGATCAGCTGTTAACCTTATGGGGATTCCCTTGTGTGTTATTTGTTGTTTTTCCCTTGCTGCTTTTAATATGCTTTCTTTGTATTTAATTTTTGACAGTTTGATTAATATGTGTATTGGCATGTTTCTCCTTGGATTTATCCTGTATGGGACTCTCTGTGCTTCCTGGACTTGATTAACTATTTCCTTTCCCATATTTGGGAAGTTTTCAACTATAATCTCTTCAAATATTTTCTCAGTTCCTTTCTTTTTCTCTTCTTATGGGACTCCTATAATTCGAATGTTGGTGCGTTTAACATTGTCCCAGAGGTCTCTGAGACTGTCCTCAGTTCTTTTCATTCTTTTTTCTTTATTCTGCTCTGCAGTAGTTATTTCCACTATTTTATCTTCCAGGTCACTTATCCGTTTTCTGCCTCAGTTATTCTGCTATTGATCCCTTCTAGAGTATTTTTCATTTCATTTATTGTGTTGTTCATCATTGTTTGTTTTATCTTTAGTTCTTCTAGGTCCTTGTTAAATGTTTCTTGCATTTTCTCTATTCTATTTTGGATCATCTTTACTATCATTATTCTGAATTCTTTTCAGGTAGACTGCCTATTTCCTGTCCATTTGTTATGTCTGGTGGGCTTTTATCTTGCTCCTTCATCTGCTGTGTGTTTTTCTGTGTCCTCATTTTGCTTATCTTACTGTGTTTGGGGTCTCCTTTTTGCAGGCTGCAGGTTCGTAGTTCCCGTTGTTTTTGGTGTCTGTCCCCAGTGGCTAAAGTTGGTTCAGTGGGTTTTGTAGGCTTCCTGGTGGTGGGGACTAGTGTCTATGTTCTGATGGATGAGGCTGGATCTTGTTTTTCTGGTGGGCAGGTTCACGTCTGGTGGTGTGTTTTGGGGTTTTCTGTGGACTTATTATGATTTTAGGCAGCCTCTCTGCTAATGGGTGGGGTTGTGTTCCTGTGTTGCTAGTTGTTTGGCATAGGGTGTCCAGCAATGTAGCTTGCTGGTCATTGAGTGAAGCTGGGTGTTGATGTTGAGATGGAGATCTCTGGGAGATTTTTGCCGTTTGATATTACGTGGAGCTGGGATGTCTCTTGTGGACCAGTGTCCTGAAGTTGGCTCTTCCACTTCAGAGGCACAGCACTGACTCCTGGCTGCAGCACCAAGAGATTTTCATCCATGCGGGTCAGAATAAAAGGTAGAAAAGAAAGAAAGAAAGAAAGAGGATAAAATAAAATAAAATAAAGTAAGGTAAAATAAAATAAAGTTATTAAAATAAAAAAAAATTATTAAGAAAAAAAATTTTTTTAAAGTAAAAAAAAGAAAAAAAACAAACAAAAAAAACAAACACGACCTTTCTCTTAATAATGAAGACCTCGTGCTGCTCCAGTGAAGTTCTGCACACTATTTTGTAGGAGTTGAATGAACCTATCCTAGTCACAAACAGTATGTTGTTTCTATGGCGTTTTTCTAAAAGAATAAGCATCCTGCCCCTAATGCTTCCAATAGGCCATGATCAGTAAAGTTAAGGTGCTAGACGAACACAGGAGGCTTCCAGAGCAGACTCCAGGATGAGTCCCCTGAAGCCAAGAAGGGGATTCTCCTGTGGGCTGTGTGACAATAGTACATCATCTCCCCCCCACCTCCCCAGGACAGTGAAAGGAGGCTGTTTGTGATTGTGTGTGATCTCTTTTATCACAGGCATAACCAGGGCACATGGCGGCCTCCTCTTTCTTTAACTTGATTTCACCCACTCGTGAAAATCTATGAATGCCAGTGTTTTTATATTGCTTAGTATCTTACACTTTTCTGGAGAAATTGGAGGGTGTCGGTATCTGGGGGTAGGGATGGTGAGACTGAGTCTATACACATCTTGACATTCATCATACTGTTTCCATTCACTCCATCTGTCCCTCCTCCACCACACATTCCTTGAGGGTCACTGAGTGTCGAGCTCCCTGCTCTGTGACACCATATGGGTGTGTGAAACCAGAAATGGGCCTCCCTAAGCAGGAGGGAGGGCGTTGGGCTCCAATTCTGCTCCTGCTGGGACTCTCCAGGGTTCCAATTTCGGAGAGGTGTTGTGTTTTTAAACAAGCTAACGTACAGGAAAGCACTGCGAAACATGCACAGCACTTAAAAATACAAGGCGTTCTTATTTTATCTTATTCATCAAGTTGATTTGACCTTAGACAACACTCTGCCATCAGAGCCTGGGAGAAACCTGCAAGAGAGACCCCACTTCCAGGCAGAACTGAACGACTCCCAAGAGACACGATCCCTCACCTCCTTTATTGTTAGAATAGTCCTCTCTGATGGTCCTACATGGTCTCAGTGGTAGTTTAAGTAGCAACCATTTATGAAGGACTGCAATCCAGGTTGGTGATGACAAAATATAAGGTCAGTCATTATTTTCATATTGACCTTTTTCTTCCACTTTATTTTCTTCATTTCTACACTAATGGAATTGTTACCAACAATATTTCCAGTATGTATGGATAGACTTTGACAAATAAGACAGCTGCCACTAAGGGCATTCCCCAGCACAACAAATGGGGCAGAGAGCTTTCAGTTTACAGGGTTCTAACCCTCATAACCTTTGCAAAGCTGACTTTGAGCATCAAACTCCAGGGGGCTCAGGTGACTGCTGGCACAATGACCTCTTCCATAAACTCAGCCAGTGGCCTAATAGCAAAGGAAGTCGAAGACAATCTCCAGTGTAGATATGGATTCAGATCACATTTTAACAACACCAAGAAGTGATAACCATGCTCGGACGATGGAGGCCTGGAAAAACACATTTCTATCCACTCTTTCTTCTAGGTGCCTGTCTGCCCACCAGTTAGCTCTCAGCAGCAGTGTACCTGCCCTCAGAAATGATGGTTCCAGTGAAAGAGGAATGGAGCTCACAAAGGACAACTTTAACAACAACCATCAGTTACATCCTGAGAAGCCATCTTCCACAACAATGTCAGCAAGACCAAAATGCTGAAAGGATGCCTCTCTTTTTACCAGGCAATTCTGCTCTGGGGACCTACGACATCATGGTAAAGGCACCGTATGTTACTTCTACTCAAAGAAAATTTAAACTTTTACTTGGTGTTTGTGACCTGGAGAAATTTAACAGTATTTTGAAACATGAACTATGCTCTGCTATTTCTTTTATCCACTTGTGTGTCTCTTTATTGGAAGTGAAAAGTAGAAAGGTTGGAAAGACACCCAACGTGGTAGAGGTGGCTGTAAACTGAGGGCAGAGTAACTGGAGGAGAGCAGAGGGCTTAAAGCAGGAAGGCATATTTGATGCAATGGTGTGATGGTGTGAATCCGTTTAGATGGATGTGTGTGTGCGTAGACATGGAAGCATCAATCAAAGATGGACCTGTCAGGGGTCAGATTTTTTTATGGATTAGTATTTTCTTCCTTATACGTTATTTCTATTTTCTTTTTATCTACTTTTTACAACAAGCATATGTTATTTAGATAATCAGAAAAAAAAAAACACAAAATGAAGCTACGTTCTCTGTGAAATAAGAATGGTATTCATAACAAGATTCAACGGTAATTTTCTGGAGCAAGAACTATATTTTCTCTATCTTTTGTGTTCCATAAAATGTCTATCTGAGCTCTTTCACATATACCTCTAGTAAATATTTTTGAACAATCAATTCTGAGATCTAAAGATATTAGATATTATTCACTGTAAGAAATTTCATTCCTGTGAAATATTACTAAAATAGATGAATGTCAATTAAAGGTATTAACATCAGTTTTATTTAAAAAAGTAAATAAAATTTAATAAAGAAGATTCAGCATTAAAAATTTTTTTGGAATGGGATATGATGAGCCATCACTATTAGCAAAATTTCAATTTTTTATTAGAAATATATATTTTTATATTTTACTTTTTTTAACCTTACCACTGTTTCTATATATAATTCTTTAAAATAACTTCTCCAAGTATGTCAAAGTAGCTGTGACTAAATGAAGGGTCTTTGTTGTCTCAGTATGGTGTGAGGAGTGAACGGTGAGTGGAAGGGTGCTGGCTTTTTCTGGAGGATGCGATTACATGCACTCGTCCATATGTTTCTTGAAATCCAGCTGTGTCAGGAATTGCCTAGCAACACAGTGCAGAGACAGGATTCAGGAAGAGTGGCAGAATTTGTGACAACAGCGAAGAGAAAACACTGCATAAATGAATGTCATAAATGCTGACTTTTTTTTAAAGGAAAAAATATGAGATTAACTTTCAAGTTATGTTTGCTATAAAAGCTCAGAGGCCCAAACCAGCCAGCAGTACACGTGTCACATTCTAGGCTTGGGTGATACACTCTCACCATCCATTTATTGCTCCCAGGTCCCTGTGGATAACGACCAACAGCTTTCCTTCTCGAACCAGTAACGATGGAGGCAACTGTGTCCTAAACCACTCCCAGGGGCTGTGTGTTTGTGTGTGTGTCTTTGTGTGCGCACGCATGTGCACACACAATATGGATATTTACATACGTACCTACACACTACAGACACACCTATTAGGTACACACACAAAGATATTGAATGTATTTACTACATGGAATTGGCTCAGTGATCATAGAGGTGGGGAGTCCCAGGGTCTGCACTCTGTGAGCTGGAGCACAGGAGAGCCTACGCTTCAGTTTCAGTCTGAGTCTGAGTCAAAGGCAAGAAGACCAACACCTCAGCTCAAAGATAGGCAGAAACAGAGCTCTTGCTCACTCAATCTTTTTGTTCTCTTCAGGCCTTCCTTCAGTAGGTTGAATGAGGCCCACGCACGCTGAGCAGGGCCCTCTGCTCTACTCAGTCCACTGATTCAACTGTTCATCTCACCCACAACCACCCTCCCAGACACACCTAGAATAATGTGTGACCAAATGTCTGGGCACCCTATGGCCCAATCAAATTGACCAAGAAAATTAACCATCATTTCATATCTCCACATATAGATGCTGGTATAGGGAGAGCCGTAGCTATGGGTTGATGTGGGCAGAGAGAGATAGAGAGGGCTCTGTAAAGACCCTAGAATTCTAGAGGCAGCTCAGTTGTTAACTAACTCTGTAGAAGGCGGAGATTCATTAACTTTTCCTAAGTTACACACAAAATACTTTTTTAGACTCATCCACGGGAGCTCAAATAGAAAAAAACAATTTTAGCTAATATATATTCACAATACAGCAGCTGAATAATTTCTAAAATATGAGGTAACCTTGAGGAAATATGCAAAAGGCAGTCACTTTTCTCTAGTTTTGCATGATTTAAAACCTGGTTTTCCCTTAACACTAGGATAATCATAATGTTTTTGTGACTAGAATGGTATTGTTGGTTTCAGTACATAGAAATTTAAGAGCAGGCCAAATGATTTGTCTACCTTGTCATTTCAGAAAGAGCTTAGGTTAGACCATTCATTAAAACACATTTCCGTCTCAGCATTCCATTTTTGATAACATATTCATTCAAATGTAGCTGTGCACATGCATTCAAATTTATAGGTTGAAATTTTCTTACCATATACAACAGGAGAAAACCTAAGAAATAGTATGTATATATTATATATATACATTATATAATACATATAAATAATATGGCATAAAAGGATCCTGGAATATCTAGAATTACTTGAGTTCATAAAGCAATGTAATGAATCTAACATTTTAGAAACAGCTTTTCTTCTTTACTTCAAGTGTAAGTAAATTCAGAATCAAAGGAGAAATAAAATATTAACTTGGATTTTAAGACATTAAATCTGTCTAAAATGGGTAAGGCCCATATTCATCCACAGGGCTGTGCATATCTGAACTTGTGGATACATGTGTGGAATGATTCTTTCAGTGAGGAACCAATTTGTCCTTTACAAATGGATCACCACAGGTTTTGTTAATGTGTTCATTAGGCCTCCATATGGAGCATGCTGTGTTGAGAGACAAATAGAAACAATTTGGAATGAATCTATAATGTAAATCAGGGCATGTGGATGAAAGGAGAACCCAAGATTGTGTGGCCTTTATTTCCTTTAACTAACAAAATTTCACGGTTCCTTCAGGCAGTGTCTTGGCATTCCCCATCTAATGAGTAAAGAAATGCAGGGAAAGGCTCAGTCCCCAACAAGGATGAACATTTTAGGGCTTTGTGTTTTGGAATTGTCCAAGAAAGGGGCATATTAAATTGAGCCACGTGAAATTAATGTGTTTACAAGTCCAAAATGATCAATTATTGGTGGTTTCCTAGCTATTCAATAAAATCAGTGTCAATGGATTTAAGGGAATAGGAGAAAGGATGTGGATGCTCCCTCAGACTGGAAGTAGGGACTTGGGCTTTTTAATAGTGCTATTTAAAAACAGATAACTTTTGAGGTTGGGTGGGTAACAGAGGTTTTAAGTAATAAACTAAGCATTATTCAAACAGGTGTAAACAAGGGCATGAGGGAGAAGATATGAAATAAAATGTGGTACCACAAAGCAAGAAGTGATTGGTAGACATATAGGTTCATCAAATGACTGAAGTACCGACCACACACACAATTTTCACTCTGTCTCTAAATTACCTGCTTACCCTCTCTTCATCACTTTTATCTTTTATTCACAATTCATCTGTCAACTCCATTAGTCTATAATTCTCAAGTTTGATTTGTACTAACCACACAGTTTCTAGTCCTATTATTTTTAATGGCTTACATCCAATTTCTTCTTTGGTTATACCTCAGACAAGCCCTACTCATCTTTGATGCCCATACCTCAAGCCCCACTTCCCCTAAAATCTTTCATGCTTCAAATATCATATTTCTCAGTTTATCAGACACTTCTGAACAATATTTTCTATACTCACAATTTATAACACAAATATTATCCTTTATTGTATATCAATTTCTCATATGTTTTACTTCTCCAGTTAGACTATAAGTTCTTTGCAGCTTGGATCCAGCCTTCACCATTATTATCCCCCAGAGATACACAGACCTTAATAATTAAATAATAATAACTTATTGATTACCAACTCTACCTAGCAGACACCTACAGAAAACTCCACCTGACAACATCAGAATATGCATTATCCTCAGGGATAGACCATAGGAGGCCCTAAAACCAGCCTCAATAAATTTAAAATACTGAAATTTTAAAAAGTATTTTCTCTGACCATAATGGCATGAAATCAGAAGTTAATAACAAAAAGAAATTTGGGAAATTCACACATATATGAATATTAAACAATACATTCTTAAATAACCAATGGATAGAACAAGAAATCACTAGAAAAACTTCTAAATACTTTACAACTAATGGTTTCAAATTACTATGAAATTAATGAAATGAGGGCACAACATCCTAAAAATTATAGGATACAACCCAAACAGTATGTAAACAGAAATTTATAGATAAATGCTTACATTAAAAAAAGAAAGATCTTAAATGGATAACATAAAGTTTTACCTTAAGACACAGGGCAATGGAGAGTGAACTCAACCCAAAGCAATCCAAAGGAGGAGAACAGTGAAAATTAGAGTGGGGATTAATGAAACAGGGAATAGAAAAACAACAGAGAGCCAAGAAACCAAAAGTTAATTATTTGAAAGGAACAACAAAATTGATAGCTTTTTAGCTAGACTGACAGAGCAAACAAAGAGAGAAAATTCATTACTAAAATCAGAAATGAAAGAGGAGAACTTCTTGCCCATCTTACAGGAATAACACATATCATAAGGGACTACTATGAACAACTTCACACCAACAAATTAGATAACTTAAACGATGGGACAAGTTTTAAGAAAGATGCAAACTACTGAAACTGACTCAAGAGGACATAGAAAATCTGAATAGACATAACAAAGAAATTGAATTAGTAATCAAGAGCTACCAAAAAAGAAAAACCAGATCCAGTTGGCTTCACTGATAAATTCTACCAAATATTTAATAAAGAATACCAATTTTTCTCAAACTCTTTGAAAAAACAGAAGAGGAGGAAACACTTCACAGCTCATTCTATGAAGCCAGTATCTCATCACAAGAACCAGAAAAACATATAATAAGAAAATCAAACCACACAGCAATATATCTTACAAATATAGACACAAAAATCCTTAATAAAATAGCAAACAAAACAACCAAAGGCATATAAATGGATTATATAACATGACCTAGAAGGATTTATTTTAGCAATGTAAGATTTGATTAGCATCCTAAAATCAATTAATATGGCACATGCTATCAACAGAATAAAAGATAAATAAAAACCTCAGAATCATCTCAATAGACACAAAAAAGCATTTAACAAAATTCAGCTCACTTCAAGATAAAACAGTTAAAATAATAATGAAAAGGAACTTTCTCAAACTGATAAATGTCATCTATAAAACACTCAAAAAAGGATTTGCCTATTCTGGACATCTAAGAAGATTCATATTTGTCCTTTTGTGTCTGGCTTCTCACAATTATCATGTTTTCAAGATTCATCCATGTTATAGCATGTGACAGCATTTCAATCCTTTTTATGGCCAAATGATATTCCATTGTATTGATATACAGTAGATCTTCATTATTTGTGGATTTTTTTGAATTTTATTTTATTAATTTTTTTATATAGCAGGTCCTTATTAGTTATCTATTTTATACAAATTAGTGTATATATGTCAATCCCAATCTCCCAATTCAACCCACCATCACCACCACCACCCTGCCACTTTCACTTGTGGATTTCTATTTGTAAAATCCCCTTCTCACTGAATTTTATTTGCAACCCGCAAATCAAAAGACTGGTGGTGATTTTGTGGTCATTTGTTAACATATGCAGAGGGGCAAAAAATTTGTGTCACACCACACTCATGTCCTCATCTGAAGTTGAACAAGGCAGTGCTCTGTTTCTTCTTTCATGTCTTAAACTACATAAGTGTCCTATTTAGTGTCCTAGTTTCTTGGGTTTTTGTGCTTTTTCTTGGTGATTTTGTGTTTAAAGTGGGCCCCAGGCACAGAGTCCTATCTGGTATTCCTAAGGGTAAGGAGGCTGTGATGGGCGTACGGAGAAAGAATGTGTGTTAGATCAGCTTTGTTCAGACATGACTTATGGTGCTGTGGCCAGTGAGTCCAATGCTAGTGACCCAATAGTATGGTGCACACATAAAAAGGAAGAGGACGTTTGCTGACCTGTGCATGAATCCACTCTGGAAACATCTGTAGTGTATGATGAAGCTGGAAAAGATAGAAAAGTAACAAAATTCATGGATCCATGAGATAAAAAGTGTAGTGGACAGCACTGTTACGGGATTCAAAGTCCAAGAAATTTATGGTCATGATACCCGGGGTCAGGAAAATGCCAAACCCTTCTCAGCTAGTGCTGGCAGGCTCCCATGCTTTCAAAAGGCTATAGAGAAAAATGTTAAATCTGCAGTTGAGCCAGATCACAAGTATGTGGAATAACCTATAAAATACCTGCTGAGTGTGATGCAAGAAAAGGTTATGTGGAAGAGCAGGTTTGCAACACTGATGAGATGGACTTGATTTAAAAGGATGGTGGAAACTGAACCTGAATAATGCAGATGGCTTCCAAAGTGTCCGGGTTTAAACCATTCAAAAACAGTGCAATTAATTATTTGTAAGACAAATATGTTAAATAATGTGGCTTTAAGTGGAAACACACATAAAAGAACAATATGCATGGACCCGTTGATGGAAGAGTGAGGAAAGGCTGGAAGGAACCTGACCCTGGCCTCCCCGGACCATGGTTCCTTACTCCCTCACCCACTGTTCGTGGTGATTCTGTATGGACACAACTACGGTAAATAACAAGGATCGGCCGTCCAACCCCTGCTTATCCATTAATCAGTTGATGGAAATTTGGATTGTTTTCACTTTTTGGCTATTTATGAACAGTGGTGTTATTAACATTTATGTACAAGTTTTTGGGTGAACATATGTTTCTGATTCTTAGGACAGATACCTCAGACCAGAATTGATCAGCAATATGATAATTCTGTGTACTTTTCTGAGGAGCTGCCAGACTTTTCTGCAGTGGCTGCGCCATTTTACATTCCCATCAGTGATATGAGGGTTCCAGTTTCTACACATCCTCACCAACAATGGTTACTATCTTTATATTTTATTCTTACCACATCCATCCTAGTTGGTGTGAAGTATATCTCACTGTGGTTTTGATTTGCATTTCTCTAATGCTTAATCATGTTTGGCATCTTTTCATGTGCTAATTGGCCATTTGTGTATCTTTCTGGGAGAAACGTCAATTTTTAAATTGAGTTATTTTTCTTTTATTGTTGAGTTGTAAATTTATTGTATTTGTCATATTCTAGATACTAGACTTTTATCAGATATGTGATTTGCAAATATTTTTTCCTATTCTGTAAGTTGTTTTTCTTTTTATATTCTTGATAGTATCCTTTAACACAGCTGTTAAAAATTTTTTTGATGAAGTACAATTTATTTTTTTCTTTGGTTGCCTGTATATTTGGTATATTTACTAAGAAACTGTTGCCTAATTCAGGAACTAACAGATTTATACCTATCTTTCTTCTAAAAGTTTTGAAGTTTCAGCTCTTACATTTAAATCTCTCATCCATTTTGAGTTAATTTTTGTATACAGTGTGAGGTAGGAGTCCAAATTAATTCTTTTGCATGTGTAGATCTAATTGTCCCTGTACCATTTGTTGAAAAGACTATTTTTCCTCTTCTAAAGATCTTGGCTCCCATGCTAAAAAGCAATTGATTAAAAATGTATGGGTTTATATCTTGCCTCTTAGTTTTATTCTATCAATCTGTACGTCTATTTTTATGCCACATTTTCTGAATTACTGTAGCTCTGTATTAAATTTTGAAATTGGGAAGTATAAATTCTTCACTTTTGTTTTCTTTTTCAAGACTGCTTTGATATTTATGGGTCCTTTGGCTTTACATGTGCATTTTAGAATCAGCTCCATTTCTAAAATAAGTCAGCAGAGATTGCATTGAAACTATACATTAATTGGGAGAGTATTGCAATCTTAACATATTAAGTTCTCCAACCCATGAAATGGAGTATCTTTCCATTTGTTTGGATGTTCTTTAATTTTACTTATCAATGTTTTGTAGTTTTCAGTGTACAAGTCTTGCTCTTCTTTGGTTATATTTATTCCCAGGTATTTTGTGATTTTTGATGCTGTTGTAAATGGAATTGTTTCCTTAATTTTATTTCAGATGGTTTATTGCTAGTGTATAAAATATACAACTAAATTTTGTAGGTGGATCATGTATTCTGAACATTCCTGACTCATCTGTAAATTCTAAATTTCTTCCCTTTTTATTTGTCAGGATTTTTTATACGTATATGAGATCATCACATCTGTAAATAAAGATTATTTTTCTCCTTCCTTTCCAACCTGGACTTGTTTTATTTCTTTTACTTTCCTAGTTGTTCTGGTCAGAAGCTCCAGAGCCATTCTGGGTAGAGTGATGGGAGCACACACCCTGTTACTCCTGTTGCTGTTCTTAAGGGGAAAGCTTTCAGTCCTACACTATGAAGTAGGACATTAGCTGTAAGATTTTCATAGATGTCATTTTAGTAGTCTGGAAAAGTTACCTTTATTCCTAGTTTGTTGAGTGTTTTACCATAAAGTGGTGTTGAATTTTGTCAAATGTTTTTTCTTTATCCATTGAGACGATAATGTGTTTTTTTTTACTTGATTATACTAATGTGTTACAGTGATTGATTTTCAAATGTGGGCCCAACTTGGCAACAAATCCCTCTTTAGTCATAATGTATAACCCTTTTTATATGTATTTGGTTTACCCATATTTTTTCAATAATTTTTCATCCAATCATAAGGAATATTGGTCTGTAGTTTTCTTGTGATGTCTTTGATGACCTTTGGAAACAGCATAATAATGGCATCAAAGCATGAGTTGTGATGTCATCCATTCTCTTTTTTTTGAAGAGATTGAAAAGAATCAGTATTAATTCTTCATTAAGTGTTTGGTAGAATTCATCAAAGAAGCCAACTGGAGCTGCATTTTCCTTTGTGGGTAGCTTTTTTATTATTAATTTTTCTCTTAGGTATTACAGTTCTAATATGATTTTTAAATTTCTTCTGAAACAGGTTTGATAGTTCTTTCATTTCATCTATTATCTATAATTATCTAACTTGTTGGCATTGAGTGGTTCATAGTATTCCCATATAATGCTTTGTATTTCTGTAATGTTGGTAGTAATGTATCCTCTTTCATTCTTTATTTATTTATTTGTGGTACGTGGGCCTCTCACCGTTGTGGTCTCTCCTGTTGTGGAGCACAGGCTCTGGACGCACAGGCTCAGCGGCCATGGCTCATGGGCCCGGCCGCTCCGCGGCATGTGGAATCTTCTCGGACCGGGGCACAAACCCGTGTCCCCTGCATCGGCAGGCAGACTCTCAACCACTGCGCCACCAGGGAAGCCCCCTCTTTCATTCTTGATTTTACTAATTTGAGTTCTCTCTCTTGGTCAGAATATTTAAAGTTTTGTCTATTTTATTGATATTTTCAAAGAAAGAACAGTGGGTTTCATTTATTTTCTCTACTGCTTTTCTATTCTCCAGTTACTTTATTGCCTTCTAATATTTATTATTCCTTTTCTTCTTATTGCTTTGAATTTAGTTTTCTCTTCTTTTTCTTGTTTCTTAAACTGGAAGTAGATTATTTGCAATTTGTGGGAACTGTGCAAATTTATCAGAATTGGTTAAAGAAAAATGACAAAATAAAAAAAAATATCAGAAGGAAATTAAGAGTAATGAGGCTATAATAACAGATTCCAACATAATTTTAACAGAATTTTAAGAAGGGGAAAATTGGTAAGGTGGGGGAAGAGAGATGACTATTTTTCTAGAAAGAGGGAATGAAAAAGTCCTCACACTTAAGGTTCACAAGGAACCCAAAATAGAGTAAATAAAAAGGAACTATACCTAAATGGTGTGCTGAAACTTCAGGATGCCAAACAGTGGTGTTCTAAGCCTGACAACAGACCACGGCAGATGGCAAAAGGCACTGTCAACCTGGGATTCTATTCTCAGTGAGGCTGCTTTTCAATAGTGTGGGAAAATCAAGGGGTTTAAATCTGAGAGAAGTGACCACTTACACTAAAAGATCAAATAGAGGATACTCTCCAAGAAAAGGAAAACTACCCCTAGAACCTAAGTCTAGGATTCCAAAAATGAATATGAGCGAAGATATTTGTAAATATGGAAGAGATTTAAATAAACATCGACTGTGTGGCAGGCTGAGGAAAAAGATACATCCCATCACCCTTCCTCCCAGAAAGATGTGTCCACATCCTAATCCCTGGAACATAAAAATGTTATCTCATGTGGACGAAGTCTTTGAAGGTGTAATTAGATTAAGGACTCTGAGATGAGATCATCCTGGGTTACTCAGTCCTTGTAAGACAGCGAGAGGGAGTTGAGGCAGAGAAGCCTCCTGAAGACTTTCAGGGACTCAGGGGCTGTGGGCACCTCAGAAATTAGCAGCTCTCTCATGCCACAAGCAATCTGGATGATGGTTGCTGCCTCCCCACGGCTGCGGGGGAGTGTACAGCAACCCTTGAAGCCCCTACAAACACCAATCTAACCAGCTGAGAACTCCGAGCGCATCTGGGCAGGAATGGACTGAATCTGCCCTCAGTCTGAACAGCTGACAGCTAAAACTGGACCCACTGAGGAGCAGGTGGAAGAAGAGGTAACCTCAAGCTGATCCTCTAGGCACATGAAAGAGGAGCATCAAGCAACAGACTTGAGGTGAAGCAGGGAGATCCGGATGTCTACACAGAGGGGTGCGCAAGGCGACCCCAATCCTGAGAAACGAAAGGCAAATCATCAGAAATAAAGATGGATCTGGTTTTAGATCTGAGAGTGTGAAAACCTGAATGCCCAGAGCACAGGGAGGGATGAGAGCGTCAGGGCCCCGGGGACGGCTGGCAGGGCAATGGGAGCGGCTGGGGGACCAGCCCTGCCTGCTGTCAGGGTCCAGGTGATCTGGAAATATTCAGTCCTAAACAGCCCAGAAACTTGAAAATGTCCAAACTCCAAGTGAAATTGGTAATTTCTGGTCTTCTTTTGCACTTTTTTTTTGCATCTCAGTAACATGGTTTATTTTTGGCCTGGAACCCCGACCCTGTGGGATGGTTCTCATTCCCGGAGGAGATAAATTAAATAGGACCTCATGCCTCTATTCCCTGTTGTATCTCTGATATATGCCCGAGTGCAGATCCCAAAAGGCAACTCTGAAGAGACAATCTGATAGGTGAATTGGCTTTTGAAAGTTTAGACCAAATCCCTCATGCTGTTTTTGCCTTGCATACATGCAAGAGTTACCTCTTAAACTATTCCAGATACAATTTTTATACAGCTCCTCACAGCCTCATTCACCTTAAGTTTCTCTTTTCCAATCCTATTATCCCCTCAAGCATTGCACATAATTTTTCTCTGCTTGTTAGCACACTGCCTTGTTAACTCTGATCCTTTATTTCATGCCGGGTATTTGTTCACAGTGATGAGGTGGAGCTCACCTACCATCAACTGAGTGCCTCTTCCAGCAATGAATCTCTTACTTGATTCTCATCAGCCCCATCCTATGTATCATTTCATCTTCACTTTTGTCTAATGCTTTGTATCAATTTCTCTATTCTGGCCAAAATTGTTACTTTGTCACATCATCAGCTAAACATGAGGCATCAAATATTTCTCTCTCTTTCATAAACAGCCCTGAGCTTCACCTTCAGCTGAGATTCAGGGAATTATTAATACATATACTACTTCTAACGAGGGCATTTACATACCTCTGCAGTATCTACGTCAGGTGCTACGCTGGAGTTGTGAAGTTTACATCTGTAAGTCAGACATTTCTGCTCCCAAGCTGTTAACTGTCCACCACAGAGCTCAAGATATTCATTTGTAGACAGAAACTCAAATACCTTTATTACCCAGTGGGATGTAATAAGCACCGTGTGGGTGGCACTGCTACCCAGGGACTGCTGATTAAAGTCAGAATCACAGTGTGCTAAGATCATATTACGGGGGCATTTGAGTTGGGACTTGAACAGAAACCAAGGGGTTGATAGGCTGGGAGTGTGGTCTAGGAAAGACTAAAACCAGACAAGTCAATGAGGGAAATTTTTTTAACAATCCGTGTTGATGAGCATCAATCACATTTATAAATATTTACCATTTAAACATGGTGGTATACAACTTTCTACCATCAGAGGAATTTTTGGAGAGCCTCTTTTGTTTTCTGATAGTGATTGGAATGCCCATGCACCTGGGTACATGATATTATTTTATTCCAGTCACTTTCCAAACTCCTGGAGCTCTTTCAGCCCCAGTGTAAAAGCAGTTTTCCTTCCCTGACTAATCATCAGTGCCATATGCAGGTCTTGGCTCCAGAAAGTCTTGACTGTTGACGCCTAGATGACTTTTCCCCATGAATATGGAAGAGAAAATATAGATTTGAACTTCTGATGGACAACAGATGTTCCTTCCTTCTATATGCTGAGGGGAAGGAATTTCTCAGAGCTCCATTCCTAGTTCAGTGTTAGTCTTCCACACCTCATTTAAATGTCCTTTTGCTCTTTGCTGGGGTGTATATTTATTTTATTAGGATATGAAAGTTTCCCTAATGACTCATGACTGGCTTGGTCTTTGTCTTTTCTAGGTCATTCTAGAGGTCCCAACAGTCCAGAGGTGGTGGTGAGGGTTAGGATGAGAAGCTTACCATGGAGATGTTATTGTTCCTCTTTGGTTGATGACTTGTAAAATCACATGGGCACTCTGTGAACATGGCAGACTTCAAAATACAGTTAATTCAGAGGAAATAATGTAAACACTCTCAGGAATTACATATTCCATGTTAAGTCTTCAGACTCCCAAAAAAGTTACAAATGCTTTGTCATGCTCTTTACTCTTGAATAATTGTAGAGATATGGTTTTTGACTTTTCTTGGGTTAATAATGATTTGCAAATTTTTGGCCGAGTTAATCATTAATAATAGCTAATACTTATCTAGTGCTTAATAGGTGCTGGGAATTCTGCTGTGCTTTAAGCATTATCTCCATACAATTTTCACAAGAACTCTGTGATACAGATACAATTATTATGCCTATTTTTTATGAAGAAACTGAAGAACAGAGAAGTTGGGTAGCTGCCCTGTGATCACACAGCTAGTAAGCAGTGAATCCTGGAGTAGAAACTAAGATATCCGATGCTATATTCATGTTCTCAACCATGAGGTTTTTTTTTTTTTTTTTTTTTTTTTTTTTTTTTATGCGTTACGCGGGCCTCTCACTGCTGTGGCCTCTCCCGTTGCGGAGGACAGGCTCCGGACGCGCAGGCCCAGCGGCCATGGCTCACGGGCCCAGCCGCTCCGCGGCATGTGGGATCCTCCCAGACCGGGGCACGAACCCGCGTCCCCTGCATCGGCAGGCGGACTCTCAACCACTGCGCCACCAGGGAAGCCCACCATGAGGTTTTAATGATGGCAATTCATTAGCTATTCCTCATCCTTCCTATCATTAACACATTCAGTTCATCGAGTGTTTGTGTGTGTGCACCTAATGGTTGGCTATTGGTTTTTCATATAATATACTTTAATGGATCTTTAAAATATTTGTCATTAAATTCATAACTGATTTAAAGTTAGCATAGAAAATCCCTTTAGAACAAATGCAGATTAAAGCAAAAGAAATGTACGTCTCCTGTGAGGGCGCTGCTTGTCTCAAAGTCTTAGTTTCTGAGCTGATGGTCTCAGCTGATATGAGGAAACATGTGCAGCTCTGTGAGGACCTGCCTGTTTTAAACAACCATTTGGGGAGAGATTATCCAAAATCTTCTCTTCCTGTGAAAATGGTCCTGAACTACGTCACATATATTTGAATGTGCCTATACTAACTGGCACATTTGATTGTATAATCCCTGGAGAGTTAACATTTTAATGAAGAGCTTAAAATCAGTAAATTGTGCCATCTCAAATCGAATTCTGATGATTTGATTTCCACTGGAAATCTCATAAGAAAGCAAGCAGACATATCTTAGGAAATAAATGTACTGTTAATTCAATAGAGAACAGAAAGCTATGTCTTTGGTTTGCTCTAAAACAATAAAACTATTTTTTTCATATTTGCATAGGCAACATTATAATTAGTACAGTAAGTAGGGGCCAAAGACAGGAAGTGAAGTCATGTTATAATTCTGTTTTTACAACAAAATTATATCATTTTTTCTAAACAAAGGGGCAATGAGTTAACCTGAAAGTAAGAATAATATGCAAAATTAATTTTGCCCCTTTTCCTTAAGAATATGAAATAAAGAACAGAAAATGTGTCCAAAGACAGTATACATATATATCAATAATTTTCTGGAAATGCTCTTGCATTTCCAGAAAATGATACTTAGAACACTTGCGAGGAATGATGTATTTCTTTCAAGATCAACATTCTGTGCTCTTCTAGAACGCGGTCTGTCAGGGTGGTAATTATGGGCCGCACAGCGAGGACACAGGCTAATCACTACCTGCAAGTGTTTATATATTAAAAGATGCACCAGAAGAAGTGCAGCTACATTATTTTAGATGTAGCCATTACCATTCTTTGAAATACATGATATTTTTCATTTCCATATCATTTTTAATCTCTGACCCCAAAATTAGGATATTGAGAAGGTCACAGGGAACCAAATTCCTTAATGATCCTTCATTACTCAGTAATCTGGTTGATTTTCTACCTTTGCTGTTTGTCACTTGTTAGATGCGGCATTTTCACCCACTGACCATTTTTTAAATTATTCATCAAAGGTCCTTGTGACATCAACCCCACTCAACATTTCTTCTATAAAGCTTCTTGCATCTGTTTTTCCCCCATTCCATTCTCCAAGGTGAGATTTCCATGACTTTAAGCATGGGCTACTTCAATAATGTGAATACATTCACCAGCAAGCACGCACTGGTGTGTCTACAAGAAGCCAGGTGCTTTTCAGAAGTCATTCCCAGGCTTCAGAGAGCCTACCACTTATTAGAGGAGATGAGCAAATAAACACACACGTGTAAACACACACAAAGTATACACATGCGTAAACACATACACACATGCATGCACATGTACACAAACATGCAGACATACACACATGCATAAACACACATTCACATGACCATACGTAGACACACATAAATACATGCATAAATACATACACTCACAGTTTCTAGTGCCAGTAACTGTCTGGTACTGAAGACATTTTGTTATCTGGTCCCAAGCTCACTCCCAGCTTTAGCTTTCACCATTCCTCACACAAAACACCAGATCCACAAGGACATTCCACCATGTGGAGTCCAGGTAACCAGCGCATCCTTGCCTTTGTGCCTGCAGACTGCCCATCCCTCTCTGATTTCCTAGTCTTATCTTGCATTCAATTCCCACATGGAGCTCCACCTCCTCAATGAATTGTGTTTGTTGAACGGGGCACAAAGGATGGCGCGGCTTGTAAATGGCCACACCAGAAACATGCACTTGAAAAGTGGCCCAAAAATATGGACAAAGAAACATCTTTTGTCATTTACAGTGGACAGAACGTTACAGGAGCTCTCTTTGGATCCTCCAGCAGTGCTGCCCATAGGACTCTCTATGACAGTAGAAAGGTTCTCAGCTCCATCCAAGACAGTAGCTGGTAGTTACAAGTGGCTATTGTGTGGTTGAAAAGTGGCCAATGTAACTGAGGAACTGAATTTTTAATTTTATTTAATTTAATAAATTTAAATATAAATAGCCACAATGTGGTTCACGTAGCTTTGCAGCAATTGCATGTCATGCAGTCTCTCTCTGGGAAAGAATAAGCTCTATCGCTTGTAATCAAAAGCTGAGATAATGGAAAGTAGTGTATTTTCACTCTTACTCTACACTGGGCATGATGAGTAACATTATGGGCATCACACAAATGTAAAATGCATTTGTTGCTGTCAAAGGAACTTAAAATCTGATTGAAGGTGGAAGATAAACCCACAGGCTGCAGTAACAAATAAGGGAAGTATTTATATGTGGAAGTATGGAATTTAGGATGCAATAATGAGGGAAGAGTTCACAGAGCAGCGGGTGTGAAATTGACTCAGTTACAACCCCAGCATTTTCTGAGTCTTCACTAGGTACTGGGCATCCAGCTAATTCCTGGGCTAAGTTATGCGGATACAGAAGGCTGCACGTGGTGTGAATAGATGAGAGGCTAACAAAAACATAGCTTAAATATTGAGGCTTGTTCTGAGTATGCACAGCAGGTCACGACCTTGGAGAAGGGATGGACACACGTCACAGACCACCTCACTAGCACACCCACTGCTATTCATCATCTACGTGCCTGCAGCTTTCCTGGACTCATCATGGAGCTTCAACGTTTTTTGGTTTTTTTTTTGGTACGCGGGCCTCTCACTGTTGTGGCCTCTCCTGTTGTGGCCTCTCCTGTTGCGGAGCACAGGCTCTGGACACGCAGGGTCAGTGGCCATGGCTCACAGGCCCAGTCACTCCGTGGCATGTGGGATCTTCCCGGACCGGGGCACGAACCCGTGTCCCCTGCATCGGCAGGTGGACTCTCAACCACTGCACCACCAGGGAAGCCCGAGCTTCAACTTTTTGAAACTTCCCAACAACCTGGATTGGGAGCCCTGGAACCTGAAACTATGCACCATTTTTTGGAGGGACAGAGGCTCTGGGAAAGGCCATCAGTGGACCGTTCTGGTGGAGATGGTCAGGGTGACTGGAGAGCTTATGCCCAGCACATGGAGCCACAAGATGGGGAGGAGACATGTGGGCACCCACACCGACAGACAGTCCAACACCCAGAACCCGCTTTCTGCCCTTGAGCTTCAGGGAAGCACCTCCATTTCTGCAGATGTGTCCTAGCAAAGCTGGTTCACCTCTGAACAGCTGAGGGTCAACAAAGCAAAGGTTAATAGGATTCGACAGGGCCACAGCCATGGGGTTTGTCCAGGCTTGTGACCAAGGAGCCCTTTCGTCCTTCGGGTTAGCTCCAGGACCTTATGCACACGGGCTCCTGCCCACCTCTCCTTGAATCCCCCCGCCTTGTCACAGCCCATTCTTCTAATTCACTGCATTTATAAGAAGTGGTGATTATATATTTTCATCTTCTCCCCCATGGCCTGCACCCTCCCTGAGGAGTGATTACTTCTGTCGTGCCCACTGCTGTATCTTCAGCCTCGTGCACAGCACTCAGTAAACATCTGTCAAATTGTGTCCAAAAAAATGAAAAAGGAGCGGATGCTGAACCTTGAGTAAGTCCCTTGTGACTCTCCTGACATGTCCCCAAATCCCAGGTGATTGGAGTTGAGAGATGATCTATTGAAAGTTCTAAACTCTCCTGGAAATCAAGGTCTTTTACAGCTTAAAAAATACACCACCTCAAAGAAAATCAAAAGATGAAAGCAGTAGGAATTTGATAGCCTTCTGTCCTAGAGAAAGTAACTATATCCTATACTAGAATCAAATTTTCACCTCTGAATGTGGAAGATAGCAGAAAGAATCATGAGCTAGCTTATTCAATTCCTGAAATATGATTTTTTCTTAAATAGTTGGGTTCGGAATGCCTCAAGGTGGTACTTACATGTACTATTTAGAAGAAATTGAAGGAAGGCACACACTACACACACACACACACACACACACACGCACACATAGATACAAGCATGTTCCACACAGAAATTAACCAAATATTTATCAAGTACCTGTCATTGGACAGACATCATAAAAATCCTTGTCCTTGTGGAGCCTAGATCTGGTGTGGGAGAAACTAAACAAGTAAAATGTACAGCATGTGAAGGAGTGATAAATGCCACAAAGAAAGAAAATTTTAAAAAGATATTTTCAATTTTAAATAGTGTGATTGGGGGGAGCCTTTATTGAGAAAGCTGGGGTTTAGGGGAGTACTTTAAGTGGTGAGGAAGGGAGTGATACAAATATCTGATGAAGGTGGTTTTCCGGTAGTGGGAAGAGCAAGTGCAAAGTCCCTGTGGCAGAAGGACATCTGGCGAGCTGGAGGAAGAAGGAGGACTCGTGAGGAGGAGAAAAGCAGGCCAGGTGGGAGGTGAGTCTCATCTTCAGGGCTCTGTGGGTCACTGTGTGTACAAGCCCTTAATCACCTGCCTGAAACTGAGAGGTTCCAGGGTGTTTCGGAACTCAAAGTTCCCCAGATTTGTATAAAGTTAATGAATGTTTTTAAAGGTAGTTCTCTAATTAGAAGATATATTTAGCAATAAGTTAGGAAGGTAATGCTCTGTGTATTCTGGTTATTCCACGATCCCCCATGGGGTCTATGATGACACCTGTAATTCCTTACACGACAGAACTGCAGTGAAAGAGATGGACCATTCTCACTCGGCTCTGATCACATCTTGTTACATCCGATTTTGAGAATTCGAGTTTTGAGGAGCCTAGAGCTATGGAAAGGGGATTAGACCCTGTCCTGCAGCTGTGATTCTGAGTGAGGCGTGGTGCAATGAGTGTCGGAGCTGACAAGTATGCATGTGTCCGGCAGCTGTGTCGAGATGATGAGTGAAACAATCCTGGAGGGCTTTGTTTCCCACACCAGTTCCACAGAATACAATGAATGTCCTGTTTTCTGTGTAATCGAGACATAACACAGGGTGATTGTGTTACGGATAATTTGCTCAGCGACCATTCCTTATATTTTTAAAGTTTGCACTTTAATTAGCTATTTTCCCTAAGATCTTTCTTATGTCAGGTCCCCTCACAGGAACCCTACAAACTCTATGGCTGAAGTATTTTTATTTATTTATTTATTTTTAATTTTTTTTGTGGTATGTGGGCCTCTCACTGTTGTGCCCTCTCCTGTCGCGGAGCACAGGCTCCGGACGCGCAGGCCCGCTCTGCGGCATGTGGGATTCTCCCGGACCAGGGCACAAACCCGTGTCCCCTGCATCGGCAGGCGGACTCTCAACCACTGCGCCACCAGGGAAGCCCCTGAAGTATTTTATTTTTTAACTTTTATGTTTCCCTGGTATTTCTTGAAAATCCCTTTTATTGTTTATATTACACATGGCATGTTGATATTACTTTATCTGTGGACTGTTAAATAAGTATCTATTTTGAGCACAAATAACAGTTGCTTCCACAGCTATCTCGTTGCAACAGCTAATTAACAAGTGACATCCAAAGCTATCAGAGTGATATCTGTACTCGATAAACTTCTAAACGCTGATTTCATTTTAACACGTTCTTTCTACTCAGAGACAGAATTCTGCTTCGTGCCTTTAGTGTCCTCAGTGGAAATTAAATGGCTACAGTCATGTTTTGTTTTGTTTTCTTTTCATTTTCCTTATTGTAAAGTTGATAATTACAACATTTTCCTAAAATCCAACATGGGGGACCAGGTCCCATTTCTTGCCTAGGAAAAAAATGCCCCGACAAATTGCTTTAAGGGCCAGGTGGGGTCCCTAGTGCTTGGGAAGAAGGCCCACTGTCCACCTCACTCTGATGTGCTGGGCTGCAGTCTGCCTGCCGGGGGCTCCATAGGGCTAGTCATCTGCTTATCTGTGATCTGACGTGATACCAATGGGACTGCTCTTTTGTTAAACAATTAAATATATTTCTTTCTGTGTAAATTCACTCTTTTAGATGGAAAGGAGATTGGCTGGAAGAAGAGCTGAGAGACCCTCCTTGCTCTAGTCCTGGACGGAGCACTGACAGTGCGTGCCCCTGCCATCTGGCCCTAGAGGGTGTCTATTCTCCCTAAACACGGTTCTGTGCCAGCCGAAGGGCACCGTGAGGATGCCGAGCAAGCTCCTGCCCCAGTGGGGGTCCTGGCCCCCCGCTCTGCGTTCCAGCTGGCGTCACTGATGTCCCTGGACGCCCTAGTGCTTTCCTCCTCTCCGTTCCTATGAGGACCTCACGTCCAGGGGGAGGGCACTGCTCCTGCTGGTTTTCTGAGCCCAAGTGTACTGTGCCTGCTACACTTGAAGTGCTTCAGAGGAATCAGTACTCAACACTGTAGCTGAGATTCCTATGTCTTCTTTAAAATGCCAACGTCTTACTTCCGTCTGGGACCATCATAACTGCAGAATCACCTTGGAAGTGATCCTAGGTCTGCTCAGCTCAGTCTGGCCCTCTCCCATAGCACCACCAATTGTGCTGAAGGTGGAGGTTCGAGAATTCCTCTTGCTCTGAGAATGCCCTTGTAGCCCATTCACAGCCAGCACTCCAAGAGGTCACGGTGATTTTGTTTTTATTTTTTTCCCATTTCTCATCATGAAACTTTCTCCCCAATAATCAGTGTTTCAACAATAATGGTAGCGTATTAACCAGATATATGACACAGCAGAATTACCTATCTTGAAAATATAAATATTCAAACAATAACAGAACAGAGGACAAAAAATCATGTTTCAAATTTGTCTAGTTATTTCTCAATCATTTACCAGAAATAGTGTAATAGTCGGACATTTTGAAATAATATATAATTAAGATATTTTAATGCCCTACTGGCTTGCTTTTGTAATTAATAAATTTTCACTTTTAAGAATGAAAACAAATAACTAAACATCATTCCTTCTGAATGTCCAGCCTCGTTGTAAAGTCTTAGACACACACCACTCTTTTGCTGGAATGTGTACCAGGTTAGGAAGCAGAAGTCTCTCCTAAGAGCTTTGTATCAGTTACACCACTCATTAGCCTTTCTTGATCTCCACTTTCCCATAATGATATTACCTATAGTGCCTCTTTCAGCTGGAAGATTTTATACATTTTCCCATCTATCTCTTTAAATAAGGCTCTTTGTGTTGTTACTACTAACATCCCGACAATTAAAATACAAGGTGCTGAGACTTTTCAACATTGCTAAGTCTTAATATTGTATTAAGGTGCCTGTGGTAGCTTTGAGGGAGAAAAAACTGTAAAACACAATTTGTAGCCTCTAGGAACTGTTTTTGAGAAATGACAAAAATAAATGAAAGAGTCAAATGGCAGTGCGTAGAGGGTATAAAATTGAATGTCCCAGGGGTGGTGAAGATAAGGAGTGTTCTAGGGTGAAGGCCAGGGTGGGAGGCCATTGTGTCCAGAAAGATCAGGGAGCTTCTGGAGGCAGGGGCGCCCAGACTGAGCCTGCCCAGTGCACCCTGGGAAGCTGGATGGCCTTCTGCAAATGTTAATTGTACGGCACAACAAGAAACAGATGGTAATAGGCCAAGACACAGAAGCAACTCTGGGTATTTGTAATGGAGAGACTTGAGCCAGACATTGATTAAGCAGGTGATAGAACAGGCTGACAAGCCAGAAATGGGGTGTGGAGGTAACTGGGACCTCACAAGGCAGAGGGAGGCTCCCACACCCAGGCTGGAAGCAGTGCTCAGAGCCCATGAACTGAAGTCCCTGCAGAGGCCAGAGTCCCTCCACCTCCCTCCCATGCTTCCCTTTCCTGGAAGTCAGCTGTCAGAGAGCCTGCAGGGGAGGAGCCCCATGGATATGAAGGGAAGCGGGTGCAGGGCCAGTGAAGAGAGAGGCTGATGTCTATGGAACACCCAAGGGGGATGCCGTGCTTCACACAAACTACAAGAGTTAATCTTGCCCCACATTCTGTGGCATAAATTTTAAAGTTCAGACAATGAAACAACAGAAAGATTAAGTTACTGTAATATGGTTACAAAAACAAAAAAAGAAGAACGGAATTTGAGTTTTGTCTGATTCCGAGTCCTGGCTTTTCTATTGTACATACTATAGATGCCCAAATGAGCAGGATCCAGTACGATGCAGTGGTTACTGACAAACTGCTCTTTCCTGGATTGGAATATTTGGTACAACCTGGAACATTCTAGAACACAGGGGGCATTTTGTAAAGAACTTTGGGCTTAAACAAACCTCACTGACTGTTCTAGTGGTTCCTAAAACCATTATGGATGTTTTAGTTACACTTCTTTCAGGAGCCATATGTTTGCTGCTGTATGAGGGAGAACTTCAGAGAGTGGGCATATTTAAAAGTTCTGATGGAACATTCCAGAGGAAAAAAATAATGAGATAAGGTTTTATCATGTGGTTGATATGCAATGATCTCATAGCAACTTCTATACATTGTTTGGAATTATTACCAACTTGATGGCAATGAAAAAGAGCAATCTCAATTACTATTTTTAAAATTAAAGAAAAAAAATTTTTTAATTAAATTTAAAAAAAAATTTTTGGCTGTGTTTGGTCTTTGCTGCTGCGCGTGGGCTTTCTCTAGTTGTGGTGAGTGGGGGCTACACTTCGTTGCAGTGCGTGGGCTTCTTGTTGCAGAGCGCAGGGTCTAGGTGCTCTGGCTTCAGTAGTTGTGGCATGCTGGATCAGTAGTTGTGGCTCACGGGCTCTAGAGCGCAGGCTCAGTAGTTGTGGCGCACGGGCTTAGTTGCTCCCCAGCATGTGGGATCTTCCTGGACCAAGGCTCGAACCCGTGTCCCCTGCATTGGCAGGCGGATTCTTAACCACTGTGCCACCAGGGAAGTCCCTCAATTACTTTTTATAGAGTAGTCTTCTTCAAACGGCTTGGTGAGGTATCTGCTATCTTTTTATTTTTCTTTTTGCGGTACGTGGGCCTCTCGCTGTTGTGGCCTCTCCCGTTGCAGAGCACAGGCTCCGGAAGCACAGGCTCAGTGGCCATAGCTCATGGGCCCAGCCGCTCCGCGGCATGTGGGATCTTCCCGGACCGGGGCACGAACCCGTGTCCCCTGCATTGGCAGGCGGACTCTCAACCACTGCACCACCAGCGAAGCCGTATCTGCTATCTTTGAAGCAATACCTAGCTGACCTCTGACCCACACAGCTGGCCAGGTGGGTTGACTCCTTCCACATCTCTCTTATATCCTGCCGACAGTGTATGTTGAAGGATGTGTTGGTTACTCAGAGCACGTTTGAACAACATTAGATGTTTCTAGTGATTCTATGTTGCATATATGTATCAAGTACCAGAAATATTTTAATTGTGTGTAATGTGTTTTTGTCACAGGTCACATCTCATGATGTCAATCCCCAGCCTGGGTTCAGTGACTCAGGGTCCTGACTGGGAGGTGAGGTCAGAGAAAGGCAGTTTTATTCAGCTGCTAGAGGTACAGTGAATGCTGATGATACACATATAGAGATAGACATGGCAGTTTATCCTTAAAGCTGGTTTTGATTCAGAGCCGTCATTAGGGAGCACTAGACAAGCCCACTTGGTTGATACAGGCAGAAAAGACTAGGAATAAAAGAAAGGCAATGGAATGCCCAGACATAAGCAGACAGCTGCTCCCCATCCCCGTTTCCCTCCAGCAGCCTTGCACAGACATCCCTTTACTTACACAGCCTTCAAGATTTTTAGGGGCTTGAGCTTTGCAGTTAGATCCCCTATATTAGATCCCAAGGATGCTTTTTGTACATTTCTCCTCAATTGCTTTTAAGAACCAATAATTAGCATTTCAAAGACAGGGGTTAGATATTAGCCAGAATGGAAGTGATTTGTATATACCATGTATAGTATTACATTTATGGACTTATTTTTAGCTTCTTTAAAATGCTCTCATTAAAAATAAGATCATGACACAAATCAACTCATCAAAAGCACACATCTTTCACTGAGAGTTTATTTATTCCTGTCTTCCTCTTCATACAAGGGACAAACTATTATAGGCTTATTAGCTGAAAAGTGATGAAGGGAAGTTTGTTTATTAGGTAACAGAGTGCTATCTGGTTATTAAAGAGCTTCCAAGTTCAAACGAGGTCTATAGATCTTCAAAAAGTTTTAAAAATGTCTAAATAGAATCCACAATAAAACTGATTTTTTCCCCCTACTGATTATTTTACAGTAGAAATAAAATGATAGAAAAACAGCTCCATTTCATTTGGGTAGCTAAGATTACTAAATGTCAAAGAACATGCCCTATTCAATTAGTGAAGAACTTGACACTTTAACTTATGTGCCACTATAAAGTGACTACATGGTGGCAGTCGAGGTCACATATGACAGCCAGTCATCAAACACATTTTAAATTCTTCCCACAGGAGTCAGAACTTCTAGAAATATTTTCGTCAAGGGCACACATGTTTTTCCTGGAGCTTGGAGACCTCTAGATTCTAATCTTAGCTTTGCAACCAATGGCCAAACCCAGGAGATGACTCTTAAATATCTGCGCACAGTACTGTCAACTGCAAATTGAAAAATGAACAATGGAGTTTCTTTTTTTTTAAATCCAACAGTCTCTCCTTTGGGGAAACATACCCTGCCTTTGCTTTGGCCACAGAGTTTAGATGGGTGCTACCAGCTCCTGGGCACGCATTCATCACGACCCCCTAAGCTAGTGTGAGGGTGGGCACTTGACCCAGGTCTCACCTAGGTTGATTTCTTTTAAAGTGGAGCTGGGAAAAGACTCTTTTTTAATGCTCATGAGGTCTTAAGATTAGGAGGCCAGGATTTTTTTAAAATTTATTTATTTTAATTTTTGGCTGTGCTGTGTCTTCGTTGCTGTGCGTGGGCTTTCTCTAATTGCGGCGAGTGGGGGCTACTCTTCGTTGCGGTGCACTGGCTTCTCATTTCAGTGGCTTCTCTTGTTGCGGAGCACGGGCTCTAGGTGCACAGGATTCAGTAGTTGTGGCACACTGGCTCAGTAGTTGTGGCTCACGGGCTCTAGAGCGCAGGCTCAGTAGTTGTGGTGCACGGGCTTAGTTGCTCCCCAGCACGTGGGATCTTCCTGGGCCAGGGATTGAGCCCATGTCCCCTGCATTGGCAGGCAGATTCTTAACCACTGTGCCACCAGGGAAGCCCCGGAGCCCAGGATTTTAAGGGCCAGCTCCCCATCTCATGTAAAAGTTTGGCTAAGGGGGAGAAACTCACCACTGAAAGAAGCAGAAACCATGGACAAAGTCCTAGATTCCAGCCCCTCCTGAGGGAAAGCCCATCCTGTCTTTTCCACATTTAATCTTGGAAGACCCACTGCAGTCCAGCCAAATTCAAGTTGGCTCTCTGACATTGCACCTTGATCAAAGGTGCACCAAACTGAATGGGCTTTGAAATCCCTTCCACTTCTATGATTCTACTAGTTTATGGTCTAGTAAATGAAAGTCAAGGAATAATTTCTATGTAAACCTCAGTTAATCAGAAAATTGTATTAGCCAAAAGACTCGGTTTCATGAACATTTTAAGGATCTACAACAGAACAGTGCCTAACATACATTAGGACCTGTAAAAACAGCTGTTAACTGGCAGAGTGATTCTAGATAATTCAGATGTATTTATTGGTGGGATGCATGTATAAGGACGTATACTCGGCTGTCAATCACAGTGATTGAATCCTGCAGGTTTGTGGTGGGCGAGGTACAGTCATTTGGAGGAGTGTGGTCTGCATGATATTTACTGGGCATAAAATGGTAAGTACTAAGTCCTCTATATCCTCATATCCTATGAGATGCTCAATACATTATGTACAGGCAGCTTTCATGAGGACTAAATGTCTACCTAAATGGAGCATCAGGTCCATATGAGGGGGAGAGGTTCTGCTGAAGCAGAAGAATTCCTGTCCTCCCTAATGGACAGGAATAAAACAAAGGGGGGAAAAGGTGGCAGGAGGGATCAGACACCATCTAGCAGAAAAATCAGGCCATTTTCTAGAGTAATAACAAAGGAATGTTAAGGCATTGTATAAAACAAATCTCTACAGAGACCCTCTGATAAGCTCATACTTAAGATAAACTTTCAGAAAATTCATAAACAGAGGCTGAGAGTAAGAGCCTGGAAACCAAGAAAGTGACACCCTAACACATATCCAACAGGATGGAACGGTATGGAACAGCAAGACATCCTGCATACAGAAAGGAAGAAAAACACAAGAGAACCCTAAGAATTTCCACCGGTTCTTTAGTGAAGAGGAAATGAAAACAGAATCCAATTTTACATCACTTATTCTTTGTTCCATGAAGTGCACATGAGCTAGCTGGAGAATAAAGAGCATCTTACACTCAAGCATATTGCTTTCATCTCTTGGCAAAGGCATAATCATTCTCCAGTGATTCATGTTATGTGTTGATTTGTCTGTGTGTGTAAAGAGTCTAGAAACTAGAATCCAGTTAATTGGACAGAGATTTCTGGGCTGCCTAAAGCCTGAGAATTTTAGTCAATATTCTGATTCCAAGGGAGAACTAAATAGGGAAGACTCCCACATTAATTGCATTTATAACATCTTATTTTTCACAGAAAATGTCATCATCATCATCATTGTCCAAGGGCTGTGCCCCAGGAGCTGCCTCTGAATCACGCTGTAAGAATACAAGTCCCAGCTCCCTGGCTTTTGGCTGCCTGAGCTGGTCCTTCTTACTCAGACTCTCTGCCTTTGGCTCTTCCATTCGTAACGTAAGAAGTGTGTTGTAGTCGTGTCAGAGTTGTTGAACGGAATAAACCACTTAATGAAAACACCGCTCTGAATGGGGTGCTTGGCGTCTGATGAGTGCTCAGTAAAGCTGGCTTCTGTCATCACCACCTCCATCACCATCGTCATGCCCAGTGGCACCAGCATCAAGAAGCAGAGCTCCTGTGTTTTCAGTCTGGAATGACTGACACTAAGGAAATTCTGGGGGATAAAAACAATTTTGAATTTTTCCTTTTTTTTTTTTTGAGGGAAGAATGACAACAATGTCTACTTGAAGGAAGAATATGAGAATATCCAGGTTAGTTCATACTTAA
Source organism: Phocoena phocoena (assembly GCF_963924675.1). Classification (NCBI taxonomy): domain Eukaryota; kingdom Metazoa; phylum Chordata; class Mammalia; order Artiodactyla; family Phocoenidae; genus Phocoena; species Phocoena phocoena. The sequence goes on from NC_089220.1 coordinate 148,397,904, forward strand.
TTTGTCATGTTCTAAATGAGTGGCTCTGGAACTACTTTTCCCCAAAAGGGAAGCCTTCTGAGAAAAACTGTGAAGGGAGGAGACAAGCAAGGGTCTAGAAGGGCTCCCTGTCTTCTGTCACCTCCTTTCTTGGAGGAAATTACAAAAGAAATATCCTGGTGGGGAACTGCTGATGTATAGGGAAGCCGGCGATGAACATGGTCTCCTGATGGTCAGAGCGCTGGCTACATGTGGTCCAACAAGTGACACCTCATCGTCCAGTGCTGGTGACACGTGGTCACCACATAATGACTGTAATCCACGCAGTGCACTTGCCGCCTATCACACACGAAGGTCTGGGCACATGCAGCCAGGGCCAGGCGTCTCTGTGCAGGGAGCGAGGACTCACTGAAGTGCTGGAAGGCCTCACGTGGACGGCGCTCTGTCACAGAAGGGAGCACGGCCATGATGAGGGTCTCAGCAATGAACTTGGAACCTGTCCCTACAAGTTACTGCCGAGGGAGAACACATTAATGTAAAAACTACTTACTTTCATCTGGGGGCTTTGAAGTGAGGAGGCCATAAGAGTCGGTATTAATATGATGACGTTTTGGGCACGGGACCCACAGACACGTGAACACTGCCCTGGCCCCAAAGTCTTCCTGCTCCTCAGAGAGAAGAAGTCACTGGGGCTCCTTCCCTGGGGTCCTTGGCTCCCGCTGACAGACCAGCGAGGGGTGTGCATGCACAAAGAAATCAAAGGGAAGCAACAAGACAACCCATGGTGGCAGTTGTGTTTTGAGACCTCCTCCAAAAAATCCACTAGTAGTGTTTATACTAGTCCACAGTGACTCCTGCTCAGGCAGCTGCTCTAGGCTGCGTCTCCCTGGTCTCGGTGGGTGGGCTGTCCTGCAGTTTCAGTGCCCTGATGACTTTCAGTTCTTCCAGCTTCTTCTTCTTTTCAGGACAGGTGTCATGTCTTCTGTGCCCTCACATGCTACAGCTGGAAAAATCTGTGTGTTTCTGAAAGATGATAACAGTCTAATAGGTTTCCCATTTTAGGAAAGAAGACCATCCTCTTTGGTGAAGGCTCTGGTCAATCTTTGATTAATTGAATTAAAGTCCATAGTAAATATCAGTATTAATTGCAGCTGACGTAACAATACAGTAGAGAAGTGTTTTCATTCTGAGTGTTTTTCTCCGCTGTTCATAATCCTTTATGCTTGGTCTGAAGTTCTTCTTTCACTCATTTTTTTTTATATTGGCCCTTCAAGAGATTAAAAAATATTAAAATGTACACACAGCTGGTTTTCCTTTCAAGATGTTTGTTAAATTCTGGAGCTTCACTGGATAGGAGACTAAAACACACAAAAAAGCTTTGAAATGCAAAATGGCCTTCTTTTTCACATTCTTGAACTGTGGAGGAGATAAATCTCAGAGTTCAGGTTCTGCCTTGCCCTGAACATGTGAAGCACCCCCTTGATCACTGTTGAAGTGTTTGGAGGGCTACACCTCTGACCTAGGAAGTGGGCAAACCAGGAGGGTTGAGCCTTCCTGACTCATGTCACTTCTATTGCGTCAAGGTGATAAATCCTGCCAGCTGCAGGAAGATGCCATCATGTTTTTATACACAATGCTAGGCATGTGACCTGGATCAAGAAAGATGACAGAAAACAATCCCACAATAGACCCTTTCTCTCCAAAATAAAGACTTTAAGATAAGCATGATTCATATATTCAGTATTTTAGGGGAAAAGACCCAGATGACACAAAGATGAGAATTTCACTAGAGGTGTCTTCCTTGGAGATGTTTCCATGTCCCAGTAGGAAACAAGTGCATTTTGGTTTGTTTGTCAGAGAAGATTTTCCTGGCTGAAAAGCCTGGGCATTGACTACTGTCCTAGATGTGTGGCTAGAAACAGTGACACCTTCACCAGTTTCTTATTGTCTGTCAGCCTTTGTCTCCACGTCTCTAAAGGGGATCAGACAGTCCATGATGGCAGGTAACCTATTTGCTGAGTTCCCCACTATCCTAGTGCCCAGAATCATGGTGCTCAAAACAGTACTTGGCTTCTCCACCAACTTAACAAACATTTGCTGAATAAGTGAATGAATGAATAATAAGATAATCATAATGAGATAACATAATAAGATAACACAAAGCACCCCGTCAGCATCTGCTGTATTTCAAATGTGCAGAAATTGGTGAATTGATTTGAAGTTAGGATTTTGATATGTTTGCACACAGCTGATGAAGCATGTTTGAGTACATTTGATGAAATTAATGAAATTCTGGCACAGAACTGCAGAGCGGTTTGGGTTTGGTGAGAAGGGAGGCCTCACTTGGATGCTGGTCTGGGCATCCTCTTTTCTTCTGAGCCCGTGAGGAAGGTCACATGAGCTGGATAGAGAGCTCTGATCCTGAAAGATTTCATGACACATGGGAGCATACTTATTCCAACTCTAGTGACCACAAGAATGTGGAAGAAGGGACATTTTACCTTTTTCTGTGTGAACCTCAGGGAATCAAGGCCACATTTATATATTGATGATTTGTCAGATTTAGAAGTATTGGGAAATGGTGTCCTTGGTTCATAATTTAACACCATGGTAGCAAGCAGAGCGCTCCCTGAGAGTGGTCGTCCATGTGAGGCCATGAGGGGTGGATGCTTCGAAAATAAAGGTGGGAGACTTCCCTAGGAATGAGGGGCTTGAAAAACTCAATTAAACTTATATATATATGTGTGTGTATATAATAAATAGATAATAAATAGGTACATTATAATATGGTATATATTAATATAAATATATATATTTCCTTGTTCAGTTGATCTGAAATACATTCTTCAAATTTAGGGAATAATAGTCTAACACTTTGTTCTTCAGAACACCTGGAATTAAATGCTTATCATGATGACAACAGCAACAATAATAATAGCTAATATTTATTGATGGCTTTGGTACAATTCAGTATATCTTTATATCTATCTTCATCATCATTATGATCTATCTCTCTGCATTGTCATTTAACATCTATCTACCTACCTACCTACCTACCTATCTTTAAATACTCAAACCATGCATGTAGGTTCTCAATATCCTGGATTTATGGTTGTAATTTGAGGCACAGAGATAAAGCAAATTCTCCAGGTTCACAAAGCACTAGTGGTGGGAGTCTTATTTGAATCCAGTCAATCTAACTGTAGAGCCTGGATGTTTTATGTGAATGGAAAATGAAACAAAGCAAAATCCTTAAGTTAGTGAATTCCAACTATCAAATCACGTGTATACATATCAGCAACTGATAGTTATAAAACGGTATTCTATATTAAATCATGATGGGCTAAAGTACTTAACCGAGTGATGAAATACACTTAGTTACCCGTCTCATGGAGGCCCCATGACCTTCAATAATTCAGCTGTCAGTCACCTGGAGGAGAAAGTTAAAGATCCAGCATCTCCAGAGGACAGAGACGGCTTGGGAAGGAACCAGGACTCACCTGGGAAAGTGGGGAGGAGTAAACTACTGATGGAACTAGAGATGGAGAGGGGGATGGCAGGAAGTTGATGACCCAGAATATAAATCCGAATTTCAGGTCAGAACAGCTAAAACAGGGCTTATTTCTCTGTGTGTGTGTGTGTGTATATATATATACATATATATTTCTGAGATTATTTAAATCTTTCTTTCACAGTTATAATTTGAATAAACACATTGACCACATCATATTAAAATAATCTAATTGTCACAGCTTTCACTTCTCCAAACAGCTTTTGAAAACACACAAACTTGACAATTTATACAAAGCTTCTTGAGAGGACTTTAACAGACTTTTTATAAGTGAATGAACTAAATATGATGGAGCTTTCTAAAGTGCACTTCAAAAGCAGCACAAAGGTCTGTAAACAAAAAAATGATATCACATTTCATGCATTGACTAACAATTTGTGGGGGTCTGAATAGTTTAATCCATAGAAGAATTCACAAACCTTTGTAGAAGTAGAAAAAAATTATCTTAACCCTAGAGTGAATGAACTTTATGATTCCTTTTAGGGGTCATTTCTTTTCTGGTGAATGCTTTGTGGATTATAAATGTAAAGAATGAGCAGAAATTTTTGTATTATTCATTTTGAAGGCTCTTTTTATTAAGAGAAGAAATGAAATTCAATGAAAATCATTTTGCTGATAATTATAGTGAAATATGAAGTGCTCTGAATATATTCTATTGCAGGCAATAGAGAAGAAATGGCTCTATCTGCTCAGTGCCTGATTTAATGGATGGGCTCCACAAAGCTTGGTCCTGGCTCATTTCTACACACAATCATCACAGTGATAGTTGGTGAGGGTGCTTCCAAAGGGGAATTTGGTTCGAAAGATCAGGAGAATCACGGACAATCTTGTTTTAGTTGCCAGAGTCTTAACACTTTGTGAGTTGTTATTGGACAGCATCAGTTAGCAGTGGTGGCTGACCTGTGATGTAGTCTAGGCAAACCATCTTGGTGGCCACAGGGAGCAAAGAAAATCATGACATTGTGTCAGACTGAGGTCAGGGATATAGCCACAGGCCATGGTTTTCAGGGAAGAAACAGGTAGGATAGAGTCATAGGTAGTTATATTCAAATAGTCCTCACATTGTTTAGTTCCAAATGTCAGCCCTTCATTTTTTCTAACCTGCCTAATACAATCCTCCTCTTTCTTTTTGTTTTTTTTTAAGAGACTAATGATGAGACTACTTATACCAAACTAGGTATAAGTAAATGAAAGCATTAGTAAATAAGTAAAGATTTTTAAAAACATGTTGGGATGTAGATCCCAGACATACATTGTGTCTAAAATCAGGAGCTGCCTCAGAGGGGACCCACAGGCTGCAGTTCCTGCATTTGTCCCAGGCTGCTGACTAGATGCTCGGTGCTCAGGGACCCTTGGGATACAACTTTCATTATACAGAGGTGTAGCAAAGACAAGATAAGGACTTTAAAATATGTGGTTGGAATCCAGGTATGGGTATTGTGCCTTAGAATTCAACTGATTATTTTAATTATGAATAATGGAATTGAGAATCTTTTGATAAGGTAAATTAAGACCTAGAATATACATTTTTAAAACCAACATAACTTTCAGAAGATTTAGAGTGATATAGATCATATACAAGCCAATCTGTTACATATTCTTAATCTAAATAAAGGTGAGATTTAAAATTCAGAATGATAATCTAAAGGCCCTAAAGAATTTTTTTAATCAACTTTATTGTTTTTATTAGATTCTATTTATAATTTTTCACTTGGAACACACCTTAGCAGTTAAAAAGCCCAACTTCTACATTAATATACAAGAAACTATACAAACCAGAAGTGAACCCCAGAAACCTAATTAACAGTAATAGTTGGACTTAACACCCAGCAGTCCTGAATGTAATCCTTAGCTGTTTTTAGTTATGCCACTGAGATAAGTGGGTTTCAATCCCGTTTCCTAGATAGTCAATCTGCCATTCATTAGACGTGAGTCCTGCAAGTGACTTGCATTTTCTCATCTGTAAAGTGGAGATAATAATAATACCTATACTGCAGAGCTGTACTGCAGGTTATATGAAGAGAATACACACAAGCCAGGCACACCTGTGAGCACCCATAAACAGCCACTATTATGAAAAACAACGGCAGTGAGAATTCTGAGTGACATAACTGAAATACTAACACACACACAGAGTATGAGTGTGTGCTCCCATAAGGAAATCAATTTAGCCTTACTTACATTATGTCTACTGATAGACTATCAGATGTCAAATCAGTCTGTGCATGTAGGTTGTCACTGAATTCCACTAAATATGAAATGCTGCCATCAAAGGGAAACATGGAACTCGTGAAGTCCTAAAGGCAAGGTTGCAGGACTCCATGGTCAAAGATTTCCAAGGAAATTTATAAATCGAGAAAACCAAGAACCTCCATGTTAGCTTGCAGGAACAAATCACCTTATATAGATTCTCATGTGGGCAGTTTGGGTTCGGCAGCAATGCCTCAAACAAGCTGAAATTTATTGGATTTGTTTAATCTGTTCAGGAGTCTCTGATTGTCACCTCAACCCTTTCTGAAGGGTTATCTTCTACTTTAATGAAGATAAAAAGGTTGGAAATATCTGGGGTGGAAGGGCTCTGTCAGATTTACAACCGGGAAGATTGTAAGCCTTTCAGTTTACAATGCACTGACATGATTTAAAATATATGAATGTTGGAGCATTTCAGTTTAATTTAGAAAACCTCAGATGAAAACCAAAATCATCACTCCTGTCTGTGTACAAATGTTATTAAAATTTATCAGATAGATCCTTCTTGAATTAGTTTACTATTTAAAACATGAAGAAACTCCCAAGAATGTGAATTTACTAATAACCTTCCTGTACATTCAATATCTGGTCAAGATTTTGGAGGTGACCATACACATCTGCCACAAAATTCTCTTTGCTTGGAAGCAATCAGTACTTAAAAATAACATCTTTTTCTTATTTATACATAAAGCCACGTTTATGCAGTGCAAAATGTCAGTGCCAGAGAAAGAGCTCAGAAAAATTAGGGCAATATAGTCAAAATTTCTCAGTATGAGTCTAGTCAAATTTTGATGGTGTTACCTACCACAGCCTTAGAATGTCTTGTCCATCCTTTAAATTCCCTTGTGAAATCAAGAAAATAAAATGGAAAAGAAAATAGCATCAACTTTGTATAATAACTTGAACTGTGTTTTATTATCATTGCTGTGAACATATTTCACCAGGTTGCTGTCTGAACTCCTCTGGCCTGTTCCTACATAACTGATTTAAAACAGTTGAGGCAGGCGTTGGAAGTTGATCAAGGTAGGAAGTAATTAAGATTTGTTCTCTTCTTGCATTTTAACTGTAAAACAGGATTTCATGCATTTCAATACTATTAGTTTATCTGGTATAAGTGACCTTCCCAATTACCTTTCTCAAGTACAGGATGCCTGGCTGTGTTTATCATTAGCAGAAAGAGCTATGCGACTTTTAAACCTATTTGCTGATTCAAATTTGGTAGATCTAATGAAAAAAAAAATACCTTGGGCTTTGCAGCTGCATCCATTTGTACATGCAAATTCGGTAATTGCATCTATAAATTGAGTAAACTGTACATGAAAACAAGCTTTTAAATGTTCAATTAATCAGTGTGCACAAATCTCCCAGTGTTCTTGCTACCAGCAAACTCTTCCACAGATCTTTCCGAGGAGCTGAACGACATTCTACTATTTCATTCCACATGCAGCAAGCTTTCTTACTTCCCATTCGTTGGCTCTGGTTCATTCATTCAAAACTATTTCCTACACACTGTGTCAGGCACTGAGATTCTCTGGTGAAGAAGGGCAAAACCTCCATGTATCTCAATTCATTATCTAATGCTGAGAAAATAAACATCGGGGATTTAAACTAAAGTTACTTATCCTCTGGTTTTGTTTCTTCAGTCCTCTTTCTTCCATGTGGCCCTCAAAAGTAGCAGAATTATCATTCTACAAAAATATTGAAGCACTGGGATCCAGTTTTCACTTTCAAGAATTCAAATTTGAGCATTTGTGCAAAATAATTTGCTTTTTTGACAATTTCCTTGTGTGTAAAATGAGGGGGGTCAACCAGATCTCACTGCGTCGCTCTCACCTGGGACGCTCCATGAGCCCACATGCTACCTTTGTCTTTCACCGTCCTCCTCCCTCACAGTGTGGTGGTCCAGACGGTACTGCTAAGACTAGGATGTGCCCATCCATCTCTCAGGCAACGAATGCCTTAAAAACTTGACTCTAAGGAGGTAGATCTGATGATGGAGAACCTGAGTTCCTAACATGCTCCAGGTGATGCTGGTGTTCTCTGCCCCCGGGATGCGTGGCCAGGGCCTGGCTTAGCCTGCTCCCCACCTCTGCCCACCTGGGCTTCTACTTATAGATTGGTCTTGGGGAAAAAAAAAAACAGAGTATAGTTAGAACGAGGAAGGTGTTCTTAATGAAGGCAAACAGAGGCATGGACAGTGGCCTATAGTCAGGTGCACATGACAAGAGGAAGGCCTTTCTGAGAACTATACTTTGTGGTGGTCACACACATGGAGGCTCGGAGGATGAGAATTTAGCCCAGCGTCTTCATTACAGGAAATGACAGGAGCTACTATGTACTGCTTACTGGTGAAGAATGTCTTCTGAGCGCTTTTTTACATCATTACAGTAGAATCCTTTTCATTGCCTGTGCCTGACATAAGAAAACTAAGTCCTAAAGCCGTTAAGTAATTTCTGCAATTTCATACAACTACTGAATGATGGAGCTGCAATTCTAAGGCAATTCTGTGTAACTCCAGAGCCTGTGCTATGCAAAATTCTTCCCATTATCACTCAGCACTATCTCCTTCCATATCTTGATACAATGACTGGTTTGGTGGTAGAAGGCACATTATGCAGAGAAATGAAAGAACACTGATTTTATCAGCTTGATATTATTTAAAACATCAACATTTGGCATAATTCATATTTCTTGAAATGATGACCTATTCAAGAATTTGGATTTTTACATTTCTCAGATTTAATGAAGATATAGTTCAACAGATACAGCATTCTATGAAAGTTCCTATTAATATGTATGCATAACAGGAAAAAAGTGTCTCAAGTGCTCAAAATGTGCATTTGGTTATGTGGTTCTCAACAATCCTTTCTAAAGTAAAAGAATCATCTAGTCATAGCATTTGGGACAAAAAGTTCTGAGAATTATTTTTGTTATCTACTTCCTTTGGGAGTTGAAGAAACTTTATTTTCTTAAAAGTAAAAAATGTAAGGGCTTCGCTGGTGGCACAGTGGTTAAGAATCCGCCTGCCAATGCAGGGGACACGGGTTCAATCCCGGGTCTGGGAAGATCCCACATGCCGCGGAAAAACTAAGCCCGTGTGCCACAACTACTGAGCCTGCGCTCTAGAGCCCGTGAGCCACAACTACCAAGCCTGCATGCCACAACTACTGAAGTCTGTGCAGCTAGAGCCCGTGCTCTGCAACAAGAGAAGTCACTGCAATGAGAAGCCCGTGCACTGAAACGAAGAGTAGCCCCCGCTCGCCGTAACTAGAGAAAGCCCGCACGCAGCAACGTAGACCCAACACAGCCAAAAATAAATAAATAAATAAGTTTATTTATTTTAAAAAAATAAACAAAAAAAAACATTTTAAAAAATGTAGGAGTACGAAAATAAAAGGGTATCCTCAGTTCTGGATGTTTTCTTCCTCCTCTGTGCATGTAACCTTTCTGAAGCAGATGGAACGCTTTGCCTCCAGAGTTCTCCTTCTGAAAATACAGGGAGAGCTAATCATGTTTATCACCTCTCTGATGTGATGGTGTGCGGTGACCCCAAAAATAAACGCTGATTTTTCTGGAAGCGTAGTTTAGGAAAAGACTGATTTGCCCTTTCCTCTGCCTTTTACAGACAATATAGAAAGACATTTGTTTAGTTATCAACGTCATACATTAATAAGGACATAGACAAGGTGGGATTTTTAAAATAGTGGCTGGAAGGGTGAACGTCTTGTGAGTGAGTGTTGAAAGAACTGGGAACATGGGGGGTGGTGCGCAGAGAATTGGTGGAGGTGCAATAAGTGTTTCAAGCGTATGAAGGGCTGACCTCTGGAAGAGGAGGGCGATCCCTTCTATCTGACCTCCACTGTCAACTAAAACCTACATGTGACATCAGAGCAGGCAGATTTTGGATCCCTATGTAAACGCTGCTCCTCATCAGAGCTGTCTGCAGGTGAAACCCTGCCATAGGCTGGTGCAAGGTCTATGAGTCGGGCATGGTCAGAGGCTGGCCCCACAGAGCAGGACTCTGTGAAGGGTTTAAACAGTGGGGGCACTGGACAAGGGCCTCTGTAAGCCCTTTGCCAATATGCAGACTGGGGTGCTCTGGTTTGAAGCTATTTACCTACAGGCAGGCGCTGGTGAGAGTCAAACTGGTTTAGGCAGAAAAGATCTGGGGCAAAACCATGAACTAACAGGCTTTTATTTTTTTAAATTTTCCTTCTTCTCATGTACCCTTCCGCATGTGTCCTCTGCTTTCAAGTTTCTTTCCATCCACTCGGCAAGTTCCTCTCTTCTGATGGCATGCCCCGTCCTGGAGTTCAAGTTATTCCACTGACCTCCACTCCAGATTAGCAAACCTGCCTCTCCTTAGATCCCGACAGACCAGGTAAAAGCGAGCCTCAGGAGCGCCTGGAAAGCAGCCCTGCCAGCATGTCAGGGTACATTCATCTTCTCAGGCAATGGTAAATGTGTGGCTGTTATAGGAGCTTCAGTCACAACGACAAGCCGGTGGGGGCCTCTTTTAGGACCACACTACTCTAGCCATGCAGACTCTCTGTCTTCACTGGCCACGAGTGTGAGTGTGAGCACATGGGGAACAGTAACAGGATTCTGGGTCCTAACAGGTCTAGACTGCATGACTGGACAGCGCAAACTAGAGCCCGGCAGCCTGAGAGTTACCACTGCCTGGGATGACTGGTTAGGCCTTATCCTTTCAGGAAGGAGAGACAGCTTCACACATCAATCCCAGGAACATGCAGAAATAAGAGTCAAGAGGAATATCAACATGTTTAGAGGGAAAATGAATATCAATCTCAAATCCAGCTTCTGAGAGAAATAAAGGCAGCTTTATAAGTTTTATAGGTAGCATAAATGTAAGGACATACACTAATTAATATTCAAACAGACTAAATAACCAACAAATAGGCTGTCTGAATCCCAAATGCATTTTCAGAATTCAGATTTATTTGATGCTATAGTGATTATCTTCTGAAGCCCTTCAAGTCTACCGTTGCAAGTTTGATTTTTAACTGATTAAATAGTCTCTTAGTTATAAATTTCTCAAATAATTATCGTGCAGAAACAATTTTCCATTACTTATTTGCTGATACATGACTTGGTTTGGGTGAAAAGCAGGAAGATTTATTAAAGAAGAATCAAGTAGAAGAACATTTAATCTTAATGTGTACCTTGATAAAGTTCTTAAGTTATTAAAAGTTGTCAGTTTTATATTCAAATCAGAAACTGGTTTAAAATTGCATTAACTATATGTTTGTATTTATGCATTTTATTATATATTAAAAAATGGTGTTAAAATTATGACTATTTTTTAAAGACTTTATGTATAACTAATGCATAGGCATTAAATATGTATGTATAAGCAAATGAGGGTGTTAACATTAATTAATTAATTTTTAACATCCAAGTAAGCCATATAGCAAGGAATATTACCACATAAAGAGAGACATTATATAAAAATAGATAATTCATCAAGAAGAATTAATGTGTATGGAACTAATTACAAAGGTTCAAGATAAATCTGACAGAACTGAAAAGGGAAATAGGCAAATCCAAAATTACTTTTGGAGGGTTGAACACCTCTTTCTTAGTAATTGATAGAATAAATAGACACACAGAAATGAGAGCCCAGAGCCCTGAACAATACCGACATGCTGACTCTACCTAGTTGACATCTGTAGGATACACGCAACAGCAGAGGAATCACATGGCTGTGAAGTGCACGTGAAGCATTTGTCAAGGTATGGTCCTCTTGGCCATAGAACAAATATCACCACATGCAAAGGCACTGAAATTATACTACGTGTGTTCTCTGAGCGCAACAGAACACAACAGAGTTAAACTAATAATGTCAGGAACACAGAGGTATCTTGACAATATCCAAATATTTGGAAATTAAACAACATTCTTTTACATAATCCAATAGCCAAAGAAGAAATCTCAGGGAAGTTATAGTACATCTTAATTGAATACAAATGAAGCAGAATTCATCAAACTGGGTGAGATGCATCTAAAATAGTGCCTGGAGGGGGCTTTAATTCAAGAAATGCTTATATTAGAAAATAAAACATGGTCTCAAATCAGTGGTATTATAAGTTTCCAAATTTTGAAAATAGAAAAAGAAAAGTTAATTAAATACCAAGAAAATGGAAATTATAAAGAGCAAAAATCAATGAAGTAGAAAACAGAAAATTAGAGAAAATCAGTGAAACCAAAACTGACCTTTTGAGAAGATTAAGAAGATTATTAAAAGTCTAGCTAGAGTGATCAAGAAAAAAAAAGGACACAAATTTCCAATATTAGGAGTAGAAGAGGGAGCTCACCATAGACCTTAACGACATTAAAAAGATAAAAGAATATTAAAAAACTTCAAGGCAATATATTTGATAGATTAAATAGAAAGTGTGCAGTCTCACCCAAGAAGAGATAGATGACCAGAATCACCATGATTCCACTGAAGAAATAAAATTCCCATTTCAGATGTCTTCCCTGGTAAAAATCTACCAAATAATTTTTCGAAGAAATAACAGCCATTCAACACAAAGTCTTCCAGAAGATAAAAGAGGAGAGAACACATTTCAACTAATTTGGTGAGCATACAACTATTCTGAAAGCAAAACCATAAAAAAAATTACAAGAAAAAATACTACAGAACAGTGCATTGCTGATGTAAATGCAAGATAGTACGACCCATTTTGAAAGCACTTTGTCAGTTTCTTATAGAATTAAACATATGCTTACCATAAGGCCCACTATAGGTATCTACTCAAGTGAAATGAAAACTAAGGATACACACGGGCATGAATGTTTAATCATAATCACCAATAGATGGGGAAAAGAAAACAATGCCCACCAAGTTTTGAACAGATAAACAGATGACGATGCACCTGTAATAGAACAAGTCCCAGCATGGACATCACGTGATTCACACAACAGCACTGATGCATCTCAGAAGGTCCATGCTAAGTTAAAGGAACCAGATGCTGGAGGCTACACTGGTATGATTTCAGTTACAGGTTGTTCCGAAAAAGGCGAAATTATAGGGAGAGAAATCAGACCAGTGTTAATCAGGGGCTGGGAGCGGGGAGGGGATTGACTGCAAAGCTGAATAAAGGAACATCTAGGGTGACAGAAATGTTACATCTTGTTTGTGGTTGTGGTTAAAAGATCTGTAAATACATTTGTTGAAGCTCATTAACCTGTACCCTTAAAACGAGTGCATTTTACCATTTGTCACTTACGCGACTAACAAGCTGATAAAAAAGAAATTGAAAACTCTCACTATAATGTGGTACATGGATTGCAAAGAGAGGAAGATGCATGTAGTGGAAACTAGTGAGGTGGCTGGTGGCAGCGAGCCTGTCCAGAGTCACTCCTGTATCCAGTTTGATTGAACTAATTAAGATATGCAATACGCCTCCACCCTTCTGTAATTCCATAGCATCAGCCATTTTCACATGCACTTAAGAGAAAACCCTAAAACATTTTAGCAATGTCACTTTTTAGGAGAAGCCCAGAATATCATCTCAGCTTAACCAGTGTTTTTATTCAGTAGGTCCCCCACTCCTGAACAAGTAACTGAATGAAAAGATACTGAACCTGGATTCAGGCTTGAAAGAGGCTCCCGGGTCACAGTCTCATGGTAAAAATAGGAAAACTTACCTTAACACCTCTTCCTTCTCTGAATGTAAAAAAGAGAACGTTTTCTTTTGCTCTTACTGGCACTGTACCCAGGGACAAAGCAATAGATGGACTGAACTCTTCCTGTCCAGTGGGGTTTTTAGATTCTTTTGATAATGGACTTAAACGAATGACTTTTCCCATATATTTCAGTAAGGGCGACTGATTTTCACCCTTTTCCTACTTTTATTCAGAGTCCTTTTGTATAAAATACTTTTCATGAGCCAACATCTTTTACCAGAGTTTGTCTATGGAATCCCTGAGTATCTTGTAATACTTACTTCTCCACCTTCAACTTCAACAATTTAATATGCCCCGTGCTGACGACTGCCACCGACCCTAACAGCCTGCAGAATCCCACCCACGAGAGAACCCTTGACAGTCTGGTTAAACTTAATACGTCTAATGGAAATGTAATATTCTCACCATTGCTTTCGCCCTCCCAGTAGCCCTGAATTATTTAGGAATAACCTCATATCTCCCTAAGTAAAATACAGCTTCTCCAGTGACCCAAAGCAGCAGTGGCCCCAGGTCGGCCTCCTAGGAGACAAGTGCTGAGCACACACACCCCTCGCCGGGGGGCTGCTTTCCTGGCCCACAGTCACGGTTCCTCACACCTGGGCAAAGTCAGAGAACCGCTGCTCCCCACCTCCCGCCTTGCAGCGCTGTTTCTCCTTACGTTAGAACCACACACGCACACATTCCACGTTGACAGAGCATCTATCTGCTCACACAACTGCAAGACAATGAACTTGAGGACCCTGTGGCCCCTTACCAGTGCAAGGCCACCGGAGTCCGTGTCTTGGAAGCTGTCGCCCCTCAAGGTGGACGTCAATCCTCCCACAGTGAGGCATGTCGGGTGTCCGGCTTCTTCAACTTTCTGGAAAGCTGCCGACTTCCCCTGGGGTTAACCTTGCTCCCCAAAAACACGGCAAGGAAAGTTATCCAGGTGTGACACAGGCTTTAAACCTGGAAGAAGCAAGTCTGAATTTCAGCTCTTCACTTAATCCATCATGCTCAGAGTGCTCCTCTATAAATAGAGCATAACAATAATTACCATACCAGGCTATTGGGAAGATCTGAGAAAATATCTCCCAAGTTCTTAGCACAGTGGCTTATGCACAGAAGATGCTTAATGAACAGTAGCTACTGCTATTTCTGTCAACTCTGGGATCTTTTAAAATAATATCTTTTAAAATAGTAAGATACGATAAATATTTATATCTTATAAAATCTATCTTATCTTAATAAATCTTAATAAATATCTTAATAAATTTATCATATCTTAATAAATCTAACAGTAAGAAAAATGGCAGTGTGATTTTTTTACATGGGCCAACCATACTAGGCAATCCATTATTATTTTTGTTTGGGGAGGGGCAGAAGGACCTATGCAGACTTTATTCAGGTACCGAAGACCTCTGTCACTTCAGCAATCTTACAATTATCTACGAGGCACAGAGTTGTGAGTGTGGAGACTCGTCTGTGTCCACACACACCTCTTGGCCACATCCAGGGTCCCCTTGTCCACTGGGAGAGACGAGAAAGGGACTGGGCACCAGAAAGCACGTGGGCGACTGCTTGGCCTCACACTCAGACCTGGTTTTCACTCCTTTATCAGCTGCCAATTGCCTTCTTCTACGAAGGAGATCGTGTTACAACCTCGTGAGAGATCAGAGACCAGCAGTCTCTCTCAACGGAGGTCTGGGTTTAGACAACATTGAGTTGAAAGAACAGAGTGTGACCCCTGCCTTGGCCCATTCAGGACATTCTAACAGGACACCACAGACAGGGCAGCTGATAAACAACCAACACTGATCCCTCACTGTTCTGGAGGCTGCACATCCAGGATCAGTGCGCCTGCAGATTCCGTATAATGGAATTCGTGACCAAGGACTTCTTTGGCGGAACTGGGTAACTTTATGACATAGTTGATACCTGAATTGGATCTTGAAGGATCAGCAGGAATCTGACAAGCAGAAAAAGTCGATCTCTGAAGGGGAGGCGCGTGTGTCAGAATGAATAGTGTTGACTTTGGGAGCCACAGTCCTAATAAGGCACAGCGGGGTGCTGGCCAGCTCCCCTCCTCAGGACCCGAGGACAGGGGTCCTGAGGGGCGAGCGGCCAGGGAACCCTCAGGGCACCGTGGCCCTCCAGGAACAGACAAGAGAGCAGATCCAAGCTGAAAGCTGAGAAGCGTTTCTGTGCGACCCAGTTCTGGGACACTGGCTTGGCTCTCACAGGCGATCAGCTTCGTGTGGGATTTCCTCTGAGAGTCTCCTAATTACTTTGCGGTCTAAACATCCCCCATTCTGTTGTCGGGATTGCTGTGGACAGCCAACTCCATTCTGCTAAACAAAACCAGTGATTTGGAAAAATTACAGCCCTGGATGCTATTGCTGGCACCACAAGGACACCCTCCCTGCTAACGGTTAAAAAAGAGAAAAAATTGGCTGGCGCAGCAAACCAGGAAGGCCTCTTTGTCAGTGCAGAATGCGGTGCTCCTTTGGAAAGGGAATAGATAGAACACCGTGAACTTGCACGAGCTAACCGGGTGGTGGCATCTTCAAAGGTGGTGGCTCCTTCTTTTTGAACAAAAATGGCACATTCCACTCCTCAGTGCTGACCAACCACGTGTAAGTGCTGGTTAGCGATGTGTCCGCGACGGCCAATCCCTCTGAGGGGCTGGATGTTTGTAGATGCGGGGCTCCTTTTGCTAGCGACTCGTCAAAACACAGGCCTGTGAATATCCGAGTCATCAAATCTGAAGCAGGATGCGGAGTGTCACTTGGATTTCTGCCCCCCTTCCTGAAACTGGCCTGAGACTTTGCAGTTCCTGAAAGGAGGCATCTTGACTCAAAAGTTTTGCCACTTGATACTTTCTTAATATTCTACATACCGTAGCCCAAGCTTTTTCTCCCACAGACACAGTTACTCCCGTGAATGTGCACCTCCTCAAGTATGTGGGTACAGACAGGGCACTCAGCCTTTCCCATCAGAGGCAGGAGAGTGAGTAGAATGATACTCTGACAGACGTTGTATTCCTTTCATAACAAGTATAATAATAATAACAGCATAAGTGGCATCCTCTCTCCCTCTGATTCCCTAAGGTATGTGGCTGTGAGCAGGTCTCAATCTTAACTCAGCTCCTCAAACCGGTGCAAAAGCAGATCAGGGGTGACTGGGAGTTTAGTAAGAGCGGAGTCTGTGGTCACCGAGGCAGGTCAAGTCTGCCCTCTGGCCACAGGGATGAGCCTGGTGTTTCCTCCATGGGATTGTCTTTCAATAAGCAGAGTCAGGAGTTATGTTTCATCCAACATCTTTTAATTGTCACATGACTTTTTTCCCCAAATTGTTCAAGCAGAACCGGTCTGGTCTCACATCCAGACACAGAAGACCTGTCTTATTCTGGAGCATTCCATGTTTCTATTATTCCTCTTTTCAAAAGATTGAGGCACAAACAAAACAACACTGTATTCCAGGTTAGGGTTTTGCTCTATTTTGTGTATTGTTTTCCTGATTTCGTTGACTTTCAGTACTCTGGATGGGGAGAGAGAGACATGGGCCTGTGACAAGGTCCTGAGCAGCTGGGAGGTCAGCACTGTTGCACAATCTCACTGTCCCCCGAAAGGAGAAATCATGGCCCTTGGCTGTGCCACTTGGGCAAAGCCAGACCGCTCCTGGTCCCTCTTCATTGCATCTGCTCCTTTTTTTTTTTTTTTTTGCTCCAAAGGTGTGTGGAACTTCTCTGCTGGACCCCTGGACTTCAGGAAGGCTCTCGAGTCCACAGGTGATCATCTAAATTGGGGGGCAGACAGTAGAAACTCTTAATCTTCCATGATGGCATCACTCCTAACTGCATATTTTGATCTGAGGCTTTGGAACCATCCTAACTATGGATTTCAGTAGTAGAATGAAGTCAGCACATTGTGGCTAGAATATCCAGATAAATGGGAAATCAACATGAAAGCATGGTAAACTGTAGAATTTTTTAGGACAGAGAACTTTGGGCTTATGCTGAACACGTTGCATGGATGGAACCAGCTGCAGTGTTTAGACAGAGCCCTTTGGGGAAAATAGTTTACAAGAAAATTGTTTATATTCAAAAAAGGTTATTCCGAAGACAAAATGAAATGTATAGATTCTTCCTTAGGAGACCAGACAGCCTGGGATCGCAGTGTGGCTGGCCCCCGTCAGCTGGCTTAGAGATTTCAGGGGCTCTACCCTCTGTGCCGCCTGCCTGCAGCAGGACCTCACTCATGAAGACATGGAAGCTCAGGAGTGGGCTTGATGATGTCATTTCTTACCTCTTCACTTCCGCATAACTTATCAGCTCAGCAAAACGTAATCTAAAATAAACTCATGATACTGTCGCATGTTTATCTGTATGATCAAATGTGTTTATACCCTGACTCTCAAATAAGACTGAGGACAAGTCCAGAGGTCTTCAGTCAGAGGAAGGACAGGTCAGGTGGTCTTACTTCATATGGCGGACACAACGTATTCCTAATACTGGAGAAAACAGGCATGAGCCTCACTCACAGGTAATGTAAATCTGTTCAGCAATCTGCACGCTCCTATTCTGCTGTACTCACAACGCTCCCCACTTCCCTGAGCCCACATGCCCCTATCTGCCTCCCAGATTCCCTGAGGTTTTTCAGGACATCCTCTAGAACAATCACTCCACAACCAGCACCCTCCGCATTGTATTCACAAGCTCTCATCAGAGCACACGTACCACCTTCGTGTCTTAGTTCAAATCTAACTCTACTCTTGAAGCCCTCTATGAACTGAAACCAGTTAGTGGCTTTACATGTTCAGTATGTGTCAGTGTCCAAAAATAGCATGTGTCTTTACAATTCCCCTCTTCATAAAGCCAGACTTTTCATCCTATCCTCTCTCTATTGTCTGCATGATGTAGACCCTCATTCGTCAAAGACGTTGGCCCTTGGTCCATAGTCTTCTCCCCAGCCTAAGTGTAGCTACTGTTCTGTGTGATCTCAGTGCTTGGAGACCCCGGCTTCCAAGGGTGAACATCTCAGTGGCTGCCTCACCCATCCTGCTTACACAGGCCGCAAAGAAAGTCTTGCGTCCTGCTACTCCCTGACAATCCTCCTCATCTAAACTCACTGTCCAAACCTCTCTTCCTCCCTGATTGCTTGTCAGTCATTCCTGTTACAATCCTCTGTTGATTCCACTGGGGTGTCTAGTCCATCAGAGACTCTCGTATCCAATTTATCACCACTCTCCCTTGTTCATGTTCCTCTTATGGAAACACCCACATTTAGTCTTTTTGGACTGTTGTTGTCATTTCCTTTGAGATCATTTCTGGAAGTACAGGTGGGTAGAGAGGTTCGCTTGCATTTCCTACTCAAATATCTTCACTACACCTTAAATTGTCATCTATCAAGTAGATCAGTTAAACCACTGCTCAGGTAGAAGCCTCTGAAGTTGTCCTTTTAAATCATATGGTTTTCCTCTTCTCTGCTTTTATCACAACAATGGCCATGAGTTTTCATGATACCTGTATTGGGAAGAGTTGGGCTAATAAACTGTTTCTATGGACAGACTGGAGAGTGTTCACAGGATGGTGACTTTTCTCCCCAAGAGTGCTCAATTCAACCTTCACATTGACTTTCTCTTCCTGTTACTCACAGTAAGTAGGACCACTGCTTACACAACCATTTTTTGTTGCTACTCTCATGCCCCAAATTAACATATATTGGGTTCTTGATTACTATCAATCAGGCATGATGACCATACAGGGTAGAGAATATCTTCCTACTCATTTTACAGATGAGAAAACTAAAGCTATGAAGTGTAAGTTCGTTGCCAAGGGCATCTAACTCTTAAGTCTAAGAGAGCATACACTGGGAGCCAAGTCTGATTACAGAACGCTTAATCACTCTGCTATTCTGCCTTTCTGATAGAAGTATCCCCTGGCTTCTTGGCAAAAGCTAAACATCTAAACAAAATGGAGCAAACAAATCAAACTACTTTGCATGGATTCCTAAGTAGCTGACTCATGGGGAACGAGTGTGTCTGTACACAAGCAATGTTCACTGCTGGGTTAAAACACATGGCCATTCTCACAAAGAACCTGATTCTCCAATGTGTCATGTTTACTAATAAAGTTGGAGGCCACCGTGTCTTTAGGGCGAAATGTATACAACTGCAGCTAACAAGTGAGAAATTGATCTGATTCATAAAATTGGCACCTGCAGCCTCAGCACCCTGGGCCAGCCTTAAGTAAATGTTTTCAAAACAGTAAAACTTATAAAGCACCAAAACATTCTAGTGAGTTAAAGCCTCAGCTTCTGTGCCCCTCCAGGTCCTCCTCAGCTTATTTCTTGGTCCCTTGCAGCACAGACACAAGCAGAGAACCAAACAGGCAGTCATGGCAACAGATGTGCCCTGGTTGGGGTCTTGCAAGGCTCAGCAGACCTTGTGAGCCAGGAAGTAGCCGGAGGAGGACCATGAGGAGGCCTCTCTGTGTCTCTCCTTCTTTACAGGTGGAATGAAGAACTGAGGTGACACTCTCTCAAGCCCATGCCAGACTTCAGAATTAGATTCTAGGCAAGTGGAGGTTTTGTCCCTTTCTTAGATTAAATTTTAACTAAAGAACATTTTGGTAGAAACAGAATACATCCATTGCTGGTCCATTCTATGTGTCAGTTTCATTAATTTATCACGTTAAAATTTTGACATGATCTGCGTTCTCAAAAGATTCTTTTCTGAAAGTCATCATATGCACTGAACCTGACCAGGAAAGACTTCTATTCCATCATGTAGTTTGTAGGGTTCAGCCCACTTCCACTCTTGTCCTAGCCTATCCCATCTGAGTAGTCTCATATTATTATAACTCTCTGTTCCCAGTTTGTTTACTTGGTTGTATATGTTGAACCCAAAATGAGTAAATACAAGTACTGTTAAGGTAATTGTTTCTCTTAACTGAGTCTCATATCTATCCTTATCCACATCCCTCCCTATGATTGAATCTTTCCTCATACAATGCCTGATGCAGAGAGCTTCTGGGGTAAACTGACATGACAGGAAAGGAAAACTCTTCACAAACATTCTCTCTAGAGAAGCTCTTTATATGTGGCAGATGAAACTACTTCAACTGCAAGTAAATATGGAAAAGCAAAATTGTTTTGGAAAATCAATAGATATGTTTAAAAATTGTAAGATGTTTGTTAACTATGCAAAAAAGGTGAAAGAGATGCAAACAGCTGAATATCCACAGCCCAGAAGTGACCATTGTTAATGTATTTGCCTCATAGTTTTAAAAAAGGAAATAAAATATATGGATAAACTTAGATTCTTCAGTGTAGCCATAGGACACCCTCAAAAATAAAGGGAATTCCCTCTAATCCATAAGGAAGCTATGGATGCCCTTCCTCTCTTTCTCTGTCTCTCTCTCTCATATCTCTCTGTCAATGAATCAACCTATCAATCTTTCTATCTCCTATCTATCTACTGATATCTTTCTATCTACCTATTATCTATCTATATGTGTTTATCTACCATCTATCTACATCTGTCTATTATCTATCTATCTATATCTATCTATCATCTATTTCTATCATCTATCTGTATATTAATGGACCCTGGCACATATTTATCAACTGAATTGACATGATTTGGATCAGATAATAAAACTAATTTGGTCACTGAGATCTTCCACATCAAAACACGTGGATAGATCTAGAGTCTGTCATACAGAGTGAAGTAAGTCAGAAAGAGAAAAACAAATATCGTATATTAACGCACATCTGTGGAACCTAGAAAAATGGTACAGATGAACCGGTTTGCAGGGCAGAAATAGACACACAGATGTAGAGAACAAATGTATGGACACCAAGGGGGGAAAGTGGGGGGGGGGGAAGAAAAAGGAAAACAACCCCCCCCAAAAAAACCCCAAAACAAAAAACAAAAAATACGTCAGACGTTTAAAATTTCCACCACTGCCCAGCAGAGTGTGGAATTAAATCACGTGCAGGAGGCGTGTAATGAAATGGTTATCAAGAAACGTACTTGGCTTGCTCAGCTCTGTAGTTAAATCTCTTATGAAGACTAAAATGCCTAAAATCCCAGGTCCCTGTTAGTCGTTGGTACCCAGTCACTTCCTCACATGGCTCTTTTCAGAAAACAGCGTGTACGCAAAAGTGTTCAGAGGAGCCCACAGAACTGCGCGGAGGCGGTGCAGCACCTCGGCAAGCCCCACCTGAGGGCTGGGTCTCCTACGTCAGATTCCAAGGCAGGTGCTTAGCAGCTCAGTGCTGCCTCTGGGATCCTGAGGGCACAGGGTGTCCTTGTTGCTAGGAAACTTCGTTGAGGAGAGGTGTGGTGTCTCTGCCATCTCTCTGTCCTGCACCTTCACAGTCCCAGGCAGATGACAGTTTCTCCGTAAATATTTGTTGACTGATGAAGAGGAGATGACAGATAAGTGGAATTAACATGGAGCAAATAACATGTGATGCCAGAGTCATTTTATTAGACTGTTGAATCGCAAAGGTCTCAGGAATTGCACTTATAGATAGACTATGGGAGAATAAATTTCCACGAATTTTATTTTGAAAGAGAGAGCCTTAGGCTCCTTTGCTGCTCATCCCTTTCTTATCTCAAATGCTATGACTTTTGTTCAAATAGCTTTCCAGGCCCCATTGCAGACCTCTGTTCCAGGTAGAGATTTATTCCCCTCAGTGAGCTGTCTCCTTAATCTCCTCCACTTCAAAGAATGCTTAATAGTTTCACTAACCTTTCTGAGGAGCTAGGAAGTTCTTGGAGTATCAGTATGGTTCTTGCTTTCCTCTTCAGCACAAATTTCATTTCTGTAATAGCAAATTAAAAATAAAGTGAGCGTAATATTCTACAGCATTAGACACACATTTTTAGCACACCTAACCATCACTTTTGCATGTTTATTTGAAACGCTGGCTCATGTATTTCAGAATGCTGTACTCTTTGGTTTACAATATATTTCATTGTTTATATTTCAAGTGTTTCTATTGTTTCATGTTTTATATTGCTGAACAAAAAAGAATATTCTCTTTGCTTCTTTTTCTACTTTACTTTCATACCATTGCGTCCTAAGTGCCCCATATAGCAGTTGTAGGAGGAACACAGAAAGTCATCATGCAATAAACCATTATAAGCCCTTTCCTGTTCCTTTCGTAGGTGATGCAGTAGGTATTGGAATCTTTTGATTTACATTGTGATGTAAAAAACTACTAGTTCCTTTTGTGTTAATTTATAGTTTACAAATTATGTTAGGAGACCCATTCTAAACATAGTAAGGATGAATAGTCATTTTTTTTGCATGTGACTAGTCATTTTATATAGGATCATTTTCTCCTGGCCTGATACCTTTAATCATTACATATAGTGTCTCCATCATTTTAAATGTTGAGTCCTTCATAGGAGTATTTTATGGGTTACCAGATTATCTGATTAGTTTGCCCTGTAAACTGGCCAATATTGTTACCAGGTTTCAAGGCATCATGATTCAGTTACATTAAAACTGGAATGTACTGAATATGAATTATCCAGACCTAATTTCACTTCTGAGTTTGGATTTTTGAAAATAAAGACTCAGAAACTAATTTATCTCAGATATATAATCATAACAATAAATTTCAACAGTTTCTGAAGCTAAATCTATGGAATTGTGCCTTATCCCGAATAATTAAATTCACATTTAGCTTTATTCACTGTTCACTGCCTAATGAAGAAAAATTTGCTAACACAATTTTAGTATTACAACAAATATTTGTTACATGGAAATTTCACTTCATCCTAATCACTAAATACTAAGCATAGAAGATTTGCAAATTAAATAAGCAGAGGATTATTGGTATCTGGACATGATTGATTAGTCATTTCTTGATACTAAATGGTAAAGACAACAGGCTTTTAATGTGATTCGATCTGAGCAAAGCTTGCTTTGCAGGAAGGGGCATTAACTGTGGGTCTAGATCCCCATGTCTCGCCTGCCCTCCCTCTGGACCCAGACAGACAAGGAAGCCTGCACAGGTTCTTAAAGCTTCTGGGTAAAGGTGATACCTGCTTCCACTTGCAGCT
Source organism: Phocoena phocoena (assembly GCF_963924675.1). Classification (NCBI taxonomy): domain Eukaryota; kingdom Metazoa; phylum Chordata; class Mammalia; order Artiodactyla; family Phocoenidae; genus Phocoena; species Phocoena phocoena. Next base: position 148,421,479 of record NC_089220.1, read on the forward strand.
CACAGGTCAAAGCCATGTGTCATGGACACACCTGAGCTTAACAGGGTGGGGACTTTTACATAACCCTCAAGGTGAGGGAGTGGGCTATTCCACACACAGTACCAAGGGTGATGCATGTTTGGGTCCAAGGTGGTTTTCTAGTCGTGCAAATTGAGATTTGTTTTGGCTTTAAGTTTCCTGAGTCTCATTTTCTTCCTCTTGACCACAGGGATGATCATGCCCATCTTGAAGGACAGTTGGAAGTGAGGTAGCAGAATAAGCCTGGATGGCGTTGGGCTGGAGGAGGCCGTCAGCAACCGGCCCTGCTCAGAGTGGCCGCACTGTGTTGAACAGTGTGAGTGTGTAGGAGTTTTATGTGGACTCCCCCATTTAGTGCCTACACTAACAGGTGCATTATTGCCTCTGCTTCACATATAAAGAAAGCCAAGCTTGAAGCTGCATAACTTGACCGCTGTCAAATTAAACTAGATGGTGAAGCTGGGGCTGGGCCCTGGTCCTCCCCACCACAGGAGGAGGCTCAGCCAATTCACAGAAGGAATACAGTTGTTATCAGGGCTCCAGAGGCATCCTTGCTCATCCTGCCTGGCAAGGAAGTTGTCCGCTTCCTCCCCCTGGACTTCAGTGGACCGCTGCTAATGGCACTCATCCTGCCAAACGTAGTGACTTTTCCCGACAGGCAGACCTTGCCTCAGCTTGTGTTTTATGAAGGAGAGCTCACTTTGAGGAGCCGCAAGAAGCTGAAGCTTGGAAAGTCAGGACGACATTAGGGGTTACTGAACTATGAGTAGGGAACACAGACAGGAACAATGGTTTGTACAATGAAGCACTGATGTTTACAGTCCCTTTATAGACCAGGCACTGTGGACGGCATGTTTCTCACATTATTTCATCTAGTTCTCAGAGTGTATCTATAACTTGCCCAAGCCTGCCCAGCTGACCAGCGGGCTAGCTGACCTTAAACCCAAATTCTGGCATTCTTCCAATTTCATCCGGATAACAATAGTAACAGTAATAAATAATACAGAACTTCCTAAAATACATCCACACATACTCAACATAGAAATAAGCTTCTACTTTGTTTTTGTTCTGTGTTTTTTCTGCTTTGCTTACCCTCATGCCCCTCTCTCCTCAGGCTGCCTGAGCTGCTTGCTGAAGAGCGCTTCATGCTCTAGGCCATTTCTGCATCCATGAACCAGCGCTAATTGTTTTACCTTTTACTAGCACTCTGTTACATGATAGATAAATTTATTTAATACAGTGGTCCATGCAAAAGGATTTGCTCATCTCCTCAACTGTCTCTTCTTTCCAAATGTCCAGTTTGGAATTCCTCAACATTGGACACTAGGAAATGTGTCTCTTTCTCTCTCTACATCTGTCTCTCATATACTAATATTAATTTAACATTATATGTTTTTATAATATTTACATATTTATATATGTATGTAAACTACATGCCTGTAACTTCAGAGCGACTTTTAAACTCCTTTTACCTTCTTTATTCAGTACCTACATCAAGTGAACAGAGACTTCTGCACAGATAAATGTTCCCGTCTCAGTTTAATGGTTGCTCCTAATAGTGAGATGAGCTTGATCAGATATATAAAGATACCAAGTCCAGACATGGAGAGAAATTAAGTGTTTCTGCCGTGTGCAATCCCACAGGATACGCAAAGGTGGCCAAGGGTTATTATATAATAACCTTCTCTATTTCTGGAAGTTCTCTATTAAAGGACAAGTGGTTAGAAACAACTTCACAAAAAAATGATTTATTGTAATTGACATAGTTCTTCATTTGATTAGAAATATCCCAAGTGTAATAAATGCATATAAATCCATACCATATAATGTACATAAACACCACAACACATACAATACTGTTTGCATTCATCTCAAGGTCATACCAAATACACAATTATACAATTTACATTTTATTTTTCTCTCATACACTGAAAATCCTTCTTTTTGTTTAGTAAGCTGAAACTTCTTCTGGATATTTAGCAAATATAAAACCTGGACCAAAAAACTTTAAGAAACATCTTTCCACAAAGTTCTTTTTTATAATTTTTTTGAATGTATTAAATTATCAGGAACCATTAACATACTGTTATCAAGAAATGTTTACGGCAACTGACATTTAAGACATATGCTAATTTTAAAAATAAGTTTAGACATAGATGTTTACCTTTTATATCAAAAGTCAGTTTTGGTAAATAAACATGAACTATTCTTTTCAAGGAAATTTATCTGAATGCAAACCAAGATGCACCTGACCCCCAAACACTGCTTCTGTCAACTTCACTTCTGTCCACCACAAACAGTCCTTCTTCAGAATCTGTCCCAATACACACCCTGCTGTGGACCTCTGCTGTCTGCCTGTTCCACTGGGGAATGCTTCACAATTTGTACCTCCGAGAGTTTAACTAAAGGTATAGCTGAATCCGTGGCAGAGCAAGGTCCTTCGTGGCGCCTTCATTTTTAATCAGATGGCATTTTTCTTAACAGTTATCCTATCTCGGTCTGCGTCTCCTCTATTCTCTCCAAGTATTCCCACAAGCACTCAATTCTCCCGTGATCTCTCTAGATGCCTTGGCGTTGGAGTATAGACAAATCCTCTTACAGAATCAAATGAGACACGCGAACTTTTCAGATCCCTGGGCTCCACCATAAACTTGCTGAATCCGCTCTCAGGGAGTGGCCAGCGTTTCTCCATTGTGCCTGAAATGCAGTCTTTCATAAGCTGTACTGATGGTGTCACTGAAGGATGTGTCAGTAGAATGGCCCCAATTATGTCACTAATCCCTGTAACCTAATAATATGCTCTCTCACATGGCAGAATGGTCTTTGAAGATGTGGTTCAGGTCATGGACCTTAAAACAGAGACATCCTGGATTATCCAGTGTGCCTATCTAATCACGTGAGCCCTGAAGAGATAAGAACTTTCTTTGGCTGGAGGCAAGAGAGGCTGGCAGAAGCAAAGTCTGAGAAGCTCCAAGTGAGCAAAGAGATGGACCCCAATGGCTGGAGGGAGCCACATGGAAACCTGAGAAGACATTCAGGGGCCTCGAGTAGCAAAGACCAGCCCTGGCTAGGAGCCAGCAAGGAAACCAGGGGCTTCAGCCCTACAACCACAAGGAACTGAATCCTGCCAACACTGGAATGAGCTTGGAAGCAGATTATTCCCCAGAGCCTCCAGCAAGGAATGCTGAGAAATCACTCCAGGAATGCAGCTCACGCCTGGAGGAGGTAGAAATGTCTTCCTATTTGGAATCAAGTCCTTCACGAGATACATACATCTGTGTGCCTCACCAAGGGAAAATTTTCTTCTAAACTTCACAGAGAGCTTCCACAGTCTCTAGGGTGCACGACAGTCTCATCTGGATACCAGGTCTTGCTGGGCCTAGCCTGAGGTTGGGTTTGTTGATCCTCAACAATCCTCCTGGCTTCTCTTACCAGTGTCACTAGCTGGTATCGCAGAAGCTGCAGATGCCTTTTCTAGCAGTATGGTGCTTGGTGCCACAGCCCAGATATACCTGGGTATACACAGCCATCACCTAGAACTCCTGCTTCTGCCCTCAGGTGTGGGATTTCAACACCAGTCCAAGTGGACGCCACTTGTTCTCTCTCCACACTGGATGCTGCTATGGCAGGTGCCATCTTCCTGGGGACCATCTGGGCTGCCTGCCCTGGCCTGCTTCCTCCACCTCTTCCTTGCTTGCCTTCTGCTTCACATCAGGCCGTGGCTATCTCAGGGTTTTTCCAACCAGGCCCAATTAGGTTTTGATGTTTTCAGGGAAAATACAATATTTCGAATAGGACACTAGGGGATATTTTGTATCAAAGAGTAAACATGTTGACCAGACCATTGTGTGTGTGTGTATTCCTGGGCATGGAGCCAGGACTCTGCAGCTATGACAAGTGTCTCCAGGTGATTCTGAGTAGTTGGTATAAATGCTGAGAACCACACTCTAGGTATTTCTCTGTTCCTTCTGAGCCCTCATCATCATTGTCTCCTCCAGTGGACTGGAAGCTACATGTTAATCCGATGGACCTAGTTCATGCTCAAGTACAAATGGCTGATGACTTGTTAAAACCTGTTACTCTCTTAACCCCAGAAGTGAACTGGCATTTTCAGCAGTAAAGAAGGTAACAAAGCCTTTACGGCTCCTAACAACAACTGTGCACAGCCTTCTCCCAGCACTCAGCCCTGGCAACCTTTGCCCTATCAGCCACAACCTGCGGCTCTCCAGGCTGGGAGGGGCGTATGGCTGAGAAACACAACGCCAAGGCTAAACAGGATACATTTATGTTCACAGTAGCTTGCCTATGGGGACCAGTCCCTAAAATTGGATTTCTTCTCTTTTTTACTGACAAATAATAAAATGGACAGTTAAAAATCAATTGGATGTTTGACCTGCATGTAAATGAAATAGACCCAGGCCCATCCTGTGGGAACCGTGCCCTCAGGTTACAGTGGAAATTGCTTTGTTGTAATGCTGTGGACAACTTCCTGTGAGGAAATCTCATCCAATTCTCCACAGGGACAAAGGGTGTTACTGGTTTGTACTTTGCTGTAGGGCTGATCTGTTTGTTGTTCCCCTTCAGCCTTGATATCGTTCCTGTTCATGATTTACAGCTTGGAAGCCAAATGTACTTCAGAGTCTGCAACTGATAAAACCCGGTGGATAACGACGGAGACAAAGTGCTAAAGGCAGCTGCTTACCCCACCTCCTGCCTAGTGACGTGGTGAGGACCTGGAAAGCTGTCCCGGAAACCCAGCGTCTGTCACCTGGTTTACAGTAAGTCAGTCTGCATTCAAGGGTTTGGAAGAAAAGGAGTGAAGGCGGGAAAGAAGTAAGACAAAAGACAGAGAGCCTCAGAGACAGAGACAGAGAAACACGAAGAGAGAATGTTCACCTCAAGGTTTCATATGCTCCAACTACTAGTCCCTTGTCCCATGTTCACTGGCAAATTGTGAAACCCACCCACACTTTGATTTGTATTATTGAGTCATTGTGACAAAAGGGAGTCCCACATACATTTAAATGCACAGGAACTGGGGGGTTTTGATTTAGGCCTCCCTCCCAGAAAGACACTAAGAGCTGCGACATGCTCGGTAGGTACTGGCTGTGTGGGGCATGGACGGAGACAGCACTGCCCACTCCAGCAGGGGCATGGTCGAAACCAGCCAACATCTGCTGATGTCGTAGTTTAGCCCTGCGATGGATGGGCAAGGTGCTGTGGCTGTCGGGATGAAGGAGAGGATCTCTGTCCCCTTGGAGTTCAGATCCAGGTGAGAAAACAGAACCATATGACAGAACAGTCAGGAAACGGCCGTGTAATAGGACAAGTGTGGAGTTAACCACAGGGTAAGTGCTGAGGGGCTGGAAGGGGAGGGGAGCGAGATGAGTGGGGGCTGCTGCAGTCAGAGTTCTGGGGGTGGCTGTGAGGAACCCCTTATGCTTCTTCTGAGAGAAAGGACTGATTCACAGGAAACTGTGGACCCATATCCTCAGGAGATTGCAGTGCTGGGACGCCTGGGGCTGTTAAGACAGCAGTTCTCACTGAGGATGTTTCCAAGGTGGTCACCCTGTGGGGTGCATTTGTCAAAGGACACCTTCAGGAGCAGCACTGGACTTCAGTCTCAGACACACCAAGAAATGGTGACCACAAAAGAAGGAAGCCTGAGTGTGGAGAATTTTACTTCATTTGATTTTGTACAAATGATTGCAGCTAAGAGGATTATTTTTCTCCAAAATACATTTCCTTAAAAAATGTAGGCAGCAGATGAGTAAATTTTAGGGGAACTTAAATGGTTTTTATTTGTATTTATAGATGAGTAATCTGTTTCTTAGTTGAGCTGTAAACTGAGGTCTGTATTTGGTATTCTTAGGAAAACAATTAAATCATTAGCATGTTTAAACTTTAAAAGGGACAGTTAACTGTGAGTAAAACAAACAAACCCAAAACACAGGACTCAGAAGAAAAAAGCCATCCCTCAAAAGCTAATATTTTTCCTCGCTTTTCCTCAGTCTGGGGGTCCAATGGCCACTGGCTGTAATAGGACAGCAATTTTCCCTCCTGGAAGCAGTGACATTTTAGTGATTGATAAGGTGCATTATTTTAAGTACATAATAAGCTTGTGGCCATTCCAGCTGAGTGGAGCTATCTAAGTGGAAGGTCATCATCATTGCCATTAGGAAGGAAACAGTTTCTAATGATAATCCCCTTTAACTTTGGCTGTCACTGCACTCCAGTCAGTTAAAGAGGTGATCTGGCCCCGTCGCAGCCTAAAGAGCCCGTTCAGTGTGTCAAGGAGGCCACTGCTTGTGTACTAATGTAATGCGCTCCCTTCCCAAGCGGATGTTTTTTGTTGTTGTGTCCATGGGTGGGTGGAGGAGGTGGCCTGACAGATGGAGTTTTTTTTCAGGTGCTTTAGTGGTCATGTCTGACCAACTGACATCTCCTAAGGGACACTTCTGGTGCACTTTTTCCCAGGCAAAAATGACGAACTGGGTTTGTTTGTTTTTTCTTCATCTCTGCTGAGGCCAGATTTATGGAACTGAAGTAACGCAAGATGATGAAGACTGACCACAGATCAGGCATGAGGGCTGTGCACAAAGCTCTCACAATCCAGGTGACCCCTCCTGGCCTGCCTCCTGTTAAACTCTTTGCATCACCAGCATGCTTTTAACATATTCAGAAACAAGCATCATAGTCAGCCCCATGTGTTCTCGGTGGGAGGTGGGGAGAAGCTGCTCTGTACTCTTGGAAGGAGAGAATAAGGGGAGAGTCTTTCACTCTTCCCTTTGATTTGACTAAAATTTCAGGATGAATCGAACTTGAGCTTCATGGTTAGTATGAGATAATAGAGAATATACAATTAAATACTCACTGAACCCAATACAAGGATGATTCAAACTGAAATGAGTTTCAGGGTCATCCTGGCTGTCAGAGATCCAGACCACCCACTCAGACACAGCAAAGCAGGAGGCTCTTTATGAGGCAGTGGATGCAGAGAGGGCTGTGAGTGCCCGGAGGTCACCTCTTTGCAGAGACCCCAGGCGCTTCAGGAAGCCGACGCCAGCCCGCTCAGCTGACACAAACCTACAGTCAGATTCTGCTGAAGAGTCAGAGTTCCAGTACAGCGACGGGATCCTTGGAGGGGGTGCTTGGCAGTTTGGGAACTAGAAATGGGAGGCAGCATTGTTCAATTGAAGAATCTATGCTGCCTGTTTTTAATTAATAGATTTCATTTTTGGAGCAGTTTTAGGGTTTCAGAAGAATTGAGAGGAAAACACAGTTACCATGTACCTCTTCAGGGCTGAGTTTCCCCTATTATTAACACATTTCATTACTGTGGTAAATTTGATGAGCCAATATTAATACAGTATTATTAACTACAGTGCATAGTTTACATTAGAGCTTACTCTGCATTGTACATTCTATGGGCTTGGACAAATGTATAATGACACGGGTCCATCATTATTGTATTGTACAGACTAGTTTCACTTCCCTAAAAATCCTCTGTACTCCACCTATTCATCCCTCACACATCACTCCCACCCCTGGCAACCACTGAACTTTTTACTGTCTCCAACCGTTTTGCCTTTTCTAGAATGTCTTATAGTTGGACTCATGCAGTGTGTAGCCTTTTCAAATTGGCTTCTTTCACTTAGTAACATGCATTTAACTCATTTCTTTTTAGCACTGAATAATATTCTGTCTGGATGGACCACAGTTTATCCATTCACCTACTGAAGTACATCTTGGTTGCTTCCAAGTTTTGGCAATTATGAATAAAGCTTCTATAAACATCCATGTGCAGATTTTTATGTGGTGATGTTTTCAATTCGCTGGGTAAATAACCAAGGAGCATGACTGCTGGTTCACAGAGTAAGAGTTTTGGTTAAAAAACTCTTTTTATGACTTTTGTAAAAAATTGTCTGTTTTCCAAAGTGGCCATACCATTTTGCATTCCCACCAGAAACAAATGAGAGTCCCTGTTGCCCCACATCCTGGCCTTTGACATTGTCACAGTTTTGGATTTTAGCTATTCTAATAGGAGTGCAGTGGTATCTTATTGATTTAACTTGCATTTCCCCAATGACATATGATGTTGAGCACTTTTCATAGGCTTATTTTCCTTCTATGTATCTTCAGTGATGATTCTGTTCTGCTCTTTTGCCCATTTTTTAGTTTTTTTTTTTTTTTGCGGTACGCGGGCCTTTCACTGTTGTGGCCTCTCCCGTTGCGGAGCACAGGCTCCGGACGCGCAGGCTCAGCGGCCATGGCTTACGGGCCCAGTCGCTCCGCGGCATGTGGGATCTTCCCGGACTGGGGCACGAACTGGCATCCGCTGCATCGCCAGGTGGACTCTTAACCACTGTGCCACCAGGGAAGCCCTAGTTTTCTGTTTTTTAATTGTTGGATTTTAAGAGTTCTTTGTATATTTTTGATACCAGTCCTTTATTAAATATGTTCTTTGCTAATATTTTTTTCACAGTCTGGCTTCTCTTTTCCTTCTCCTAATAGTGTCTTTGGCAAAGTAGAAGATTTTAATTTTAATAAATTCCATTTTATCAATTCTTTCATGGATTGTACTTACAATGCTGTATATAAGTTGTTGCCATACCCAAGGTCACGTAGGTTTTCTCCTGTGTTATTGTTTAGCAGTTTTAAACTTGTGTTTTACATGTAGAAATATGATTCATTTTGAATCAATTTCTGAAAAAGATGTAAGGTCAGTGTCTAGATTCATTTTTTTTTTTGCACGTTAATATTCAGTTGTTCCAGAACCATTTCCTGATGAGACTGTCTTTGTTACACTGAGTTGCCTTTGCTCATCTGTCAAAGATCAGTTGATGATATTTATCTGGGTCTACTTCTAGACTATTTTGTTCCATTGATCTATTTGTTTCTTCTTTTGCCAATACCACACTATCTTGATTACTGTAGCTTTATAGTAAGTCTTGAAGTTGGGTAGTGTCCGTCCTCCAACTTTGTTCTTCTCCTTTGATATTGTGTTGGCTACTCTGAGTCTTCTGTCTCTTTATATAAACTTTAGAGTCCACCTATCAATATCCATAAAATAACTTGCTGGGATTTTGATCAGGATTGCATTGAATCTATAGATCAAGTTGGGAAGAACTGGAATCCTGACAATCTAATGGGTGTAAATCTAATGGGTGTAATTAGATTTAGATGAGGTCATGAGAGTGTGGGGCCCCATCATGGGATTAGTACCCTTTATAAGAAGAGACACCAGAGAGCTGGAACTCTCTCTGCCATGTAATGACACAGAAGAAAAGCGGCCTCTGCAAACCTGAAAAAGGCTTTTCCAGAACACAACCATGCTGGCACACTGATCTCTGATGTCCAGCCACCAGAACTGTGAGAAGTCAACTTCTGCTGTTTAGGCCACCCTGTCTATGGTATTCCCATGTATCAGCCCAAACGGACCATGACAACTTGCAAATAGGCAATATGAGGTTCATAAACTGAAATTATTTAAAAAATTTTTACATTACTTCAAGGTAATGCTATACAATTATTTAAAATTGATTACTTCAGACTTATTTGAGTTCTTGTAATACATCAATTTCTGACAACTTGCACACGGATTATAGTGAAATCAACTGATTATCATTCTTTGGAGCATATTTTTTTCCAAAGAGAATGCTTTAACTACATATAAGAGGACATTTCGACAAAAGAGGCTGCTCAAGTGAAACTGTGACTGTCTAAGAAACACATATGTTTTCCTTTCAGAACAGCATTATGTTATACTGATAGAGATTCTTCATTTTCTCTGGAAAAGCAAGATATGGGTATTCCGATGTCACTGTAAGTACCTGAAACTATAGAGTCTTTTACGAAGAAAATAATCTGTTTTGAAAATAAAGGGCTACTGATCCTAACAAGAAGTTTTTTTAAAAAACCTGTTTTCTAATAGATTTGCAAGAAGATTATAGCAACATTTACCTTTTAATGGAAGTAATTTGTGTACTATCTGACTTCAAAGACCCAGTGATGTGGATTACTCTGTTACTTTATTCTGTGCCTAGTATGACTGGCAGTTTAGAGCACAGCAGTAATGAGACGAGGATTGTGATGGAGGACCTCTGAAGACCAGTTAGATGCACTCAGTCCTGCTGCCACAACCTGTCTCTCAAAGCAGGACAAAGTACCTTGATGGCTGATGATCAAAAGCAGATTGCAGAGGTGTATGAGGAATTGAGGCACATGGGGATGGGGTGGAGGCTCAGAATATTGGCTTTGCTGAATTGATTCAGAAGTACTGTATGTAGATGGAAAAAAATACACTGATTTTAAAGGCAAGTCTCCTAAAGTGGGATTCAGCCTTCTTCCATATCTTAGTCTTACATCACTCTGTTAATTTTTATTTTTAAAGTCTGGCTTCTGGAATCATTTTCTTCTTTTTCTTAATTTTATTGCCATCAATTTAGTCGACTGGTGTCCTCAGTAGTACAGTAAGATGCAAGTAAGCATTAGCTTGATATTTATACACTTAGTTGGTTGCTGGGTAAAACCAAATGTGTTAATAAGCTAAAGAATAGGCAAAAAGTATTCATGAAGACTTACTTGGACATTTTATTTTCTGTCATTCATGAAAACTTACTTGGACATTTTAATTTTATTACATTACATTTAGTGTAATCATACTACATTTTCCCCTTTGATGTCACTAAATTAGTGCATTTTTAGTGCTCTAAGTGTAAAAAATGAACATATTGCTTCACTGTATTTTTATGGTTTTAGCTGATTAGTTTTAAAGTCTTGCATAGTTAAAAGCTATACCACATTGCCACCAGATGAGCCACAAAATTATCTTACTGTGAGTGCAAATAAGAGAATGGTATGAAGGGGCAAATAACTTCTTTGAGGACATGACCCTCCCCACTGTCAACAAGAATGGATTTTCAGTGCACTTAATGTCAACAGTGACCAGATATGTACTCAGAGTCAAACAACATTTTTGCCCAACAAGATTGAACTGGAGTGGAAGCTGTTGTGAAAACAGGAAAAAATGTAAAGAAGATGAACACTTGAAATATGGACACGGGGAATGAAGCCCACAACAGATTCAAATCAACAGCTGTCCTAAGGGACTCATTTTCCACTGGAGTTTGCCTGAAAATACACCCCAGAGCTTTTTGTGTCCCAAAGGCAACTATTACTTTTGAGCTAACACATACCATTTGTTACTATAATTTTCAGAGCAATTAGAAATAAAACCATTTTAATATCAAATCAATATTTTCACCTGATTCAGAGTATCTCTTAAAAATATATCGAGATGTGTACTTCTCAGAAACAAATATTAAACATACTAACTCTGTTACCAGGCAACAAATTCTTAATCACCTCACTGAAACAGAGGTTAGCATATCAACTTTCATTATCCTACAGAAGTTGACTCTGGGGAAAAACACATGCACCATACTGGAATTTGTTAAAGCCAAGAATTTATGTTTTGATTTTCAACTGAAGTATAAATGTTGCTGTGAGTTCTATGACATTTCAAAATACTCCACTGTTTGGACAGATACCATTTTTAGAAAAGTGCATCCATGTCCTAAGCCTTGGCAACCTTCCATAGATGGAAAGTTGAGATTTCCTCAGGCTTACAGTAGGAGAAACAAGTTGCTTAAATTTCCTATTCTCCCACTACACCTGGACCATGTTAACTGTTCAAGATTTCTACCCACCTGTGCTGTTTTGGGTAGAAGACGAGAAGGAGGAAGAAAGAGCAGAGGAAAGCTTAGTGTTAAGAAAGATGCAGAAAGATAGGATATGGTGGCCATTCAAAGTTGCTTCTATAAGGAAGTAAAAAACATACCTGCATAGGTGAAGGAGAGGTACCAATTTTCATTTGCAATATGAATGAGTCATGGGTGTGAAATGTACAGCGTGGGGAATATAGTCAATAACTACGTAATATCTTTGTATGGTAACATATTGTAACTAGACTTATCATGGTGATAGCTTTAAAATGCATAGAAATATTAAATCACTATTTTGTGTAACAGGAGGTAACATAGTGTTGTACTGATAGATCAATTATGCTTCAAAGACAAACAAACTCAGAAAAAGAGATCAGATTTGTGGTTACCAGAATCAGGGGATTGGGGAAGGGGGAACTGGATAAAGGCAATCAAAAGGCACAAACTTCAAATTATAAGATAAATAAGTACTAGGGATGTAATATACAACAATAATAATTAATACTGTGGTATGTTATATACATTAAGAGAATAAATCCTAAGAATTCTCATGACAAGGAAAATTTTTTTCTATTTAATTTTGCACATATTTATCTTAGAATTGGATGTTCACTAAATGTATTGTATCAATAATAATCACTTCATGCTGTAAGTCAAATCATTGTGCTGTACACCTGAGACTTATACAGTGCTGTATGTCAATTATATTTCAATAAAACTGGAAAAAAAAAGAACTAACTACAGAGAAATTCTCTCATTTCTGTCACATCCTTTTTTCTTACTCGTATATAACCCACCAAAATCAAGTCCTGGATTTAATTTGTAGATTACAAAGGCAGACAAAAACTTTGCAACTTCTGCCATCAAGAGGTGGGGTCTTTTCTCCATCCTGTGAATCTGGGCTGGCATCTGACTTGTCTTGAGCAATCAAATGTGGCAAAGGTGCTGTCTTGAGTTCTCAGTCCAGCCCTCAAGAGGTGTTGCAGTGTTTCCTTAGAACTCTGTTACCACGTGGGAAACAGTCTACTTTGCTGAGACACCTCGTGGAGCAGAGTCCTGGGTGAGGTTTTCTTCAGCCGACCAGGCCTAGCAACTTCCAAGCTGTCCACAGACACGTTACTGATCCCTGCTGAGAAATAGTGTCCAGCTGAGCTCAAACCAAACTGAATTCAGAGTTGTTCTAACTCACTAAGTTTTGAAGTGGTCTGTTATGCAGCAAAGGTGAACTGACAGAGGAACTGGTATCTGGAAGTAGGATGCTGAAAACAACAGCTGAAAGCTAAAACACCAGCACTGGGACAAGGCAGCGAGTGGAGGCTGGATGCAAAAGCTAGAAAAATGATGAGCAAATTACTGGTGGACGCTTGTTAGAAAAATTCTACACAAAACTGGGGAAATGGTGGCCTGTGTTACGCGGATATTAAACAACTGGGAAAACATCTCCTCTGGTAACTGGCATGAGAGAAAACACAACCTAAGGCACTTGCAGACTTTGCCAAGGTGATGTCCAGGCAAAATGTGGGCCCGGCTTGTTGGCTTCTTTCAGTTATTTATGATGAGATACGAGAAGAGTGAGAAGGACTAAAGAAAAATTATTCAGTTCTGCACATGGGATTTTGAGTGAATACAGAATAGGCAGGGCTTGCTGGTTTGGAAAATAAAACAATTTCCCTTTCCCACGCTCCAGATCTGGGGAAGGATTCTTACAGTGGAAGGAGCCCTCTGAAATGCCGACAGTGCTGCTCAGCAGACCTTCTCATCTACATCAGGACTTGTACGTTGCCTCCGGGTGCAGCCTCCCAGAAGCTCACTCACAGAATAACTGTAAGAATAGGTTGAGAAAGACTAGTCTCTGGGTCCCCAAGGGTGTGGCTCTGATTGACTGAAGAGGACTGACTTGTAATAAGAAGCCCACATGATTTTAAGAAAGTTGTGTATGAAAATGTGATACCAGCTTGCATTATAAGAGTCCAAGGTTGATAAAAGCAGAGGGCCTCTGAGTCCTCAGTTTTCTATGTGCAGGAAGCAAGTTGAGAAAGGTATTTATCTGCCAGCCCAGCCATTGCTTGCAGAGAAGGAAGGCTGTCTTGGAGCACAGATACAGAGCCCAGTAGGTGAAACCAAGATCCAGAAAGTGATGGAATTCAAGGTCACCCCCAGGGAGCAGAGCCAGGCCCAATCGGGAATGCTGCCTGCACTGCTAAGGGGCACGTAGTAACTATGGCTTGGCAGAATTTCAGAGTTATTATGGACCAGCAACTACAGTGTGTCTCTATTCCTCCTCTACTTAAGTGGGAGTGTCTGATGCAAGCATCTCGTCCCCTTGCCATACTATTTCCAGGGTTTGTGAAGGACAGATAACTCATCTTCTAAATCCTAGGTCTCTGAGTCAAGAGGGGTTGCATTCAAGCTGCATGTGGACATGATGTTGATGAAAAGAGCCTGGATTTGAGCTTGACACCATGGTATGATGAGACATTTGGGCCTTTGGTTGGGTGAGGAGTGAATCTTATAATAGGGACGGATGTGGATCACTTGGAACAGAGAGTGGATTGACTGTCACAGTCATGGTCTCAACTTGGTCATTTCTCATACGGTGTGACCTATACTGAGTCAGGGTTTGGCCACTGAACTTGCTTTGGCCAGTGGGACAACAGCACATTTGATGCAAGCACAGTCTTGAGAAGTGCTTTCCAAATGGGACTTGCACTCCTTAGCTGCTCATGGAATGCTGCCACCAGGCTAACGTGATCAATGATAACAAACCTGTGGGGTGGTCCCTCCCACTGCATAGCTGACAGTCAGCCAGTGAGCAAATATGTGAGAGAAGTCACAAGGGCAAGTAAATGCTACCATAACACCATGAACAAAATATATTCTGTGTCAAGGACAGAACTTTAGAGTAAAATGCTCTAGATTACTTTGAGGTTTCTGTGTTTTAGATGATTTCTTTAAGTCTTCATGTTCAGAAATATATGTTGTCTTTAATTTGTAATGTGGTGAGAAATACTGTCCCTTATCTTTGTATCTAGATCTTTCTTGGGCAAAGGTACCATTGAAGTGTACGATATTCAAGCTAGAGAACTGAAAAAATGAGTATATCAGGACCTCTTCTTGCTGCATTCATAAGATTAGGCCTGGCATGTGTAAAGAGCATGGATTTACTTTAATTCTGTTCCAGTTCTTATTGAAAGTTGTAATATTTCTTTATCCTTATCTACACAAAGACAAAATCTAAATGTTTGAGCGAAATGTGCTATTTACCATAATATTTGCTAGTATGTTGGTATAACTATAAGTATGACCAGATACTTATGACCCAGCTTTTTAAAAGCTCTTATTCCCAGGTTCTGCAAACAGTGAGATGGTAAAATAACTGAGCCATGTACTGACAGTGAGAGTCAGACACATCTAGCAACGTGCCCTTCCAGAGGGACACACCTCACCTCACCAGGCCTCACGTCTTTTCACAGCGCGTCCTCTGAATTCTGTCATTCTGTGGTTATTACTATCATTTGGAAACACGGCAATATATACTGATGATAGCCCTAGCTGGAGACATCCCCCAAATATGTAATTTTAAAAGTTCACGGGCTTTCCATGACTGGTGTGGGCATGGGTTCTCAGCTGTCAATGTCTGTCAGGGTGCTCACAGCAGCAGGTGTTTCTGGGACTCTTCTCCACATGAACTGCGAAGGCTACACCGCAAGAGACAGATGTGCTGTTTGCATTTTTGTTTTTGTTGCTTTTTTTAACCATAATACAGAAACATCACACTTGCTGAGAGAAAACAGCATCTCTCTTATGAAACATACCTTTACTTGAAAGATGCACAAGGGAGATTTTGACTTCTATCTGTGATACAGTAACTGGTATGGGGCTAACTCCCCTCACTCTCAACAACCATGACACTGGACAAGACATATGAGGCACTGCTTTCAGGCTTTGGATAAAGACAGTCCAAGGTTGCCATCCATTTGATGACATTTGTTTTAGAAATGCCATCATTTCTAAAATGATGAGTGAGTGCTACAATCACACTGGTTCTCATCTGGGGACAATTTCCTACCACAGGACAAAATAAGGAATCCAAGTAGAGTGCCATGATACTGCTGAGCTAAGAGCTCAGAGTTTGGGGCAGGGGAGGGGGCTTGAATCTGTAGAGTTTGCCATGGAGAACAAGAACTGCACAGAACAGGGTGCCTCAGGGTGAGACGCAGCAAATCATGGCAGAAAAAAACGGTGCTCTGAGGTTAAGAACTGAGATTCTGAAGGTCATGTTGGGGTAGAGTCTGTTGGAGTTTCAGTCCAGCCAGAGTGGAGAAAATGCAACTCCTCGTAAAAAATCTACACATCAGGAAGAAACATAAAGAAATGCCATAAATGCCCCCAGCTCTATTTCTCCTTCTTCCCTGCTGCCGGTGTCCGCTTGCTCCAGTCATCTTGCTTCCAATCACAGAGGATGACTCTGCATAAAAAGGCCTCTGAAGACAGACTTGCTAGTACAGGTTCGGGGGGAGTCATTCCTGGTGAGGCAGAGACAAGCCACCAGCACGAGAAGATCTTAACTGGGCCACGTCCAGCCAGCCACAGCAAGGGTTGTCACAGATAAGACCAGGTCCAAGGGGCTGACCCTCCGCTTCCCAGTGGAGGAATGACCCACTTACCACAGCTGTACTGTTCTGGATTCAGAGAGAAGTAAAACTTCTGCTGTGAACACCTGAAGTCAGGATATTTCCCTGTTTTCTAATCCATGTGCCAAGCACAACCACAGGGGTGCAGAACCACCAACTGTGTGACTGACAGGGTCTTGGTGCTCCAGCCAGGTGTCAGGCCTGAGCCTCTGAGGTGAGAGAGCCAAGTTCAGGGTATCGGACCACTACAGACCTCCTGGCCCCACATAATATCAATCAGCGAGAGCTCTTCCAGAGATCTCAGTCTCAACGCTAAGACCCAGCTCCATTCAACGACCAGCAAGCTCCAGTGCTGGACACTCCATGCCAAACAACTAGCAAGACAGGAACACAACCCCACCCATTAGCAGAGAGGCTGACTAAATTAGCACAGCAATTTCACAGACAGCCCAAAACCCACCACTGGATGTGGGCCTGCCCACCATAAAGACAAGATCGAACCTCATCCACCAGAACACAGGCACTAGTCCCCTCCACCAGGAAGCCTACACAAGCCACTGAACCAACCTTACCCACTGTGGGCAGATACCAAAAAACAACGGGAACTACAAACCTGCAGCCTGTGAAAAGGAGACCCATAACAGTAAGCTAAGAAAAATGAGAAGACAGAGAAATAGGTAGCAGATGAAGGAGCAAGGTAAAAATCCACCAGACCAAAGAAATGAAGAGGAAATAGATAGTCTATCTGAAAAAGAATTCAGAGTCATGATAGTAAAGATGATCCAAAATCTTGGAAATAGAATGGAGAAAATACAAGAAACGTTTAACAAGGACATAGAAGAACTAAAGAGCAAACAAACAGTGATAAACAACACAATTAAAAATTCTCTAGAAGGGATCAACAGCAGAATAACAGGCAGAGGAATGGATAAGTGACCTAGAAGATAAAATAGAGGAAATAACTATCACAGAGCAGAGCAAAGAAAAAAGAATGAAAAGAGACCTCTGGGACAACATTAAATGCACCAACATTTGAATTATAGGGGTCCCAGAAGAAGAAGAGAAAAAGAAAGGGACTGAGAAAATATTTGAAGAGATTATAGTTGAGAACTTCCCTAATATGGGAAGGGAAATAGTCAGTCAAGTGAAGGAAGCACAGAGACCCATTCAAGATAAATCCAAGGAGAAACAGGCCAAGGCACTATTAATCAAACTATCAAAATTTAAATACAAAGAAAATATATTAAAAGCAGCAAGGGAAAAGCAACAAATCATATACAAGGTAATCCCGAAAGGTTAACAGCTGATCTTTCAGCAGAAACTGCAAGCCAGAGGTAGTGGCAGGACATATTTAAAGTGATGACAGGGAAAAAGCTACAACCAAGATTACTCTACCCAGCAAGGATCTCATTCAGATTCGAAAGAGAAATTAAAACCTTTACAGACAAGAAGAAGCTAAGAGAATTCAGCACCACCAAACCAGCTTTACAACAAATGCTAAAAGAACTTTTCTAGGCAGGAAACACAAGAGAAGGAAAAGACTTAGCTGGGATGAAGTGAGAATGGCATGGACATATACACACTACCAAATGTAAAATAGATAGCTAATGGGAAGCAGCCACATAGCAGAGGGAGATCAGTTCGGTATTTTGTGTCCACCTAGAGGGGTGGGATAGGGAAGGTAGGAGGTAGATGCAAGAGAGAGGAGATATGGGGATATATGTTTATGTACGGCTGATTCACTTTGTTATACAGCAGAAACTAACACACCGTTGTAAAGCAATTATACTCCAATAAAGATGTTTAAAAAATACCCCAAAACAAGCAAGAAAATGGAAATAGGAACATACATATTGATAATTACCTTAAATGTAAATGGATTAAATGCTCCAACCAAAAGATATAGACGGGCTGAATGGATACAAAAACAAGACCCGTATATATGCTGTGTACAAGAGACCCATTTCAGACCTAGGGACACATATAGACTGAAAGTGAGGGGATGGAAAAAGATATTCCATGCAAATGGAAATCAAAAGAAACCTGGAGTAGCAATTCTCATATTAGACAAAATAGACTTTAAAATAAAAACTATTACAAGAGACAAAGAAGGACATTACATAATGATCAAGGGATCAATCCAGGAAGAAGATATAAAAATTGCAAATATTTATGCACCCAACAAAGGAACATCGCAATACATAAGGCAAGTGCTAACAGCCATAAAAAGGGGAAATCAACAGTAACACAATAATAGTAAGGGACTTTAACACCCCACTGTCACCAATGGACAGATCATCCAAAATGAAAATAAATAAGGAAACACAAGCTTTAAATGACACATTAAACAACATGGACTTAATTGATACTTATAGGACATTCCAAAAACCACAGAATACACTTTCTTCTCAAGTGCTCATGGAACATTCTCCAGGATAGATCATATCTTGGGTCACAAATCAAGCCTTGGTAAATTTAACAAAACTGAAATCATATCAAGTATCTTACCGACCACAACACTATGAGACTAGATATCAATTACAGGAAAAAAAATTTAAGAAATACAAACACATGGAGGCTAAGCAATATGCTACTAAATAACCAAGAGATCACTGAAGAAATCAAAGAGGAAATAAAAAAATACCTAGAAACAAATGACAATGAAAACATGACGATGCAAAACCTATGGGATGCAGCAAAAGAAGTTCTAAGAGGGAAGTTTATAGCAATAGAATCCTACCTCAAGAAACAAGAAAAATCACAAATAAACAACCTAACCTTACACATAAAGCAACTGAGAAAAAAGAACAAAACCCCCCAAAAATCAGCAGAAGGAAAGAAATCATACAGATCAGATCAGAAATAAATGAAAAAGAAATGAAGGAAACGATAGCAAAGATCAATAAAATGAAAAGTTGGTTCTTTGAGAAGATAAACAAAATTGATAAACCACTAGCCAAACTCATCAAGAGAAAAAAGGAGAAGACTCCAATCAACAGAATTAGAAATGAAAAAGGAGAAGTAGCAACTAACACTGCAGAAATAAAAAGGATCATGAGAGATTACTACAAGCAACTATATGCTAATAAAATGGACAACCTGGAAGAAATGGACAAATTCTTAGAAAAGCTCAACCTTTCGAGACTGAACCGGGAAGAAATAGAAAAATATAAACAGACCAATCACAAGCACTGAAATTGAAACTGATTAAAAATCTTCCAACAAACAAAAGCCCAGGACCAGATGGCTTCACAGGCAAACTCTATCAAACATTTAGAGAAGATCTAACACCTATCCTTCTCAAACTCTTCCAAAATATAGCAGAAGGAGGAACACTCCCAAACTCTACGAGGCCACCATTACCCTGATACCAAAACCAGACAAAGAAGTCACAAAGAAAGAAAACTACAGGCCAATATCACTGATGAACATAGATGCAAAAATCCTCAACAAACTACCAGCAAACAGAATCCAACAGCTCATTAAAAGGATCATACACCATGATCAAGTGGGCTTTATCCCAGGAATGCAAGGATTCTTCAATGTATGGAAATCAATCAATGTGATACAGCAAGTTAACAAACTGAAGGATAAAAACCATATGATAATCTCAATAGATTCAGAAAAAGCTTTTGATGAAATTCAACACCCATTTATAATAAAAACACACCAAAAAGTAGGCATAGAGGGAAATTACCTCAACATAATAAAGGCCATGTATGACAAACCCACAGCCAACATCATTCTCAATGGTGAAAAACTGAAACTATTTCCACTAAGATCAGGAGCAAGACAAGGTTGCCCACTCTCACCACTCTTATTCAACATAGCTTTGGAAGTTTTAGCCAGAGCAATCTGAGAAGAAAAAGAAATAAAAGGAATCCAAATCTGAAAAGAAGAAGTAAAGCTGTCACTGTTTGCAGATGACATGATACTATACATAGAAAATCCTAAAGATTCTACCAGAAAATTACTAGAGCTAATCAATGCATTTGATAAAGTAGCAGGATACAAAATGAATGCACAGAAATCTCTTTCATTCCTATACACTAATGATGAAAAATCTGAAAGATAAATTAAGGAAACACTCCCATTTACCACTGCAGCAAAAAGAATAAAATATCTAGGAATAAACCTACCTAAGGAGACAAAAGACCTATATGAAGAAAACTATAAGACACTGATGAAAGAAATTAAAGATGATATAAACAGATGGAGAGATATACCATGTTCTTGGATTGGAAGAATCAACACTGTGACAATGACTATACTACCCAAAGCAATCCACAGATTCAAAGCAATCCCTATAAAACTACCAATGGCATTTTTTGCAGAAGTAGAACAGAAAATTTCACAATTTGTACGTAAACAGAAAAGATCCCAAATAGCCAAAGCAATCTTGAGTAAGAAAAACGGAGCTGGAGGAATCAGGCTCCCTGATTTCAGACTATCTGACAAAGCTACAGTAATTAAGACAGGATGGTACTGGCACAAAAACAGAAATATAGATCAATGAAACAGGATAGAAAGCCCAGAGATAAACCCATGCACATATGGTCACCTTATCTTTAATAAAGGAGGGAAGAATATACAGTGGAGAAAAAACAGCCTCTTCAATAAGTGGTGCTGGGAAAACTGGACAGGTACACGTAAAAGTATGAAATTAGAACACTCCCTAACACCATACACAAAAATAAACTCTAATGGATTAAAGACCTGAATGTAAGGCCAGACAGTATCAAACTCTTAGAAGAAAACATAGGCAGAATGCTCTATGACATAAATCACAGCAAGATCCTTTTGACCCACCTCCTAGAGAAATGGAAATAAAAACAAAAATAAACAAATGGGACCTAATGAACCTTAAAAGGTTTTGCAAAGCAAAGGAAACCATAAACAAGACCAAAAGACAATCCTCAGAATGGGAGAAAATATTTGAAAATGAAGCAACTGACAAAGGATTAATCTCCAAAATTTACAGGCAGCTCATACAGCTCAATAACAAAAAAACAAACAACCCAATCCAAAAATGGGTAGAAGCCCTAAACAGACATTTCTGCAAAGAAGATATACAGATGGTCAACAAACATATGAAAGAATGCTTAATATCACTAATCATTAGAGAAATGCAAATCAAAACTACAATGAGGGGCTTCCCTGGTGCCCCTGACAAGTCGTTGACAGTCCGCCTGCTGATGCAGGGGACACGGGTTCGTGCCCTGGTCCTGGAAGATCCCACATGCCATGGAGCGGCTGGGCCTGTGAGCCATGGCTGCTGAGCCTGTGCGTCCAGAGCCTTTGCTCCACAATGGGCGAGGCCAGAACAGTAAGAGGCCCGCGTACCGCAAAACAAACAAACAAACAAAAAAAACAAAAAAAAACCTACAATGAGATATCATCTCAAACTGGTCAGAATGGCCATCGTCAAAAAATGTAGAAACAATAAATAAATGCTGGAGATGGTGTGGGGAAAAGGGAACACTCTTGCACTGTTGGTGGGAATGTAAATTGATATAGCCAGTATGGAGAACAGTATGGGGGTTCCTTAAAAAACTACAAATAGAACTACCATATGACCCAGCAATCCCACTACTGAGCATATACCCTAAGAAAACCATAATTCAAAAAGAGTCATGTACCAAAATGTTCATTGCAGCTCTATTTACAATAGACAGGACATGGAAGCAACCTAAGTGCCCATCAACAGATGAATGGATAAAGAATACGTGGCACATATAAATAATGGAATATTACTCAGCCAGATAAAGAAATGAAATTGAGTTATTTGTAGTGAGGTGGATGGACCCAGAGTCTGTCATACAGAGTGAAGTAAGTCAGCAAGAGAAAAACAAATACCATATGCTAACACATATGGAATCTAAGAAAAAAAAAAAAGGTCATGAAGTACCCAGGGATAAGATGGGAATAAAGACATAGACCTACTAGAGCATGGACCTGAGGATATGGGGAGGGGGAATGGTAAGCTGTGACAAAGTGAGAGAGTGGCATGGACATATATACACTACCAAACGTAAAATAGATAGCTAGTGGGAAGCAGCCGCATAGCACAGGGAGATCAGCTCGGTGCTTTGTGACCACCTAGAGGGGTGGGATAGGGAGGGTGGGAGGGAGGGAGATGCAAGAGGGAAGAGATATGGGAACATATGTATATGTATTACTAATTCACTTTGTTATGAAGTAGAAACTAACACACCATTGTAAAGCAATTATACTCCAATAAAGATGTTAAAAAAAAAAAGCAAAAACCAGAAAAGAAAATTCAAATAAGTTGAATCTCAACAAAAAATTTTTAAAAAACACAAGATGTTCTTCATAAATCACTTCTAAGAAAAGAAATGACAAACTACAGTATGGGAGATGATATTTTCAAAATATTTATCTGATTAAGAACTTATATCTAGAATTTATAAAGAATCTGTTTGATTCAATAACAAGAAGGATTTAAATGGACACAAATTTCAAGAGAATCTTCAGAAAAGAAAATATACTGATGACAAATAAGCACATGAAGAAAACACTCAACATCACTAGTGATTTGTGAAATTTAAACTAAAATCACTATAGCTAGTACTAAGCATACTCTATAATCGTTACCATTCAGAAGACAATACCAAATCTTGGAATGTACATGGAATAACTGGAAATCTCATGAACTGTGACTTGGAATGTAAAGTAGTTCACCTACTTTGGCATACAATTTGGTAGTTTCTTGCAAAGTTAAATATTTACCTTCTGATTCATTTATTAATGAAAACAATAGAAATCAAAACATTGTTGACAAAAGACTTGTGCTTGAATCTTCATGACAGCTTTATTCATTATAGCCAAAATTTATTTAAAAAGCCAGTATCTGCCAAATTTGTGAATGGGTGAATAAACTGTGGTTATGTCCATAGGAAATAATGTTATTCAGAAAAAAAGAAACGAACTACTACTAACATGCAACAACCTAGAAGAATTTCAAAAATATGTGAAAATGAAAGGGTCATCCATAAAAGATTGCATATTATATGATTTCATGTGTTTTAGATTGTACAAAATTAGGTGATAAAGAGCAGATAAATGGTTGCTTAGGGCCAGGTGGGATGGTAGGAATTAACTGCAAAGGTGTAGCATGGAAATTTGGGGGCAACTAAAATGTTCTATACTATGTGTTGGTGGTTACATAGCTGGATATGTTGTCAAAACTCATCAAACTATAAAATTAAAATTAATTAAATTTATTATAAGTGTATTATACCCCAATAAAGCTGATATAAAAATTAATAGAAATAAAAACTTTGTCAGAAAAACAAAAGCTGAGAGAAAACATTTCCAGCAGCCCTGCATTCCAAGAAATGTTAAAATAAGTTATTCATGCAGAATGAAAACTACACCAGATGGAATCCTGTATCAACAGAAAGAAATGAAGAGCACTAGAAATTGTAAATATGGGTAGACATATAAAAGACATTTTTCCTAACTTTTTCATCCTTTTAAATGATCACTAACTCTAATGAAAATATAACAGAAGTGCATTGTTGAGTTTATAACATATCTAAATTAAAAACGTATGATAGTAATAGCAAAAAACAGGAATGGGGAAATGCTAGTATACTGCTGAAATGTTTCTACACTATACGTGAATGTCATCTGAAATATGTTAAAGTTATATGCTGTAAACTTAAGAGCTACCACTAAAATGTAAAAGGTATAGCTGTTAGGCCATTTGTGGAGGCTAAATTAAATTCAATTCAAATACAGGCAGGGAAATATAAACAGTGATCAACTGAGACAAATAGAAAACACAGAGCAATATGGTACATTTAAATCTTTTGAAAATTACATAAGATATAAATAATAGTCTAAGCAATTAATAGGTGGACATTGTTTGGACAAAAAAAGGCAAACTATGAAAGATTACTCAAAAAATAATTTGAATTGTTTCATACTTATTAAATAAATCAAATTCATCATTATAATTTTTTCTACATAGAATGTTCCAGTCCCAGTGGCTTTACTGATAAATTTTACCAAATAGATAAAGACAATATACCATTTTACATAACCTTCTCCAGAAATACACTTTGGAACATTATTAAATCCATTTAATGAGGCCAGCATTACCCTGATACATATATACATATAGCTGTATCTGTATCTCTGTCTAGCTAGGTAGATAGGTAGATGTAGATATGAATATAGACATAACAATCCTTAAGAAGAATTAGGTCATCAAATCCAGCAATATATAAAAATGATTACACTTTAGGAGGAAGTTTATCTGAGGAATGCAATTTTGATTTAGCATTTGAAAAAAAAGTCACTGAATGTAATTTACATACTATTAGGCTCAAAGAAAATCTGTATGATTTTCTCAATAGTTGCATAAAAGGCATTTGAGAATCAAAACTCATTCAGGATAAAAACCTCTCAGGAAACTAGACATAGAAGATTATTTCCTCAACCTGATAAACCTCATCTATGAGTAACCTACAGCTAACAGCAGGCAGAATTACATTTTTCACAAGTGATGGTACAGGACGTGGATATCAGTTCTCACTACTTCAGTTTAGGTATTGGAAAGTAGTTCCTATACAACACAGTATGTCAAAAATAAGGAGTGATGTTTACAAAAACTGGAAAGAAATAGGTAACTTTATTTGCACATTGCCTTAATGTATACTCAAGAAAATTAAAAAAGATACAAACTAATAGATGTAAAAGTGAACTTAGTGAAGTTTCAGGATACAAGGTCATTATACAAAGAACAATTGTATTTCTTTGTATTAGCTATGAACAATGGGAAAATGCCAAAAAAATACCATTTACAATAGTAGTAAAAACACCAAATACTTAAGGGAAACTCTTTAATAAAAGCTAAAGCATATTACACTAAAAAACTGCAAAATATTGTTAAAGGGAAAGTAAAAAGAAGTTAAAGAGGAACTTCACTGGTGGTGCAGTGGTTAAGAATCAGCCTACCAGTGCAGGGGACATGGGTTTGAGCCCTGGTCCAGGAAGATCCCACATGCTGCGGAGCAACTAAGCCTGTGCACTGCAACTACTGAACCTGCGCTCTAGAGCCCGCGAGCCACAACTACTAAAGCCTGCACACCTAGAGCCCATGCTCCGCAACATGAGAAGCCACCGCAACAGAAAGCCTGCGCACCACAATGAAGAGTAGCTCCCCCACCCCCACTCACAGCAACTAGAGAAAGCCCACGCGCACCAACGAAGACCCAATGCAGCCAAAAGTAAATAAATAAATAAATAAATTTATATAAAAAAAAACGAAGTTTAAGATTGGAGAGCTATATCATGTTCATAAATTCAAAAACTCAGCATTGTTAAGATTTCATTTTCCACCAATTATTCTGTACGTATTGCAATGCATCTAAATCAAAATTTCAGTATTCTTTTGTATTTGCAGAAATTCACAAGCTGATTCTAAAGTTCATATGGAAATTCAAAGCACCTAGAATAGGCAAGACAAGCTTAAATAAAAATAATAGAATGGGAGAATATTTACATTAAAGATAGAAAATTAGACCAATAGGGACTTCCCTAGTGGTCCAGTGGCTAAGACTCCACACTCCCTATGCAGGGGGCCTGGTTTCAATCCCTGGTCAGGGAACCAGATCCCACATGCTGCAACCAAGAGTTCGCATACCACAACTAAAGATTCCGCATGCTGCAACTAAAGATCCAGCATGTGGCAACGAAGATCCCACGTGGTGCAGCTAAGACCCGGCGCAGCCAAATAAATAAATAAATAAATATATTTTAAAAAAGAGAAAATTGGACCAATAGAATAAATATAGAGTCCAAAAACATACTCATGCTAATTTGGTCATCTGATTTACAACGAAGGCTCCAAAACAATTCAATAGCTAATGGTAAGTCCATACAAAAATTTGTTGCTGAAATAACAGGCTACTGATACAGAAAAATATTAATTTTGACCTCTACCACATAGAGAACAAGTAATCTGGACTGAAATGTAAACCCTGAACTGTAAGTCATCTAGAAGAAAGCACTAGAAAATGTCTCTACAACTTTTAGTTAGGCAAATTTTTTTATATAAACAGGGCAAACGACAAAAGCGTGGGACATGGACAAGCAGAAAAGTTTTACTCCATCATAATTAAACATATCTGCCATCAACAGATACTATAAGAAATGGAATAGCAATCCATGGACATTTGCAATACATGTATCTGTCAAAGGCCTTTCAATCCTAATATATAAGGAAATACTAGCAATCAGAAATGAAGACAACCAATCTATAAAAACTGGAGAAAAGACTTGAATTAGATACATCACAAAAATAGATATAAAAATAAGTAATAAACAAAAAGCATTCAGCATCATTAATCATCAGAAAATTGTAATTTAAAACCATGAACTACCACTACACATACACTAGAGAGGTAAAGTTTAAAAGACTGAAAATACATGAGGTTTTTTTTCATGTTTTCAAAGGCCTTCTGAAACATCAATGCACATATTTATAATTGTTGGAGAAACATGGGAAACATTTGTCTGTCCTGATATATGACACTGTCATATTAATAATTCGACTATAGCTGATAATGCTATCTGCCCCATAATCTTTCCCTGGATTGTTTTTTTAAAGATTTTTTTGATGTGGGCCATTTTTAAAGTCTTTATTGAATTTGCTACAATATTGCTTCTGTTTTATATATTTGTTCCTTGGCTGCGAGGCATGTGGGATCCTAGCTTCCCGACCAGGTATGGCACCCATACCCCCTGCATTGGAAGGCAAAGTCCCAGCCACTGGACCGCCAGGGCAGTCCCTTTCCCTGGCATTTTATATCTTGTTTAATTCCTAGACCTGAATTCTTAACAAGTATTCTCCTTCAGCAATATCTTGCTCACTATATTTAGAGATTATAGACAGAAATGCAATCCACACCAAATTCTCATTGCAATTTATAGTATCTAATGCCCTCCACATGCAGCTTACAGAGATAAGAGTTGCCCCAGCTTAGATTTATGTTCCCTCTCCTGCAAGACACCGTATGGACACCACTGCACCCACCTTAGACTAACTGTATGATTAATACTGTAATATAAAGTCCCAGAGTGAACACAAGTTCCCTTATGACATGATTAACTCCAGGGATTCCAGGCAACAGGAGCCAGTCACAAAGTGCAAACTAATTAACGTTGGAGGACAGGACTGAGGACAAGGGAGGTCAAGCAGCTGGCATGCTGGCTACAGAGCCAACTGTCACGGAAATGAAGGTTCAGCTAAAGTAGTAGAAATGGGAACTTTTTCAAACTGAATTTTGTGATTTTTCTCTCCACTTCTGTTGTTATTTTCTCTTCATTTTATGCACATGGAGTGGTAGGAAAGAAAGAAATTGTTATAATTATGCAAACACAAAGAGTACACTAAGGGAGAATAACAATACTTTGAAATTTATAGTAGATGACTGTTCAGCGGGCAGACGCTCGAACACATGGAGGAACCCTGCAAAGGGGGAAAGTCCATGTTCTCACTGAATCTTTTTTTTTTTCTTCCAGTTATTGGAAGCACAGAGGGTATGGGCCCAAGGATAAAGAAACTGCTTTTCTGGCAATGTTGCCATCCAACCCCGAACATATAACACATGAGAAGATTAAAAAGATAAACACAAACAAAAATAATGAAATAAAAATAGCTGATAAAAATAATGATGCCATTCCTATAGTTTATGGAACTAAATAAAGAAAACGATTTTTCTAGAATCAATAAAAGGTATATCAGTATTCTCCCATTTAATCCTGTCATAGGCAATCTGAAAATAAAAATGCTCCTCAATTTTTTTGTGGCTTTCTACCGGCGTAAATTATTGCTAAATGGCAAAATCCCAATAGAGTACAGTCCTCCTCTGGATGTGTTCTAGAAATTTAAAAATATACGCTGGCATTTCAGTAGAAATCTGTACAATGGTCCATATCAACGATAAATGCTAATGATTTTTAAGGCTAGTTAGAAAATGTAGGACACACAGAATATAATGTTTCATCCCTTTGTGAGTACAACTGTAGAGAAAATGAGGAAGATAAAATGATTCCCCATCCCCGTTACATAGTTCAGGACACACTGATCTAAAGAAATGCTGGCAGAAGTTTGTGGAAAAGTCTCCCAAGTAATCCAGCATCTTTGAACCATGCTGTAAAATATACGTGACAAAATATAACAGTTAAAGCTCCCCTGGATAACTGACGTCCAAAATAAACCTACTTTGAGCACTTAATAATCTTGTGAAATAGCTGGAGGTGGCAATTAGAAAGCTTACAGCACACATGTGGAATGTAATCTTGCAGAGTCACAATAAACATTAACATACTACACAATATGGGAAACTATGGAGTAAAAAAAAGACCAACTCTCATGCTTTGTTAAGCCCACAGGTTCCTGCTTTTCCTTTAATCCACAGGATCCCATCTCAAATGTCATTTTTAAATGGAAAAACTTTTTAAGATGTGCTGGTTTATGGTGTACATATTTATAGATGTATCTCTTCAAATGGTGCAATTACTGGCAACAAGTAATTTTCTTCTTCAAATATTTGCAAGTGTGGGTTAAGCAGCATTACGTGAATTGGAAGCCTGTAAAAGTGTTCAGTGAATTCAGAAAGGACACTGTTTATTCACAGGAACTCTCCTCCACTCTAACTTTCCCATCCTAAACAGTAGCTCAAAAGGTCAGTAGACCATCCCGACTCATGATAGAACAGGTATCACAAGGGTGGTGACTGGCACGTGTGTGACTTCTGTCCACTGTGGAGGGCAGAGCAGATGGACAGATGGGTGCCACCTTGGGCAGCGCTTTATTTGTAATTTTTAGATTTACCTGTAATCTTTAGAACGTTGTCAGTGCATTAGAGGGCTGCCAGTGAGTCCCAGCTTCAGTCTCAAACATTCGTTACTAATCTTGGCCTGGAAATAAAAGCAGAGCTTTGCTGGATTAAGCTGTTAACAATTCACTGATCCAAAGAGATTATTATGACAGTCAAACCAAATTTCCTGTTTGGGGAATAAGAAATGACATTGAACTACTCTCTGATGTAGCAGGAAAAAATCCTGTTGCCACAAGCTCTAAAGTGATGCATTGGAAAGTGTTTTCAAATGTTACTATTTTGTTGTACTTATGTTTTGATTTCTCTTTCCTTTGGCTTTCTCTCTTCTTAGCAGTCCCATTTACTTAGCTCAATATGCCCACCGAGCCCATAAAAAAAATCACATTGTATCTCTAATTTCAGTTGATAACATTATGTGTATATCCTAATATCTTAAGTCTGCGATTTTTTTAATATTCATATTAAAATGTTAAAGCAAAAAAAAAATGTCAAAGCAAAGCCTGATTTTATACTGTGTCGGTTTGCACTTGGTTTGTACTTATTTATTTTTTATGCCCCGTGCTGAGTATCATTTTTTCTTTTTTTAACATCTTAATTGGAGTATAATTGCTTTACAATGGTGTGTTAGTTTCTGCTTTATAACAAAGTGAATCAGCTATACATATACATATGTTCCCATATCTCTTGCGTCTCCCTCCCACCCCTCTAGGTGGTCACAAACCACCGAGCTGATCTCCCTGTGCTATGCAGCTGCTTCCCACTAGCTATTTTACATTTGGTAGTGTATATATGTCCATGCCACTCTCTCACTTTGTCCCAGTATCATTTTGAGCAGCCTACTCCTGGCATCATCAATGCAGCCTGCAAGAAGACTCAGTCCTGAGGTCAGATCATTAGAGGTGCTTTAATCCTTTAGACTATTTTTCAATACTGTTTACACCAGGGACTTTCTTGTACAAATCCTCTTTACTCAGACAAGAATAACACGGCAAGGAACTATTTGTCTCTGATCTCTGCAAAGAAGGAGAGCAAACGGGAACCCTTAGGGGGTTTTCCATCTTTTAAACCTACCAGGAGGAGATTAATCAAAGATCTCTATGCTGCCTGATGTACAATCAGTTACTTAGCTGCAGCGCCACTGATCAAGCTATGGTGGAATCACAGGATCACAGCACCCACTGCAGTGCATGGCTGGAGCAGAAACAGAGCAGGTATGTGGTCACAAAGATATATCTGGACTGTTAGTTCACTACTTTTCGCCAACAGTTTCAAATACAATGCCTTGAGATTTTTGTCCTCATATAAGCCTCAGTTTAGAATCCTGAAAACCCATCATGTTCCCAGTCCATAGCTGGCCTTCCCTCCATGGAGATTCTCAGTCTCATCAGCATGGATTTGCCCATGATTTAACCAACGTTTCTACTGTACATTGTACGTACACAGAACCCTTTAATGGATGTGCTCTCAATGCCCATAAGTCACATGTGAAAAATAAGGGGTGTTGAGATTGATGATACAAAATGTTGAATTTGATGGCATTTTACTGAATTCACTATTGGCAACTCCTTCTGCTACTGGCATCTATGGTGCATGGGCAATAGGGTGAAAATCCCATGCCCCTTAAAACAAATCTAAAACATCTGTGTTATGTTCGACAACCTTTTGGAAGCAATTCAGTCACTTGAGTCACCCAAGCATCTCTTGAATCAGAAAACACCTTTTGGGGATAGAAGTATTTTCTGTCCTGAAGCAAATATATGACTGTAGATGGCCTCAGAATCCCTGCTTCCCAAGCCTCACCAGGTTTTCCTGATGCACGTCAGTCAAACAATCATGGATATTCTCTCCCTATCTCCTTTCAGTACTCCTCAATCTCTCATTCAAAACTCATCTTCCATACACCTTAGTGGATACGCCAAGGCCATTCCCACTCGAATCCTCTACTCCACAGTTTATGACTCAAATTGAATACACAAGATGGTCTGTTTTCAACAGATTTCAGAGTGGAACCAACAGACTTTCATCCACAATCGTAATATCTCATAAACCTTTCAACAGCTGCTAGGAGGCAGAGAAATAAGCTTGCCATGGGATCCACACAAAAAAGCATAGAAAGAAAGGTACAGTATTAAAGAATGAAAACACACACACACACAGACAAGAACTAATTGGAAAATCATGAGCAGTAGTTCACTCAAATTTGTGCATCTGTAATTTCCTCTAAATGGCTCTTTTCCTAGGCAACAATTTGTGCATAAGGAATTCATTTTTAAAATCACAGAACTTTATTTTGGGGGTGTTCACACTTTGAGAAACTACCTAAGGCAGTGAGATCATAAAAAAAAATTTATTCTGAAGCTGTCGATCTGAATGCAATTATGGCACATATGCATGAAGCAGCAAACAAATCAAGCCAGAACTTAAAACCCTCCCAAGGTTTTGATACACAAATTACACAATGAGGAGGAATACTCTGGTTGGACTACTGTCTTTCTTCTAGAAGATGGGAGAAACTGAAGGCAATATCTGTATGGCAACTTACTTATATTATGAATGAAACAAAGGAGGTTTTGAGCAAAGCATCTCTGCCTCTGTCAGGCTGTGTAGGAAGCATACTGACCACTGAGGATGGTTTCAATTTAAGAAAAACGAGACACCAAAACCAAAAAGCACAAAACACAAAAACCACTGGCCCTAGTTGCATTTGTCTTATGACATGAATAGCTCATAGATGACTGGAAACCAAATGAGCCCAGAAATGCTCTTTGTAAGTCCCCTCTTCATTTACCTGATATATATATATACATAATATTTAATATACACAGTGCATACATGTGTACAGCCGACCCTTGAACAACAGGGGCGTTCGGGGCGCCAACCCCTCGCAGGGGAAAACCCAAGCATAACTCTGCAGTGGCTTGCGCGTCCACTGTCCCTGCCCGCGGATCAGGCAGTGCCACCACAGTCCGTGTTTACTGTAAGTGGACCCACACACTTCCACCCGAGCTGCTCAGGTCACCCGCACACACACACCTTGACATGGACGCCGGCGGAGGAGGGGAGCACGGTGCCCGCCCGCCCGGCCCCGCGAAGGGTTTGGCTTCCACTGCGCTCGCCCCTGAGGGGCAGCTGTAACCAAAACTCCAGACCTCTCTCCCAGGAACACCTGGCTCCTGCGTCCGGGAGGTTGCGGCCG
The DNA here is from genome assembly GCF_963924675.1 of Phocoena phocoena. Lineage (NCBI taxonomy): Eukaryota > Metazoa > Chordata > Mammalia > Artiodactyla > Phocoenidae > Phocoena > Phocoena phocoena. The sequence continues at coordinate 148,453,928 of NC_089220.1, forward strand.
CTGAAGGACTCTTTCTCCATTGGTCACCCTCCTCTAGGAAACTGGGACATGAGCTCGAGGCCACCACAGGCAGACAGCGGCAGTAGCCACAAACCCGGGCCAGACTAAACCCTTTCGTCTAAACTCCGCCACGTCGTAAACCGGGCTCAGCCGTAAACCTAGGGTTCAGACGTAAACCCCCCAAGTCGTAAATCGGGCCCAGGCGTAAACCTGGGGTCCAGACGTAAACCCCCCCAGCCGTAAAACACCAAGTGGTAAACCCGGCCCAGATGTTAAACTGGGTTCCGGAAGTAAACCCTCAGACGTAAACCCCCCAAGTCTTAAACCTGGGGCACAGACTTAAACCTGGATTGAAGCCGTCACCTAGGCCTCAGACGGCAGCTGAATCCCGTGACGCTGCGCTCAGGAGCAGAGGAGGCGAGCACCGAGCACCCTGCATGACTCAGAGCCGACGCCCGGCCCTCAGGCGACTGCACCTGACCTGGAAGCCCTGACAGGAGGCCAGCCCCTCCGGTGCCTCCGGGACCGAGGAGAGGAGCCCCGGACAGCACGCCCGGCCCTCAGGCGACGCCGTAACAGAACGGCTGATCGAGGTGAGTGTGTGCGTCTCAGGCGGGTCTCCCAGCTGGGCAAGGCGGGTGCGGCCTGGTTCTGGGTCTCCTCGGGTCCAGACTGGGGTTGGGGGCAGGGGTCGCAGCAACACCGCCGCTTCCTGCCCTCGGGCCGCTCATTCTGGCGCCTGCGAGGCCTCAGCTGGGCCCGGCTGTTCCCCTGGCTGGTCCACGGGGCCGCGGGTTGGGGTCCTCCTGCAGGGCAAACGGCACCGGAAACTCCAGGTGACCATTTCGTGGTGTTTCTGGATTTTTGGTCTTGAAGATTGTGTGTATGTGTGCGTGTGTGTATGTGTGTGAGATCTAGCTTTCCTACTGTGTTTTTTTGAATTATGAAATATACTTCAGAGGATATTGTTTAATCTGAGTTAACATCGCATTTTCTGCTAGTTCTTTTATGATTTTGTTTATTTAGCATATACTTTGCTTCTCAACTCAGAACTATTTTGACTTAAGGTATGAATTATCCTAATTTAATATATTTTTTTCCAATTGGCTATATGACAATAGTTACTGAATTATTGATCATTTTCCCCTGATTTGTCTGTTTAAGTCTCTGCTGACAGTTACTTTGGGTATATACGTAGCAGTGGAACGGCAGGGTCATCTTACAATTATTCGGCGTTTCACGTTTTGCAGAGCTGCTGCAGTTTTCCACAGTGGCTGTACTATTTTACGTTCCCACCAGCAATGTATGAAGGTTCCAATTTCTCCACATCCTCACAAACACATTATTTTACACTTATTTTCTTATATCTTCATTTATTTTTGTTGTTAAAGCTGTTAGTGGGTGTGAAGTGGTATATCATTGTGGCTTTGAACTGCATTTCTGTAATTAATTATATCGAGCATCTTTTAATGTATTTATTGGGCATTTGTATATCCTTGGATAAATGCTTATTGAACTCCTTTTCCTATATTTTAATTGGGTCATTTACCTTTTTGTTATGGAATTATAAGCATTCTTTATATATTTTGAATGCAAATTCCTTTTACATACCCTATTTGCAAAAATATTCTCCTGTTTTGTGATTGTCTTTTCACTTTTCTTGTCATGTCCTTTAAAGCACAAAGGTTTTCAGTTTTGAAGTCCAATTTATTTTTTCTTTTGTTACTTATGCTTTGGGTATCCTATCTAAGAATTCATTCGCAAATCTAAGGTCATGAAGATTTACTCCTAAGTTTCTTGCACAAAAGTATATTGAGGTTATATTTAGGTTATGGATCTATTTTAAGATAATTTTTGTATATGGTGGAGGTAGGGGGCCCACTGTCATTCTTTTGCATGTGGATATCCATTCACCTGAGCACTATTTATTAAAGATATTATTCATACCCATTGATTGATATTGCCATCCTTGCCAAAAGTCAATTGGCCATGGATGTATGGGTTTATTTTTGAATTCTCAAATCTATTTCATTGGACTACAATGTCTATTCTTATGGCAGTACCATACCATTTTTTATTATTGTAGCCAGCCTTTCGTTAATTTCCAGAGTTCTGAAAGTATTGATTATGAGAATTTTTGCCATTTTTTGTTGCTTTTATGGAGATGCAAATTTTCAGAGGTTTTTATAATCCCGTCTTCTTGGATGACCAGTAGCTTGTGTTAGTTTTTGCATATAGATGCAAAACTGTTAGATATTCATTGTGTATTTCAAACTTTATCATTATAAAGGCATTCACCTCTCTCTCTCATTTTCTTTTTCTGTCCTTAAATAAAAATTTATCTGATATTCAAGCTGTAGCTCTGGCCTTTTGTTGTTGTTGTTGGTTGCAATGTTTTGTGATGTCATTTATCATCATTTTAATTTTGAACTTGGAAATTAACCGTAATTGGAGACATTCCATCCTATTTGTAAAAAAATTTATTTTGCAGTATAATATACATAGAAGTGCAAATATCCTAGAAGTATGCCTTTCGAAGATCTTTCACAATCTTGACACACTTGTGTAAATAGCATCCAGCTCAAGGAAAATAACATTACCCAACCCTCAAAAATCTGCTCACATTTCCTTTCAGTTGTTTCCATTCTTTAAGGGTAAGCTTTACCTTGACATCTAATAGTATAGGTTAGTTTAGTCTGTTCTTTTTTATACTGTATGTAAATTATATAATCACTCTGTTATTCTTTTGTGTGACTTATTTTGCTAAACTTTATGTTTGGATGTTTATTTCATCACTGTTTGTTGTTGTAGAACATTTATTTGTATTATGAATATTATTCCATTAAGTAAATATACCATGATTATCCAGTCTTCTGTTGAAGGGCACTTGAATAGTTGACATTTTATGGATACGAGGAATAGTGCTGCTAGCAACATGCTGGTCTATCTCATGGTGCATATATGTTTGGGTACATATTTATTAAGTGTAATCTAAGAATGAGGTTGCTGTGTATGTTCAGTTTTAGTAGGCACAGAAAAAGAGTTTTCCAGCTTTATTCGTATGCTTTCAGTTCATTCGTATGCTCTATAATACTAAGCATTCCAGTGTTTCCGGGTCATTCGTATGCTCTGTAATACTGAGTATTTTAATCTTTTTATAAATTTTGGCCACTCTGGTGAGTGTTGTTATGTTTTATTGTGTTTTTCATTTGCAATCCTTTGACTGTTAATCAAGTTGAGTGCCTTTCATGTGCTTATTTGTCATTTGCATGTATCTTCTTAAATTGCCTTTATAAGTCTTTGCCCAGTATACTACTGAATTTTCTGTTTCCCATAGTGATTTGTAGGAATTCTTTACGTATTGTGGATGCGAGAGAGTCTTTTTTGGTTGCATATATGCATTAAAATATCTTTTCATACTTTGGGTTTTTATTATGTTTTAATAAACAAAACTACTTAACTTTGAAATAGTCCAACTTATCATTTTTCTTTGTTAGTATTATTTTTCTGTTTTAGGAGATATTTGCCAAAACCAAGATCATTAATGTATTGTCCTCCATTTTTGTTAAAGCATGATTTTTTTTCCAACACAAATCAGCAGTCCATTGATTTTTGTTTATAAGGTAAGATAAGAATTGAATTTTTTTTATAGTGTATGGTAGAGATTTAGCATTTTTTGGTCTCTATGGGTATCTCATCGTGGTGAGAAAATTCTGAGATGCCCTCTGAGATTCTGGCCCTTGGTATCTAGTATAGTCTCCCCTAGAGTATATGATTGATTAGGCTACCTTTGTTGTAGAACAAAGGTAAAGTGATTTTTCGAGTAATAAGTTTGGATTGATTTAAGCCAGTACATGTGTAATCATTTTTTTAAGGTGCCATAGAAGAATAATGTACTAGTTGATACAAAACTACTTATTGAAAAATGTACCATTTTCCCCACTGCATTGTAGGGCCACCTTGGCCATCAACCACATCTAGCTGTGTCTTGTTGAGGATTCACTGTTGAGTTTCATTGGCTTCTTCGTCAATGCTTTTGTTGTTGCCACATTATCTCTTTATAATAAACCTTGGTATCTGGTTATGTTAAGAGTTTCAGGTTTGTTAATCTGCTTTCAGATGTCCTTGGCAGTTCTTGGTCCTTTGTGTTTCTGAATGGATTCTAGAATAAGACTGGAATATTTTGAAAAATAAATGCAGGAATTTTGATAGGGATTGCACTGAATCTACAGAAATACTTATAATTCTGTATTTTACTCATAGTTCCTTATTTTATGTAGTAAAAATTGATTCACACTCTGAGTAAGAATGCAATAGATATATTTCTATTCCCTTTGTATTCCTCTCTTAATTTACTACCTAATTTTAGTATGTAAAAACTTTTTTCTTACTCTTTACCTTTATGCTCATATTTAATTTATCATCTTTAATTCACACCATTCATCTCCTTGATGTAAAAGTTGAAATCGGTATGTTTATACTATCTTCCACTTTCTTATGTCTTTGCTCAAAATTTTTGTTTTATTTCTGCATTATTATGGCCTGTGACACAAACATTCTGTTCTTTACTCATAACATATTTGTTTTAGTTTGCGCTAAAGTAAAATAAATTCCATGACATTTGTCATTTTTTAAGAGCAGTTTTTCCAGTCATCTTTTGATTAGGTTAATTTTGTCCTCCATTTTTTTTTTTTAAGGAAGGACTTATAGGTTACAGTTTGGCTGTTTATAAAATTCTTAGTTCACACTTTCCCTCCGTACTTTGTATTGGAGCTCCTCTGTCTCCTAGGATTTTATTTTGCTATGGAGAAATTTGAGGACAGACTGATTTTTACTTCTTTTGGTCACCACCTTTGTATGATTTTTCTCAGTCGTCTTTGCTGAGCTTTGCAGGTGTACGCAGATATTCTGGATGGTGATGGCAGTTGTCTTTACCTTTTATTAAATCAAGATTTTGCAGTTCTGATTTTCTTTGTTACTTTGCAGTAATACCCGAGTCGAGAAATTGAAAATACTACTGCACTACATCACTTGTAAGCCAAGAAGTGTCTCTGCTATACTGCTTCCCTGGTTTGATCCCATTGGTTATAAATGTGTCTTTACAGATAAATTTCATCTTTCTTCTAGTAGGTTTATAACTTTATACTTGAATCAGCAAAATAGATAGCATCTCATAGTGGTTAAGTCAGAGAATCTTCTTCTCACCATTTACTAAGCCTCTTATTTAGATGTGACAGTTTCCCTTGGTTAATATTAATTAAAGCAACAGCAGCAGCAGCTGACAAGTATTTAGTCACTACGTACGGAACAGTGTACTAACCACTTTTCATATGGATCATCATATTTAATTCTCACAACAGCACTGTGCTTCGGTAACTACTAAGGTATAGTGAAGTAAAGTAACTTAAGAGAAGTTACTGAGTTGGCAAGTGATGGAGCAGTGATGGGACCCTGTGTTTTCTGACGTCAGAGTCCTCACTGCCTTTTCACAGGTGCTACTCAGCTGGCACACATTTTATTTTTCATGTCAAAATTCAGCGTTGTTTTCTGAGACACTCCAAATCATGTGGAATGCTAGTGCATCTTTGAAAGCCTGGTATCATCTTTTTAGAGGGGTCTAATACCTGCTGTACAGTTTCAGGGCTGAGACTATCCTTCTCTTTATTTCTCATCTATTCCAACTCCCTCTTTTGTAGAAATAGAGAAAATAGTGAAAACTGGAAGGGTCTAAAAGGTCACCTTTAGAATTTGAGAATTCAGAGGTCTATTTAAAGTGGTATGGAGCTTGAGATAATAGCTCTGTGATTATGGGAAGTTATTTAACACATCTGAAAATTACTTTCCTCAAAAAATGGAATGGGGACTCCTATGGTGTTTTTTGCTCCAATCTAGGTACCTATCACCTTCAACCTACTCTACACACATCACTAGAAGTGACATTATCAAAGCTATCCTTAGCTAGGGAATCACAGTTCCTAGCTATCTGTGTTCTCTCAAATGTTTCTTTCAAGTGGTTAAGTGTTTTCTTAACCTCTTTTGGTTTTATATTATGATAGACTTGGATTCTATTTCCTTTTCTGGAATGGTAAGTCACAGTAATTAGTATATTCTTCATAGAGTTATTGTGAGGATTATATAAAATAATCTCTGTGAAAGAGGATTACTATTTACTCCTTGATTATATAAAGGGGTAATACAATTATATGATAAAGAAATGTCAGGTCATGTGATAATTCTTATGAATGATTAGTTTCCTTTCACAAGTGGAATTACCAAGTCATAATAGTAGTCTCCATTCTGGTGTGTGATAAAAACTTCAGAATGGGAAGGAGGGGAACTAATGTGGAAATCCAGTATTTGAACATCATCATCAATGGCAACCAAAAACTTCTTAGCTTCTTTATTTGCCTAATTGATTTAATTGAGAAAGGACAAATTGACTGAAATACACCTAAACAACTATTTAGTGATAAAGTCAGTGAAGGAATGAAAGTTCATTCCAAGTAAAAGAAACAAAAGACTAATTTAATCAAGGTTTTGATTAATGATACCGGAAAATATTCTAGTAAAAGTTTCTACACACAAGGAGTTAAAGGTTTCAAAACGACTGTTCTCTACCCACACGTTGTCTGAGAATCACGTCTCATGAGAATCATTTCTTCAGATGTAATCAATAGACTGTTGCAAATTGTGCCCTAAACTACTTGGAAATTACAGTCACCTCATGAAGCAGTGCAGTTGTCTGCATAGAAATATTTATATTTATAGTGGAATTGGTACATGATTTCCATAGTGATAAAATGCAGTTATTTGAACTCCATTCTTCAGAAATGGCAGTGTTTAAAACTATGTATATTCCTACTGGTTACAAGGTGTTCTGTCTCAATGGCTAGTCATTTGTAGGACCGTACACCCCACCTCTCAGCAATGTGATGCTGGATTTGAATTGAGAACTGGAAATGGCAGAAGTTGTTTGGTGTGGCTCCTCCTGAGGGACACTCCAAGACTCCAATACCATCCAAACATTCTTGCAGGAATAAACCAAAGACTGAGGCTAACCCTACATAACTTTTGGCAGTTTCCATGTGGCTGTGGAGAACACAGCAATGAGAACTTATTCCTACAGTGTATTATCAGCAGAAACATTTCTCCAGTGCTTCTTGCTGAAAATCTTACCATTTTTATATGATCAGAATGACTCAGTTATTATGATCAGAGAGAACACATCTTTCATTTCACCTAGTCAATAGAAGTTCAAAGGAAAAATCCTTCCAAACAAACAAACAAAAAACTAAAAATTAATGGTAAGCAAGAAAAGCTATAAAAAGGGCTAGAAGACTAAAGATAGGGACAGTTTAATGTAACGGCAAATTTTGTGTTCATGAACCACCTGGAATTACTCTGAAATGTTTTACCATAAAAGAGAACGTTATTTAAATAATATTAACCAAAGACTTAAATGTGTAAAGGAGAGATTTAGGCTATATTAATATGTAAGGTGGCAAATATCTCTGAGAACGCTTTGACTGGCTTCATGTTAAATCTGTCCAATATTATTCAGCCCCATACTGTACACTTGAGAGTTATGAGACCTTGATAGTGGAACTCCTCGATTCTATGAAACTCCATTAATCTGTAAAGTGTTCTAGGATCCTCCTATAAGGCACACCTAGGTGATGACTGTCTTAGCACTCATCATATATTAATATATATAATCTCCTATGGTTCTCTTTATGGGGAACCCTGACTATTACAGTTGGGAAGAGTGGGAGGATGAATTGAGAAAAATATCATACTTTTCAGGAAAGCATGAAGGCTCACTGGAGGTGTGTGATCATGGTTTTTTAAAGTGAATCATAGATTTGTAGTTTCTCACCTGCATTAGTGTATATGTTGCCTAGGTTTAGAATAAGATTTTGAAACTGTTTAAAAATTTTTTTCTAGGTATCCTGGCAAAAGGAGGCAGGAGCAAAAGAGTTGAACATGTATGAAAAGGAAAGTTAATCATAGTCCATTCAGTCTAATATAAAACTGGAAAAATTGTTACAATCATTTGAAAATGATAAAAGACAGACTATCAATTGAGAATTGTTTACTCATGAGAAACTGCTACCATATTGGGGAAGGATAATAAACCTGACTTGGTTGTTTAGGAGCACTCAAGAGCTTCCACCTAACCTTGGGCAAAATTAAAGACAGCTTCTTTGTGGCTGGCAGAGAAAACCAAGCAGCTTTGCCAGCAAGAGGTATCAGACTCTATTTGGGTGAGAAGCAAAACCCCAAAGCATTTATTTGTCTAAGGTGGAGGACTTGATACAGGGTGAGACTCTCCACAGCTTTACCAGCTGGTGTTGACAGACTCAGTTCAGGCATACAGCAGATACCCACAGCTTTCCTGGATGGTTTCTAAGGTCTTGAGTGGGAGCTGACAGCAGATCCTCTAGAAATGTAACTGAAAGGTCTTGTCAGTGAGAGAACCATGGAAGGGCTGAGATGAACCTTTAAGTGAGTCCCTCAGTCCACACACAGCTCAGGTGGCAGAGGGTAGAAGCATGCAAGCTCAGGGTGTCTAAGCATAACTGCCCAAATCATTAGATGACCATAAATTGCACCACAAGGGCGGCCTCCAGGGAGCTAGGAAAAAGAAGAATAGAAAAGCCAAGACATCACATCATATACCAGGAGCTGTACTCATGGGCCAGAGCAGACATTTTATTTTATTTTAATAAATTTATTTATTTATTTATTTTTGGCTGCGTTGGGTCTTCATTGCTGTGCGTGGGCATTCTCTAGTTGCAGAGAGTGGGGGTGGGGGCTACTCTTTGTTGCGGTGCACAGGCTTCTCATTGCAGTGGCTTCTCGTTGCAGAGCACGGGCTCTAGGTGCACGGGCTTCAGTAGTTGTGGCTTGTGAGCTCTAGAATGCAGGCTCAGTAGTTGTGGCGTACGGGCTTGCTCCGCGGCATGTGCGATCTTCCAGGACCTGGGATCGAACTGGCGTCCCCTGCATTGTCAGGCTGATTCTTAACCACTGCGCCACCAAGGAAGTCCCCAGACCAGACATTTTAGTTTAAGTCAAGGCATATTCCTAAAGTAAGGAAGCAACAACCCTCAGAAAAATAAAACAGAATACCACGTTGTCTGATACATTATTTATAATGTCAGGTTCTCAACCCAAATTCTTAGATATGCAAAGAAGCAGAAGTGTGTGATTATAATTAAGAAAAATATCAGCCACTAGAAACTGAAACCAAGTGGACACAGATGTTGGGTTTAGCAGACAAAAACTTGAAAGCAGATGCTACAAAAATGGTCAAGTAACTGAATGAAAATATGTTCAAATGATTAACGCAATGTATGCTGATAGGTGATAAACCATTAGGAAGAAGAAAAAGAAATAGAATCTATTAAAAAGGAAACATGTTAATTAGGAGCTAAAACTTAAAGTGACTTAAATGATAAGTTAATGAATTGGTCTCAACAATAGATTTGAGTTAGCAGAAGAATCAGTGAATTTGAGGATATGTAAATAAAAATTATATAACTCAAAGAATAGTATGAAAAAATATTCATGGAAATATGGATGGGAAATGTCAAGCATTTAAAAATATGTATAAATGACAAACTAGAGAAGAAAGATAAGGGGGAGAAAAAGTATTTGAAGAAATAATGACCAAAATTCTCCAAATTTGGTTTAAAATATGACTTTAAACATCAGAGATGCTCAATGGACCTCAAGTAGTATAAGCACAAAGGGAACCACACCTAGATTCATCATAGTCAAATGGCTGAAAGACAAGGCTGAAGACAAAATCTTAAGAGCAACAAGAGAGAAAGGACACATTATATTTTGGGGACAGCAAGAAGATTAGCACTGATTTCTCATCATCAAAATGGAGACCAGCAGGCAGCAGAGATACTTATTCAAAATCCTGAAAGAAAAAATTAAAATATTCAAGATGTTTATATTTTGTGAAACTACCATCAAACATGAAGATGAAATTAAGGCATTTTAACATAAATAAAACCTGAATGAATCCATTTCTAGCAGGCCTACATTACAGAAGAAACTAACAATGAATATATCAGGACAAGTGAGAGTGGTGGAGCTGCGTGAATGTAAATAGAATGATCATAGTAGACGTTACTGACTGATGACATTCAAAAAACAGATGGAAATGAGTAAGGGATTGAGCCATAGAAATATCCAGAGTGGGGTGTGGGTTCAACATTTGAAAATCAATCAATCTAATAAACTACATTAACAGAATAAAGAAAAAACCACATATGATTGTCTCAATGCAGAGAAACCATTTGACAGAACCCAACATATTTTCATGACAAAAACACTCAACAAACTAGAAATGAAAGAAAAATACTTCAAAATAATAAAGGTCATATATGAAAAACTTACAGCTAATTTTATACTCAAAGACTGAAAAACTTTTCTTCTAAGATCAGGAAGAAGACAAGGATACCTTCTTTAACCACTTCTAATCAACATAGTATTGGAAGTTCTGGCCAGAGTAATTTGGAAAAAAAGAGAAATAATCAAATAAGAAAGAAGAAAGAAAAATTATCTCTTTTTGCGGATGATATAACCTTGTATGTAAAATACACTGAGAATTACACACACACACACACACACACACACACACACACACACCCCTGTTAGAACTATTAAAGGAATTGCAAGCTGTCAGCATACAAAATTACACACAAAATCAGTTATGTTTCTACATACTAATTAATTTACGGTCACATAAAAAAGAATAAAATCCTTAGGAATAAATTTAACCAAGGAGGTAAAAGACTTGTATGCTAAAAACTGTAAAATGTAGCTGAAAGAAATTTGAAAAAGACACAAAGATATGTAAAGGCATCTGGCATGAATTGGAGGATTTAATATTTTTAAGATGTTAATACTATCCAGAATGATCTATAGATTCAGTACAATCCCTATCAAAATCCCAATGACATTTTTGCAGAAAAAGGAAAAAATCATGCTTAAATTCACTTGAAATGTCAAGGCACCTCTCAAATAGCCAAACCAATCTTGAAGAAGAAGAAAAAATTTGGAGGTCTCATGGTTCCTAATTTCAAAACTTAATACAAAGCTATAGTAATCAAAACAGTGTTGTACTGGCAGAAAGAAAGACATATAGACCAATGAAATAGAATAGAGAGCCGAGAAATAAACCCTCACATACATGGTCAAATGATTTTTGGCAAGGGTGCCAAGACTATTCAAAGGGGAAAGGATGATCTTTTCAACAGATGGTGCTATAAAAATTGGATCACCACATGCAGAAGAATTACGTTTGACTCATATACAAAAATTAATTCAAAATGGATGAAAGACCTAAACATAAGAGCTAAAACTATAAGATCTTAGAAAGAAGTATAGGGAAAAAAATCTTCCTGACACTGGATTTGGTAATAAATTCTTATACATTATACAGGAAACTCAGACAACAAAAGAAAAAATAGAGAAACCGGACTTTTTTAAAATTAAAATCTTTTGAGCATCAAGAAACATGATAAGCCAAGTGAAAAGACAGCCCACAGGAGAGAAAGTATTTACAAATCATATATCTGATGGGATTAATATTCAGAATAAATAACTCCTACAGCTCAACAACAACAGCAAAAATCAAGCAACCTAATTCAGAAATGAGTAAAAGACTTGAATAGACATTTCTCCAAAGAACAAATGGCCAATAAACACATGAAAAGTTGTTCAGCATCACTAATCATTAGGGAAATGCAAATCAAAACCACCATGAGATACCACTTAGCAACTGTAAGATGACTTTTGCACACAACCCTCCCCCACCAAAACCATAAAATAATAAGTATTGGTGAGGATATGGAGAAGTAGGAACCCTTGTGTATTCCTGTTAGGAATGTAAAATGGTGCAGCCACTGTAGAAAACAGTATGGCTGTTTCTCAAAAAATTAAACATTGAATTACCATAAGATCCAGCAATTATGCTTCTGTGTATATACCAGAATATTGAAAGCAGATTTTCAAACAGGTATTTCTATACCAGTGTTTATTGCAGCATTATTTACAGTAGCCAAAAGATGGAAGCAACCCAAGTGTCTATCAGTAGATGAATGGATAAACAACATGTTATATATACCTACAATGGAATATTATTCAGCTTTAAAAAAAGGATGAAATTCTGCCACATGCTATAATATGAATGAATCTTGAGGACACTATGATAAATGAAATAAGCCAAAAGCAATAGGCAAATATTATGTGATTCCACTTCTTTGAGGTAGCCGAAATAGTCAAATTCATAAAGATAGAAAGTAACACAGTGGTTGCCAGGGGAAAGAGGAAATAGGAAACAGGGAGTTATTGTTTAATGGGGACAGAATTTCTGTTTGTCAAATGAAAAGAGTTCTGGAGATGGATGGTGGTAATGGTTGTACAACAGTGTGAATGTACTTAATGTCACTGAACTGTGCACTCAAAAATGATTAAAATGTAAATTTTATGTTATGCATATTTTACCCCAGTTAACAAAATAAATATCCAGGGGAAGATTATTCCACATAGACCGATAAGTGGCAAAAGCAGAAACAGGGAGACTGGTGATGGAGCTACTCCAGTTATTATGCACAAAATACTGGTGATTTAGACTAATGAGTTTATAGAGGTTATGGTGAAAATAGTTGGATTCTGGTTATATTTTGAATATAGAGCCTATAGGATATGCTCACGAATTACTTGCATGTGAGGGGAAGCACCATTCAGTGACAACTCAAGTTTCTTTTAGCCTGAGCAACTGGAAGGATGGAGTTTCCATTAATTGAAATGAAGAACACTGTGGGAGACTGGGAGACATGAATTAAAAACAGAGGAAGCTAGTATTCTGTGGACAAGTTTAGAAACACTTGTTTAAATATAGGGCAAACAACGAAGAGACTTTATTTGGGAACCCCAAATAAGGCATCTGATCTGTTTAAGAGCTCTTACACTATCTGATGAGTGTGTAAGCTGATGGAAGTGGTATTGTCACTCTCAGGCCATTGTACATGGACAAAGGATCCAAAGTTAATTAGACATTTTGATTTCTGGTTTCTTCTTTATTCTTAATTATTGCAGCAGAGAATTATAGTGTGAAGTTGCTTAGGCAGTGAGAAATGTTGGCTGAGAATGAAAAGCAGGAACACTGTCATAGTGTAGGCTCATTCAGTGAGCAAGAAAGAAATGTGCAAAAAATCTTATGTCCTGTTATAATAGTTTTTATTCTATAAAAACAGGAACATGAGGAATAAGGTATACTACACTGTGTAAAAGTGCACTAGATGTAATATATAAGTAAACAGCTCAGTAAATTATCAGAAGACATCAAGTCTTGTGCAACCACAATTCCCATGGCCAGCCCCAGAAAGCCCTCTTAGGCATCCTCCCAACCATGAGCACCTGCCTCCAGAGGTAAACATCATGCTGATGGCAACACCATAGTTCCATTGCATGTTTTAGAAGCTACATATAAATGAAATACGATGGAAAAATTTTACCTGGATTATTTTCTTCAAGAGTATGATTATTCAAGATTAGATGCCTATAGCTGTAATTTAAAAGTTCTCAAGTTACTCTATTCCATTTCCTGAGTATACTATATTTCTTTATTCTACTTTTGGTGGAGATATTGATCAGTTTTCACTTTTGTCTATTATGCATATTGCTGATTAAAACATTGTCTCTTCATGCACATGTATGTGCATTTCTTTTCTTTTTTTTTTTTTTCTGTGGTACGCGGGCCTCTCACTGTTGTGGCCTCGCCCGTTGTGGAGCACAGGCTCCGGATGCGCAGGCTCAGCGGCCATGGCTCACGGGCCTAGCCGCTCCGCGGCATGTGGGATCTTCCCAGACTGGGGCACGAACCCGTGTCCCCTGCATCGGCAGGCAGACTCTCAACCACTGCACCACCAGGGAAGCCCTGTATGTGCATTTCTGATTGACAGTGGGCCTAGCTAGGAGTAGAATGGCTATATCATAGCATAGGCACATGGACAGACCGATGGATGGTTCACACTCTTGTCAGAGGTGTATAAGAATTCTTTTTGCCTCACATTCTTGGCAACTCTATGTATGCTCTGTATTTTTCATCTCAGGCATTCAAGAGTGTGTATAGTGGTATCTGTTGTTAAATTTGTATTTTCACGGTTTCTAATATTAAGACATTTAAAATATATAAATATGTGCCTATTGCCCTTTGAATTTTCTAGTTTTAAATTGTATGTTCAAACCTGTTGCCCATTTGTTTATTTCATTGTCTGAATTTGTTTTTAACATGCATATTTTGTATATTTTGAATACATGAACTTTGTCAGTTACATGTGTTGAAATATATTCTCCCACTCTGTGGTTTTCCCTTTTGATTATTTTAATGGTGACTTATGAGAACAGAAAATCCAGTCTTAAGGCATACAATTTTTCAGTTTTCTCTTTATGCTTATGATTTGGGGTTTTCCAAGCAGTTTTTTAACTACCTCTAGCTCATAAGGATAGTTTTTTTTATAGCTTCTGAAGATTTTATTCTTTTCCTTCAACATCTGAATTCTATTTTCTGTATAAAATGAGGTGAAGATCACATTTCTTTTTTTTTTTTCCTGTATGACTATGCAATTGGTGCATTACCAGTTACCGAAAGTTCATCTTTTTCCCACTTGTTCACAGTACAGCTGTCCTAACCCAGAGGGCAAAAGATGTAACGGTATGTTTCTAGACATGATGTTTTATTGCATTAGTTCCTCTGCTTATCTCTGTACCAAATCCACTGTCTTAATTACTGTAACTTTATAATATGTGTTAATGTATGGGAGAGTTAATCTTCCATTCTTGTTTTTTTTTTAATAGATCTTTATCGGAGTATAATTGCTTCACAATACTGTGTTAGTTTCTATTGTACACCAAAGTGAATCAGCCATATGCATACATATGTCCCTATATCCCCTCCCTCTTGAGTGCCCCTTCCATCCTCCCTATTCCACCCCTCTAGGTCATCACAAAGCACTGAGCTGATCTCCCTGTGCTATGCTGCTGCTTCCCACTAGCTATTACGTTCGGTAGTGTTTATATGTCGATGCTACACTCACTTCGCTCCAGCTTCCCCCTCCCATCCCGTGTCATCAAGTCCATTCTTTATGTCTACATCTTTACTCCTGCCCTGCAACTAGGTTCATCAGTACCTTTTTTTTTTTTTTAGATTCCGTATATATGCGTTAGTGTATGGCATTTGTTTTTCTCTTTCTGACTTACTTCACTCTGTATGACAGACTCTAGGTCCATCCACCTCGCTCTTCTTTATCTATTCATCTGTTGATGGACATTTAGGTTGCTTCCATGTCCTGGCTATTGTAAATAGTGCTGTAATGAACATTGTGTTACATGTCTCTTTTTGAATTATGGTTTTCTCAGGGTATATGCCCAGTAGTGGGATTGCTGGGTCATATGGTAGTTATAGTTTTAGATTTTTAAGGAACCTCCATACTGTTTTCCATAGTGGTTGTATCAATTTGCATTCCCACCAACATTGCAGGAGGGCTCCTTTTCACCACACCCTTCCCAGCATTTATTGTTTCTAGATTTTTTGATAATGGCCATTCTGACTGGTGTGAGGTGATACCTCATTTTAGCTTTGATTTGCGTTTCTCTAATAATTAGTGATGTTGAGCATCTTCGCATATGCCTCTTGGCCATCTGTATGTCTTCCTTGGTGAAATGTCTATTTAGGTCTTCTGCCCATTTTTTAACTGGACTGTTTTTTTTTGATATTGAGACCCATGAGCTGTTTGTATATTTTGGAGATTAATCCTTTGTTGCTTCATTTGCAAATATTTTCTTCATTTCTGAGGGTTGTCTTTTTGTCTTGTTTATGGTTTCCTTTGCTGTGCAAAAGCTTTTAAGTTTAATCAAGTCCCATTTGTTTATTTATGTTTTTATTTCCGCTACTCTAGGAGGTGGGTCAAAAAGATCTTGCTGTGGTTTATGTCAAAGAGTGTTTTTCCAATTTTTTCTCTAAGAGTTTTATAGTGTCTTGTCTTACATTTAGGTCTTTAATCCATTTGGAGTTTATTTTTGTGTATGGTGTTAGGTAGTGTTCTAATTTCATTCTTTTACATGTAGCTGTCCAGTTTTCCCAGCACTACTTATTGAAGAGGCTGTCTTTTCTCCACTGCATGTTCTTGCCTCCTTTGTTGTAAATTAGGTGACCATATGTGTGTGGGTTTATCTCTGGGCATTCTATCCTCTACTATTGATCTATATTTCTGTTTTTGTGCCAGTCTCATACTGTCTTGATTACTGTAGCTTTGTGGTATAGTTTGAAGTCAGGGAGCCTGATTCCTCCAACTCCGTTTTTCTTTCTCAAGATTGCTTTGGCTATTTGGGGTCTTTTGTGTCCATATGAATTGTAAAATTTTTTGTTCTAATTCTGTGAAGAATGCCATTGGTAGTTTGATAGGGATTGCATTGAATCTGTAGATTGCTTTGCGTAGTAGAGTCATTTTCACAGTGTTGATTCTTCCAATCCAAGAACATGGTATATCTCTCCATCTATTTGTATCATCTTTAATTTCTTTCATCAGTGTCTTATAATTTTCTGCACACAGATCTTTTGTCTCCTTAGGTAGGTTTATTCCTAGATATTTTATTCTCTTTGTAGCGATGGTAAATGGGATTGTTTCCTTAATTTCTCTCTGTGATTTTTCGTTATTGGTGTATAGGAATGCCAGAGATTTCTGTGCATTAATTTTGTATCCTGCAACCTTACCAGATTCATCGATTAGTTCTCGTAGTTTTCTGGTGACATCTTTAGGATTTTCTATGTATAGTATCATGTCATCTGCAACCAGTGACAGTTTTACTTCTCTTCCAGTTTGTATTCCTTTTATTTGTTTTCCTTCACTGATTGCCATGGCTAGGACTTCCAAAACTATGTGGAATAAGAGTGGTGAGAGTGGACACCCTTGTCTTGTTCCTGAGTGTAAATGCTTTCAGTTTTTCACCATTGAGTATAATGCTTGCTGGGTTTTTTTTTTTTTTCTTTTGCGGTACTAGGGCCTCTCACTGTTTTGGCCTCTCCCGTTGCGGAGCACAGGCTCTGGACGTGCAGGCTCAGCGGCCGCGGCTCACGGACCTAGCCGCTCCGTGGCATGTGGGATCTTCCCAGACCGGGGCACAAACCCGTGTCCCCTGCATCGGCAGGCGGACTCTTAACTACTGCGCCACCAGGGAAGCCCTGGGTTTTTTAATGTATGGTCTTTATTATGTTAAGATAGGTTCCCTTTGTGCCCATTTTCTGGAGAGTTTTTGTCATAAATGGTTGTTGAATTTTTTCAGAAGCTTTGTCTGCATCTATTGAGGGGATCATATGTTTTTGTTTTTGTTTTTGCGGTACACGGACCTCTCACTGTTGTGGCCTCTCCCGTTGCGGAGCACAGGCTCCAGACATGCAGGCTCAGCAGCCATGGTTCACGGGCCCAGCTGGGCCCAGCCGCTCCGCAGAATGTGGGATCTTCCTGGACCGGGACACGAACCTGTGTCCCCTGCGTCGGCAGGCGGACTCTCAACCACTGCACCACCAGGGAAGCCCGATCATATGGTTTTAATTCCTCAATTTGTTGATGTGGTGTATCACATTGATTGATTTGTGTATATTGAAGAATCCTTGCATCCCTGGTATAAATCCCACTTGATCATGGTGTGTGATCCTTTTAATGTGTTGTTGGTTTCTGTTTGCTAGTATTTTTGCATCTATGTTCATCAGTGATATTGGCCTATAACTTTTTTTTTTTTTTTTTGCCGTACGCGGGCCTCTCACTGCTGTGGCCTCTCCCGTTGCAGAGCACAGGCTCTGGACGTGCAGGCTCAGCGGCCATGGCTCATGGGCCCAGCCGCTCCGCGGCATGTGGGATCTTCCCGGACCGGGGCATGAACCCACGTCCCCTGCATCGGCAGGCGGACTCTCAACCACTGCACCACTAGGGAAGCCCTGGCCTATAATTTTTTTTGTGTGATATCTTTTTCTGCTTTTGGAATCAGGGTGATGGTGGCTTTGTAGAATGAATTTGGGAGTGTTTCTCCCTCTGCAATTTTTGGAAGAGTTTGGGAAGGATTGGTGTTAGCTCTTCTGTATATGTTTGATAGAATTCACCTGTGAAGCCATCTGGTCCTGAGCTTTAGTTTATTGGAAGATTTTTAATTCTGGTTTCAATTTCATTACTTATGGTAGGTCTCTTTGTATTTTCTAATTCTTCCTGGTTCAGACTTGGAAAATTGTACCTTTCCAAGAATTTGTCCATTTCTTCATGGTTGTCCATTTTATTGGCGTATAGTTATTGGTAGTAGTCTCTTATAATCCTTTGTATTTCTGCAGTGTCAGTTGTGATATCTCCTTTTTCATTTCTAATTTTGTTGATTTGCATCCTCTCCCTATTTTTCTTGATGAGTCTGGCTAAGGGTTTGCCAGTTTTGTTTATCTTCTCAAAGAACCAGCTTTTAGTTTCATTGATCTTTGCTATTGTTTTCTTCATTTCTATTTCATTTATTTCTGCTCTGATCTCTATGATTTCTTTCCTTCTACTGACTTTGGGTTTTCTTCGTTCTCTGTTTGTTTTAAGTGTAGGGTTAGATTGTTAATTTGAGATTTTTCTTGTTTCTTGATGTGAGATTGAATTGCTATAAACTTCCCTCTTAGAACTGCTTTTGCTGCTTCCCATAGGTTTTCAGTCATCGTGTTTTCATTGTCATTTGTTTCTATGTATTTTTAAAGTTCTTCTTTGAATTCTTCAGTGATCTCTTGGTTATTTAGTAGTGTATTGTTTCGCCTTCATGTATTTGTGTTTCTTAGAGTTTTCTTTCCTGTAATTGATTTCCAATCTCATAGTGTTGTAGTCAGAAAAGATGCTTGATACAAATTCAGTTTTCTTAAATTTTCCAAAGCTTGATTTGTGACCCAAGATGTAATCTATCCTAGAGAATGTCCCATGTGCACTTGAGCAGAAAGTGTATCCTGCCACTTTTGGGTGGAATGTTCTATAAATATCAGTTAAATCTATCTGGTTTATTGTATCATTTAAAGCTTATGTTTCCTTATTTATTTTCTGTTTTTATGATCTGTCCATTGATGTAAGTGGGGTGTTAAAGTCCCCTACTATTATTGTGTTATGTTGATTTATCCTTTCATGGTTGTTAGCATTTGCCTTATGTATTGAGGTTCTCCTATGTTGGATGCAAATCTATTTTATCTGATATGAGAATTGCTACTCCAGCTTTCTTTTGATTTCCATTTTCATGGATATATTTTTCCATCCCTTCACTTTCAGTCTGTAGTGTCGCTAGGTCTGAAGTGGGTCTCTTGTAGAGAGCAAATTTATGGATCTTGTTTTTGTATCCATTCAGCCAGTCTGTGTGTTTTGGTTGGAGCACTTAATCCATTTACATTCAAGGTTATTATCAATATGTATGCTCCTGTTACCATTTTCTTAATTGTTTTGTGTTTGTTTTTGTGGGTCTTTTTCTTTTGTGTTTCCCCCCTAGAGAAGTTTCTTTAGCATTTGTTGTAAAACTCGTTTGGTGGTGCTGAATTCTCTTAGCTTTTGCTTGCCTGCAAAGCTTTTGATTTCTCCGTCGAATCTGAATGAGAGTCTTGCTGGGTAGAGTAATCTTGGTTGTAGGTTTTTCTCTTTCATTACTTGAAGTATATCCTGCCGCTTCCTTCTGGCCTGCGGAGTTTCTGCTGAAAAATCAGCTGAAAACCTTATGGGGATTTCTTTGAAAGTTATTTTTTTGTTTTCCCCTCACTGCTTTGAATATTTTTTCTTTGAATTTAATTTTTGTTAGTTTGATTAATAAGTATCTAGTTGCGTTTCTCCTAGAGTTTATCCTGTATGGGACTCTCTGTGCTTCCTGGATTTGGGTGACTGTTTCCTTTCCCATGGTAGGGAAGGTTTCAACTATAATCTCTTCAAATATTTTCTCAGACCCTTTATTTTTCTCTTCTTTTTCTGGGACTCCTATAATTTGAATGTTGGTGTGTTTAGTGTTGTCCCAGAGGTCTCTGAGATTGTC
The DNA here is from genome assembly GCF_963924675.1 of Phocoena phocoena. Taxonomy (NCBI): domain Eukaryota; kingdom Metazoa; phylum Chordata; class Mammalia; order Artiodactyla; family Phocoenidae; genus Phocoena; species Phocoena phocoena. Next base: position 148,474,022 of record NC_089220.1, read on the forward strand.
GTCAATTCTTTTCATTCTTTTTTCTTTATTCTGCTCCTCGGCACTTATTTCCACCATTTTGTCTTCCAGCTCACTTATACGTTTTTCTGCCTCAGTTATTCTGTTATAATTCCTTCTAGTGTATTTTACATTTCAGTTATTGTGTTGTTCATTTCTGTTTGTTTGTTCTTTAGTTTTTTAGGTCTTTGTTAAACCATTTTTGTATTTGTTCAGTCTGTGCCTCCATTCTATTTCCGAGATTCTGGATCATCTTTACTACCATTACTCTGAATTGTTTTTCAGGTAGATTGCCTGTGTCCATTTCATTTGTTTGATCTTATAGGTTTTTACCATGCTCCTTCATCTTTGACATATTTTTTTGCCGTCTTTTTTTTTTTTTTTTTTTTTAACCAGTGGGATTGTGTTCCTGTCTTGTTGTTTGGCCTGAGGCTTCCAACAATTGAGTTTGTAGGCTGTTGGGTAGAGCTGGATCTTGGTGCTGAGATGAGGACCTCCGTGAGACCTCACTCCAATGAATAGTCCCTGGGGTCTGAGGTTCTTTGTTAGTCGAGTGGTTTGGACTCAGAACTCCTACCACAGGAGCTTCGGCCTGACACCCGCCTCATGTACCAAGATTCTGCAAGCCGCTTGGGGTGGAGAAAAAAAAAAAGGAGAACAAATAATAAAGTAAAAAATAAAATTAGGCTAGGAAGGTAACAGATATGTTAGAGAGAATATAAAAATAAAAATATAGATGAATCAACAACCAAAAGGTACAACAGTACCACAATAGTAAAAAAAAAAAAAAAAAGCAGGAGGGAAAAGAAAAAAAACAAAAGGGGGAAAAGGCCTTGGCTGTGGAGGGCAGGGCCTATGCTTAGGACCCACAGGACTGGAAAAGGCCCTGGGGGCTGTGGGGGCTGGGGCTAAGGCTCAACGGAACAGAAGGGGCCCAGGCATGCCCCTCACGCCTGGTCTCAGAGGGCGGGGAATCTCACCTGGGAGCCCAGCGGGCTTCCTGGGGTTGAGTGGGTGGGCAAATGCCCTCCTCTCCTCTCCTGCTCCTCAAGTCCTGGAGGGCCCCTCCCACCTGCCTCTCCTGATCTCCCTGACCTCAGGGGCACCAATCCTGTCTGGCCTCCATTTCTCCTCCCCCCCTCAGTCCCCCCACGTCCTACCGGTTGGAAGTTCCACCTGTCTCCTTGGTCATCAGGGTTCTCCACCAGTGGCCGGCAGGTGCCCTAGTTGTGGGAGACGCTAACTAGAAGTCTTCCGACACTGCCATCTTGACTCTCAGTCTGTACCACATCTCCATTTCCCATCCTTGTTTTAAAGATACATCTTTACGAGTATCTTTATTATTCCTGGTCCTTCATATTTCCATATATATTTCTTATTTAGATGGTCATTTAAAGGAAAAATGCTGGAACTTATTATGGGGAATTACATTGAATTTATGAGTTAATTTGTGAAGAATTCACATTTTTTTCAGTTTGCCTACTAATCTGTGAAAACACTGTATCCTTCATTTAATTTATATGTCCTTTAATTATTTTCAATCACATTTATAGATTTTGCTATAAAATTCTTGACTATCTTTTTCTATGTACTCATGGGTATTAAATATTTAGGTAATATTTTACATGTTATTTAAAGTTTCAGTTTCTCTTCATTTATATTATTTAAATTTGATTATTTTATATTAAATTTTAATACATTTTCTGTACCTTCTACTGAACTTTTTAAGTGCAGAACCATATAGACTGTGGATAATTAGAGTTTTATTTCTATGTTTTAAAGGCTTATATATTCCATTATTAGTTTGTGCTTTATTGGATGGGCTAACAGTTCAGTAATACACAAAATAAATGTGGTGAGAGAGGCATCCTGGTCTCAGTTTCAGAGAGAAAGTTTTCAACATTCCTCTATTAAATATGTTATTTCCCTTGAGTGTTTTGTACATATTCTTCCTTTATCAGACTAAGGAAGTGTAGTTTGATTTTTAGATTGGTGATTTTTTTATTATGAATAGCTTTTCAATTATATCAATTTCATGTTCTTATGCATATTGTATGTAATATATATATGAGGTTAGCTTTTAATATTCCTTTATTACCATGTCTCTATTAAGATTTGGTATCAAATTTTTGCCAGTATGTAAAACTGTTTAGAATGTATTTAACAATTGTCTATTTTCTGGGCAATTCTGTGAAATATTGGCACAATTCTTTCACTAAGTATTTGGTAAAATTCACAAGTATAGTGTCTGAGGTCTAGAATTTTTCTTTGTGGGAATATAATTTTAATAATTCAATTTATTTAAAATTATATGATGATTTAGATTTCTGTCTCTATTTGGTCAGGCTTTATGAGTTATATTAATACTTTTATAAGGGTTAATCTATTTTTACTCCAGAATCATTGCCATTTTCTCTAATATGTTATTATTATCTCTCTTTTTTTTTTTTTTTTTGACCACGTTCCAAAGCTTGTAGGATCTTAGTTGGGCAACCAGGGATCAAACCGCTGTCCCCTGCAGTGGAAGCAGGGAGTCTTAACCACTGGACTGCCGGGGAAGTCCCTGTTGTTATTATCTTTGTTGACATCTTTGAGGTTAATAATGATGTACATTGTCATTTCTGATATAGTTTCTATTTTCTGTCTTTTTTCTTGATCAGTGTTCCCAGGGGTTTATCAGTTTTATTAATTTTTTTCAAAGAGCTAATTCTAGATTTCATTGACATGAAATGAACATGTTAGAACATGTTCTAAGCATGGTTAGAGCATGTTTGTATGATACTTCATTGTTTTCTATCGTTATCTTTTATACTTCATTCTTTTCATTTTTTCTTGAAAATTAATTACATAAATACTTATCTAAAGTTTAAAAAGAACAATAAATTAACTTTAAAGCTTCATATTAAAATTTTGGAAAAGCCAGTTTTCAGTTCATAATATTTTCTAATACCCTTCATACTTATTCTTTACCCTGTGGGTAATTTAGAAGTAGTCTCCTTAATTTCTGAATTTATGGTGTTGTTGTAGAAGTATTGCATGATTTACAGAGTGTTCAGAAAAATATACTCTGTAAGATTTTAAACCTTTGAAGTGTGTTGAATGTTAATCTGACATTATTGGAAGCAAAAAATTCTCATAATACCTTTGCAGATGATTTATTCATTAAAGAATATATGCAGTAAATATATAGGAATAAACATTAAAAAAATCTCTGGTGTCTAAATGTTTGCAAATATTATAGAGATAGGAAATAAGTAAACCTATAGACATTAAATAACAACTGAAAAATTATGAGTGGTAAAGTAATGGTTGAGTGTTTTGAGTATGTAGGATAAATGCGAGTATTTTACAAATTGCTGAAATCTAATTTTTTTCTGTAAAGTATATATATTCAATCAAGGCTGAACTCTTTGGAATTTGTTGTGCAGGCATGGGCCATGTCTTTTAAATAGATCAACTACGTAATGCTTTTCAAAAGTGTAAAGAATAGCTCATAGCATTAGTAGAAAACACTCTTTTGTTGTGATTAGATTTTATTATGTTAAAGTAAACATTGATCCCTTCATTTCTGATTATAGCCTAGAGAAATTTGGTAGGCAGCAGGTTATTCTAGACCCATTCTAAGAATCAGGAGAGCAGGGATGAGAATGTGATAGTGCAAGGCAATTTGGGAGATAGTGATCATGAAATCTTACATTTCAGGATTCTAATGGAGGAGGAGAAGGAGAGTAACAGGAAGGAAAAAAGACATCAGGAGGTGAGATTTTATGTTTGCTCACCCCTCTATATTTTACCTGGTGGACTAGTTGAAAATAAATCATGAAACAATTGGTCTATTTTCCTTATTTCTATATATTATATAAATGAAAAATCATTTGTTTCTTCTTAGTCCTAATTTATTTTATACTTTATAAACAGTGTGATACAAAAGCCCAACTATTGGAAGAAAAGATTAATTGAACAGTATAAAAGAAGGAAACCATTGTAAAAACTTAAAATAATAATTCAGTCTAATGAAGTTTATTGAGTTTAAAGTGGTATGCAGATGGGAAGTGGAACACTGGTCATTTGAAACCATCTCACTCCAGAAACTAGACACAGTCTTTTTATTAAGTGTACTGCTTTGTTCTTAGTCATCATCGCACACCTTAACTGCGTCTGGACAGTAGGAAATGTAGTAATTCTTAGAGGGTAGTGAGAAGATGCTGAATATGGTGGGAAGTACAGTGGGCATGAAAATAACTTTCTGATAATGGAGGTAGAAGGGAATGATCTAGGTTTTTTGTTTATTTGTTTGGGGTTTTTTTTGGCATTTTGTCTAAAGATTTTACAAAGGAGAACAGGAACATGGATATTTGGATAAAAGGGGGAGAAATGAGATTCCATTTAATTAGCTCAGACATGTTCCAAATATCGTGAGTCTCTTTAGGGTTCCTTAGACTCTTCTTATTCCATGAAAATATATTCACTGTTTTGTCACAACTCCCAAAACAGATGACATTTTACCATGCATTTGTCAGAATACTTCATTGAAATACAGAAAAAATGATTGCATTGCACAAAACATGGAGATCCTAACTTTAATTCTCTTGAAACATCTCTGATGGTCCCTGAAGTTACTCTTCAGTTGCCAGTGGCATTACTTCTTTCTATTTCACATGGCATTTAAGTGGTCCAGTGTTGTCAAGCGTTAAGTTAGCTCTGACCATTCAGGAGGAAAAATCCAGTAATTAGCAGAATCTAAATACTCCCATATTAGAAAGCATTATAAGACTCTGTGGTTTGCTGTCTCATGGCCCTGGGGGGTCCTCATCCATAATTCTAAGGGTATTACCAGATATTTATTCAAGAGATCTAGAAACTTCTAGAGAGTGGGGAGTGCTGTTTGCAATAAAAGATTTTTCCATAGCCTTGGGTCATTTATAACTTTTGCTGATTTTACTTTGTTTTCTCACTTACCGAAGCTTGAACTGCAGTATAAAATCAATTTTTTCCATGTAGGAGCAAACAGTCATAATGAGGAACAGAATATAAATCACTTTCTGTTAGAAAGGGTGTGTCAGGGTAATATTTGAAAGCCTCAAGTCATTCTTTCCCTGACTTCAAGTTTTGTGTGTTTTTAAGGTCTGAAAACCATCACCACACTTCAAAATTCATCATAATAAAGCAAAAAAAAAAAAATCAACCAAAGCACAACTTAAACATCTATAAGATTTTCATAAACAGCATTTGAGTAATTAGATCTATGTACAAAATAACAATAATTTAATTTTTTTTTATTGACAGCTCTTTTGCTAATAAACTTAAGAAAGGTTAGCATTGGTTTAGCTAAAGTCAATGGAGTAGAAAAAAATGATGGATTATTTTTACCTCCCCATAATATTACATATAACTTTTCATGAACACATGTCCTGCTCCAAGAGAGATCCGTGCATTTTGCACTCGATTCATCACATGTTGTATGTAGTGCTACATATTATTGGGGCAGTTACACGCCGTCATGTAGCTGGAGAATGTACAACCTCTGGAGTTCCTCCAGTTCACATGAACCACAGTGAGACTGGTGCTTCCTGAAGGAGTTCGCAGACAGTAATTCCTGAAGTGCAGTACACTGGCATCTTCCATATCGTTGCCTCTCTGTCTCTCTCTCCCCCACGTTGGTGAATATTTGATGGTGTTTATCTAGTAACACAAATAACAAAAACGTGTGTGTGGCATGCTTCACAGTGGACACACATAATTTTAGAAAATGTGTACAACTCTGTCACATTTCAAAATTTGGTATTCTACCCTAAAAATTTCAAAGTATGAGCATGGAGGGAATCCTTCGAGATGGTGGAGGAGTTAGACGTGGATATCACCTTCCTCCCCACAAATACATCAAAAATACATCTACATGTGGAACAGCTCCTACAGAACACCTACTGAACACTGGCAGAAGACCTCAGACTTCCAAAAAGGCAAGAAAATCCCCACATACAGGGATAGGGCAAAAGAAAAAACAGAGACAAAGGAATAGGGACGGGACCTGCGCCTCTGGGAGGGAGCTGTGAAGGAGGAAAAGTTTCCACGCACTAGGAAGTTCCTTCACTGGCAGAGACGGGATGGGCCGTGGGGAAGCTTCAGAGCCATGGAGGAGAGCACAGCAACAGGGGTGCAGAGGGCAAAGTGGAGAGATTCCTGAACAGAGGATCGGTGCTGACCCGCAGTCACCAGCCTGAGAGGCTTGTCTGCTCACCCACCAGGGTGGGTGGGGGCTGGGAGTTGAGGCACGAGCTTTGGAGGTCAGACCCCAGGGAGAGGACTGGGGTCGGCTGCGAGAACACAGCCTGAATGGGGCTAGTGCACCACAGCTATCCGGGAGGGAGTCTGGGAAAAAGTCTGGACCTGCCTAAGAGGCAAGAGACCATTGTTTTGGGGTGCACAAGGAGAGGGGATTCCTTACCTATCTGCCCACAGAAGGCAGAGCACCACCTAAATGAGCTCCAGAGATGGGCATGAGCTGTGACTATCAGCTCGGACACCAGAGATGGGCATGAAACATACAGAAAAAAAAAAAAAATTAAAAAAGAAAAATTAAAAAAAATTATTAAAATAAAAACGTAAAAAAGTAATAATAGAAAGAAGAAGAGAGCAACCAACCAATAAACAAATCCACTGATGATAACAAGTGCTAAAAACTATACTAAAATAAACATAAAAATCAGAAACAAGTCAGTCGTAGACAACAAACCCCAAGTCTACAGTTGCTCCCAAAGTCCACCACCTCAGTTTTGGGTTGATTCATCGTCTATTCAGGTATTCCACAGATGCAGGGCCTCAAGTTGATTGTGAGGATTTAATGCGCTGCTCCTGAGGCTGCACCAAGAAATTTCCCTTTCTCTTCTTTGTTTGCACAGTTCCTGGGGTTCAGCTTTGGTTTTGGCCCCACCTCTGGTGTAGGTCACCCTCAGGCTTCTGTTCCTGCCCAGACAGGATGGGGTTAAAGCAGTAGCTGAATAGGGGGCTCTGGCTCACTCATGCCGGGGGTAGGGAGGGGTACAGTAGTTACAATTGGAATGCGGGGTGAGCGTGCAGTGGCAGAGGCCGGCGTGACATTGCAACAGCCTTAGGCATGCTGTGTGTTCTCCCAGGGTAGTTGTGTATTTTCAGGCACTGCAGAGCTCTGCCAGAGCTGACTCTGCTGTGTGGCTGACAGTGTCTTGGTGCTCTGGCTTGGGGTCAGGCCTGAGCCTCTGAGGTGGGAGAGCCAACTTCAGGACATTGGACCACCAGAGACCTCCTGGCACCACGTAATATCAATCAGCGAGAGCCCTCCCAGAGATCTCCGTCTCAATGCTAAGACACAGCTCCACCCAATAGCCAGCAAGCTCCAGTGCTGGACGCCCCATGCCAAACAACTAGCAAGACAGGAACACAACCCCACCCATTAGCAGAGAGGTGGCCTAAAATCATACTAAGTTCACACAAACCCGAAAACACACCACCGGATGCAGCCCTGCCCTCCAGAAAGGCAAGATCCAGCCCCACCCACCAGAACACAGGCACCAGTCCTCTCCACCAGGAAGCCTACACAAGCCACTGAACCAACCTTACCCACTGGGGGCAGACACCAAAAACAATGGGAACTATGAACCTGCAGCCTGCGAAAAGGAGACCCCAAACACAGTAATTTAAGCAAAATGAGAAGACAGAGAAATACACAGCAGTTGAAGGAGCAAGGTAAAATCCCACCAGACCAAACAAAAGAAGAGGAAGTAGGCAGTCTATCTGAAAAAGAATTCAGAGTAATGATAGTAAAGATGATCCAAAATCTTGGAAATAGAATGGAGAAAATACAAGAAACTTTTCACAAGGACCTAGAAAAACTAAAGAGCAAACAAACAATGATAAACAACAATAAATGAAATTAAAAATTCTCTAGAAGGAATCAATACCACAATAACTGAAGCAGAAGAACGGATAAGTGACCTGGAAGATAAAATAGTGGAAATAACTACTGCAGAGCAGAATAAAGAAAAAAGAATGAAAAGAATTTTTCCAATTACAGGAAAAAAACTGTAAAAGATACAAACACATGGAGGCTAAACAATAAGCTACTAAATAACCAAGAGATCACTGAGAAATCAAAGTGGAAATCAAAAAATACCTAGAAACAAATGACAATGAAAACACGATGACACAAAACCTATGGGATACAGCAAAAGCATTTCTAAGAGGGATGTTTATATCAATATACTCCTACCTCAAGAAACAAGAAAGATCTCAAATAACATAACCTTACAACTAAAGCAGTTAGAGAAAGAAGAACAAAAAATCCCGAAAGTTAGCAGAAGGAAAGAAATCGTAAAGATCAGATCAGAAATAAATGAAAAAGAAATGAAGGAAATGATAGCAAAGATCAATAAAACTAAAAGCTGGTTCTTTGACAAGATAAGCAAAATTGATAAACCACTAGCCAGACTCACCAAAAAAAAAGGGAGAAGACTCAAATCAACAGAATTAGAAACGAAAAAAGAGAAGTATCAACTGACCCTGCAGGAATACAAAGAATCATAAAGGATTATTACAAGTAACTATATGCCAATAGAATTGATAACCTGGAAGAAATGGACAAATTCTTAGAAATGCACAACCTTCCGAGACTGAACCAGGAAGAAATAGAATATATAAACTGTTCAGTCACAAGCACTGAAATGGAAACTGTGATTAAAAATCTTCCAACAAACAAAAGCCCAGGACCAGATGGCTTCACAGGTGAATTCTATCAAACATTTAGACAAGAGCTAACACCTATCCTTCTCAAACTCTTCCAAAATATAGCAGAAGGAGGAACACTCCCAAACTCATTCTACGAGGCCACCATCACCCTGATACCAAAATCAGACAGACATGTCACAAAAAAGAAAACTACAGACCAATATCACTGATGAACATAGATGCAAAAATCCTGATCAAAATACTAGCAAACAAAATCCAACAGCACAGAAAGAGGATCATACACCATGATCAAGTGGGGTTTATCCCAGGAATGCTTCAATATATGCAAATCAATCAATGTGATACACCATATTAACAAACTGAAGGCTAAAAACCATATGATCATCTCAATAGATGCAGAAAAAGCTTTTGACAAAATTCAACACCCATTTATGATAAAAACTCTCCAGAAAGTAGACATAGAGGGAAGTGACCTCAACATAATAAAGGCTATATATGACAAACCCGCAGCCAACATCATTCTCAGTGATAAAAAAACTGAAACCATTTCCTCTAAAATCAGGAACAAGACAAGGATGCCCACTCTCACCACTGTTATTCAACATAGTTTTGGAAGTTTTACCTACAGCAATCTGAGAAGAAAAAGAAGTAAAAGGAATCCAAATCAGAAAAGAAGAAATAAAGCTGTCACTGTTTGCAGATGACATGATACTATGCATAGAATATCCTGAAGATGCTACAAGAAAACTTCTAGAGCTAATCAATGAAATTGGTATAGTAGTAGGACACAAAATTAATGCACAGAAATCTCTTGCATTCGTATACACTAATGATGAAAAACCTGAAAGAGAAATTAAGGAAATACTCCCATTTACCACTGCAACAAAAAGAATAAAATACCTAGGAATAAACCTATCTCAGGAGTCAAAAGACCTGTATTCAGAAAACTATGACAGTGATGAAAGAAATTAAAGATGATACAGTCAGTTGGAGAGATATATCATATTCTTGGATTGGAAGAATTAACATTGTGAAAATGACTATACTACCCAAAGCAATCTACAGATTCACTGCAGTCCGTATCATACTGCCAATGGCATTTTTCACAGAACTAGTACAAAAAATTTCACAGTTTGTATGGAAATGCAAAAGACCCCAAATAGCCAAAGCAAACTTGAGATAGAAAAACGGAGCTGGAGGAATCAGGCTCCCTGACTTCAGACTATACTACAAAGCTACAGTATGAAGACAGTATGGTAATTGCACAAAAACAGAAATATAGGTCAATGGAACAGGATAGAAAGCCCAGAGATAAACCCATGCACATATGGTCACCTTATCTTGATAAAGGAGGCAAGAATATACAATGGAGAAAAGACAGCCTCTTCAATAAGTGGTGCTGGGAAAACTAGACAGCTTCATGTAAAAGAATGAAATTAGAACACTCCCTAACACCACCCACAAAAATCAACTGAAAATGGATTAAAGACCTAAATGTAAGGCCAGACACTAAAACTCTTATAGGAAAACATAGGAAGAGCACCCTTTGACATAAATCACAACAAGATCCTTTGTGACCCACCTCCTAGAGAAATAGAAATAAAAACAAAAATAAAGAAATGGGACCTAATGAAACTTCAAAGCTTTTGCACAGCAAAGGAAACCATAAACAAGACGAAAAGACAACCCTCAGAATGGGAGAAAATATCTGCAAATGAAGCAACTGACAAAGGATTAATCTCCAAAATATAAAAGCAGCTCATGCAGCTCAATATCAAAAAAGCAAACAACCCAATCCAAAAATGGGCAGAAGATCTAAATAGATTTTCTCCAAAGAAGATATACAGATTGCCAACAAACACATGAAAGGATGCTGAACATCACTAATCATTAGAGAAATGCAAATCAAAACTACAGTGAGGTATCACCTCATACCCAGTCAGAATGTCCATCAACAAAAAATCTACAATCTATAAATGCTGGAGGGGGTGTGGAGAAAAGGGAACCGTGTTTCACTGTTGGTGGGAATGTAAATTGATACAGCCTCTATGGAGAACAGTATGGAGGTTCCTTAAAAAAACTAAAAATAGAACTACCATATGACCCAGCAATCCTACTACTGGGCATATACCCTGAGAAAACTATAATTCAAAAAGAGACGTGTAACACAATGTTCACCGCTGCGCTATTTACAATAGCCAGGACATGTAAGCAACCTAAATATCCATCGACAGATGAATGGGTAAATAAGATGTGGCACATATAAACAATGGAATATTACTCAGCCATACTAAGAAATGAAATTGAGTTATTTGTAGTGAGGTGAATGGACCTAGATTCTGTCATACAGAGTGAAGTACGTCAGCAAGAGAAATACAAATACCATATGCTAATATATATATATGGAATCTAAAAAAAAAATGGTTTTGATGAACCTAGGGGCAGGACAGGAATAAAGTCACAGATGTAGAGAATGGACTTGAGGAGATGGGGAGGGGGAAGGGTAAGCTGAGATGAAGTGAGAGAGTAGCATTGACATATATACACTCCTAAATATAAAATAGATAGCTAGTGGGAAGCAGCTACATAGCATAGGGAGATCAGCTCAGTGCTGTTTGACCACCTAGAGGGGTGGGATAGGGAGAATGGGAGGGAGACGCATGATGGAGGGTATATGGAGAAATATGTATACATATAGCTGATTCACTTTGTTGTACAGCAGAAACTAACACTACATTGTAAAGCAGTTATACTCCAATAAAGATGTTAAGACAAAGCAAAAAACCCCAGTAATCTTTAAAAAAGAAAACTATTTAAAAAATTTAAATATATATATATATAGTGTGTGTGTGTGTGTGTGTGTGTGTAACACATCACAACCAAGTAGTGTTTATCACAGGAATGCAAGGTTAATTTTCCATTTGGAAAATCTGAAAAAAATCAAGTTGAAAAAAATCAATTAAATTCACAAAATTAACAGAATAAAGGAGAAAAAAATATAATTCACAACATTGATCGTATAAATGGGGAAATCATATGCTATATGATTCACATAAAGCATTAGACAAAATTCAGCCCCCATTATGTTTTTTTTAAAGGAAACAATGAAAGAATTTCCTTAATCTGAGAAAGGCATTTCTTAAATACCTAAAGCTTACTATATTCTACCTAATAGTGAAACATTGAGTGTTTTTCCTGTAAGATCAATAGCAAAGTTATTAGATAATAATCTCTGTACTGGAAACTTTAGATAGTGTAATAGGAAAGGAAAATTAATAAAACCCATAAATATTGGAAATTAAGAAGTAAAACTGCCATTATTCAGAAAGCCGTGTGTATACGTAGAATACACTATAGAATCTACTAAAAAATACTAGAATAATTGAGTTTCTTGACATTGTAGCATATAATGTCACTATATTAATATCAATTATTGTTCTGTGTACTAGCAACAAAAAATGGAAAATGAGAACGTTTTAAAATACCATTCGCAATAGAATTAATGAAAGCAAATACCTAGGAATGAATCTAATGATCTAGATGCAATCACTATACTGAAAACCACAAAACATTGCTGAGAGAAATTAAAGACCTAAATAAATGTAAAGATATGCCGTCAAAAAAAAAAAAGTATGAGCATGCCACAGTAGGACCTCGGGGGCACAACCCCCCCACCCCGCCGTGTTACTCATGCATTAATTATATGTTGTGAATATAAAAGAAGAGGTGCCATATAAATCTTATTCTGCAAATCCTTTTTTGTTATCTAGGAGAGAATGCTCAAATAAATGTTCTCACGAAATACAAGAGAAAACACAAATACTAACGCTCGTGGTAGCATATCATATAATTTCCAACTATCCAGAGATACAAAGTAATGAAGTAGTTTAGTGCTCAACATTGAGATAAGTCAAAGCTATTCATAGGTGGGATACTTAATTATAGTCCTAAACTGTTTTATAGGTTTTGTTCTTTTATAAAAAATGTGTTTGTGAAAATTATTTCCCCATATGAAAAAAAAAAAAACCCTATAACTGAGGAAAATGTTTTGAGAACTGTTCTCCCCTGAATCTACAAAGATAGATTCAGAAGATGGCACAGATTCCAAGCATGGCCTCTTCTTAATTCTCATTCTCGCTTGCTTCGCTTTCTCTGAGAAATGTTCCTTGAATAATGGTGCCTGGAGAATTGTGACTCTTAGACCTGAGTTACTTCATGTTCAAACATTTGGTTTGCTTATTAAATAATTAATCATATCTGTCCATACCTTTAGATCCTTTGGAATTCAATGCAGGCATGCAATTAAAATGTTTGAACCTTCAATTTATTAGAAGGATGATTTCAGTTAGTCAGTATAAGTAAATTTACCATGAAAATAATGATTTATCTTTACATACTGGATAGCTAAAGCATGTGCTTTTTATTTCTATATGAATCTGATTATTTTAAATTGCCTTTTAAAAATCTTTTTATTGAGATGTAATTGACATATAATTTTGTGTAAGTTTAAGGTGTACAGTATGATGGTTTGATACATTTATATATTGCAAAACGATTACCAGCCTAGAGTTAGCTAACACCTCTATCATGTCACATAATTATCATTTCTTTTCTGTGATGGGAACAATTAAGATCTAGTCTCTTAGCAACTTTGAAGTTTATAATACAGCATCATTGTCTATAATCACTGTGCTGTGCATTAGATCTCCAGGACTTAATTTATCTACTGGTTCCAAGTATGTACCTTAAACAACATCTCTCCAATGAAAAGCCACATACGATTATTCAAATTTGAAGCAGATAATGAAAGAGGTATTGGAACTATTTTTAAATTTATTTTTAAAGTTTATTCAGGTTTATTTCTCCCTATTAATGAGACCAGGTCACTTCAGTACCACACTCAGCCTGGATGCATGGCCTCTCACAATGTTTGCTTGCCGTTTACATGCTCAGTTGAGTAAGGACACTGTTGAGGACATCATCCATTATGCTGACCAGTCACACTTTTGCAGAGATGAATATGTGTTTAAAAATTCCCTCTCAGATCTTGCTTGAAAGATTTTGTCCCAAAGAGCTCATATGCTTATGTGATTCTTATGAGAAAATTGGACAAAGGAGAGATATATTTTTTTCTTTGCCTTGACTGTTAGAAAAGAAAGAGCTCCAGCATCACTTCTGGGAAATTGTCCCAGTCCTTCCCAGATGATATCCATTTATTATGTGATGTCACAGCATCATTTTGCTTCCTCCAGACCACATAGTTCTTAAGTGTACATCCTTTATATAATTATGTATTTTTTTCTGTAACACACCATCGTGTAAACTATAAAGGCCTGTGTATAAATTTTTATGCATCATTTGTTTTCTAATGAGCAAAATGGTCCCAGAACACAAGTGGCATTTAAAGAAGAAAATATTGCCAAATGAACCAGTAAATCAATTTTAGTATTAGTAGCTTCCCTGGACTATTTTTAAAAAGTCATTTCAAACAGAGATATTCCCTCATTTTCCCCATATTCTTCTTTTATCTGTCTATCATTTGTTTTCTATCACTTATCCATTTTCTATATATTATCCATCATCTGTCATCTGTATCTATTTATCGCTCTATCAATATCTACCTATCTATCATCTGTCATCACCTATCTATCACGAATAAAACTGTTAACTAAATTTTAGTGGTTGTAACATTTTACATTATTTCTCAGGTCAGTCATATTTTCCAATCACTTGCAATTTTTTAAGAATTGTTGAGTTTACAATTGATGTAGTTCTCTCTAGCTGTTCTTCTGTCCAGCTCACTGTCTGAAATCAGTAATGATTTCAGACTCTTCCATTAGTTTCCCACGTTTTAATAGCCAACATATTATTTATGAAGTGGAATCCCCTTTTAGTTAATGATGAACTAAGAGAAGTTGCTTAATGTTGATATTACAAGACCTGCCTGTGTTGTTGACCAATAAGAAGTTTGATAACAAAACATTTAAAGAGAGGACCCATTTAATTAGTTGGCTTACTTTTGTTAATTCCTATTTAGCTTTTATCCATGGAGCATTGTTAATGACATTTGGCTATGTTTCAATATTTTATAAACTATAAAAGAATAAATATATAAATTTTACTTTTTTATCAAATATTGCCTTTTCATATGATTATTGCACAATCTAATAGTTTTACTCTTAGAAGACACATTTTCTGTTTCATGTTACATCCTGTTGCTTCATTTCTATGATGATTTCTGCTTCTCTGCCAAAGTTCCTTCATTTAATTAAATCAAATTCCTTTCATTCAGTCACTTTATGGTTTAATAATAGAATTATTTCTTTCTTTAAAAAAAGAGAAATATTGGGCTTACCTGGTGGCGCAGTGGTTGAGAGTCTGCCTGCCGATGCAGGGGACACGGGTTCATGCCCCGGTCCGGGAAGATCCCACATGCTGCAGAGTGGCTGGGCCCGTGAGCCATGGCCGCTCAGCCTGCGCGTCCGGAGCCTGTGCTCCGCAGCGGGAGAGGCCACAACAGTGAGGGGCCTGCGTACCGCAAAAAAAAACAAAAACAAAAAAAAAGAGAAATATTGACATATGTGTTAGAATGTGTTTTATTAGAGCCAAATTGTTATAGTAATTGTATTTTTAAAAAGAGTTTTAAATTAATACCCACTAGAGTAAATTTATAAGACTTGATAAAATTTCAAACACTTTCATAGCCTTTACACTCAAGACTAACCATCCAAAGTCCAAATTTCCTTCCAAATTTAATTGTTTTTAGTCTTGGTATTTAATTTTCTGAGAAATTTATTTGACATCTGGTTGAAAACATTTAAAATAATTGAATTTTAAAATGACACTCGCCATAGATAATTTCATATGTTGAATCAATGCCAAATTAAGACAGTCTGAAATTTGCTTAAGATTTTGGCCTAAACGATAGATTTCCTTTCTATAATTCTACTAATATGATCTGTAGTAAATCCAATTATGTTTTGATGTAAATATTTTTTCCAATGGAAACTTTTTAAAGCATAATCATTGGATATATAACTTCATATATTGTCCCTTTCAGCTTCTTGGGGTCAAACATGAAGTTACCTAACGTTCGAATTTTACATTTTAAGGAAATTATTTAAGCACTTGTTTTTAAGATGTAAATCTTCATAGATCATTATTGAAATTGTGTTACCTTAATCATTTCTAAAATTTAGTTTTCTTATGAAAATAGATACATTGTTTTGTAGCAAGTGAAGCATATATCTAGGTAATAATATTATTAGGTTTTGAAGCCTTAGTGAATATTAATATCTGAAAGTGTCTCATTGTCTTTTATTTATTTTTTTTTTTGCGGTACATGGGCCTCTCACTGTTGTGGCCTCTCCCGTTGTGGAGCACAGGCTCCAGATGCCCAGGCTCAGCAGCCACGGCACACGGGCCCAGCCGCTCCACGGCATGTGGGATGTTCCCGGACCGTGGCACGAACCCGTGTCCCCTGCATCGGCAGGCGGACTCTCAACCACTGCGCCACCAGGGAAGCCCTCATTGTCTTTTAAATATTCAATATATGTTGTCAGAATTTCTGATCTCAACTTCTGAGTGTCTTTGTTTGCTTTCTCAATACTCTTTTATAGAATATTTTTGTAAATTTTTAGCATAGAGTGCTTTAATTAAGGATTTAATTTGTTTAAATTATTTCTTCATTGATGATTACAATTTTATCCATTTGGACCTTGAGCTTAAATGAGATATTATTCCAGTCTGACAAAATATCTAAATGTTTATTGCCTTGAGATTTTAATGATATAACTTTTGAGCTCTATTTGCCTTCAACATTATGTCACTCAGTAAAAATCCACTCACATGTTTTCCTGAAATAAATTGGTTCAATCTTACTAATTCTTGCTTATTGTCAGAATATATTTCTATCTGTTGTGATTTGCAGTGTCATAAATTTTCTAGGATATTGTACATTATTAATATCTTTTCTTTTTTTCCCTACTAATATAAAGATTCATGCTTATTATAGTTAAAATGTATGAACACTTATCCAAACTTAGCTATCTTTTTATTCTAGGTTTCTTGTATTATTGTTTTACTAAAAATTTCCTAATTTATAAATGTACACGCTACATAATAAGAACTCACACAGGCATTGCCCAGGTGAATGTTAAAGGCAGTCTGAAAATAAACTATTTAAGAATAGTAGCAGCAACTGAGCGATTTGTTTTTATTTTATTTATTCATTAAAAAATTTTTTTTGGTCATGCTGTGCAGCTTGCGGGATCTTAGTTCCCTGACCAAGGCCTGAACCCAGGCCCGGCAGTGAAAACGCCGAGTCTTAACCACTGGACCGCTAGGGAATTCCCACACTAAGTAATTTGAATATGATAATCTGGTGAGTCTCCTGAAGCTCAGAACACATTATAAAGAATGTACATTCAGTCATTCTGTACATGATCCCAGATTTCATATAGATTTGTAATTATAAAATATCTCTTGCTAGTATTGCTTCCCCACTTGAAGAATTCTTTGTATGCCATTTAGATAGGTAACCTAGGTTTTTTGTTCTTTGACTTTTTGATAATATTTTTGTGATGAACTTTTTTCAAAGTTTCACTGTCAGCATTTCCAACTTCTGTATTAACATATTTATGTCTTATATACAACATCATTAATCCTTTTTTCTAAACTTTTGACACCCTTGATTGTATTTAGGGTATTTTATCCATTTATATTTTACATAATTAATAATATTTATTGGTTTAGATGCAAAATTTTAAGATATTTTTGAGGATTTTTTTTAAGAGAAGTTTTAGGTTCACAGTAAAATTGAAAGGACAGTACAGAGATTTCCCACATACTTCCTGCCCCGACACATACATAGCCTCCACCATTATCAACATCCCCACCAGAGTGGGGCATTTTTTACAATTGATGAACCTACATTGACACATCATAGTCATCCAAAGTACACAGTTTACATTAGAATTCACTGTTGTGTTCATTCTCTGGGTTCAGACAAATGTATATTGACTTGCATCCATCATTATAGTATCTTACAGAGTATTTTCAGTGCCCCCAAATTATTCTATGCTCTGCCTATTCACCCGTCACCTAATGCCCAACCCCTGACAAACAATAATTTACTGTGTCTGCAATTTTGCCTTTTCAAGAATGACATGCAGTTGGAATCATACACTATGCAGACTTTTCAGATTGGCTTCTTTCATTTAGCAATATGCATTTATGTTTCCTTCATGTCTTTTCATAATTTGATAGCTCATTTCTTTTTAAAGCGGAATAATATTTCATTATGTAGATATATCACAGTTCATTTACCCATTCACCTACTTGAAAGGCATCTTGGTTGCATCCAACTTTTGGCAATTATGAATAAAACTGCTGTAAACATACATGTGTAGTTTTTTGTGTGTGCATAAGTTTTCAAGGCGTTTGGATAAATACCAAGGATTGTGATTGCTCTATCATATGTTAAGAGTATGTTAGGTTTTGTAAGAAGCCACCAAACTGTCTTCCAAAGTAATTGTACCATTTTGCATTTCTACCGGTAGTGAATGAGGGTTCCTGTTGCTCCGCATCCTCACCAGTATTTAGTTTTGTCAGTGTTGGAATTTTTTTCCCCTTCTAATAGGTATGTAATGGCATCTTGCTGTAGTTTTAATTTTCATTTCCCTGATGATATATCATGTGGAACATATTTTCATATATTTAATTACCAACTGTATATCTTATTTAGTGAGGTGTCTGTTAAGAGTGTTGGCCCATTTTTAATCAGGTTATTCGTGTTCTTATTATTAAGTTTTAAGAGTTCTTTATATATTTTAGACAAGAGTTTATTATCATATGTGTATTTTGGAAATATTTTCTCCCAATCCATCACTTGTCTTCTCATTCTCTTGACATTGCCTTTTGCAGAGCAGTTTTTAATTCTAATGAAGTCCAGCTTATCAGTTATTTCTTTCATGGATTGTGCCTTGGATTATATCTAAAAGTCATCACCATATCCAAGATCAACTGGGTCATCTAGGTGTTCTATGTTTTCTTCTAGGAGTGTTATAGTTCTGAATTTTATAGTTAGGCCTGTGATCCATTTTGAGTTAATTTTTGTGAAAAGCATAAGATGTGTCTAGATTCTCTCTTTTTTTTTTTTTTTGCATGTGGATGTCTAGATGTTCCACATTTGTTGAAAAGACTGTTTTTGCTCCATTGCATCGCTTTTGCTCCTTTATGAAAAAGTCAGCTGATTAAATTTGAGTGGGTCTATTTCTGGGCCCTCTGTTTTGTTCCACTGATGCATTTGTCTGTTCTTTCACTAGTGCCAAAGTCCATCAACTTTGTTCTTCAGTATCGTTTTGGCTATTCTGGGTCTTTGCCTCTTGCTATAAACTTCAGAATCAGTTTGTTGATATCCATAAAATAATTCGATGGGATTTTGATAGAAAGTGCAGTGAATCTGTAGGTCAAGTTGGGAAGAACTGATAGCTTAAGTTCTTAATAGTGAGTCTTCCTATCCATGAACATGGAATATCTCTCCATTTATTTAGTTCTTCTTTGATTCCATTCATCTGAGCTTTACAGTTTTTCTCATATAGACTTTACACATTTTGTTAGATTTATATCTCACTACTTCATTTTTGGGGGGTGCTGATGTAAATGGTTTTGACTTTTAATTTTGAATTCCTTTTGTTCATTTCTGGTATACAGGAAATAACTGACTTTTGTATATTCACTTTGCTATAATTTGTCATTTTTATTTGTTCCAGGAGCTTTTTTCTTTGTTTTGGATTTTCTACATTGATGATCATAAGATCTGTGAACAACGACAGTTGCACATCTTCCTCCCCAATATGAATACATTTTGTTTCCTTTCTTTGTTTTATTGCATTAGGTAGGACTTCCAGTGACTTGTTGAAAAGGATTGGTGAGAGGGGACACCCTTGCCTTGCTCTCTGCCTTTTCCTAGTTAAAAAGCTTCTAGTGTCTCACCATTAAGTTTGATATTAGTGTAGGTTTTGATATTGTTTATGAAGTTGAAGTTCCACTCTATTTGTAGTTTACTGAGTGTTTTTATCATGAAAGAGTGTTGGATCTTGTCAAATACTTTTTTTGCATCAATTGATATGATCACGTGGTTCTTATTTTTTAGCCTGGTGATGTGATAGATTATATTAATTGACTTTTGAATGTTGAACCAGTCTTGCGTACCTGGGATAAATCCCATTTGGTAGTGGGTATATAATTCTTTTTATATATTGTTGGATTGATTTATTAATATTTTGTTAAAAGATTTTTACACCTTATGTTCATGAGAGCTATAGGCCTTAAAAAAAATCAGATCCTGCTGTTTCTGGGTTTTTGGCTTTTCCAGTACCCAACTCAAGATACAAAGAAGGCAAAAGAAAACTCAAGAAATTCACCAACATGTTATTCCTTGAGTCTCAAATTCCCTATCCAGTCCACCTATTTTTCTCTACTTTTGGCATCTGATGTTTGTTTCATACACACTGTTCACAATTTTTAGCTATAATTAGTGGGAAGAATGTGGGGAAATGTGTCTACTCCATTTTTACTAGATTGGGAAGTCTCCTTTTCATTACATTTTGTAATTGTTTATTTGTGATATTTAGGAAAGCTGCTGATTTGGTGTAGATTTTTCTAGGCCAAATGCTTTATTGAATTCTTATTATAGTTCACATAATTTTTTTGTTTCAGTTTGATAGGTTTTCTAACTAAAATATAATATGAAAATAATTTTAGTTTTGACATTACCTTATCAATATTTGTAACTTATTACTGTTTATGATATTGGGTAGGGGCTTAGAACACGCTTAAATATTTTTTCTTTTTCATGTGTCTTTTGGTATTGTATAACTCCAATTATTTCTGAAAAGGAGTAGAGACAAAAATGTAAATTAATACTTATAAGCATATGCTTATAAATATGTTAACATGTTTATGATATATTAACAATAAAATACTTCCTATCCATTTTTAAAATCCTGGCTCAAAATCACCCCCCTTAGAAAGTGTTCTATTATTATTTTCACTAAAATTTGTTCTCCTCCATCAAAACCATACTTTTGATGGTATGGTATTTAGCATATAATTTGACAATTAGTAATACTCAAATTATACTCAGATTCTATGTTGTGTGGGATTTTTCTGACTGCTGAACATGTCTTGTTTCTTTTTCTCTAAGTATATTTCTTGAGAACAGGTGATAAGCTCAGTTAATCTCTTCACATCCTTATAGAACCTACCAATATTCTTAGCTCATGGAAGTTTATCATTTGTGTATTTGGAATCAATAGACATGTCCCATCTCATGTCCCTGGAGTTATCCACTTTTTCCATCCTCTCACACAGTATTAGGAAGCCTACATGTCTTTTTTGTATGAATTAATCTCAATACTGTAAAGTTTCTTCTTCTTTTTTTTTTTTTTTGTGGTATGTGGGCCTTTCACTGTTGTGGCCTCTCCCGTTGCGGAGCACAGGCTCCGGACGCGCAGGCTCAGCGGCCATGGCCTACGGGCCCAGCTGCTCCGCGGCATGTGGGATCTACCCGGACCAGGGCACGAACCCGTGTCCCCTGCATTGGCAGGCAGACTCTCAACCACTGCGCCACCAGGGAAGCCTAATACTGTAAAGTTTCTGACGCAGCTCTCCTTCTATAAACATATGATCCTTATTTTATTAAGACTAGAATTGGAGATTCATGAACATGTTACATACATCATGGCAAGAGATTACCTAGATGTGATCAGAAAATGGGAGAAAATGAATAATTGGACAAAAATCAATAGAGTGGCTCTAAAACTCTCTCCCTAAAGCTTCTTTTCTTTCACTCTTTCAGTATTTCTTTTCAATATTTGTCCTTTCTCTATTTAGAGATTCCAGACACTTTTCGCATGTCCCAGTATAATTTTGTTTCGTGTTTCTGAATTTTTGGAAAAAGTAAGGATGGTTTCCCTATACGAAAGGACACAGGTCAGGAAGATCAGGGTATGAAAAGCTCAGAAAGCAGATTCATACTGTATGTTTCATGTATATACCTTTATTTTATTTAAATTCTTGACCTGTCAATTTTTATGAAAACCTGTAAGGACAGCAAAGCAGTCAAGAGTTAAATTATATGGAAATTCACTTAAGATGATTTCCTAGTTTTAAGCTCTTGCACCTCTTTCTGGATGGGCATGAGAAAGAGGGTGTGGAAATTAGCTTTTGGATGGCATGGGATTGAGAAAGATCAGCTTAGTGGGCAAAGCTCTGAAAAGCAGACTTCTGTCTGCTGGAACATGCACACTAAGGGACCTGGCTTTCCCTAATCCTTTATCCTGGGTGCGCAATAATGCAACATCCACCAGGAAATTAAAGCTTAAAAATGACAGTTATGAATTATATTGACAGCTAGTAAAGAAGGTGATAAAAAATTGCATTTCTGAAAATTATTTTGAGAAGTCTCTTGATCAGGTTCTACAAAAGATGATTTGTGAGTTGTAATTACAGTTGGGTGAATGCCCTGGTTCTGTGGTTTGGGACTTTTAGAATTTCTAAAACACAAGCAAAGCATTTAGCAAATTAAAGATACTCACATTGGGAGCTGCTGATACGAAAGAAAACTTCAAGGTTCAACATTTTAAGACTCGATGAATACATTCAGATTGTTAGACTGCATCATCAAGAAATTGACTGTGGATGTGGTAGTCAAAATTAAATTGCATAAGGTAGCCATGTTTAGAGAGATAACAAAATAATTTTATCACTCAGTATAAATGCAGTATAAATAAAATGAAAAGTAAGGGGGCATATGAAAGCCAGCATACAGCTCACACCTTCCCCAATTTGTTACCACCTGAAGGAAAATTAATATTAGGAAGCGTGAAATTTTAATGATTGGTCTTCACACTGAAGACTCATTTATACAGTGAATACTTTCATCAAAATTTGTATACTTAGAATCATTTTTTTAACATCTTTATTGGAGTATAATTGCTTTACAATGGTGTGTTAGTTTCTGCTTTATAACAAAGTGAATCAGCTGTACATATACATATATCCCCATATCTCCTCCCTCTTGCGTCTCCCTCCCACCCGCCCTATCCCACCCCTCTAGGTGTTCACAAAGCACTGAGGTGATCTCCCTGTACTATGTGGCTCCTTCCACTAGCTATCTATTTTACATTTGGTAGTATATATGGGTGAGTAAAATGTGACCTTCCCTAATTATAAAAAAAGATGATGTTGATAGACATCCTGAAAAATCTACTTTATTAAATGCCACTGATTCCTAATTGACTTTTTACCGACAATAACCTATTAGCTCTTCTTAATCCAGCAGCTTGATGCTTTTGTTTAATGAAATTATACATGTAGTTAGTAATTTTAAAAATCGTGCTCTGGTTGTCAAAGTCCATATTGTCTATTTCTCCTACTGCCAGTCCCACAGCATATATGAATTGAATTAACCTTTAGTTTAATCATTATATCATTGCTCTACTGCCAAAATAAAGTCACTACTGGATAGAAACCATAGTCTTCCAATTGATGTATTAGAAACAGCACAGTGATAAGAGAAGCATTCATTTAGTGCTTTAGGGTACTGAAAAATCTATATAGACTAAATAACCAAGTTGATTATTTGTGCTGAGACAATAATTTAATAAAATCGCTCTTGTCCATTATATTTTATATACATGTGAAATTTATATGAATGAATATAATTTGTGCATGCATACAGAAAAAAAGATTATCTATCTTACACATGCAATGGTGCTAAGATTTCAGAATTAACTGCTACAATCGGTCAGTTAGTGAATATTTTATTGTTTCGTCTTTGGTCCCAGAGCACCAATAAAAATAAGATAATTTATATTCATAGTTCTGAACTTCAAATTATAAATTGCAACTGGGTTATATAATTGACTGGTTATATATCCTCTGGTGTCTTTAGGGTTTTAAATTCTTTCTCCAGTATATCCATGCAGATAATTCCTTCCTCCTTAGAAGATTTATGCCTGCTGATAAAGAAACTACACTGAGTTCATTTGCCTACATTATGCATGGTCTTCTTAAATTTCTCCTGCTTTTTCTCATGCCAAGCACCCAGGCTCTGCTTTTATTTTTAAAATGTCACCATTCATTGGGTTCAGGTAGACATACTTCTTAACATCCATCATATTTTAGCAATGAATAATTGGGACAAATACAAGTGTACCTTCTTTCCATTGTATTAATTTTGTAATAAATATTGTTTTTTCAGTTGCATTATAGATCATTGGAGGGCTGAGGCTGCATTTCTTATCCCTTTTTATTTCTAGTATTTGCCACAGTGGCTTGTGCCCCTATGGGAGTTAATATATGACCTCTCTTCAAAATACTTGTAAGAGGGCCTACAATGAAAAAAATATCTCCACCTCCACAATTTTGAGAGTCTTAATTGACTGCTTGGAAATGTGTGTTGTTTTTTTTTATGTTCATCTTTTAGATCTAAGTGTCTATATATCAACCACATGACATCAACTTTTAGAAGAATCCTGTGTTTTTTTGGATGACCTTTTAAGGAGAGACCAGAGTTTCTTGGTCACCACAAAGCAAACTCTACAAATCGTCATGAATTCTGTTACCTTGGCAGAATTTAAGAGTGCAAGGAAAGCTGTCACTGTTTGTAGATGACATGATACTATACATAGAGAATCTTAAAGATGCTACCAAAAAACTACTAGAGCTAATCAATGAATTTGGTAAAGTAGCAGGATACAAAATTAATGCACAGAAATCTCTGGCATTCCCATACACTAATGATGAAAAATCTGAAAGTGAAATCAAGAAAACACTCCCATTTACCATTGCAACAAAAAGAATAAAATATCTAGGAATAAACCTACCTAAGGAGACAAAAGACCTGTATGCAGAAAATTATAAGACACTGATGAAAGAAGTTAAAGATGATACAAATAGATGGAGAGATATACCATGTTCTTGGATTGGAAGAAGCAACATTGTGAAAATGACTCTACTACCCAAAGCAATCTACAGATTCAATGCAATCCCTGTTATACTACCACTGGCATTTTTCACAGAACTAGAACAAAAAATTTCACAATTTGTATGGAAACACAAAAGACCCCGAATAGCCAAAGCAATATTGAGAATGAAAAACAGAGCTGGAGGAGTCAGGCTACCTGACTTCAGAGTATACTACAAAGCTACAGTAATTAAGACAGTATGGTACTGGCACAAAAACAGAAATATAGATCAATGGAACAGGATAGAAAGCCCAGAGATAAACCCACACACATATGGTCAACTTATCTTTGATAAAGGAGGCAGGAATGTACAGTGGAGAAAGGACAGCCTCTTCAATAAGTGGTGCTGGGGGCTTCCCTGGTGGCACAGTGGTTGAGAGTCCACCTGCCAATGCAGGGGACATGGGTTCGTGCCCTGATCCGGGAAGATCCCACATGCCGCGGAGCAGCTGGGCCCATGAGCTGTGGCCGCTGAGCCTGCGCGTCTGGAGCCTGTGCTCCGCAAGCGGAGAGGCCACACAGTGAGAGGCCTGCGTACCAAAAAAAAAAAATGGTGCTGGGAAAAATGGACAGGTACATGTAAAAGTATGAGATTAGATCACTCCCTAACACCATACACAAAAATAAGCTCAAAATGGATTAAAGACCTAAATGTAAGGCCAGAAACTATCAAACTCTTAGAGGAAAACATAGGTAGAGCACTCTATGGCATAAATCACAGCAAGATCCTTTTTGACCCACCTCCTAGAGAAATGGAAATAAAAACAAAAATAAACAAATGGGACCTAATGAAACTTCAAAGCTTTTGCACAGCAAAGGAAACTATAAACAAGACGAAAAGACAACCCTCAGTATGGGAGAAAATATTTGCAAATGAAGCAACTGACAAAGGATTAATCTCCAAAATTTATAAGCAGCTCATGTAGCTCAATAACAGAAAAACAAACAACCCAATCCAAAAATGGGCAGAAGATCTAAATAGACATTTCTCCAAAGAAGATATACAGACTGCCAACAAACACATGAAAGAATGCTCAACATCATTAATCATTAGAGAAATGCAAATCAAAACTACAATGAGATATCATCTCACACCAGTCAGAATGGCCATCATCAAAAAATCTAGAAGCAATAAATGCTGGAGAGGGTGTGGAGAAAAGGGAACACTCTTGCACTGCTGGTGGGAATGTGAATTGGTACAGCCACTATGGAGAACAGTATGGAGGTTCCTTAAAAAACTACAAATAGAACTACCATATGACCCAGCAATCCCACTACTGGGCATATACCCTGAGAAAACCATAATTCAAAAAGAGTCATGTACCAAAATGTTCATTGCAGCTCTATTTACAATAGTCAGGAGATGGAAACAACCTAAGTGTCCATCATCGGATGAATGGATAAAGAAGATGTGGCACATATATACAATGGAATATTACTCAGCCATAAAAAGAAACGAAATTGAGCTCTTTGTAATGAGGTGGATGGACCTAGAGTCTGTCATACAGAGTGAAGTAAGTCAGAAAGAGAAAGAGAAATACCGTATGCTAACACATATATATGGAATTTAAGAAAAAAAAATGTCATGAAGAACCTAGGGGTAAGACAGGAATAAAGGCACAGACCTACTAGATAATGGACTTGAGGATATGGAGAGGAGGACGGGTTAGCTGTGACAAAGCAAGAGAGTGGCATGGACATATATACACTACCAAACGTAAGATAGATAGCTAGTGGGAAGCAGCCGCATAGCACAGGGAGATCAGCTCGGTGCTTTGTGACCACCTGGAGGGGTGGGATAGGGAGGGTGGGAGGGAGAGAGACCCAAGAGGGAAGAGATACGGGAACATATGTATATGTATAACTCATTCACTTTGTTATAAAGCAGAAACTAGCACACCATTGTAAAGCAATTATACTCCAATAAAGATGTAAAAAAAGAGTGCAAGGAGGGGACCAGTTCCATAACCTCCACAAAGAGTGCATCTGTGGCCCAGATGGGGTTCTCTTCAAAGGGTAGACAGCATCAGCTTCTACCTCTCTCACCTTTGCTCCAAAGTAGTTTTACCTGTTGATTCAAGATTGAATGATTTTGAAGACAAAGGCTCTGTGAGATCCCCTAGGGCTTTTTAAGTTCCAGATATTACACATTTTTCCTAATGCTTAATTTAAGCATTTGCTATTAAAATTGTTAGGGCACCACATCATATCTCATTTTAATTTTCACACACCCACTGTATAAATCCATATGTAGTTTCGATACACTGTTTGGATTGTTTGTGCCTGATGAAAAATGTTCTTGCTACAGAAGGCAGAGCACCTGTAAATAGGCAAGAACAGAATGGAACCTCAAAATATTTAAAGTGTATTCTGCATGGCAGAGCATCTGCTTGAAGAGATGTCTATGTCACTCTGGATAGAAACCATAGTCCTCCAATTGCTTATCAGAAGCAGCACAGTGATAAGAGAAGCATTTATTTAGTGCTTTAGGGTACTGAAAAAAATCTGTATAGACTAAATAACCAAGTTGATTATTAGTGCTGAGACAGTAACTTAATAAAATTAACCTACAGATTCTTGTAGGTTGTTGATTTCTGCAGAGGGAGAACACCTGAGGTGCTTGACTTCCAATGACCCACCTCAGGCTTACAGGTATGCTGTAGTGTAGCAACTGCCATTATTTAGGTCATGTTGCTTCTGAAAAATAAAGTAGAAAAGGTTTGCCAGAAGGATCTTAACGTGACATTTCAAATAGCAAATAGTTTAGTGGGGCATGTGGGAGTCTGACTTTTGGAGGCATCTTATAATATTTTCACAACAAATCATTCTGGGGCAAAGTCACTGAGATGTAATTTGAGAAACAAAACCTAAATAGCATTAGAGAGCATGTAATTTTTTTTCTTACAGTTTTTCTTAATTTTACCTCTTTCTATTTTATAAATATAGATAGGTGATATATATTATATGTAGTATGATATACAATATAATACAGAATACATAAAGTAATATATAATGTACTGTATATAAATAAATGTAATATATTCTATTTATCATGTATTTATCATCTGTCTATCTATTGAGAGACCATTCTGTAATTAATTTCATACTATGTAACCATATTTTTAACTGTTTGGCTTAAAGTAATAACAGATTCACATGGAACTGTAAGAAATAATACATAAGGACCCCCTATATCCTTCACCCAGTTACCCCAGTGATAACATCTCCCATAACTATAGCTTAGTATCACAATGAGGAAAATAAATTTGGTATAATACATACACCCTATTCAATCTACCAGTTTTACTCATGCGTGTGTTTAGTTCCTGTGTAATTTGATGGTATGTGTGGATCTGTGTGAGCACCACACAACACAAGGACACAAGAATGGTTCCATCACAGGTTCCCTGTGCCACTTTTTCACAGACATGGCCACCTCCCCACCTGCTCCCTCTCTAAAACATAGCAACCACTAATTACCCATTCTAAAAGTTTGTCACTGCTGTGTTGCTATATAGATTTATTCAGTATATGATATTTTGAGATGGCCTTTTTCATGCAGTTTAATTTCCTTGAGATCCACTCAAGTTGTTGCTTGTGTCAAGAGCCTTCTCCTTGTTAACCTTGAGTAGTATTCCATCATATGGATGCACAAGACTTGTTTACTAAAAACTGTAAACAGTTTGGTTAACCATTCAACCATAGTAGGACATTTGGGTTGTTTCCAGTTTGAAGCTATTACAAAGAAAGCTGCTATGAACATTTGTGTGATATGCAGATTTTTTTGTGAAAATAAGTTTTCATTTTTCTGGTATAAATGTCCTGCAGTGTAATTTCTGAAGTGTACAGTAAGCTCATGTTTAGTTTGTAAGAAACTGTCACGTCCTTTTCCAGAGGAGCTGTATCATTTTACATTCTCACAAGCAATATAAGGAAGATGCAGTTTAATATGACTTATTCATATTATCCGTTTCTCCTTGAGTGAGTTTTTGTAAGATCATGTTTTTCAAGGAATCAGTATATTTCATATAAATTAAAGATTTTTTCAATCATAAATAGGTGTTGCATTTTGTCAAATGTTTTGTTCTGGGTCAATTATATGATCATATGATTGATCTCTTTTAGCTCATAAGTATGCTGGATTACTTTGATTAATTTTTAACATTGAACCAGCCTTACATATCTAAAATAAAATCCACTTGAACATAATAAATAATTCTTTTCATGCATTGCTGATTTCATTTGCTAATATTTCGTTGAGGATTTTTGCATCAAAGTTCATGAGAGATACTAGTCTGTATTTCTTCTACTCTGTCTTCCTTTTTTTCCTTTATTATTGTCTTTGTCTGGTTATGGTATTATAGTAATACTTAACTTCATAAAGGAAGTAGCCTTCCTGCTCAATTTTCTGGAAGAAATTGTGTAAATTTGGTTTTTATTTTAAATGTTTGGTAGAATTTTCCAGTGAAATCATCTGTCTGTGGAGTGGATTTTTTGTTTTGTTTTTTTGGCCTTGGTTTTTGTTTTTCAGGGATTTAAAATTACAAATTCAGTTTCTTTAATAGTTATAGTACTAATTTAGTTTGGTTACCTCATTCATCTTTGTTGAGATTTTGTAGCCTGTTTCTCTAGGAATTGATCCATTTTTTTCCCAAGGTTGTCATATTTATGAACATAAATTTGTTTGCAGTATTCCCTTATATTTCTTTTACTTTGCTACAGGAGCTGTTGTGATAGTCTCAATATCATTCCTGTAGTTAGTTACGTGTCTTCTTTCATTTTATCTTTGCTAATCTTGATGGAGAGTTATCAACTTACTGATTTTTTTTGATGAACAGAGCTTTTTGTTGATTTTTCTCAATTGTTTACCTATTTTAATTTTAGATGATTTCTACTCTTTGTGAATTTTTCTTTTCTTCTTTCATTATGGGAATTCTGCTATATATTTTTCTAATTTCCTGAGTTAGATTATTGATTTAAGACCTCTGATATTTTATGGCAAACATTTACTCCTATAAATTTCCCTCTCAAAATTGTTTTAGATGACTTCCACATGTTTTTATTTTGAATTTTCATTTTTGTTTAGTTCTAAGTATTTTTATAATTTTTGGCACTTCTTTTTTGACTTTTGGATTATACAGAAGTGCACTGTTTAATAGTAAAGTGATTGTAGAATTTCCTATTTTCTTTCTGTTATTCTAATTTGACTTCATTGATGTCACAAAGCATGCCCTGTATAATTTTAACGTTTTAAATATTTGAGCTTGGTTTTGTGAATCAAAATATAATCTGTCTTAGTGTTTGTTACATGGGTGCTTGAACAAGCTCTGAATGAAGAGCTTGTTCAAGTGGAATGAAGTGTTGGGTAATGTCAGTTAGATCCTATGTTGATTGTGTTGTTCATTTCTTACTAGTTACTAGTTATGGTTGCTTTTCTAAGGCAGCAGACCCACAGATCTCCTTACACTGCCGTTCTGGAAATGGAACCCCTGATAATGAGATTTTGAAGCAATGTTTCCTTTGTCTTCTAGTTACTACTGGCATTGTGCTAAAATTCTCCTGATATTTTTTCTTAATTTGTAAATGTTTTGGTTTGATGGTTCTTTTGTTTCATTTTGAAATCTGAAGATTCACTTTTGTATATTTTATTGTTTCTGTCATTAGTCACTCTGAACGAGTTTTCATTAATATTCTATAAAAATTTGAAGCCATCTTTACAGTTTCCACAATGTTGTAAAAACTCATATAAACAAAGTTTAATTGATAAGAAATTTAAAGAGAATTTTAAGGAAACAACTAGGAATATAACAGTAAGGATTATGTTAATTATTTTCTATTTAAATGCTAGTTGCTGTTAATCTGTTTAAAAATATGATTAATTAAAGTGGGTATTTATGTGTAACAAATGCTGTCAGTTTTTTTTAATGTAAGGCTATTTCACATAAGAACTAACAGGCCAAATTTTGTAAATCCTCAATTACTTCATATTTACTAAGAGTCAACTATGTTAGTTTTCATTCAAACTGATTTATATATGCCACATTCATATCTATCTTAATAGACATTAAATTTATTGGGATCTTCTCATTTTTAGATTTTTGGCTCCCACTGTGCTTCGTAGAGAGGATTATGCATAGCAACCTTGCAGGGGCTTCTTTTTGTACATTTCAAGCACTTGAGGAAAAAAAAAAAAAACAGCTTTCTTACCAACATTTATGTTGAGTCAAGATTGACCCATGAAAAGCCAATTATAGTCTAACTCCAACATTTATTTAGAGAAACTATAATTATCTCTAGGGAATAAAGAGAAAAGCACTTTTAAATATTTAAAAATATTCTCTCTTACAATACTTTTCCCTCTACCAAGGTATGTTCTTGATCCACTGTCATGGCTGTTTGAGATCTCCCACTGCACTGCCATATTCTGGAACTTTCCTAACTTCCAGTACACCTCTCTGCCCCTCATTTGTCCCCTCGTCAGAGGGCGTGCTCAATTTTAGATGTCTAGACAATCTGATAATTATTCTGACCTTTTGTGTGGCTGAATGGTATATTTTACTTTCATTTTTCTTTTTTCTTCCAGGTGAGATATTTACATTTTTATTTGATGTTTCAGTGTCAAACTAGAGGACTAACTTTATCTTGAGTTTATTTAGGATAGTTTCATACCCAAGAATATTCTGAAGGGTTATCTGAAATATTATAAAGGGTCATGTAATTATATCATGAGGTCTGTATAGTTTTCCAAATCTCCTTTCTTCAACAAATACATATTTATTGAGTTCCTATTAAATTCAAGGCACCATGATAGACATTGCAAATCAAAAGTATAAATGAATGAATGAATGAGTGAATAAATGAATGAATAACAAAATGTGGTCATGGACTTTTAGAGTCTGATAAAATCAACCCTGCATAAATCTGCAGCACAAAATGTGTTAGACAATGAATCCTTGTTTGATAGATTTAAACTAGAACCTTGTACAACTGACATTTACTTAAAATTATCTACTAAAAAGTACCGATGTTAATCCAGTTAACTAGAATCTGAGCTTCTTGTTCATCTTTGTTTTTTTGGTTTTTTAAAAAATTTTATTTACTTTTATTTTTTGGCTGCATTGGGTCTTCATTGCTGCATGTGGGCTTTGTCTAGTTGTGGCGAGCAGGGGCTACTCTTCTTTGCGGTGCGTGGGCTTCTTATCGCAAGTGGCTTTTCTTGTTGCAGAGTACGGGCTCTAGGCACTCGGGCTTCAGTAGTTGTGGCTCACGGGCTCGGTAGTTGTGGCTCATGGGCTCTAGAGCGCAGGCTCAGTAGTTGTGGTGTCCGGGCTTAGTTGCTCTGTGGCATGTGGGATCTTCCCAGACCAGGGATCGAACCCATGTCCCCTTCATTGGCAGGCGGATTCTTAACCACTGTGCCACCAGGGAAGTCTCTCTTGTTCATCTTTGAATGCTGTTCTACTAGTATGCTTTTTAGAATGATGGGATTAATTAATATTTGAAAAACAAATAAAAGATTAACCCAATTGTAATTTGCAGGAAAAAAGTTGCACTGATATCAGAACAGTTATCTGTTATATATATCTATCTAAGAGATATATGACGTATATATGACAAAAGCTAAAATAAAATTCATCATTTTTCCCTGGAAATGTTTATTCTTTAAATGGTATAACACAATTGCCTAAATATTTA
Organism: Phocoena phocoena; assembly: GCF_963924675.1. NCBI lineage: Eukaryota > Metazoa > Chordata > Mammalia > Artiodactyla > Phocoenidae > Phocoena > Phocoena phocoena. The sequence goes on from NC_089220.1 coordinate 148,506,469, forward strand.
TAAATAGTTCCATAAAAAGAGATACCTCTAGTGACTCAAAAGAGAAAATCTAAAGAGAAGAAGTATAAGACCCTATTTTGAAATAATAACTATTTTATTATTTATGAAGCCTCTCAGTTGAACTACTCACTATAACAGCTTTCTACAGTAGGTAGTAATTGTCTGTTTCAAGGTGGAAAAAATGGAACATGTCTTTATATACTTTTCATTATGTAACTCTGCTTAAATCATTCTCTATGAATGACAAAACAATGGTGTATGAAACTCACTGCTAGGCTGCAAACTGCAGGGAGACCATAAACATACAGAATATTTCAACAAATTTCTGAATTAAAGAAACTTAATGTTTCAGCATTGACTGGCAAAATGAAGTTGCATAAGCTACAGCTAAATACATGTTCAGGCAGAGTGTAGGAGGGAGCTGACCCCCAGAAGAATGGCGTGGAGGCCTGACCTCTGAAATTGCAAGGTCAAAGTGAGATATGGTGTGGAGGGAGGTTACTTATGATTGGCAACCTTTCCATTTCCCTGTTTCAACTTTACAAACAGTATGCTGCCAGCAAAACATTCATGCCTAGCGTTCCAACCCCAGCAACACAGTGGAGGTTTATTAACTAGATATTGATCACAGTGTCTGGGATGAGCCATGCAAGGAAGTTAGAGGGGGTGTCAATGTTTTAGAACCAAGCCACAGTCTGGAATAGGGGGTGGCAACCTCCACAAATGGTTTGCTCCAGAAATAGTTCACTCGATACGCACAGAGTCACCAGTCAGGCTTCCTATTGCCTCATCTTAAAATATAAATGAAAGATCCAGTACTAACATGCTTGAGGACATCTTTAACATAAAATTTAAAATTCAGGTTAAAGAGACAAAATTGTTCATAGACAAAACAAAGGAACAAAACGTTCTAATTTCTATACTCAGAGGGTTCCAAGAAGATACTATATCCATAAAAGAGGAACTGTATTTTAAAAATAATAACTAGAAAATGATAAAGAATTTTTTACAAGATAAAAATGTGATTGATGAAATATAAAAAAATCTTGGAAAATAGATTTGAGACAGTCTTAGAAAATATAAAACTAAATACAATGTTCAATATATGTGAGAGAAAAGTTAAGAGAAAAATCAGTTCAGGGGGTCCAACATTTGAGTGATAGGATTTCAAGAAAGAGACCATAGAGAAAATAAAGGGAAAGTTATCAGAAGAGAGTCCTCAGAGATCATGAATATTCTAAGAGAAAGGACATAATGAGTGCTAAACAAGATTTAAAAAAAAAAGGACCCACACCACCCCAGTGTTGTGAACTTTTAGAACTAAAAGGATAAAGAAAAGATCATAAAAATCCCCACAATTAAAAATGAGATCACCTTAACTAGAAATGAAGAGCAAACTGGTTGGTATTCCCCTTCCCATAGCAATACTGAGTGATTGTTTAAAATGAAACAATTTCATCAAAATATTTTCAGAAAATGGTTCTGATACTTTTAGACCCCACTTAAAATATGAAGAGCAGAGTGTCTAAAAGCATGTTAGATTTGGAAGCAGAGACTGGGATCTAAGAATTAATGGATCCAACTCAGGTGACAGCTCTGCAGACAGAGACGAACTCTTTTCTGTTGGAGTAAAGGAATGAGGGGAGCAGTAAAAGGCTGTCTTTGTAGACAGAAAATTCCAGAGACCAGACAGTATGAAGGAGATGTCCAAAGAAGTTAAGTATATGAAAAAAGTAAAAAGTGAAAGGGAATTCTTAAGAAAGAAAAGCATGTCAATTTGAAAGTCAAGGAACATTTAAGAAAGTTTTTCAAAAAAAAGAAATTTCATCCTAGGAGATTATTTAATCATTATTCTAAACTGTAAACAATACTTACATATAACGCATTTTCAGCAATTAGAATCAAAGGACAGATAAAACTGGAGATAATGAGGTTTAAGACTGTAATGTAAATGTTACCAAACTCAACATTGTAAAAGTACTGATCATAAAGGTAAAGGAGAGAAGGGAGATGAATGCAGTTTAGGGAACACTCATATTCTTATTTTACAAAATGGGAATCAAGATATAGACTCCAAATTTGAAGAGAGAAAAGAAAGACATACAAGTAGTAGTTTTGGTATAAACCATTAAAATCACCAAAGTAATCAACAGTTATTAGACTATACTGAGAGAGTGGACATGTGGGGAGGCAGTGGGGAGTGTGAATAAACTATATCATCATACACAATGACAAAGCTATAATGTTAAAAGCAGGTATCAAGAAATAGCAGTCTCCTGATTATCTAGAAATATGGAGGCAACCTCCAGAGCAAAGAAAAAAGGAAGGAGTCTAAATATTATATAGTTAAAAGAGTTGTGTTGGGTTATACTGGGGGTGGGGAGTTGTATAGTGGGCAGTAAACCAAAGTCTGTTTCATTAATAATCCTTTAGTACAATTTGATTTTTAAACTTTATATATAAATATTATTTCCAAAATACGAGTTAAAAGGTGGTAACAAAAGTATGATTTTTAATTTGTAGATAAGAAGACTATCTTACTGTGAAACCCACCATGCATGTTTGATTCAGTTTGCTCAAGATCTGGCCAGTGGTAGAGTGAGGACTATGGCACAGAATTTCTTGGTCTAGTGCTCTTTGTTCTAAAACTCAATAAAGGAGGGCGTGGGGTGGAAATCTCCATGAAGGCAGGTTGATTCTTTCAGATATCTATGAGCATTATGCTAGAAAAATGTCATTGAGTAGGAAAACAATGGAAAGCCCAATGACGCATTGACTTTTTTGCCAGAGGCTAAGCTGGAGAATTTTCAAGGAAAACCAGTCGGCATAACTTTCTTTACACGGTGGAGTGGGGATTGTTTCCATTTAAAGAGAAGTGCTCTTTGGTCCTCACTGAGAATTGAAATAGTTATTGTTTTTCCCTTTCCTGTTGGAATGGAATAGCAGTTGGCTCTCCAAGAGTCTACTATTCATTTTAAGTACCCAATAAAAGTCCTGTAGATATACTTGGAGTACCAGCCAGAGAAAAGGAAATTAGAAACCCTGAAAATATTTGAAACACAGGTTTGAGGTTATTTGAACTAATAACGACATTTATTACTAATGAGACTGAAGATATGATTAGACTTTCTTTGTGAGCAAGCACAGCATCTCCTGGCAACCACTGATTTTATTTCAGAAAAGGGTACCTTTACTTTATCACACATAGTTTATCTGACTATGGGACTCAATTGATGGAATAATGAAGTATTGTGACTTATTGTAATCAAATCTGCATGTGATTTTCTCTAAAATAATTGTAAGCTTCCACTGTATTGAAGGAAATGCTTTGTAATAAAGAAGACTCATGTTATGTTTGGGAAAATTTCACTCAATTCTATAAGTTCTTTTTATTGATAACAATCTAACATGTAACATTTTGAAAGAATTTAAGTCTGGGGAATGTTGTGAAATCAATCACTCTTTCTTATCCTAATAGATAGCATAATACTAAAAAATTTAGTACTCATAGGAGAAGACACTTCAGTAATATATAATTTATTTATATATATTATTTTTCTGAGTCTTTTTCCGATAAATACAACTTTTAGAAGTGGGGGAAGGAATGGCCGTAAAGGTGCAGATTGATAAATCTTGTTCTTTCTTTGGACAACTGGCCATACGTTCTACAGTCATAAATTTCTATATGTAAAATTGAAGATTGGTTGTAAGAAGATGAAGTATAAATAAATTACGTCATAATATTTTGTTAAAGTACAACATACACTACTTTAGTACAAAAATAAACTAAAACAGAAAATGAATGTTCAAATTACACAGGATAAAGATTGAAATATCTGATTAGTATTCATAGATGAATTAAATATATTATCTTTATTATTTTTATAATTACAAAAATTGCGTCTTTTTTAAAAAGTACAATAGTGCATAGAAGATTGTTCTTTTATGACTAGCTTCTTCACCCATGAGTGTTGTATACCACAGGCACCTTTTCAGGTGTTCTTTCAGTATGCATTGCCATTAGATAGTCTTAAATTGCTTTCAGAATGATGAACATTTTTCTTAAATTTGAAGAGTTTTCAAGGTTAATCTAAATAATATTACTATACTGTTCAAAATACAATGGAAACTATTTAAATGTGGTTCTGTTCTTGGGGGTATAATAAAACAGAACATGGATAAGAAATTAAGAAAAAGCTATCTAGAGTTATTAAGTAATAATGAGTAAAAGGAATATTCTTAAGATTGCCAAAATCAAATTTATGATCCTGCTATGGAATTTTGAGAGATGTTAGTCTACATGTATTAAAAACACAAGATAACTATTTCTATAATTAAAGCATCAATCTGTTAAAAACTATGTAACCCACACAGAATGCCAGTATCCATTTATGGATTTTTTTTAAAGTAACACTGCATTCCCACCCCCACCCCCCAATCCCAGAAAGTTCGGTGGTTACCATGAATATTCTGGAGGCCCTGTGGGCCTTTTTTGAATAACAAAAGACAGTAAGATTCAAAAAGTTCTAAAATATTATTAATAACCACTTTTCCTCAATGATTCCCATAGGTATGACAGATGGATTACTCATTTTATTTGAATCAATAAATGATTTTCCATTTAATAAAGGGTAGAGACTGCTGCCTGCTTATTGTTCAGTTTCCCAGGGCACCCAGCATATGATGAGACATTATCTGTTGACCTAATTTAATAATGAAAAGGAAGACAGGTTAAAAGTTACAGTGTTGAGATGCTCAGTAGTACTGCTACAGTGGAGACCACGTGCTGCCAGGTCAATGGCGATACTAGGATCACAAAGGTGTGCAGTGCATAGGTGGGGACGGGGAAGGTTGGGAGGCATGGCATTGGAAAGGAGGACTGAGGGCGGGGGTGTAGACGGGAAAGAAGACAGGCACCATTAGAAATGACCTGACGCCTGTACATTTAGTCTCAGAGGATACTGAGCCAGAATTGTTCAGAAGTGATTGTGGAGAAAGAAACATTCACCTCCTGTGTTCACTCATTTCTTTAACAAATAATTGTTTAATGCCTACTGTCATAAGCCAGGCTCTGCTCTAGGCTTTTGGACTTCACTGGATAGAGGTTCCAGATCAATGGAGCTTTCATGTTGGTGGGGAAGGTCAGAGAACAATAAATATATAAGTAAATTATGTGGGATGTCAGAAGTGGAAAATGCTATTGAGAGTAAAAGTGACATAAAACAGGGCTAAGGGGATGAGGGGTAGTTTTCATTATTAAACAGGGAGTCAAAATCAGTGTTATTGAAATTTTGTTGCTTGAACAAGATCTGAAAATGAGTGGGTTAGCTGAGTGTACAATGAAGGGAAGCATTACAGGTAGAGGAAACTGCTAGAGTAGGGAGCCCAGAGGGAGAATGTGCCTGGATGTTCTAGGAACAGCCTGGAGGTCAGTGTCGCTGGAGCAGGGAGCAGCAGAAAATAAGGCCAGGAAACAATGAGCTGCGTCATGTAGAGCCTTGTAAGCCATTTTACCAGCTTTGCTTTTACTGGGAAGGCATTGCCAGAAGATTTCCTACGTGACTGAACGTGAGTGTGAGAGAGGAGAGAAGTCAGGCTCGAGTATAAGGGTTTTATTCTGAGCAACTGGAAAAGTGGAATTGGCATCAACTGGAAGGGAGAAGGCTTACGTCACCATAGAGCAGGGTGTATTTTATCAGGGGGCAGGGCAAACATTTAGTTGTGAACATTACATTTGACACGTCTATCAGACAACCACATGGAAATGTTGAATATGCAATTGGATACTGGAATCTGAACTTCCAAAAATTATAGACATACCTTGGAGATATTGTGGGTTTGGTTCCAGACCACTGCAATAAAGGGAGTCACGTGAATTTTTTGTTTCCCCAATGCATATAAAAGTTATGTTTATACTACACTGTAGTCTAAGTGTGCAATAACATTATATGTGTAAAAACAATGTACATCTCTTAAGAAAACTTTATTGCTAAAAAAATCATAACCATCATCTGAGCCTTCATCTAGTCATAGTCTTTTTACAATAGTAACATCAAAGATGACTGATCACAGATCACTATAACAAATATAATAATAATTAAAGAGTTTGAAATATTGCAAAATTACCAGAATGCCACAGAAACATGAAGTGAGAAAATGCTGTTGGAAAAATGGTGCCAATAGACTTGTTTGAGGAAGGGTTGCCACAGACCTTCAATTTGTAAAAAACACAGTATCTGCAAAACACAGTAATGTGAGCAGCATAAAGGGAGCTATGCCTGGATCTCTGTCTGGATCTCCACCTCAGTCTCTCCATCTCCAGGTCCAGCTCCATCCCTAGATCTGGATCTTGGCCTGGATCTACATTTAGATCTAATCTGTCTATATATTAAGAATATAGATGCATTTAAAGTTGTGAGACTGGATGAGGTCACCAAGAAAGTGAGTATAGACAGAAAAGAAAAGAGGACCAAATTATGGAGTTGGGACACTGCAGCACTAAGAAGTCAGTGATAAGAGGAAGAAACAGAAAAGAGAACAGAGAATGAACAATTAGTTGGTCAGAAGATGTGCCAGTCAGGGTGTGCTCAGAGAAGCAGAACCACTATAAGTGGTATAGAACATGGAATTTGTTATGGGGATTTGATTTTACCTAATCCTGGGAGCTGGTTAAACAATTTCTATATGGCTGTTGCTCCTGTCTCTGGTGTGGACCTCTCCTAGGTGCTGAAGGAGATCTGGTAAGAGACAGGAGCTACAGGCTCTCCTCAGGCTCCCTTGCGACAGGTGAGCACATCAGTGACAGCAGTGACTTGTGCTCCTGCACTGACCTTCTCAACATAAAAAGGATATGACTGCTGCTTTACTGCTTCCTTCCAAATCTGGCACAAAATATCTCATGTGGCCCAAGCTGTCAGTACCATGAGGAAGGGGATTTCAGGAAATATATTTCCAACTTAGATAAGTTGACTCAATACAAATCGACCACCAAGAAAAGCTAAGAAATTGTGGTAACTTGGAAGCTAAGTAAATAAAAGTAAATAAAATGATTTAAGGAAGAGAAAATGGCCAATTATTTCACATTTTTCTAAGTAAGTTGAAAATGGAGCAGTTATCATTCAGTGTAGCAGTGTAGAGGCCATTGGTAAATTGGACAACAGTAGGTTCAATGGAATTGAGGGGAGGGGGCAGAAAAATACAGAGTGAAGTGGATTTGAAAGAGAATGGGAGGAAAGAAATGGGAGATAGAAGGAGAAACAACATCACGCAGAAGTTTTACCACAAAAAAAGAGTAATAAAGTGGAGGAATAGCCAGAGAAAAGGAAACAAATTTTTTAAAAGGGAATAAACTAGAAAAATAAATTTAAAATAAATACATAACATTTTTGATGTGTTAGGAGAACTTCTGGGTAATAGCCTCTAGCAGGCAAGAGGAGATATGAGCTGGTACACAGATGATGGGGTTGGCTTTATATAGAGGCACGGCCAGCTCTCCCACGGTAAGTGGGAAGGCACAGTTCAGAGGTGCAGGTGCAGACCAAGGAGTTGATGTGCTCTTGGTTATCTGGGTGATATTTCTTCAGATTGCTCCAGATGGAGGCAGGAAGCAAAGACATCAGCTAAGAAAGAGGATGAGGTAGGGATGTTGGAGATTTGGAGAGAGGATAAGTGCTGAAATACTCCTCCAGAGGTTGGGAGAGTGGATGGACCCAGGATTTTAGCACGATTGCCTGGCGACTTTGGGGACCCATTAGGGTTCACTACTGTTGTCTACAAAATAAGCTATACATTACCCCATTTTTAATTACAGAGAAAAGGAGTGAAACCTTACAGCAAATTTGCATTGCTTCAAAAACTCTTCTACTAGATTAGAAACAGCAGAACGCCATGCTAGGTAGACAGAAGCCAAATCCCCTGGAAGTTATTTACATTAAGCCCTGTGTTGCAGTAGTTCAAATTTAATAATATGCCCATAATAAAACTCATAACCTAAATTTGAAAGCCTTTCCAAAACACTTAGTAAGGTGGAACTGTAGTGCAATTCTAATTATAAACTATGTAGGGAGATTAACATCCCTCATCAAATAATTTTTTTAGAGTGAGTGCAAACCAGAACCTTTGTCCACTGATGGTCCTGTCCCTGGCCTCTTTATTGCCGCTCCAAGGCTCGTGTGGTTGGGGGTTTCCGTGTTCATTAAGCTGCCTGCACAGAGGAGCACTTCAGCACATAATAAGTGCATACTGGGATGAATCAGTTATTGGCACAAACTACCACCACAGCCATATGCAGCTCATTTTATTTTACTTTTTTCTATTTCTCCAGCCCACCCACTAAATTTTACTCCCTTTGCCAAGTTACTCCCCTATGCTTGGTTTAGAAACAAGACCCATTATTACCCTTCTGTTTTCACACTTAAAACACAGTATAATAATATTGATTTCTGATTTATCTTCAGTTATATTTTTAGAAGCAGATGATGTAAAAACAGGGCAAGGCCTGAAAGAATGAGATGATACAGTTATTCAAATGGATGTATTCAAGTTCCACCATGTTTGAGAAGAACACCAAGGTTTATCCAAAAATCCTGTTTTTCCTGCTGGCTCTGTACTTCCAGCTTCAGTGTCTTCACTGTCAAGTACAGGAATATTTTACTCGGGGACAGGCAGGGGAAAGGCAAGAAGAGCTCAGAGCAAACCTGCTTTGAAGCCTGGGAGCCAGTGGGTGAACGTCATGCAAGCTGAGACATTAGGCCATTTTAACTTTGAGTAGAGTTCTCTGGGAAGTCCATTGTATAGAGAACCCAGATGCTTTCCCTAGAAAGTTGAACCCATTCAGAAATTTCCCATGGAATCTAGAGAAAATTGGGTTTATAAGGGATTGATTTCAGAGTCACATCACCAGAGCCTTTTGAAGCCAAATCAAATGCTACTGTCAGTGTTTGAATCACAAGTTTACTCATAATTCCAGAGAACTGGAAGCACCATTGCAGTCTTCCAGCTGATGCCTTCTGCACTGATAAATGTCTTATTTGTAAGTGTGTGACAAAAATTCAAACATTTGATTAAAAACTGTAAAAATTAGAATAGGCCTGAAAGTATGAATTTGAATCTTAATTAGTTTCATACTTCCCACATTTTGTTGCTAAATAATGAGCTTCCTGTCTCATTTTACTTTACCGTATAGAATATTGAGCGTACGATGCATCGTGACATTTACTCTCAGGCTCTTTTACCTCCCCGAGGGAGTGATTGGGAAACATACCTTCAAGCAGTGTCTTAAAAATATTAGCGCTAGCACCTTCTGACTGCTTGATAAAGGCCGTCATAGCAGTGACTAACACCGGGGTATAACATTCTTCTCTTCCAAAGGCCAGAAACCTTTGTAGAGCTAACACATAATAAAAGAACCAATAACAAACAAATTAAAAAATACCTGTCTGTAAGAGGAACTGGAAAATCTGAAGTGTATGAAATGGTCACTTCTGAAAAGAGCAGAAAGTTAACTGGCATTTGAAGAAGGAATAAAAGAACCAGAAGTAATTAGTAAAAAGACTAATCCAGCTCTTTGTTTTTGTTTCTTTAACCAGCTTCAGTTCCACTGTGCTCTACTCTCCTCCCCTAATTCTGAAATAACTGCATTTATGCAGAGAAAACAGGGACAATGCAGAGGCAAAATGAAGATTAAAAGTGAAATGGCAATCTTTATTATCAGGACTTTAGCACTGAATAAAGGCAGGACAACCTTTTTTTTCCTGTCCAGTCATAATTTCTCGACATTAGGGATCCGTAACTTTATTGCTTACATAGGTTCCTTTCAGGCAGCAGTAAACATTTTCTTTGTAATATTAATGATTAAGCAAGGGAAGGATGACAGTTCAGAGCCCCTTAGAGGATACATCTCTTCACTGCCAGAGATCAGATAGCCATGTCTAATGAAGCATGATGATTTCCCCAACATCATGTCTACAAAAGACACCTATGTAGATCATTAATGTTGGGTATAATTAGCGTAAAGTTATAATCCTCAAATTTAGGAGATCCAATCAGACCCAGGTCTTATGTTCTGTGTGTCTTCAGAATTTCCTTGGCTGCAAAGAATACACAACCAGAGGGCAGTTAGCAGTGTGCCTAGGCATCTTAAACTAGTTATGTTCCTTATCAGTTTAGCTTTACCTTGTACCTATGCTTGTGGCAAAATAGGACGCAGGAGCATGTTAATTTTATTTAATCAGATGTGATAAACAACTGACATAGGCGTGGTTAAAATGATTCCAACACCATCTGCTGAAGCCCACAACCAAGATCACTGTAGAGTCGCCTTGATTCTCAGGGTTTTCACTGGCACAGGGGACCCTCTGAACTAGGTAGGTATCACAGAAATAATTTGATTTTCGCTGAGCTCTCAGACTCATAAGAGATGAGCAGAGTCCAGGTTAAGAAGAAATTAATCTCCAAACACTGAGTTTATTATGCAACTAAAGGGACTTGGTAATTAATTTCTCTTGTGACTAATGATTATGGCCTTTGCTTAACTAATTCAAGTTGATCTTTAGAGTTCAGCAAATCTATTATTTTTAAATGTGAAGACATGCTATACTTGAGAGGAGTCCAGCCCTGACCATCGGACATGCATTTATAGTTCTGAAAAAGGGTCTCTTATTAAATATTTATTTACTTGCTTTGTACAGCACTGAATCCCAGTGAGGTGTTAATAGTCGTCTGCCCACTGCCTGATGGTATTTCGATACATGCAGTTAATGTGTCCTTTTTAGCACCAAGAATAACAAATGATAAAATCCCTGCCTCAGGGAAATGTGTACAACTGGTATCATTGAACTTTCCCAGATTTAACAAATAGGGAGATTAGTATCATATGCAGAAAAATGGAAAGAAACACTCAAGAAAATGGATATGCTCCAGCTCCAGTAAATGTTCTAGAACTTATATCCATTCTTTCTAGGTCTCATTTTGTGCTAGCTGCAAGGTGACATCAAGGATTAGCTAAAGAGTATTTGGGATGTAGATAGGGTGTCCCATCAGCCAGTGAATTGGTTGTGTCCACCATCCGTAGGGAAAGCCTGAAGTCTACCATTTCAGATTCTGTGGTGGGTCCTGACACTGGACACAAGATTTCCTGCCACATCATTGTTGCCTTAATGCCAAGATTTCTCTTTTTTCAATTTCTTTGGCCATGCCACGCAGCTTGCGGGATGTTCCCTGACCAGGGATTGAACGGGCCACTGCAGTGAGAGTACCGAATCCTAACCACTAGACCACCAAGGAACTCCCACGCCAAGATTTCTCTTTATCTCTCTTTCACTGTGGCAATCGGAAGTCACTTTTTAAGTAAGGAGAAAAACAGTTTCTTCTTCTGTTTATACTCATTAAAAGAGAAACCTAGAGCTGGGTTTCCTAACTCCAAAAGGTTAAAAAAATAAGTAAAATGAGTTCACACATACATTTCAACTTACACTCACTTTGACAGGGCAGACTGCGGACTCACCTCTGCTGTCAGTTATGTATTGTACATGGAATCACCCGCTCCCCTGAAACCTGCAGGGCATGGTTTGCATCACAATCAGGCTAGACTTCTCTTTGCTCATGACCGTTATTGTGAGCTGTCCTTTAAGACATGCTATACTTGAGAGGAGTCCAGCCCTGACCATCGGACATGCATTTATAGTTCTGACCATCAATTACGGTCAAAATCTCAATTCTACTTTTATTTTGTGGTGAGAATTCCTTGATCCCTATTCAAGTTCCTGTATGTAGTTAGGTATGTGGGCAGGGGCTTGGGCGTTGCCTTGGTCCTCATCCAAACCCCAAGCCAGATGCAGAGGAGAATGAACCCCAACATTATAATGCATCAGCAACATCTCTTATTATGTATTATGTGTTCATCATACATTACATGTAATGTTGAGTTTTTCTTTCCTTACTGTTATAAATGTGCAGCACATGTCTTTTGCAGTGCTGTTGAAAGGTAATGTATTGCCTGTCAGTGTCATCCAGGACTTTGATTCAATATAATAAAAAAAGGGACTTAGTACAGAGCAGTGGTAACTTAATTGTCATGGGAAGATGAGAAAAGAACAGAGGGGAAGTCAACATGTAAAAGACTCTTCTGTCCAAGAAAAAAACCAAAGCGTGTCATGACAAACTTTGAATAAAGGTTTCAAAGTCATTCAAATAGAGTGAAGGGGGTGTATGAATTGAGTCATCCACAGCTCAGGACTCTCTTGTGGGGCTCCAAGAACAAGCTGTACCCCAGAGAGCCCTGTTCTGGCTGCAAGTGGACGTGCCTCCATGAGCTCATCTTTGAACAACCCAGTGGCAACTGTTCATTAGCATTGTGTCCAGGAGAAAATATTGAGAAACATTTTGTTGTCGATATGTTTAGTAGACTATGTCAGGTAGCAATATCAGATAATTGATTACTTTATATTGCATAAGTTACTTCAGATAATTAGAGAACGTTAAGTAATGTTAGTCAGCTCTGATGGTGGGAATTAGGGAATGTTGTTGTTGTTTTCCTTTTCTCTTTGTAAGTGGTCATTACATCACCTTGTTTGAGTCTTCTCCTAGTACCAAGTTCTGTCTCATGCCTCCAACTTGCTGACCCAAATTACAGCTCCCAGGGTCTGCAGAGTCAGCTCTGCTTACATCTCCAGGGAGGAGATGAGGCAGGAGTGTTTTTATTATGTCCCAGTTAACAGATATATAAAGCAGAGTAATCAAAACGCTTCCCGAGAGTGATGGAAGGATGTTGGCTCCTGAAATGCTTTATCAGGATGCACTATTCAAGCCACAGATAAAGCAGTAAATAAATTCCACTACCCTCTATGTTCAAGGAAATTCTAGTAATGATAGCAAGTGCAGGTTCGGCACCCTTCTTCCATGATTATTTTTAAGCGCAGGGCTATATACCAATATACTATTGCCTTAAGGCACATTTTAAGAGAGATCTGTTATTGCAGTTTTATTCCATAACTTTATTGAAACTATACAAAATATCCATTCGTTTTTTGGTTTGTGTTTGACAAATTGTGGATTTAGGTCATATACATCTCAATTACGTGAACACATTTCTTATTAAAATTTCAAATATCAATGTTTCTAGCTAAACTGCCTTCATTTTGCCAAATTATTCTAAGTGTTGACTGTATGCAGTAATTTGTTGTTTATATCTGTACATGTATGTATTACACGGTACCTGTTACTCATTCTTATGAGATCTCATGGTTCTTTGTTCCCTTCCCATTCCTTGATATTATTTCTACTTTGCTTTAAGGAGATAATTCAGTTTTTTTGTTAGAAACAAGTGAGTCCTGAAGATACTGTTTTTCATGCTTACAGCAACTCCGTGTCTACTTGTAGCTCTATTTGTAAACTTTAATTAATTCTTTAATCCTGCTGCGGCTGCTTTTGTTTCACTAGCTAATATCTTGAACCATTTTTAAATGGGTATAAATGTACTGTGCTTGTTGACATGCTTAAGTGCCTCTTCTAAGCTGTTCCTACAAGCTACTGACAAATTGAAGACATTGTTAGGCTAGAAAAAGTAAATAATAATACTTTTTCCTGAGAAATCCAAATGCATTTTAACATAGCTATAAAATGTTCACCAATTTGGGGTTAAGTGAGTATATGATATTCATAATTTATGGGGAAAATGTTTATGCTATCAAGTGGTAAGACTTTTTTTTTCAGAATTAATCAAATGACATTGTTTTTCCTTACTCTAGGTTTTTCTTTTCTGTTAGGTAAGTGTCCTACCACTTTTCCACTATACTTGGTGATAATCACAGTGGTCTCTCTGAGGATTAGGCTGGGTCTTGTGATCAGTGCGTCCACACGTGGAGAGGTAGAAATCCCAGTCATGTCCATGGGTTAGTTCAAGAACCCAACCGGAGTGGCCATGACTGTCTGTGTCCTCCATGAAAGGATCACTATAGCCAACTTTCTCCTAAGCACTGGATCAGTTTCAGCTTTAGTGTTTTTTAGTCATAAAGCCTGTTCTGTTTCGTTTCCTACTGTTCGTTTCCAGCAGTTCCCTACTCTGATCCAGAAGTCCCCCCACCATTCTGCTTACAACTCTGTATCTTAGTACCAGTCAGTTCTCCATGAAGAAATGAATCAAGGCCATTCATTTCTTCACCAATGTTGTCCATAACTGTCCTTACCCATCCAGTGCTTCTTTCCTCATCCTCTTTCTACAATACAATACAATGCATCATCCAGCACATTCATTTCTATATTGAAAATTTTCTGTCACTCTTTATTCCCTCTTTCTTGGAACATTAATACACTGGCTGCACATTTACCACTGTTTAAAAGTAGTAAAACTGGATAAATTTAACCTCTCCTTTTTATTTTACTTTTTAAATTTTCCTACTGACTGGTTGAGAATTCATTATTCATTCCTTCATTTGTCCATCAGTCCGTCAGTAAGTACTTATTGGTCACCTTTTCCACATCAGCCACTGTGCTAAGGGAGCAGACTCAGCATCCACACCTGTAAAGGGAGGAGAGCATAATATGTAGATGGATGACAGTGTGTTTTCTGGGCATGGGTCCAATATAGTAAACTTTTCTCAAATCTACTCGTGCAGGAATTTTCGAGTGAGATATGGCCCCTTTGACTTACTGGTTCTAAACTTTGGACATACATTTAGGGGATGCTTCTCTATTTTTGGTTAATCCAGAGAAACCTGAGTGCTGGTGCTGGAGGATGGGTATGAAGGGTTGTGCTTAGTCCAGAAGGAGCAGAGACTCTGAGCAGTCTGCTTTGCTCTAAGCTCTAAATGAAACTGGGAAACTTTAGATGTCAGGGGATCAATCGGGCCAAACAAGACTCTAACTGCAGGCATGCCCAGAGCACCCAGGATTACCCAGGGTCACAGAACTGCTCAGGTGACTGTCAGTTACAGAAACCGAGGCAGGTGGAGTGTGGGGACCAGGTTTCAAAGTTACAAAAGTAAGTGGGAACTTGCTAAATAACTGTCAGTACTTATCACTGGTATGAAAGGGATACAAATCAAATATTACTGCAAAGTATATTCTAGAACGTCAAATGTGTGTGCAAACTTTTACTTTTTAAAATCTAATAGAATTAATTTACAAAATGAGGATGGCAGAAGGATTTGGAAGGTGTAGAAAACAAAACTCAAGGTTGTGTTATCTTTCTAAGAGTAAATAAAAAACGAGGTAAGGCTTCAAATTTACATACATTTCAGACTACAGAGTGTTTTCACACATTCCCTGCTAGCCGTTACCCTGACTTGCCTCTTTAAGGATTTCCACACGTTTCAATTAAGCTGCTTTTTAAAACTAGTAATGTGTTAATGCATTTTAAACTTTTTAATTTTTAAAAATATTTTTTAGAGTAGTTTTAGGTTTACAACAAAATTGAAAGTAACATTGATTTCCCATGTACTCCCTTACCCCACACATGCACACCTCCCCCACTAACAACATCCCCTTGAAATGGGACTTTTGTTACAAATGACGAACCTGCATGGACACATCATCATCACCCAGAGTCCATAGTTGACATTAGGTTTCACTCTTGGTCTTGTACATCTGTGGGTTTGGAAAAATATATAATGACACATATTCACCACTGTAGTGTCATATGGAGTAGTTCCACTGCCCTAAAATCCTCCATGTTCTACCTCTTCATCCCTTATCCCCTCCCAACGCTTGGCAACCACTGATCTTTTTACTGTCTCTGTAGTTTTGCCTTTTTCAGAATGTCATAGAGTTAAAATTATATAGTATGTAGCCTTTTCAGATTGGCTTCTTTTACTTATAAAATTCATTTAGGGTTTCTCCATGTCTTTTCTTGGTTGGACAGCTCAGCTCATTTCTTATTAGTGCTGAATAATATTTCATTGTCTGTTTGTACCACAGTTTATTTATTCATCAACTACTGAAGGACATCTTGGTTGCTTCCAGGTTTTGGCATTTATGATAAAGCTTCATACTATAAACATCCATGTGCAGGTTTTTGTGTGGACATAAGTTTTCAGCTCCTTTCGGTAATTACCAAGGAGCACGATTGCTGTATCATGTAATAAGATCATGTTTTGTTTTGTAAGAAACTACCACATTGTCTTCCAGAGTGGCCTCACCATTTTGCATTCCCACCACCAATGACTGAGCGTTCCTGTTGCTGCACATCCTTACCAGCATTTGGTGTTGTCAGTGCTCTGGATTTTGGCCACGCTAATAGGTGTGGATCTCATTGTTTTAATTTGCATTTCTCTAATGACATATGATGTGGAGCACCTTTTCATATGCTTGTTTGCCATATGACTGTCTTTTTTCATGAGGTTTCTGTTAAGGGCTTTGGCCCACATTGGCTTATTTTTAAACTGTGGTTCTGACAATTATGCTTACAATTAAGCTTCATCTAAGAATTCTGATCAATAAAGGACTTAATGAAAGCCATTGGAGGAGGCACTGGGGACTCCCACCCATGTCCCTGGGCCTCAGAGTTGTGGTTACAGTGCATGGTGGCGTGATCTCCAAGGGCACAGGACCCGTTCTCCCCACTGGAAAAGCAGGCAGAAGCCCCAGAGTATTAATAATGGAAGGGAGTTGGTTCGTGGCTCTCCCACCTCCCTTGCACCCCTCTCTGAGTGGATAACTCTGAACCAAGTGGTCTAGACTGACTTTTGTTGTTCTCCAGGTGAATTGAGCCTTACTTACCCCTAGGGTGACTCCTTGAGGATGTCCCTCATATTGGCTGCCTCCACTTCCTTATGTCACTTCCCTGGCCTTTTGCCAGGGCTGCTTCCCAAATCAATGCATGCCCTCAAATCTTTGTCTGAGAATTCACTTCCATGGGAACCTGAACTAAGACAGCCTTCACACCAAAATCATAAAAGCATAGTTCTATTTACTTATTGTTGTATATCAACATAAGCAGGTACATTTCTGTGAGTGTTTAGTTTGCTCTATGATTCTCTCATAAATCAATATCGTAGCAACCTTAATCATGTTTGATGTTCTCTCCAAATTCCCTTCATTGTGGCTTCATATTTCTGGGACAGACTTCTATTAGCAGATGCATTACTGACTGGATAGGAATTATGCTCTCATATCCCGAGGCATATGATCAGAGAAACAGGGAAATCCACCTGACAAGAGAGTAGAGTTCCGTCAGAATAGCCATAATATTGGCCATGGTTTGACAAGAAAAGGAGGATGGGGAAGACACATGGAAAGAACAAACTAGATCTCAGGATTTAAAAGGGTGGATGGATTCTCTGTGTCAAGAAAAGAAAATAATTCTCACCGAAAGTGTCTTCCTTAATAAGTTTTTATGTTGACACAACTAAAGCACGTGGAATTCTGCATAGTGACCTTATCCTAGGCAGGTTGAATGAAGAGTTAGAGGCAAATGAGATTGATAATGAGGCACAATGTAGAGGGTGAATATTTTTGTTCAGTCTTCTCTGTTTTCTAGAGGGATATATAATTAAGTGGAATGAATTATAAAGAAGTGAAGTTTCATGTTTTGAACAGTTGGAAATCCTACTGGAAACGAGAATAGGAAGCAGTATCTTCGGATTGATTGATTTTCCAACAGTAGGGAAATCTAGTCCATTCCAGAGTTACTTCAATGTATATTAACCCCTTTCACTCATTTTCTTCACTTGGAAGGTATATTAGTTTCCTAGGACTGCTGTAACAAAGTATCACAGAAAGGGCAGCTTAAAATTGTGGAAATTTATTCTCATAGTTCTGTAGCATGAAAGCCTGAACTCAAGTTGTCAGCAGGGCTGTGCTCCCTCTGAAACCTGTAGGGTAATCTCTCCTTCCCTTTCCCTCTCCTGAGCTTCTGGTGGTTTTCTGTGGATCTTTGAGGCTCCTTTCCTTATAGCTCTGCAGTCATTGTCACATGGCGCTCTCCCCAAATGTCTGCCTTCCTTTGGTGTCTTCTTTTAAGGACGTCAGCCATATTGAATTAGGGGCCCACCCTTCTCCAGTATGACCTCCTTTTAAGTTCCTAATTACATCTATAATGATCTCATTTCCAAATAAGTTCACATTCTCAGTTACTGGGGGCTAGAACTCCATCATGTCATTTTTGGAGGGGCATAATTCAACACATGACACATGGTAAAATAGAAGAAATGGAATAGCTTCTCTGCAAGAAAAGCTCTATTTAAAAAACTGCTAGGTGAAAAATAGGTCTTGACTAATGTTTTCTTATTAATTGAGCAGCAAACCTGTTTTATTCCATACAGTATTTGGGCAAATTATTCAGAAGGTATTTATCCATTCACATTCCAAATAAAGCATATTTTAAGAGTTATATTTAAATGGTACTGTATTTAAAATTCTGTAAAGCAATTTTTACTACACAGTTTTATACT